>NC_062548.1:15628640-16241106 GCF_016906955.1 Phacochoerus africanus
ATTTTGCTTAGAATGACTGGAGATCAAGTGAAGCAATTTTTTTGGAGAGGGGTGGGCAGACGTGGGAATAGGGGGCTGTGTTTACCAAATAGGGTTGACCATAGAACACCTGTTACCATTTCATAGGTCCCTTGGCCCATAGTTTGGGAAATATTCCTCCAGATCCTCCAGAGTAAGACAATCTACCTGAGAATGAGAGTGTCATCCTTTCCCACATTCTGCTTTAGAATGACACCAGAAGCCCTGCAGAAGGACCCTGACAGCCATGTGACACTCACTGCTGGGATTTCTAAATGAATGAGTGGGAAAAGATCATTTAGTACATTGTTTGTTGTTTTCTATCTATCTTTCTTTCTTTTTTTTTTTTTTTAGGGCCGCACCCACCGCATATGAAGGTTCCCAGGCTAGGGGTCGAATCAGCACTGCAGCTGCTGGCCTACACCAGCCACGCCAGATCGGAGCCTTGTCTGCGACCTACACCACAGCTCACAGCAATGCTAGACCCTTAACCCACTGAGCAAGGCCAGGGATCCAACCCGCATCTTCATGGATAGTCTCGGATTCGTTTCCCCTGAGCCATGATGGGAACTCCCTTGTTT
This sequence comes from Phacochoerus africanus, assembly GCF_016906955.1. Classification (NCBI taxonomy): domain Eukaryota; kingdom Metazoa; phylum Chordata; class Mammalia; order Artiodactyla; family Suidae; genus Phacochoerus; species Phacochoerus africanus. The sequence continues at coordinate 15,629,240 of NC_062548.1, forward strand.
GTTGTTCTCTTTGTGTGGACCCTCCCTCGGGAGAAATAACACTCTGGTTGTAGTGTGAGGAAGCTCTGAACTTCTTCTGAACAGTTGCTTTCTCTTTAGCAGTGGCCCCATGAACTGGGTGGCTGGTTGGTTTCCCTCTTCACAGTGGTTGCTAGGAGCCTCAAGCCAGCTCTGTGACCCACCTGTTAAAAATAAGCAGCAAGTAAGTGGCAGACAACCCTCATTCAACCGACCTTGTTTCTTTTTCTTTCTCATCTACCAATAATTTAAAAATTTTTCTCTTCATTGTCTTTCAAAGCTACCTTAAATCCTTTTGTGGTCCAGGGCAGGGTAAGTGATACACCACATCACCTATTACCCAGTCTAGCTGCCTAACTGAGAAGTTGATACTGACTTGGCTGAGACTATGGACATTTTGGGCTCATCCAGCAGTTGGCATGCAGTCAGTGTATGGCTGCAGAATTCTGTGGTGAGAATTACTTAGTCTGAGGCGTACATTTTTGGCCGTGGAGAGTCTCGGGTGCAACAGTTCTTTTCTGTTTCTCCAATCATTGGAGCCATGAAGACAATTTACAAAGCCATGTTTTTTTGTTTTTTCTCCCCCGTGGCAAGCTCATAAAACATTTTTATCAGTGTATGTTTTGTCCTCAGTGAACTCCTAATAGGACGAGAAGATAATTTACAGACAATGCCCTAGGAATTTGAATCGAAATAGGGTCTCGAAGCTCATCTAGTCTAGGGCTGGCAGGAGAGTTTCAGTTGTGCTGTCTCTCATCTGATAGGTGGCTGCCTGGAGTCTTGCTGAGGATTCTGAGCCAAGCTGGATTGATTAGTGATGTCTGCCATGGGTGCAGCATGAAGGGCAGGAAGTGTGAACACCACACGGCTTCTACCTGCAATCTCTCCCTTCTGACAGATACCAGATGGAGTTACCTGAGATGAAAGGGGCACTAGAAACCAAGTGTTCTTCCTCTGAGTCCAGGATTCTTTTCACCTCCTCTTGCTAAATTATTTATTTTTCTTCCAACAATAATGTTAGTCAATCAGGGCACTGAAAAAAGTAGGCTACTTCTAGATTTCCTCTTGAGTTAACTATAAATTTTTAAAAAACCAGAAGCCTCTTCTTCATTTATTTCCTCAGTTTCTGACAGAGTTAAGAAATAAGGCCATTCCATAGTCGGGCTTAAGCAAATTGTTCTTATCTCGTTACCCAGATTATCTTGATTCCGATTTTTAAAATAAAGCCTCTGTTTGATTGAGGCATACCCTCCAGTAAATTCTTTTCCCCCGCATACTTATTTGGTCAAGGATAATGGCTAGCTAATGCCCAACTAACAAATTTAAGATTCCTAAGGTATATTCTCTTAAAAAAAAAAAAAAAGAGTGGGAGTTCCCATTGTGGCTCAGCAGAAACGAATCTGACTAGCATCCATGAGGACACAGATCCCTGGCCTCGCTTGGTGGGTCAAGGATCCGGCGTTGCCGTGAGCTGTGGTATAGGTCACAGATGCAGCTCGGATCTGGTGTTGCTGTGGCTGCGGCAACAGCTGTAGCTCCGATTAGACCCGGAGGCTACAGCTCCTATTCAGCCCCTAGCCTGGGAACCTCCATATGCTACAAGTGCGACCCTAAAAAGACACACACACACACACACACACACACACACACACACACACACACACACACACACACAATAGATTGGAGGAGCATTTTAACAAAATCAAATTTGGCAACTTTGCTGTCCCAGTATGCAAGGCTGATAAATGTCACATTAGCAAATACTAGTCTTTTCAAATAATAATCCACATGCAGTTGAGATGAACAGTCTGGCTCTTAGGTATTTTTTTTTTCCCCTCTGAGACAACAGAATCCTTTTCCCTAGGCAATTTCCTTATAAGAAAATCAGTGCTGTCCTGTTTCTTCTTCTCTGCCTTAGCTCGTCAAAAAGCAAGTTAGCGGTCTTGTTCTCATATTTACTGATGGAACATTCCTTCACATCTTCCTAAGTGTTGGAGACATGAGCTTCAGGTGACTGGGTTTAGGACAGTATGGTGCCGTTAATACATCATTTTTTTGAATTCTTCTTCCAGTAATCTGTAGACTGCCTTCTCCAGACGTGAGTCGAGCTCTTTAATGTCGTGGAACCCATCTCGTAGGGCTTTCTCTGTTCAGGCTAAGTGATCAGACTCGCAGTTCCACTGATTTAGTGCCTTGTTTGTCCCTTTGTCAAGGAGAGGTGTTTAGACTCGTTTAGTTGAAAGAATGACTGCGTTGGGAGCAGGGGCACACCTACCCTTAAGCCACCATTTCTTTCTCCTTCAAAAATGACTCACGATCAGCCTACAAGAAGCAGGAAGATAGAGGATGACCAGCTGCTCTGAAAATCGGGTTGCTGTGAGGTTGGTTGTTAGCAGGACCGTCTCTGAGATGCCTGCTGCACCAGGACCAAGGATTTTAGTGACTTGGGTGTTCACCACATAGGGCCTTGGGACGTAACCAGGCCTGGCTTGGTGGAGCCATGCTTCTCTAACACGTCCTGGGACCTCAAAGCAAATCTCCGTCTTTTAGCCACCAGCAGCCCAGCGCCAATTAGAGTGAACCTACTTGACAGTTTTCACTCTTGCAAGCCCTGGAAGAGGAGGGTTTCAGAGCTGGAAGCCAGGCTGGTTTCATGTTGACCTTCAGCTATGCCTGCTGAATGGGAATGGGGTGGGTGTGCTGCCCGGGCCTCATTGATATTCCAGAAGGCTGCCTCCCGGCCGTCCTCCCCTCAGCAGGTGCCGCATGGCCTATTAGTTCTTCGGGAAGGAGAGCAGGTCAAAAAGGTGGGTGAAGTAGGTCAGACAGAGGGCAGCCTCTAATGGGGCGGGGGACGCCGCCTTATTTGCTGGGAGGAATTGTCTCCTATGGAAAAAGTGTTCCAAATGAAGCCTGGAGAAACCAGCCCTACCTCCGAAGGTGCTTCGGCCATTCGGGTTACAGCTGCGGGTCTTCTGTTCGTTGACCCCTTGCTTTCCAGCCAAACACACCAGCCTCCCTCTAGAATTGCTGGGTGTGCAGGGGGAATGAGGCTAATTTTTTATGGAAAAATACATTTCTTCTTGAGAAAGTAGGAACACTAAGACCTTCCAGGCAAATGGGAAAGTTTATAGATGTTCCCGTGTCTAGGCCTCAAGCAGGGGGCTTTATCTGGGATTAACCCATCATGACGGGACCTGCAGATGAGCTTCAAGGAGCCCAGGAATCCCCCTGAAAGTGGATTTAAAGTTTTGTTTATTTGTGCATTTGAAAGTCTGCTTCCAGAAGAAGGTCCATCGCTTTCATCAGGTTTTCGGGTAGATCTGTAACAGCAACAGCAGAAAAAGTCAAGACGTATTGAGCTGGCAGAGCCTAAATATGCACTTGTCTTTGAAGATGCGCCCTATTTGTTATCTCGGTTCATTCAGCTTCCTGACCCCCTTCTGCCCCCAGAACCAGAGCCGTAACAAGGGGGAAGCCTGAGTCCCTCAGAGCCATGTTTTCCTTCAGCAAAGGTTTGGGGAAACTTCCACGACTGTGAAAGACACTTTCTAGTCCCTCTTACTCCATCTTTAGACAACTTTTTGATATGGGCTGATGGCCTTTTTCTTTAAGCCCTCGTATTTTATATTGTTCACCCAGCACATGCCTATTTTAAAGGTCTCCATTCTAGGAGTTCCCATCATGGCACAGTAGTTAACGAATCCGACTAGGAACCATGAGGTTGCGGGTTTGGTCCCTGGCCTTGCTCAGTGGGTTAAGGATCTGGCGTTGCCGTGAGCTGTAGTGTAGGTTGCAGACGCGGCTCGGATCCCGCGTTGCTGTGGCTCTGGCGTAGGCCGGCAGCTACAGCTCCGATTCGACCCCTAGCCTGGGAACCTCCATATGCTGCGGGAGCAGCCCTAGAAAAGACAAAAATAAAAAATAAAGGTCTCCATTCTAACTGTCCATCATGTGGTCTAAGGCGGCACCAAAACCCAGCTTTGGCCTGTGTGTGCCAACATGTGCTTCTACCCAGAATAATGAAGTCAGAATTTTAGGGAGTTCCCGTCGTGGCACAGTGGTTAACGAATCCGACTAGGAACCATGAGGTTGCGGGTTCGGTCCCTGCCCTTGCTCAGTGGGTTAAGGATCTGGCGTTGCCGTGAGCTGTGGTGTAGGTTGCAGACGCGGCTCGGATCCCGCGTTGCTGTGGCTCTGGCGTAGGCCGGTGGCTACAGCTCCGATTCGACCCCTAGCCTGGGAACCTCCATATGCCCCGGGAGCGGCCCAAAGAAATAGCAAAAAGACCAAAAAAAAAAAAAGACTTTTAGCGCTTGTCTCACCCCGCCCGCGCCTTTTACCACGGAAGCCCACAGAGGTTAGGTCGTTTCCTCAAGGTCCCGTCCTTCGGTGGCAGTAGAGGTCATACGTTATTTTATTCTCTATTCTTACTGAAGAAAGGAAGTCCTTGAGTTCATGGGGTTTTACAGACCTGGGGGTTTTCTTTGTGGTTATCATCAAAAGAAGGCGCAGCGCGCGCAGTTATTACCTGAAAATCTCACAAGTCCGTCTTCTCGGCCGTTGGTGCATCTGCATCCATTCTTTCCTGCCCTTCTCCCAGCCCCACCCGCTTCTTCTCCGTCACCCTGGCTCACAAGGCAGCCCCTCCTGGGCCCCGCAGAGGGCTTCCTCCTGGAATTTTTCCTTGGGAGCTTGGGCTCAGCTCCTGTGACCGCTCAGAGAGAGCACATGTATGGGTCCTTGCGCTCTGGCTTTAAATCGCAGTCTCCCCCACGCTGCCCGATGGGCTGGGAAGGTCAGGAGAAGGGGAGAGGAAAACTACCAACAGGGCTCCCCCAACCCCGCCCCACCCCCGGGAAACATGAGACTTGCCGCTTCCCGGGATTCCAGGTACAGAAACCTTTTCATCTGGCGGAACGTGGCAGAGTGTGGATAGGATGGTGGGGTTGGTTAATGAATTGCTGTTCGTTTTCTTCTTCCTCCTTCTCAGTGGCTTTTAGAAACCATGTCTGCTCTTGACTCGAGCCTTCTATAGGGCCAGAGATGTTTCTACAGAGAACCCCTTTCTTCTATATAAGAACCCCTTTCACCTTTGTTCAGACTGTCCCACCATGTTGCTGCCTTTAAAAAAAAAAAAGTGTTGTGTATATAACCTAGATTATGTCCCTATAAAGTCCATTTGTAACGACTCCCTCGTGAGCTGAGCAAAAGTATGTCTAGACAATTTTTTTCTGGCCTTCCCTCCCAAAACTTTTTGGGTTAAAAATAGGGAGGGATTTGTTTTAAAACAGTGTAGTATTATATCTTCAACCTTTTGTCCAAATGATTATTGCCTGTTTAAGTTTTATTTAGGGAAACTGTGTAACATATAAACCAGCTTGCTCAGACCTTGTGGCGGCCCCCACCCCGGGCTGGCCTTCCTGCTGCCAGTGGATTAGCCAGATCTCCAGAAGTGTTTTCCAGGGAGCTTAGACAGAGGGAGGCACTTAATTATTATCCAAATTTTTCCCTTTAGTTAAGTCTTAGGGTAAGATATCCCAGAGATTATATTTTTAGCAACCACTTTAAAGAGACTGGGGAGATTAATTTAAAATTGATAATCGCATGGCAGCACCACAGCTTAACAAGCTCAAGGTCTGCCTTGTGGAGCTGGCTGCTCTCAGGGGACGCTGGTTCAATTCTCTTTGCTGCCAGTTGAAATCAGAAATCACAACCGCAGTGATTAGCAGTGAATTCCCTGATCTCCGTGCCCCAGGCAGAGGGAGCGGGGGCCTGTTTTCTCTTCTCGGGAGCCAGGGATTAACCCCTTCGTGGGAGGGATGGGAGGCAGAGGGGAAGATTCCTGGGTTTGAGGTGGGGCCAGAAATCTGTGTCTTTACAGAAGCTGCCTGAGTAATTCTGAGCGGCATCAGCTCTGCTGGGAGGGGTGGGGGCGCGGGATGACTGATGGTGGCCGGTATGAGAAAGAGCCGCCTTGGCCCAGCCAGAGGTGCCCTGTAGCCACTGTGCGCTCGACACCTGCACCCTGCACCCGATCGGCCTAGAAGGCCTCCACAGGCCCCTGCCTCCAGGGCTGCCGCGGGCTTTGTCAAGCTGGGAGAGCCCATCTTTGCAGGAAGAAGCCGAAAACGCCTGCTTTCCACCCCTCTTCCAGCTTCCTTGTTTAAAAAATGGCCTCTGGCTACCGAGTGGACCATCGCGGACGGCGCTGTAGAGCAGTGAGCAGTGTTAATGGGCTGCAGGGTATCCGACACAAAAAAGAAAATATTTTCCCTGCGGGCCAAACAAAATTAATTTTAAAAATTAATGTAAACCACTAATGCTGCAAGTGCCTCCATTAAATTATGGGACTGTGACATGTACAATGCTGTATTTTTGCCATTGAATTTGTTATCTAAGAGGTGTTCATTGTTTGTTACGGTGTGAAAAGCTGTTTTCCTCCAGATAAGCTTGTTCATTAGTAAACTGGATCCCTGCCACCAGCCCGGTTCTTTGCACTGAAGTAATGCCTCGTAGCATAAATGCAGACAGCCGCTCTGCATTTAATATCAGAAATGTAAATCAGAAGCGTCCAGGCTGGTTTTAAATGGCTTCAGTCTTGCCCAGGATGAAATCTGTGGAAAAAAAAAAAAAAAAATTCTCCTCGCTGCCGCTCCTGACACCACAGGCCCTGAAAGAGGCTGATAATTATTAAACAAAGTATCTTGTTTCCCACTGACGTCCCCGGATCACTCTGTCATTAGACTGGATTTATTTCTAGGGTTTCATTCATGCTGTGACAGCTTGGGATTGATAAGTTCTGTGTTTTAATTTCAGGCAGAAATGAAACTGGTCAAATGCAATTTGGGAGGGGAAGGGCCCTTGATAAGATGGCTCTGCATCCAAATGCCCAAACCCAGAGCCAGAATCAGGAAGACATCCGGGTGGCAGGCTGAGCCTTTGGGCAAAGCGGGGTGGCACATGGGAGGCAGACCCCGAAGGCAGGGCAGAGGCGGGCCCGGAAAACCACGGTGAGGGCAGGCTCAGAGCACCCACTCCCCCCACATGACAGGCCCCCTGATCCAGGTGTGGGGCCGCCTAAGGGCAGGCTGTGTGCTGCGGGCTTTGCTGTCTCCTGGGCTCTGGCTCCCTCATTTCACAGGATGGGGCCCAGTGCAACCCAAAGCACGTAGAGGGTCTCATCCTACATCCACACGCTGCTTCTCAAGTTGTTGAATGTGCTCAGGGCCTGAGGTTTTCTTTTTCCAAGGGAAGCCAACGTGACTGACTCCGCTGATACTCTCGTTGGCTCCCCCTTATGCCCTGAGCAAATCCCGGCTAGGGGTGTAGCAATCCCCGGCGGGGAGCAGAGGGAAAACCTGATGAGCAGGGAGCTCATTTCCACAGAAACAGGATCATTAAGATGCTCAGTGGGAAAGCAGTGGAGACCCCTGGCCAGTCAGCTTTTGGGGGTCCTGCAGGGGGCCACCTCTCCTCTTGCCCTCTTGGAGAAGCAGCAGGACTGACAGACATGCAGGAAGGGCGCTCCAGTCTTCCGCGGGACTCTGTGGCTCTTTCCACGGGCTGCTGGCACTTGACTGTGCTCTGAGCACCTCACAACATCGCCCCGTAACAGAGCAGCAAGTAAGAGGGTGGTTAGAACAAAATCCTGGGAGTTCCCGTCATGGCTCAGTGGTTAAGGAACCCGACTAGGATCCCTGAGGATGCAGGTTCGATCCCTGGTCTCGCTCAGTGGGTTAAGGATCTGGCATTGCTGTGAGCTGTGGTATAGGTCGCAGATGCGGCTAGGATCCCATGTTGCTGTGGCTGTGGTGTAGGCCGGCAGCTGCAGCTTCGATTAGACCCCTAGCCTGGGAACTTCCATATGCCACTGGTGCAGCCCTAAAAAAAAGACCAAAAAAAAAAAAAAGAACAAAACCCTGCCTCCTCTTCCAAACTCCCCATTGTCACTCATGAGGAAACTGGGGTTCTTGTTAATGACTTGCTGCTAAAATTTTTTTTAAAGGACACAAACTAACTCAGTCAAAGGAGCTCATCAGGTACTTGAGGCAAAAGGCTTCTGAATCACAGGAGCAGCAGCTGATCCGCCGTCACTAAGATGACCACATGTCCTGTTTTCCTGGGACAGTCCTTGTGTGCGCGGGGTGGTGTTTTCACAGCACTCCCTCTCACACTTAAACGCATCCTAGTTTGAGGGCTACGCGATCTGGCCATCTTTCCTCTCACCCACCACCTAGCCAGTTTGTCCAAGCAAGTCACAAACCCAGTGGGCCCAGGGAATAAGAACCTCTTATTTACAAGATGAAGGATACATACGAAACAAAACCAATGAAACTGAGTTTTAAAACATGCAGAGCAATGCCACATATGGTATTTATATGCATATATAGCAAAAGGATAAATACCATCCAATGCATAATAAATATCAAATGAGTAAGAGTATCTCCCTGTGGGAAGGTATTTGAAATATATGGGGGTTTTTTTCTTTTTTCTTTTTTTTTTGTCTTTTTAGGTCCGCACCCTTGGCATATGGAGGTTCCCAGGCTAGGGGTCGAATCAGAGCTACAGCTGCTGGCCTACACCACAGCCACAGCAACACGGGATCCAAGTCGCATCAGCGACCCACACCACAGCTCACAGCCGGATCCTTAACCCACTGAGCGAGGCCAGGGATCAAACCTCATGGATCCTAGTCGGGTTCATTAACCACTGAGTCACGATGGGAATTCCAAAATATATGTTTCTTCAGATGCCTGGTGGCTATGTAGGTTTTCCTTACATCTAATCTTATATCATCCTCTACTTTTTAGTAGACAAATAGTTTCTAATTTTAGTAGATTTTATTTGCATAGACTTGACTCACAGAGCTGCATTCGTTTCAGGTGTACAGCAAAGTAAATCCACTGTACATAGGTCATATCTCTTCCTTTTCAGATTCGTTCCCCATGTAGGTTGTTACACAATATTTTTTTAAATTTATTATAATTGATTTACAATGTTCTGTCCATGTCTGCTGTACCACACAATGACCCAGTTATGTTTGTGTGTGTGTGTGTGTGTGTGTGTGTGTATTCTTATTCACATTATCTGCCATCCTGTTCCATCACAAGTGATTACGTATATAGTTGCCTGTGCTGTACAGCAGGATCCCATTGCCCATCCACTCCCAGTGCAACAGTTTGCATCTAACCCCAGACTCCCAATCCGTCCCATTGCCTCCCCCTCCCCCCGGCAACCACAAGTCTGTCTTCCATGTCTGTGATCTTTTCTGTTTTGTAGATAGACATTTGTGCCATATTTTAGACTCCACATTTAATTGATACCATATGGTGTCTTTCTCTTTCTGACTTCACTCAGTGTGAGAGTCTCTAGTTCCAAATGTTGCAAATGGCATTATTCTGTCCTTTTTATGGCTGAGTAGTATTCCATTGTGTATATGTACCACATCTTCCTAACCCGTTCATCCGTCGATGGGCATTTAGGTTGTTTCCATGTTTTGGCTGTCGTGAATAGTGCTGCAGTGAACATACGGGTGCATGTATCTTTTTCTCCTTTTTTTAATGTTTTATTATGATTGATTTACAATGTTCTGTCATGTTACACAGTATCGAATAGTTTACCCAGAAATAGTTTATAGTTTAAACATAAGTCTTAAAAGCTTTCAAGGTAGGATATGGGGAGAATGCTTGCATTCACATACGGGAGTGGAGGAGTGAAGAGGAGATGGTACCCAGGGTCACGAATCTCAAGAGTTGCTGTTGGCCACTCGGCATGTGACCAGCGCTGTGCGTTTTACCTCAAGGACAGCAGGACAGGGACTCCAGGAAGAGGCATGCACGGTACGACTCGCCGATACCCAGCACTGGGTTCCTAGTGCTCAGACTAAGGGGTGCAGCCCAGCATCCAGCGTGGGAAAATGGGCCGTTTGCATCCCGGGTGGAACTGCTTCCATCGACTCTGCCCTTCAGTCACATCCACTTCGCAGGTTGACACTTGTGTCCTCGAGGCCAGCACCTGCCCATAGATTTTTGCCCACTTGCCCTACTTCCCTCCCACTCCAACTATCACAAGTCAGGTCCTCTCTCCCCACCACTTACAGCAAAGAGGAAGGAGCACAGAGAGAAACGTGGGGAGGGGAAGCCTCGAGGTGCGGGGCCCTCGCATCCTCAGAGAGCTTTGCACCGACCCACAGACTCCTGCTGAAATCTGGGGGAGTCCTCCTAGAATGAGTGAATCTTGAAGAGGCTTTATTTCGCCTGGGAGACTGAATTTTTAGGCTTGTAACTTCCCTGCAAATACCATAACTGCATCTAACTCTGAGCTCAAAACCGTCTGGCTTCCAGAGACTGCAGTTCTAGGCAAAGAAAGGACCCCGGCACCCTTTCCCCACCATCTTGGCGTCTTTCCAGTTGCTGTGTATTTTCAAGCGTATTTCTGGAATCCCTGAGTAGATACAGGGACCATTCCAGTCACACTGACTAGCTCATGAAAGCAGCCCACCAGTCAGGAGGACGGCCCAGAAGGAGAAGGGCGCCTTCCACCCAGGGACAGATTTTTCAAGAGGAATCGAGACCAGGGATCGAGTCGGGAGAACCCAGAGTTTGGCCCGAGTCCCCATCCTTCTCTGTGATGATGTCAGCTGGTGCTCTTTCACCCGGGCAGCTGGTCCTTGGCAAGCAGGTGACTCTTCGCTGTGGTTTGACTTTGGGGCACCTGAGCCTCTTGACAATGGCAGCAGGAACCAAGCTTTGTGGAGCTCTCCCCGTACCAGGCACTTTGGCCAAGCACTTGAGAGGGCTTCTTGCTCTTATTCCTTCCAATCCCCCTTTGAAGTAGGTATCTGGATGAGCTAGATGACATTGCTATTTTTCCTTTGTTAAAAAAAGAAATGACCACTTCTGTATGTCAAAAGCAGTCAAATATGGGCAATTTTATGTGGCACAATCTAATCATCTTGTATTAAAAAACAGAAGCTCCCTGGCCTAGCGATGAAGGATCTGGCGTTGTCCCTGCTGTGGCGCAGGTTCCATCCCTGGCCTGGGAACTTCTGCATGCTGTGGGCATGGCCAAAAAAATACCAGCAGCGTTGTTATTATTATTACTATTATTACTAGGCCACGCCCACAGCATGCAGCAGTTTCCGGGTTGGGGATGAACTCTAGCCACAGCAGTGACAATCCCGAATCCTTAACCGCTAGGCCACCAAGGAACTCCAACCAGCAACCTATGTTTCATGCTCATGCTCTTCTGTGTCTGTTCCGCAAATGGGGCCATTCAAACGCCGACACGGGGCTCTCAATCAGCCCAGTGAGCAGGCAGTGGAGCAGGCGGAATTTGAACCAGGTCTTCCATCGCCCATCTTCATGCTGAACAGCCGCACCAGCCTGTCTCCTCCTTGGGTGGAAGACAAAAGGCATGTTTCTGTGGCCTGGGCGGTCATGTGGATTCTTCCACACCTTGACCAACTCTGAGATCAAAGACGGCCGGTCACACAAATCCAGTGTTTCCCGGAGTCTTGGTTATGCCCATGATGCTCTCTCTGTTTAACAGCAACAACAAAAAAAAATGATATGTAGTGAGCACGCCCGAAATCTGGAAGATGGACAATCTCTTTCGGATTCCCGCGCCTCTGTCCAGCAAAGAAAGAAACCAGTGTGGTGCCGGCAGAGGTGTTCTCAGCAGGACCTGGCCCATTAAATGAAAGACTTCCATGCTGAGCCAATCAAGAGAGACCTGGACAAAAATCAGACTCTTTCCTGCCCTGGAAGCCCAGGCCTTGAATCTGTAATTCATCTGTTAAATCAAGTGTGCAGCCGGTAGTTTAGCACAGAGGGGGCCTGCGGGGAAGGGAAGGAAGAGGGCCAGGGGCTGCCGCACTTGAATTTCCAGCATCAGAGTCAAGTTAGGAAAAAGAAGCAGGGCTGTGATAGCTTCTTGGACCTTCTGTTTCCAGCAAAGAGAAACCAGCAGGAAGGATTTTTGCAAACTGATGAGCTTGGTGGAAGGCATTAGAACAATGGCGGCAGAGCTTGGGCCCCCGGGGGCTGAATAAAACAGGTCCGCTGCTGCCTTTCAACCAGACTGAATAAAGTTTAGGATTCTTTTTTTTTTTTTATGGGACTTGTAGCCATTTTTAAACTTTCATTTTTCATAATGTCACAGATAATCTTTTTATCTATTATCCACTGGCTCTTTCCTGAGAGGCATTTGCATCAAATAGTGCTGCGCAGATCAGGACTGTCTCTGGTGGGGAAACCGGCTTGAAATGAAAGGTTATTCACTCCCTCTGCTTTCGCTGGCTTTGTTCTTGATTCTTGCACATTTTTTTTTTTTTTTTACATCAGAATTCGGGTATTTCTGGAGTTTTTCTTTAGAAACCCTTCCATTCTGAGATCTAAGTATATTCAGACTCCAATCTCTGTATCAGGGGTTATAAAGCTTATGTTCACTCAAAGTGAAGCATCTACTTTGAAACATTGTCAGAGGCCCCCTGTCCTCCAAAATCCCTTCAGAGCATCTGTAAAAGGTGGCGCTCACGCCATGGGGGGCCCTTTCCCTGGCACTGGCCCCCCATCGCTGGTGGCACCGTGGCCTTTTCAGCGTGCACTGCTGGACGGGAGCTGGGCAAACCCGCTCCTCCCTGCAGCAAGGCGGATGGGCCTGAAGGCTGGATTTCCTTCCACCCCTCCTCCCAGGAGGGGACTAATAGACCTGGGCTCGCCCTGCAGGGACAAGGGGCTGTATGGATAAGGCGTAGTGGGGAATCAGGGAGTTGCCTGGGCTTGTAGGGAGCGGAAACAAAGGCCAACCCGTTGTTTGCAAAACCGCACTGGAAAAAAGTGACCTAAAAGCCGTGGGGATCTAACCCGTGGTTGCTGTTCAGCTTCTATGACAGAGCGTCCCCTCCCAGCTCTCAGGGGACTCGGTGTTGGGGGGTGGGGGGCAGGGAACAGAGTTGTTCTCAGGCCTATGTGACAAAGCCCTTCATAAAAGCATCCCCTTCTTCCCTCTGCTGCTCCCCACCAGACCGCCCCCAGCATCTCCTTAGTTGGCGCCTAGCAGCGTTTCTCCCCCTCCCAACCAGGGCTGAGGGGAGCCTGCAGAGGTGAGGCTCATGGGGCCCCTGCCATTTACGTGTTCAAACTGTGCCCTGAACTCGGTCCCACACAGCTGGTCTCCCACATGGCCAGGGCCTTGGTCTTCCATCTGTGTATCCAAAGAGTCCCTAAAACAAAGGAATATTGGGGCCAAAGAAGTCCTGACAGCCTCCTCTTGCTAGAGGGAGCTGCTTTGGGGCGCTGGCCACACAGCCTCTCCCAAGGCCTGCAGGGAGGCCTGAGTTGCACAGGACGTGAAGGCCAGGGAGGCCAAAGTGATTGCCAGGTGCACTGGCTGGTGGCTGAGGGGGCCTCGGAACTTGGATCTTTCGGAGTCCAAATTCCTTGTTCTATCATCTCCCACCTCCCTACGTTGTCAGAACTTCTCCGGGGCGTGCCAATCCTTTACTTCAGGGACTCGCTGGGTCCAGCACAGTGATGGTGGTGGCTGCAAGGATTTGCTCTGGGGAGAGAGGTGGTGGTGTTGGAATACAGCGGTCAGGTGGCATTTCTGTGAAGGCATAAATACACTAGCACCCTTGTAATGAAATACATGAAAGTATTCTCTCCTTGGGCGTGGCAATCTGCTAGCGATGCCACAATCGTTTCTGAGTTGTCAACCACACCTAACAGATGCCCCAGTTGTAACAAACACACATGCAGCTGTAGTTGTGAAACTCCTATGAAGCTAAAGGTAGTTTGTACCTTGTTTGCTTCCTTGACTGTAGCTTTTCTGCGACAGCTTTGTAAGTTGTTTCATTGTATTGATATACATAACTCTCTGAATTAGCAGAGTGCCTGCTTCATTGTTTCCCTGTAACTGGCTCCAGAGATGGAGGGAACTGTAGCCTAATGTTTCCGCATCCAGATTTACAAAATTTTTGTTTGTCTTTTTTTCATTTTGGGGCCGCACCCGCGGCATATGGAGGTTCCCAAGCTAGGAGTCGAATCGGAGCTGTAGCCTCTGGCCCACGCCACAGCTCATGGCAACATCAGATCCTTAACCCACTGAGTGAGGCCAGGGATCAAACCTGTGTCCTCATGGATGCTAGTTGAGTTCCTTAACCGTTGAACTCCCAGATTTACAGATTTACCTGGACTGGCAGCATGGTGTGGCCTAGAACACTGAACTAAGATGCAGAAGCTGTTAGTTCTAGTCTTGGCCTGCCCTTGACTATGAATCCAACAGGTGTCTCTTCCCTAAGCCTCAGAAAGAAAGGGTGAGAGGAGTTCCCCTTGTGGCTCAGTGGAAACAAATCCGACTAGGAACCATGAGGTTGCAGGTTCGATCCCTGGTCTTGCCATGGGTTAAGGATCCGGTGTTGTCATGAGCTGTGGTGTAGGTCGCAGATTCGGCTCAGCTTCTGCATTGCTGTGGCTCTGGCGTAGGCTGGCAGCTCTAGCTCCAATTAGACCCCTAGCCTGGGAACTTCCATATGCCACAGGTACAGCCCTAAAAAGCAAAAAAAAAAAAAAAAAAAAAAAAAGAAATGGTGAGACTATTAACTCTGCCCACCCCCTGGATGGGTAAGAGTTCCCAGGCAGGTGAGAAGGACTGTGTGCTACTGATGTGGCCTTGGGCCAGGGCTCACCAGATGTGTGTGATAGACCCACTTTGCGGGTGTCCACTTAGAAGCTTTTGGTTCGGGAGTTCCTGTGGTGGCTCGGTGGTAACGAACCCAGCTAGTATCCATGAGGACGCGCGTCCAATCCCTGACCTTGCTCAGTGGGTTAAGGCTCTGGTGTTGCTGTGAGCTGTGGTGTAGGTCCCAGACACGGCTGGGATCCTGCGTTGCTGTGGCTGTGCTGTAGGCTGGCAGCTGAGCTCCAATTGGACCCCTAGCCTGGGAACTTACATATGCTGCGGGTGCAGTCCTAAAAAAAAATAAATAAAAGGCTTTTGGTTTATAGGACATGCCGTCACGCCTTGTTGGGGTGGGTGGGGAAGAGTTGAGATCCACACCAGCCCAGTCTTTGATAGGAAGCCCTGGTTCCTGGCAACAGGATGACACACTGTCTCCCTAAGATGCCCCATGCCTCATCTGTGCTCCAGTGCCTGCCGCATGCCTTGTAGTCCACGCATTTCTCTCATCCACATCTGGCTTCTGAGCAGATAATCCACCACCCCTCAACTTGGCTAGCACTGCAGGTGGCACTGCTCTTTAAACTGTGCAGCCACCAGACACACAGGAAAAAACCTCTAGACCTTCTGGGAAGGTCAGGGCTCACCTTGTTGCTGAGCCCTCGACAGAGATTACAATCTCTCAAAATAATGACAATTTAAAATTATGCGGGTTTCAAATGTGATGTATACTTACTGGTAACATAGGTTAAGGATCTGGCATTGTCACAGCTGTGGCACAGGTTCAGTACCTGGTCTGGGAGCTTCTGCATGTCGCAGGCACAGCCAGAAGAAAGAGAGAGAGAGAAAGAAAATAGTCACATATGTTTGATACATTTTATGTATTTGTGTTGTTCCATATGAAACTCCAAAGTAAGGGCAGAATCTTCTTTTTTCTCTTAACATTTCATCCTGAACAAGTAGTGTTAGGAGCTCGGGTTCTAGAACCAACCCTCCTGGGTTTGGATCCAGCTCTGCCAGTCACTAGCTCTGTGACCTTAGCCAGGTTTTTTGTTTTTTTTTAAAAAACACTTATAATTCCATTTTTTCATCTGTAAATTAGGAATAACAATACCTATTTCAGAGGGTTGCTTTGAGGCATTAACACAAAGCACAAAGACTAATGCCTCTTGCATGCAGTAAGCACTCAGTAATCTAAGTTGGTGATATTCCTTTAAAAAAAAAAAAGACTGATTAAATGAGAATATAGCATTTAAAAAACTGGAGACCTACGATTCCATGCTCTGCTCATGGCCTCAATCACTTAGTGACTGAACACTGAGATGACAGCATCATTCACCTCTGTGTCCCCGTCCCCTCCATCCTCCTACACCTGGGGAGAGCAGGCGCTACCCAGAAGAACGTCATCTCCACCATGTTCAAGGCCAGGTCCCCGCCTTACCATTTGCACCAAGGCCAGATCCTAGTCCAGCGAGCATGGAATGGGAAGCTTCTGTCCACTACAATCTGCGGCATGTGTCAATGGGGATTATTTGGGGGCAGTTCAACAAGCCCTGGATATTTTCAGCAATGCTTTGTTTTTCTCCCCAAAACACAAACTGCTATTTAGTCGTAGGAAAGCGAGGGAGGGACAGTCCTTCCCACTGAGCAGATGGGAAAGCCTCATCCCCTGGGTGGGAGTAGACTGCAGGGCCATTGCCACCACGTGTGTACCCCATCGCACGGACTTACTCCCCTCAAGCTGGCATGATCTCTCCACGGTAACAACTGGCTGCTTTAAAAGCTCCCCACATGATTCTATGGAGAGAGAGCAGAGCCTGGGCCCCGAGCAGAAGGCCTCATCTGAGGCCAGCAGGCCAGGCGCAGCGTCATAGAACATAGAGCCCAGGCAGCCCTAGATGCTGTGGCTTCTGTGTTGAGATGAAAGGAGGAGGAAGGGGTCACGTGATCCTTATACACAGCCGAGGAAAAGATCCCCAGGCCCCAGTTCTTTTGCCTCCTCTCCTTTCAGAATCAGCCCTCCCGGGGCTCTGACTGTGGCTGGGGGGAGGGCGGGCACGTCTTCACGCGCGGTGCTCACTGCGCCTCCTTGACCCTGGCCGTTGCTCCGTCCTCGCGTGACTATGGGAGGCAGCTCTTTAGAGCAGTAGTTCTCAAACTGGAGTGTGCGCCAGAATCCCCTGGAGGACATATAAAAACACAGATCGCTGGGTCCCGCCCCTGGAGTTTCTGACTCAGTAGATCTGGGGTTGGGCCCAAGAATGTACATATCTGATGAGGTCCTGGATGATGCTGGTCCAGGGACCACCCTTTGAGAACCTGCATGTCCACAGCCCTGGTTAGCAGGCCTGGGTCCCTCCTCGGGAACGTGACAAGATGCATCAGAGGCTGCGCTGGGCAAATTCAAACTCCAAACACGAGACCACCAGGCAAGAGCCGTTCTTGACTCTGGGCATTCAGGGATCACAGAGAGAGGCTTAGCAGCTCTCTGGTCCTGGGCCAGGAAAGCTTTCTACAGTCACTGTTCTGTGGGTGGAGGTCGGGAAGTCCAGACTGGAGATGGTGAGTGGAGTGGAGGGGCAGGTGCGTGCGCTGGCTTTGGTAAGGGATAAACATGTCCCAAACCACCAAAGTGGGGCACACGAGAAGAATTATTGATGGATGGTTTTTGGCCAGAGGTGCAAAGAGGGCCACCCCTCTGGGGGCTCGGTGCTGTCTGCATGAGTGTCATCATTGGTCACTTGCTTCACGCTGGCTCCTCCAGGGACCCTTCCTCTTCAGCAGCCTCCTTGGGTAAGGAGCAGTGTTGTGGCTGAAAATCTTGGGTTTGTGTACCGCTTTGTCACCTGCTAGCTCAGGGGCAAGGAGGTTTCTGAACCATCCAAGCCTCCGTTTCTTTCTTTCTTTTTTTGTCCTTTTAGGGCCTCACCTGAGGCATATGGAGGTTCCCAGGCTAGGGGTTGACTCAGAGCCGTAGCTGCCCGCCTATGCCACAGCCACAGCAACTCCGGATCCGAGCTGTGTCTGTGACCTACACCGCAGCTCACAGAAATGCTGGATCCTTAACCCATTGAGCAGAGCCAGGGATGGAACTGGAGTCCTCATGGTTATTAGTCAGGTTCATTACCTATGAGCCCCAACGGGAACTCTACCAATCCTCACTTTCTTAACAGGTAAGACAAGATAATATTCTCTGACCCATCAACCTCTCAGGTTGTGGGGTGGACCTAATTGCATCATTCAGTGTGGTGCTGAGCATTCCTGGGAATGCTCCTGAGGTTAGGGCTCTCTGCAAGGAAAACAGCCACAAGGGCAGCCTGGGTGCTCTTTGGAAAATACTAGGAGGGGAGGAGACCCGAAGGCGGGGCCTGGCTTTTCCACCCACTCACCTTCCACAAGCCACTCCATCCTTTCATCTTCACTTTCCTCCTCTGTACCATGAAGTTGGAATAAATTCAGAACCTCCTCTGGCTGTAACTGGTTTGAGCCCATTGGCAACTGGAAGACTCAAGGAGAGGCTGGAAGGTCTAAACACCCAGATAGCCAGGAGCTTTTCTTCCAAACCACCAGGCTGGATGTGTGGGGCGCTGACGGCCGACTCCTCATGCCATCCCGAGCCTCAGGTTGCTGCTGGGCGGCCCTAACCCCCGGACCCTGCTCCGCTCGCCCCTCCCTGCCGGGCTGGGATGCGGAGTCGGGGGAAAGTGTGCGCGCTCTGCCTGGGGCCCGCCAGACCCGCGCCGGCGCACCCGGCTCGCGCAGCCAATCGGCGCGTGCACCGCGGGTGACCTCCCCCGAGCCCCGGATAAATCGTCAAGTTGCCCCGCCGCGGGTCTCAGTCTTCTGGCCTAATTAGCGGAGCCGGTCATGAGCAGCGCGGAGGCCCGGGCCGTCCCGCGGGCTGGGGAGGGGCACGGGCGCGCGGCGCGCTTCTCGGGGGCCGAGACCTCTCCGCGCCGCGGGTAGACGGCTAGGCGGTCGCCGCCCAGAGCGCTCCCGGAGCCGCCTTCGGGCGCAGCGACCTTGGCCGGTCGGTGCCCGCACCACGGAGAGGAGACTTGGGCTGGTCCGGGCGTGGACGTCCCGCGGCTTGCCACCCTCTCCCTCGGACCCTGGGCTCGGGTCTCCCGCGGCCGAGATGCCGCAGATGCTGAACCTGCCGCCGCCCACAGACCTCAGACGCGCTTTTCCTGGAGAGTCTGAACTTCTGAAAATCCCGGGGCCGCGTCGCGGGTATTGTTTTTGCGTTGTCTTCTGCTGGGCTTTGGCTTTGGGATTCTCTGGCTACCTGGATACGCCTTTCCTTTGTGGGTAACTCTCCCGAGGACCGCAGCACCAGTAAGCAACCCCGGGGAATAGCAGCGTTTAAAATCCCCACCTGGAGGCGCCTGGGGTTTGGAGACGAGGACCCCACTGCTGACCACGTAAGAGCTCTCTGATTCCACCTTTCCTCTGATGGGGAGAAATATCATTCCATGGCAGAATTTTCTTTAAGCACATTGTCTGATAGGATTGGCAATTACTAACCAAGAAAATGAGTAGCAATTAGGAGTTCAGTAATAAATGGAAGTCTATTGTCCTAATTGAGTGGAATTACTGACGGGTAATGGCAACACTGAATTTCTCAGTTTAATTAAGAGTTTATGTAATTATAGTGCACTTTTTATTTCTTGGGGGAGCCATGGGGTAGGAATTAAATAACCGGTGTGATGGGTAAGAAACCCATTTAATGGATAAGTAACCGTTGGGTTGGAATAAATGTGGGTGCCTTTGCTCAAGTAATGGGAACGTAGATGAAGTCCTAATCAAGGGATGTGCCAGCTTGGGCCAGGCAGGGCTTTCTTTCAGCTGCGAATTCCTGTCTGATACAAGTCTGTGTGGCTTAGATATTATTAGGTCATCTCTGCCACTGGCACACTGACATTGGGCTGTTCCAAAAACAGCAAAGCTCAGCACTCCCCCGCAGTGGGATTAGCCCACATCCATGCTTTCTGTCACTGTGTCTGCCACATTCCCCAAGAATGAAATGAGAGGGTCATTTGAGAGCATATGCCGTCTGGGGTGTTTCTGTATCAAGAATCTCATGATCTCGCCCTGCAGCTGTAGTTGTGATAGGACGGGGCTGGTGAGTCCCACTGAAGTTGTGCAGCCTCAGAACGGAGTGAGCATGTAGGTGTGGAATTTGTTTGAGAACGAATCTGTAATTATGAAGCTGTGATTTTCCTCATTGCTGGTGTATTGTTTCCTTTGCTATTATGTTCTCATGAAATTGGTCCCCTCATGGGAAGCAGCGAAACTGGAGCAAAATCCCTTCTCAGAGGATAATTTTCCTGGTTTGTTTTTGTTTGGTTGTTTTGGTTTTTGTTTGTTTGTTTGTTTTTTGGTGTAGGTTTCTGGGAATCTTTTTAACCCTGCATTGGGATGTGTGTGTTTATTTCTGTAAGAAGCTCCAGCAGATTTGGAAATTGCTGTGTTTTGAGTATACTGGGATATAATCAGCACTTCCAGTTAGAATATTTATTTGTACCTTGGCGGCGTCTTCTGGCTCTCATAAGGTCTAGATGTTTCAACAGGATGAGCAGAGACCCCCTTCTCCAGCGAGCTCCCGTGTCGCAAAGTGGGATTGGGGAGCACCATTAACCTTGTGTATCACTCCAGAAGAGACAGCCAGTGGCAGGAACGGAGCAGTGCATCTTAAGTGCTGCTTGGGTCCTAATGTTTGCAAGGCCTTTGGGAACTTAGCCTTACTCCCCCACTGTTAATGAGAAGGAGCAGGATGAAGGGATGTTTGCTGTTGGGTGCCCCAGCCTCAGCCCTTCCAGGCGTGTTGCAGGTGCCTGGGACAGAACAGGGAAGTGACTAGAGGCTGTGCCCGTGTGATTGTCCAGAATTTTCCTGCTCTGGTTTTTCCTCTATCACCCCAGCCCTGTTTTGTTATCACAGCTATGGAAATCCTACAACACTGTTGAAAACACCTACACCTGTCCTCCCAGAACCTTGGCCTCTTCGTGCAGGCTCATTTGACTGGTTTGCTGCTCCTGTTTTATGTTCTTCCCAAGGCACAGCGGACTTCTGTACAACAGGCAGATTCTTAAACACACAACACGGATGGCAACGTGAGGCTTGTAACCTTCGAGAATGACATGCTGCCACATTTCATGATTTTTTGTAAGGGGTAATTATTAGCGATCACAACTCCCTACCGTCCCTCTTTTTCCTTAGCACTCACGGTTCCTTCGCACACCTGCCTGTAACTGTTTTAAAAAGCGCTATGATAGGAGTTCCCACTGTGGCACAGCGGGATCAGCAGCATCTCTGCCAGCACCAAGACACAGATTCCATCCCCGGCCCGACACAGTGGGTTAAGGATCTGGCATTGCCTCAGCTGTGGCGTAAGTCACAACTGCAGCTCAGATCTGATCCCCGGCCTGGGAACTCCATATATTGCAGGGCAGCCAAAAAAGAAAAAAAATAAAATTAAAAAAAAAATTTTTAAAAAAAGCTTTGTGGAGTTCCCGTCGTGGCGCAGTGGTTAACGAATCCGACTAGGAACCATGAGGTTGTGGGTTCGGTCCCTGCCCTTGCTCAGTGGGTTAAGGATCCGGCGTTGCCGTGAGCTGTGGTGTAGGTTGCAGACGCGGCTCGGATCCCGCATTGCTGTGGCTCTGGCGTAGGCCAGTGGCTACAGCTCCGATTAGACCCCTAGCCTGGGAACCTCCATATGCTGCGGGAGCGGCCCAAGAAATAGCAACAGCAACAACAACAACTACAACAACAAAAAAGACAAAAAGACAAAAAAAAATGTGAAAAAAAAAGCTTTGTGATAGAAGAAAGAGAATATAGGATGGCCATTCGCTCCAAAGTGCCGCCTTGGCTCAGCCTTTCCCAGGATTCTCGTTCTGACTAGTGGGTGTTTGGTGCAGTGGCATGAAAGTTTCCTTCCATGATAACATCTTAAGAGTTGGTTCCAAATTCCTTCTTTTCTTGGTATAATCTTCCACCCCTGCGTTTATCTAAAATCAACCTGAACTGGTAGAAAAACTGAGAGAGAGGTTATGGAGCTCCAGGCAAGGCAAGTCTCAATGAAATGATCCAACTTAGAAATAAGACACACACACAGCAGCCTCTAGGCTCTTAGAATACCCTGCTAGGATGAGGGCAGACACACTGGAAAAGGTGGCAGTCACAACCCCTGCCTCTACATTTTTTCCATCTTCCTTCCCACTGGGGCTTGGGTTCCCTGGATAGGCCACGTCGTGGGTATCAGTCACCGCTTGTCTGCTGGTTGCACAATGCGGATTACCAGCTTGTGCCCCAGTCATGCCCAGCAGCCATCCTGTAACAATAGAGCCTAGGCAAGGTAACATTCGCGTTGCTCTGGGCCCCTGTCCAGGGGGATTAGCTCCTGGAAGTACCTGAAAGGCCATGTTGAAACACACTCACCTGTAACCCAGTTCCTTGGCCTGGATCTCAAGGGCAGGCCAATGTCAGGGCCTTCTTGTTCCCTCTAAAGTGAGACGGACCTTCTCCCCGTACACTCGACCTGCTGGCTCATGGAGTCCTCCTGTTGTGGCACCAGGAGAGTCCCAGGTCACCTAGGCCTTTGCATCGGCATCTCCCTGGAGCATTAGAAATGCCAAGCTTCAAATCTGTCCCCTGATCTTTCCAGTCAGAATCTGCATTTGGACAAGATCCCCGGGGGATCTGTGTGCGTTATGACAGGTTGCCGCCTTCCCATCGCACAGGCTGAGAGTGTTTAGCAAGCAGGCTGTTTGCCCAGGAGTGCCCTGAGGATCAGCACCTGTGTGTGTGTGTGTGTGTGTGTGTGTGTGTGTGTGTGTGTGTGTGTGTGTGTGTGTGTGTGTCGGGGGTGGAGGGAGAACATCGAGGTGTGGTACAGGCCCGGGGACCTCCGCCCTGACCTGACCACAGGGGGCTCCGGCGCAGGATCAGCAGTGATGGCAGGCTGTTAGATGCCCTGCTGGCCTCACTCTTGACAGCTGTGCTGCAAGTCCTTCAGTGGACAGTGCCACACGCACACGGGGTCTGAAGAAGCACTGCTCCAGGCCAGGGGTTCTCAAAACACACTTCTGGACCAGCAGGACCTTCAGCGCAGGCACTGGTGAGAGACACAGATCCCGAGCCCCAGCCCAGACCTGCGGCAGCAGAGGCAGTAGGGGCGGTGCCCAGCAGCCCATGTCTGAGTGGGTTTCCTGGGGCACAGCAGTGTGCTTGAGCTTGAGAACCCCCCCTCTCGGGCAGCCTTTTGGGGTTGTTTTGTTGTTTTATCACAGCCCTAGTGAGAACAGCTTCGGGTCCTATCGCAAATTAAATGCACCATTTCATTTCAAAGTATACGAGTCATTTTGAGTGTATCCACAAGCTCGTGTGCCCATCCCCACTAATTGCAGAACAGTTTCACCCCACACCCGTCAGCAGTCACCCCCACACCCTTCTCCCAAGCCTGGCAACCACGCATCTGTTTTCTGTCGCTGTGAACTTGCCCGTTCTGGACATTTCATAGGAATGGCACCACACAATATGTGGCCTTTTATGTCTGTTTCCTTTCACTTGGCATAACATTTGTGAGGTTTATCCGTGTTGTCACATGGGTCAGTCCTTCGTCTTTTTAGACAGATAAATAAATGGCGTTGTACGGATGGGCCACGTTTCACTCATCAGTCGATGAACCTTTTCATGTTGCCTGCACCTTCTGGTTCTTACGAATAACGTGACCGTGGACATTCACGCACACGTTTTGCGGTGGCCAGGCCGTTTCCCGAGGTGGCTTCACCATTCTGCATTGCCACCAGCATTGCAAGAGGTCCCGTGTCTCCATCACCTCTCCAACACTTGTTATTGTCTGGCTTTTTATTACAGCCTTCCCGGCAGGCGTGGAGTGGTACCTCCCCGTGGTTTGGGTTGGCATTTCCTAGTGACGCACGGTGCTGAGCATCTTTTCACGTCTTGGCCATTTCGGTATCTGCTTTGAAGAAACCTGTATCCAGATCCTTTGGAGGGAAACCTTCTTCTTCTTGAGGAATCCTTCACAATGGTCTGCTCTGTGCCGTTGCTTCGGGCTGTGTTAAAGAAAGCCTCAGATGTGGCCTTTAACCACTGGAAAGTTCCAGTTAGATGGAGGGGCAGGGAGGGAAGAAGACAAGAGAGCCCACTGTCAGGGGCCCCCCAGAGCGATCCACACTCGTTTACCGTTGGTGTTACAGGAAGACGCAGTGGGGTTGCTGGGATAGAATGTGACTTAGGGCCCTGGGAAGGTTTGTGCCGGGAAGACAGGAAGTGCTGTGAGGACAAGGACAAGCACAAGCAAGCGGAGAGGAGAGGGGAGATCCTCGGCGGGCCTTCCCCACCACACCCTCGTTTTACGGCTGAGCCACCCCTGTGAGAGGGCAACGCGGAAGCCCAGGATCTCTTTCCTCCCAGCCCCAGAGAGGTGATGGGATTCTTGTTTCCTCATCTGGGAAAGTACTGTTTGCCTCCGCTGTTTCGCAGGGCTTGTAAAGATGGTTTAATTCTCTGCAAGGGCTGGGAGAGTGGGATTCACTCCAGGTCACAGGTGAGTAGAAAGTTTGCAGGTGTCCCTGAATAGCCTCCGATTCCCTATTAGCAGATCCCATGGTGGCCGTGCCGGGTCGCTCCTAACTCCCCAGGGCAGCTGCCTGTCTCAGGGCACCCGAGACCACAAGGCGAGTCCTCAGGGCTTGCAGACAGCTTCTCTTTACGGTTGCAATACAGCTTGAATGGGGGATACTGAAGCAAGAGAGTTGCAGAGCAGAGATGTTTAAAGCAAAGCCCTTGTCAGGCTCTTACCCAGCAGGGGCCTCTGTAGCCATGATGCCAAGCCCAGGGACCTTACCCTTGTGCCAGGCTGCTAACTTACAAAGTGCCCACTCTGACTTGCAGGGGAGAACAACCACGCTCCAAGGCGTGACTTGGTTAGTGGCACAGATTAGATGGTGACATAACCAGGACTTGACCCTTGGTCTGTCAACGCCTGGCCTGATGTTCTTACCCGGGAGCTTTACTGTACAGGTTGCTAAGGAGTAATGATGGGATGTTTTGGTTCTTGTTCCACAAGTGGATCCTCTCCCAGGAGGCTCAGGGTCTCATGACACCAGGCACTGGTGTTTGTTTGGTGTTGGCACTGTGTGTGTTCCACTGAAGTAATATATTCCACACGCTCTGAGATCAGCCTTGGTCTCATGGAAGAAAGTGTTTCAGAAGTGGGCAGAGAGGTCAAAGCCTTAGGCTATTTCCTGACTGCAGTTCAATTCTCAGTTTTTTCCAGGAGCCCTTCAGGTAGCTGGAGTCAGAACATTTGAGCTCTGGCTGGCCCACACGCAGCACCACAACTTTGTGTCATTTGTCCCCAGCTGAGCACTCTCAAATATGCCTTGTTTGGGAGTTCCTGCTTGGTGCAATAAATTAAGAATCCGACTTCAGTCCCGTAGGTCACTGCAGAGGCACAGGTTCGATCCCCCAGCCTGACACAGTGGATTAAAGGTTCCATTGTTGCTGTGGCACAGGTCGCAGCTGCAGCTCAGATTCAGTCCCTGGACAGGGAACTTCCATATTGCCGTGGGTACAGCCATTTAAAAAAAAAAAAGTGCCTCGTTTTATAGGTAAGGATATGTCCAGAACAGTCATGTGTTGCTCAAGTTTGTCTTTTGTCCCCTAGTTTAAATGCAAATGGGTGCATGCTCAGAAAAAGCAAATCCTCTGACAAAGCAAATTGATTATCCTACCTCTAAGCATTCATCTGTCAATCAGAAATTGTACATACTTTTTTCCTTAAAACTAGCTATATCTGTATAGAATATTTCTACACACGTCTCTTTTTTCGTTGCTTTTGTTTTTTAGGAACAGAATGTGTAGAAACAGAGTTCCCTTTGTGGCTCAGTGGGTTAAGGACCTGCTGTTGTCTCTGAGGGTTCAAGTTCGTTCCCTGGCCCCGCTTAGTGGGTTAAGGATCCAGCGTTGTTCACAGATGGCAGCTCAGAGATGGTGCTGCTGTGTCTGTGGCGTAGGCCTCACCTGCAGCTTTGATTCGACCCCTAGCCTGGGATCTTTCCTGTGCTGCAAGTGCACTGTAAAAAGAAAAAAAGGAGAGAGAAAAACAAAAGCAAAAACGTGTAAAAACTTTTTAGAATCATAGACACGGGTTAGAGTAAAAGGACAGGCAAAAGTGCCATTTCGCCCCATTTTCCCATTCTTTCTCCTATTTTTTTTTTCTTTTTTTAATACCAAGCAGACAAGAGAGATGAGATCTGCAGGTTTCCCAGTGTTCTTGCGGGTAAGAGTTTGTCAGTGAAGACGCCTTCACCTGTGCTCCTCTCAGTGTCTGTCACCAGATACCCAGTCGCCTATGGTCCACGACGCTGATCGGTTACACTCTGGATGGGGCCACACCGTTGAGAAGGCTCGTCAGCCAAGTCACACACCAGGGGAGGTGCTTCAGCCTGGAAAAATGGCCCCCGTGAAGGCTCCTGCAGCGTCCCCGGGGCTGGGTACCCAGCTTGGGATGAGCCTTCCTGCAGCCTCTTCTGTGGACCTAGAAATGCCAGGTCTTTGGTTTGGAGCAGGTGCTTCAGAGAGGGAAACCATTGTCAGTGGGGACAGTTCTTCAGAAACCTCCACCAGTGCCTTCCCGGGGACGCACAGACGAGGCCCTGGTCCTTCAAGAGAGACCTGCAAGTGTTAGTTCTGTTGCCAATAAAAGAAAAAGAGCAAGAGAAGAAGCCTTTTATGGGTAGGGAGATGGTTTTGCCGATGGTTAAATGGCTGCTTTCTTCTCTCAACGAAGAAATAGACACTTGATCCCCAGCCCCACCCCCACCCCCAGTGCCTCTGAAGCAGAGACAGTAATATCTAATCTTGATGAGGGCTAGCAGGTGCTATTGCCCTGTAGGATATTCTCCCACAGAACCCCTATGAGACAGGCCTATATGCTGACACAAAAGCTTGGCACAGCTCTTTTGTCCAGATTTGAACCTGGGTCTCCTGGCGCCGTGGTTTCAAATGTGCCTGCCTCACAGAGATGGTAAGGGTGTGTTTCCTAGAACTCACCAGAGCCCCAAACAAACCAATGGACGTGGAATTATTGGTCGAACCTCTTGGGGCAGTTTTGTTCCTTTGGATGGACGTTTTCAACGGTGTGTCCCCCTCCTGTCCCCTCAATGACATTTATCACGCACCTTCTTACACTTGTACAGAGAAAAACGATGTTGTGACTGTCACTCAGTCCAGCTTCATACTCTGCCCCAGGCTGGTGATGGGCTGGGGTGGGACCAGAGCTAAGTACTGACACCACCAGGTGGGGACCGGTGACAGGGAGGCTGACGGGTGCCCCGCATTGTGTACACGGAAGCTTCTTTGGGTGACATTTTGAGGCAGTTCTACCAAGTTGGCAAGTGGCCCAGGTGATGTCTTATAAGGGTGCCTCCTGCTCTCCGAGGCTTCCTTTTCATAGCGGGGGAAGAATTCAGCATAACGTTTTCTGTTTTTCACTTGGACTAAACTGACCCATCGTGACACATCCACTTTAAAGCAGCATAAAACAGCATCTGCCCTTGCACCGCATTCAGTCTTACGGCCCTTGAGAATAACCAGGAAGTCGTTGCCTGCTCTTGATTCTCGACCTTGGCTATTGCTAAATGAGATGAATTGAAATAATGACCCGAGGAGTTCCCATTGTGGCTCAGCGGGTTAAGAACCTGACTAGTATCCACGAGGATGCAGGTTCAATCCCTGACCTCACTCAGTGCGTTAAGGATCCCGTGTTGCTGTGGCTGTGGTGTAGGCCTGCAACTGCAGCTCCTATGCTACCCCTAGCCTGGGAACTTCCATATGTGGCAGGTGCAGCCCTTAAAATAAATAAATAAATAAATAACCAGGGAAGTGGGAGAGGGTAGAATCGACGTTCATAGGCCGAGTGAGACCACAGGTCCTAGAACAGGTGCCTTGTATGGAAAGGATGTCTGACAACACAACCCTTGTGATAAGTCCTGTTTCCTTCCCGATGCCCCTGGCCCTGTGTGCAGTGAGCCGTTCGTTCTCTTGTTTCCCTTCTTCTCTCTCTCTTTCCTCCCTCCCTCCCCTTCTCCTCCCTTCTTTCATTTTTCCTCTCTTTCATGTAAACATAACACCTCTCTCTGAAATTTACTCCCTATACCATCTCTGGAACATTTTCAGTAGACGGTGAAAAACTGGAGTTTGTCGGAGGTCAGCTTGCTGATAAAAGCTTCTTGGGCGCTGGATAAGATTATCAGAGGAGGTAATTATACCACCTCCAGATCTTGCGAAGTGAGTGTCATCTAGATCTGACAGCTGTCAAGATAGGGTTCTGCTGGAAGCCTATGGGATTAACTCGATTTAGGAGAGTCCCTGCCGCTCCAGTCATCTCTGACTCTTAAAAGAATAATTATTTTTGTAGCCTCTGAGTAATCATGTTTGGGACATATTTGGTTCTTGTGTTTGAAGCTTCGTTCATGCATTCAGTCAACAAACATTTACTGAGCACTTTCTATGTGCAGGCCCTATGTTAGGATCTAGTGAAGAAAATAGACACCCCAGCTACCCTCTCGAAGTTTCTGTGACAGGATGCAACGTGCCTAAGCTTTTCAAAATCCTCAGTTGCTTTCGGAGTCTTTGTTGGCCTATGTGTCATGGATGTATCCTTGTGCGTATATACTTGTCATTCTCCGTGATGGGGGGGGCCCACCTGCGGCCGGGCCTCCTTGAAGCAGGAAGCAGAGCAAGGCTCTGCGGGGAGGCAGGGGGTTCCTGGGCTTAGCGCCCCCTTGGGAGTAGTACCTCATTTGCACGTGTCAGAGACCACAGAGTATAGTCACGGAAGCTCCAGTGCTGACGGCAGGGCTGTCTTTTAAAAGAAAAATATATTTCTCGGTGTGGGGATGTATGATCAGGTGAATCCTTTGGGCAAAATCCATTGACAGGAAGCCTGTGGAGAAAACAGACTCGTGGAGGTGTGTGATATGGAGGCTCTGGAGCAGTGAGGTGATGGGGCTTGGAACAGCCAAGTCTAGACAAGAGGCAGGACAGCTCAAGGCAGAGTCTGGGGACCTGAGGGAGATGAAGTCCTCGGAATGGTGAGTGCTGGGTGATTTTCGCCTACCACCACAATTACTGGACCTCCTTGGGGCTGGGCGGCCCCCGGCCATCTCCTCCAGGCACCCGCTGCAGCCTGGCATTGCAGCTGTAGCACACTGCCGGCTAATGAGACGGAGATGGACTTGACACGTGGTATCAAGTTTATCTGAGGATGTATGCAGCTGTTCTTTTAAAGATCTCTGAGGAGTTCCCATTGTAGTGCCATGGAAATAAATTTGACGGGTATCCATGAGGGTGCGGGTTCGATCCCTGGCCTCTCTCCATGGGTCAGGGATCCAGCATTGCTGTGAGCTGTGGTGTAGGCTGGCATGTGTGGCTCCCATTCAACCCCTAGCCTGGGAACCTCCATATGTGGTGTGGTCCTAAAAAAAAGAAAAAAAAAAAACAACTCTGAATTCCTTCACCAGCTATTTCTATTTGGAAGCGGGGAGGCAGTATTTAAAGGAAAGTCGCTTATGCCTGGTGGAAATCAGTTTGCAAGAGGTCTTCTGTCTGTGCTCACTTACAGTCAGCTAATCGCCTCCAGGAAGGAATTCCACATGTGAAATGGCGGTGGTCAGTGTCATGCTAACAAGTGAAACACCTTTATTTTTACAAACGGTTACATAACGTGACTTTCCATGCAGACTTGAGTAAGAAAGACCTCGCCCCCAGCACAGTCTTCACGGATGCCTTGCTCACCAAACGCTCGCCAACTCTGAGCTCTTTCTCTTTTGTTAGGTATTCTTTGACAGTTTGACAGACAAAAACTAAGGTCCTATTGTTCTGTCTGGGAGGTTTTATTTTATTTTTTTATCACAGCTGATTTATAGTTTTTTATAGTTGATTTACAATATTCTGTCAATTTCTGCTATAAATATAGCAAAGAGACCCAGTTATACCTTCTTTTACTGTCTTTCGTCATGTTCCATCACAAGTGATCGGATAGAGTTCCCTGTGCTAGACAGGGGGAACTCATTGTTTATCCCCTCCGAATGCATCAGTACCCCAAACTCTCAGTCCACCCCACTCCCTCCCCCTCCCCTTCGGCCACCACAAGTCTGTTCTCTAGGTCCGTGAGTTTGTTTCTGTTCTGTAGATAGGTTCATTTGTGCCATATTTTAGAGTCCACGTATAAGGGTTATCAGTTGGTATTTGTCTTTCTCTTTCTGACTGACTTCACTCAGGATGAGAATCTCTAGTTGCATCCGTGTTGCTGCAAGTGGCAGTGTTTCATTCTTTTTATGGCTGAGTAGTATTCCATTGTTTATATGTACCACATCTTCTTAATTCGTTCATCTGTCAGTGGACATCTAGGTTGTTTCCATGTCTTGGTTTTTGTGACTAGTGCTCTGAGCTCTTTCTCTTTCGTTATTCTTTGAGAGTTTGATAGACAAACATTAGTGTCCTGTTGTTCTGTCTGGGAGGTTTTAAAATGCTGCTACCGGAGTTCCCGTCGTGGTGCAGTGGTTGACGAATCCGACTGGAACCATGGGGTTGCGGGTTCGATCCCTGCCCTTGCTCGGTGGGTTGGGGATCCGGCGTTGCTGTGAGCTGTGGTGTAGGTTGCAGACGCGGCTTGGATCCCGCGTTGCTATGGCTCTGGCGTAGGCCGGTGGCTGCAGCTCCGATTCGACCCCTAGCCTGGGAACCTCCATATGCCGCAGGAGCGGCCCAAAGAAATAGCAAAAAGACAAAAAAAAAAATGCTGCTACCATAGTTCCCGTCATGAATCAGTGGTTAATGAACCCAACTAGTATCCATGAGGACGTGGGTTTGATCCCTGGCCTTGCTCAGTGGGTTAAGGATCCAGCATTACCATGAGCTGTGGGGTAGGTAACAGGCGTGGCTCAGATCCCACATTGCTGCGGCTGTGGAGTAGGTCAGCAGCTACAGCTCCAATTTGACCCCTAGCCTGGGAACCTCCGTATGCCATGGGTGGGGCCCTAAAAAGACAAAAAATAAAAACTAAAATAAACTGCTGCTTCCCAGAGTGTGGAAATGATACTCCAACTCTGTTCTGTCTTTTCTAAAAGAACGCACTCCCTTTTCTAGTTCCTTACTGGGGTAACTTTTTTCAGAGGGACCCCCCACCCGGGAAGGTTAAAGGTCATCAAGAAGCATCCCCCCACAAAAGAAGCCTCCCCAAACAGAATATCCTGATGTAAGGAAGAGCACCCCTGCCCTGCAGCGTGGTTGTATGTAGGTTTGGGGAGCTCTGCTCTGGGTCCCCATGATAGCTAGACAGTTCTCTGCTACATGGCTTGGTGGAAAAGTGGATGCAGCAAAGAATGCTAGTTGCCTTCTAATACGCATTCTCCCTGCCTTCCTCAGTAATAACACTCCTGATTTGTAATTGGGCAAATGGGCCAACTAAGTAGAATAAAGACTACATTTGGTGGCCCTCCTTGCAGCAAGGTGCTGTCTTAGAACTAAGTTCTGGCTGATGGGTATTAAAGAATTAGTGAAGTGCTGCTTGTCGAGAGAGCCCTTAAAGGACCAGAGTGCACCCATCTAGACAGTGGACTCGCTGGTTGGGGCTGCAGCCAGTGTCCTGGGGCACGATGTGGTTTGGGGAATGGAAAGCAGTAGAGGCAGAGACATGAGTGTATGTAGAAAGGTCAACGCCCTGGACATTCGAGAGTGCCCTTCCAGCCCTCGACTGCCTGCCATGGGACCTGGGCGCTGAGGGTGAGAACTCTTATTTACTTGCAGCCAGTGTTCATCCTAACTGACCCAGCAGAGAAATGGCTTTAAAAGGAGCTTTCGTCCACCGTCCTAAGTGTCGAATGTTTGGAAGTCATTTCTTCCATCCAGCCTTCTCGTTAGTTACGCCGTCACAATGGATAACTATGTGTGTTTAACTGTGGAGTGTGGGAAGATACTAGAAGGACAGAGGAACAGAAATCTCATACTCGCCAGAACGTATTCTAACCAGCATTGACCCAAATGCCACTCCCAGCCTTGTGCATAATAAAATAATTACTAATTAGTCTGTCAGGTGGTCAGCAACTCATACTTGCGCAGTGATTTCTGTGATGCCTAGAGAGTCACGTTCATTAAAGCAGTAGTATTTTCAGGGGGTTCCCGTTTTGGCTCAGCAGTTAACAAACCCAACTAGTATCCATGAGGACGTAGGTTCAATCCCTGGCCTCTCTGAGTGGGTTCAGGATCTGGTGTTGCCATGAGCTATGGTGTAGGTTACAGATGGGACTTGGATCCCATCTGTTGCTGTGGCTGTGGTGTAGGCTGGCAGCTACAGCTCCCATTCAACCCCTAGCCTGGGAACCTCCATATGCCCCCAGTGCGGCCCTAAAAAGACACACACAAAAAAAGCAGTAGTATTTTCTACCAAGGGATCCTTATAAATGGACTTATCAGCATTTCCCCACATATACAGACAATAAGTTAGAAACTCTCTGGAGTATGTATATGTGTGTGTGTGTGTGTGTGTGTGTGTGTGTGTGTGTGTGTGTGTGTATACGTTATTATGCTTAAAGCAGCAGAAGACATCGGTGACAATTAGGAGGGAACAGAGGACCCCAGCTACTAACAGATTTTTTTAGTTTGGGGCAAATAGGAAAGGAGCCCTGGACTTCTTAATTCTGCTCAGGACACATCATTAGAAAATTCCCATGTTTGAAACATCTCAGCATCAGAATCGACTATGCAGTTGTTTAATAATTTTTGTACTTGATGCAAAATACCAGGCAGCATCTCCAAGGAGCCTCTGTGAAAGAGAGCTGCTTGGTGCATCTCACGTCAGGAGCCGAGGTTGCTCAGACCCATTGTCCAGGAAGATGAGCATCAGCCTTTTGCCCCACAGAATGGGATTCCAGACGTAGAAATCAGCTCTTCCGACAGTCTTAGAGGCCGAGCATTTTACCCTTGGGGGTGACATTCGGATGGGATCTGGTCTTGCCCTTTAGACTGGGGACAGTCAGGCTCAGGGACCCTAACAGGACCTTCCCAAGGTCACGTGGGCCCAGGCAGCCCAGGCTGGAACCCAGACTTCAGAGTTCCCGACCCATTGTTCTTGTCATCGTACATGTGGCCTTGCATTTCAAGGACTAGCAAATAGTCAAGTCTGGCAATGCACCCCCCTTCATTTTTGTTTGAGAGGTTAAAAAAAAAATGGAATGAAATGATGTCATAAGTAAGTCTCTTCTAAGCGGTCAGCATTTATCTCCTCCCACACCTTTTTATTTATGTATATATATATATATATATAATACACACACACACACACACATGCATATATATGTTTTTTTTCCAGCGGGTGTATTCCCAAGGCTAAGAACTAAAGGAACAGATTGCCTCGCCCCTCATGACTCTGCCCTGGTGGTGGATCATTAATGGTGTAGAAAATGAGGGCAGTGGCAGGCAGTCCTGGGTGGGGTGCGTGCCTCTTTAAGAGATTTATGTGGAGGTCTGAACTGGGGAGACAGCGCAGTGGTACATCATCATGCAGGCGACATCAGAGACTTTCTTCTTCGCTTGGGTGCATTATCATAAAAAGTGATTTAGACTGGAGCTGATTGATGCAAATGGCCCTATGTTCTTTCCTATCATTAGCGGCCTCTTTCAGTGGCCAGAGGCAGTGATTAAAGCTGTCATTTGGAGCTGCTCATTAAAGACAAGCCCCAGAATAGCAAGAGGAAAAGAGGTTGGAGAGGCATATAGACATATATCTGTATGTATGTCTATGTGTGTGTGCATGCCTTTTTTCCTCCTGCCTTACATGTGCGTCATCCCTTTCCAGATTGAACGACTGAAATCAAGGCTGTAGGGATGTTTCCTCCCAGAATATAGAGAGCTCTTTGGCAAGTCATATTAGATTTTCGGGAGTGTCACAGTAGATGCTGATGACAGCTTGCCTACATATTATGAAAGGAGATGAGGAGGGCATTGTGTTAGGTGTGTTTTGTTAGAGATTGACCCTGGTGAGAACTCATTAAGTCTCCCTCCTCCCAGGCTGGGGACTTCAGAGGCGGGCCACAGGAGAGCGGAGGGGAGGGTTGCCGGGGGGGGCAGGGGGGGGTTGGCCTCGATGAGTCCCATTGTGACAGTGGTGACCCCAGGGATGGAGAGGAGGAGGCCAACAGGGAGGGGGCTCTTGGCGGAGCCCAGAGGATCTAGATGCCGGCATGTCAGTCGCAGGGGGTGGGGGGGGTACCAGTAGGCCCCCCAAACAGGAGGGGAAGGGAAGAGAGGGAACAAAGCAGAGACCCATGCACGTAAGGAGCGAGATGAAGCTCAAGGAGCGTGCTCTCTGGCTCCTCGGAGTGGTCCTGTCCGGGTGACGTGGCTGGTTAATCACCCTTGTCGTAAAACCAGGCTTGAAGGGGCGCCTGCCTGTGGTTCCAAAAGCATGAATTCACATCCAGGGACAGCCTGGTTTTCGGTTGGTGTCCACGTGGTACCGACAGGTGACGGAAACTCCTCAAAAGGCTTTTTGCCCAGGCTCCAAATGAGCAACGTTCCACCCAAAGCGACCCTGGGAAGGTGGGTGGCAGGCTGAATTAGAGGAACTGGGGACTTGGACGTGAAACTAGGGAAGAGGGCGCCTTTGATGCTTGAAACAAACTAGTTCCGGGTCAGAGACACCCCTGGCTGGAGAGGCTATGCATCCGCCCTGGCCAGCTGATGAATTACTGCCAAGCCCCCTACCAAAATTTTGCAGAAGCCAGTCTACAGGGCTCCTCGGAGATCCCTCTGGGAGGAAAAAAAATAAGAAATGATCTATTTAATTTCTCAGTCTAATGAACTGGTCTTATGCATAAAATTTTAAATTACCTTTTTTCTTCCTTTTTTTTTTTTTTTTAAGCAAGTGGAGACCAGCATCAGTTCTGCCACCACCGCGGTCTCCATGACAACTTCTTGGTGGTGGCGGCTCATGTGACTTCACAGTCACAGGCCCTTGAAATGAGGCAGAGGAAAGTTTGAGTTTCTCTTTTGTCGCTGAGTGGACTCCAGGGGCTCCCGGGAAGGTGCTTAGCGGAGGTGGCGGGGGTGGTAATTTATGGCATCGACAGCGGGGAGTAGGGACGGCTGACACTAGCCCCCCAGGCTCCAGGTGGGGACCGGACTGTGTGACAGAGAGCCCTGCCTGATCAGGTTCCGAGCCAGCTGTTGGCTTCGAAGGTGTGGCCTTTGTCCTCTTCTCGGCCACGCGCCCTGTGGTGCTTGGCCTTCTCAGCCCGGGTCTGGCGCATCAGCGCCCATTAGGACTGATCAGGGCTGCATCAGGGCTGCGAGGTTTCTCTCCTCGGGGAGCCAGCAGCACAACTGAACAAAGTCCCTGGTAATCTGTGCTTACAGCCTCCCCCACCCCAGGGAGAGGGCCGGGCCAGCTGGTGCTCTCACGCTCAGCACACTTACTTCCCCTGGCAGCCTGACTGCCTGGCAGGGGCCCAGAGGCCAGCCAGCTCCAGGGCCGCCTGCACCAGCACCCGGGGCCACCCAGCTCCAGATCACATGCATCATGCTTGGGGCACTGCCTTCCAGCCTGGACGCTGGCTGAATGCACAGCTGAGACACGGCAGCTCCAGGCCACCAGGCTGGCTCTCCAGAAATAAAAAAAAAACCTGGGTGCTGGGTGGGGAACCACGGCTGGCCAGTTCCACTAGGGATTCGCACAGAACCGCTTTCCCCTTGTCTGTTTTCCCAGCCTCTAGGTGGGTGACCCAAGGAAATGCCTCTGCGGGTTCAGTCCCCTGTAGTTGAAAGTTGTCCATCTGCCTTGGATGATGGGATGGGGGGGTGCAGGTGGCAGGGGTGCGGGGTGGAGTAGGGAGACGTGGGCATCTTGGCTGTGTATGTACACGTTAGAAAATAAATACCTGGAGGGGAAAAAAGTCACTGGGCAGAAACCTCCTTGGGTCTCACTTTCCCAGTACATTCGTTGCTAGATACAACCTTGACTGAAGCGAGAATTCCCTCACTGGAACCAGAATCCTGCAGCAAGAGGGCAGGGTCCTGAGAGCGCCCTTGGGGGAGCAGTTCCTTCAGCCCTGCTCCCTAAGGGGCACAAAGATATTAGAGTTTCTCACTGACATGGCTTAGGACATTTTAGGATCTTCCTGCCCAGCCTACAAAAACTACACCCTGCAATGTTCGTGACTTTTTTTTTAAGGAGGAACCTGTGAAAAACATCTCTTCGACACAGGGGTCATCCAGACCCTAACATGTGTGTGGCCCCAACTTGGCATAAGTGGAGGTCAACTAGGCTATTTTAATCAGGTATACAGTTGTCCTGATAAGAGATTGGGGACAAAGCCAAAAGGCAGTGTTCTTAAAGTTTAATTTTACCAGGTTTTTAATGGAGGTTATCCCCAGAAAGAAAAAGAAGGAAAGTCCCAGATGAAGTGGCTTCTGTCCATCTTCTTCGGACTTTTCCCTGCTCTGTTCCTCTGCATCCACCAAGAACTGATGCAAGCAACGGTAGCGATAATGGCCAACCTTCAGCAGGCGCGTTCTCTGTGCCAGACACTGCGCTGCACTCTTGACTCGGTGTCTCATGTCATCCGAAGCCAGCACAGGCATGGAGGTAACAGCCTCAGCCCCATTCGGGAGGTGAGGACCCTGGGCTCAGCTTTCTCAGCATCACATCGGTACCACTGGGAGCACTCGGGCCGCACCCACTGTCTGGGCTGACGCTCATACTCTTACCCATGACTGATGAGTGAGGCACCCTTTGGCTGGGATAGCCAGTGGGGCCGGTGTGACTGCCGGGGTCCACATGGGGACTCAGTGGAGATCGGGGAGGCTGCAGCCTTAAGCTCGCGTTTATGATGGGATGACCTGATGACCCTAAGCTCCACAAGGGGAAGGGCACATCTGGTTTTGCATCCCATTGAGTCCCTTGCACACTGTGTGCTCAGTATATGGTTGCCACATGAAAACATGAACAAGCAAGTGATCAAGGGTAGAATCGAAAGTCTTTAGCGTAAGTAAACATGCTTTCTGAACCCAAAGATAGTCTCCTCAAACTAGGGTCTAAGATGAAAGAAACGTGAACATGTTTTGAGGTTGAGCTGTAGGAATGATTGGAGAGGGAATATGGGATTATTGTTGGAACGAGCTCCCAGAGGTCTTAAGGGATGGGGTTAAGAACAGAGAAGAATTTTTATTAGTGGAAGGAGCACACTTCCTCCTTAGAGACCAGAGGTGAAGAGAGAGAGAGGGGGGAAAAAAAGGATCCAGTGGTAGTCTAGGCCTTGGTAGAGCTTAGGAGTGCATTTGGCTGCAAGTAGTGGAGCGCTCGACCGGCAGCCTAAAACAATGAAGGATTTATCTTTCTCACCTGGTTGTAAGGATGCTCAGCTAGGCAGGCCCTGTCATTGCTTCAGTGACTCAGCCGTACCAACCAACACCTTCAAGGCTGCCTCGGCCTTTTTCTCATGGCCACACTCTGGCTGTTGCAGCTCCTGCATTCAAGGAAAAGCAGAGCCCTTTTTTATCTGCAAAGCAGAAGCATCCCTGCCAACTTCTGCTTTGATCTCTCTTGTGGTGAGGTCTACTTTTCCGGAAGTTTATGTCCTGTTCTTTGCTGTCTGCTGTCTCCACACTCCTCCTCCGGAGGAAAGTGAAGCATCGCATGTAACACAGAGGATTTTCCTCCGTCAAAGCAGCTACCTGTGTCCACTCTCTCGATTGAAGACGATTGCCCTTCTGGTTCAGATCTCCAGAAGATGTTGTGCCTCCAAGAACTTGGAAAATGAAGGAAACAAACTGAAGGCAAAATCATCCCCCCTAAGGATCGTGACGCGCCGTCAGAGGAAGCGCAGAGATAAACGGGTTTACATGCTTTCCGGCCGCTCAGAGCAGCCTCTGGAGAAGCCAGGCACTTGCCCTGTGCTTTGCTGCCTCTCTGGGCAAGTCCCCTTCCCCCAGGAGGCTGTTGAGGGAGGGGGCCTGGCAGTCCTCCGAGGATGCTCTCAGCTCTTGACTTCCTCTCTAACCTTCCGTGATTCCAGCAGCCCTGAGGGCCCACAGAGGTGGTCCTGGCCCTGCTCCAGCGGCGTCTCCCTGGAGGGGTCGGCCTCCCGGGTCTTACTGAGCGTCTCAGTTTCTTCCTTCCTTCTCCCCTGACCCTCATTAACCAAGAGGAGAAACCAGTTCCAAAAAGGCCTGTTTCCCCCATATTGTCTGTTGCATATCCGCAGAGCACGCTGTGCCCTATTAAGAATTAAACTGCGATCACTAAACTCATCTCATCTGCGCCAGGGGCCTTGTTCAAAACCTGCTTTCCCAGCAAAGCGGGGCCAGTGGATGCACACGCCCACCCCCCAGGCTCGGTGGAGTGGTTCTCATCTATTTTTAATGCCTTTGGCGAGGGACAGAGACAGGGAGAGAGAAGGAAAGACGGAGAGAGAGAGGGAGAGCGCGCGCGCACACATGAGCGAGAAAAAAAGGAAAACACAAAAGAAGAACAAGAGTGGAAGGAAGGCGCTAACAGCCGCGCTGCGTTTTGTTAGAACACGGGCGCTGCCTTTATCGGCGGCACCGGCGGAGAGTGGGGTTTGATCCTGTTCTCCGCTGGGATGGAAACGGCTTTATTGTGCCTCTTCTAACATCTCTCGGTTCGATCAGAACAGTGCGCCGTGTGTGTGTGTGTGTGTGTGTGTGTGTGTGTGTGTGTGTGTGTGTGTGTGTGTGTGTGCGTACCCACTGTGTGTATGTGCCTCAGGACAATCTCCTGCTTGGGAAACACCCCATTTTCAAAGCCCCGCCGATCAGGTGGACTCCAGGCTTTCTTCTAAAGGCCAGATGCAGAGAACACCAGGCTTGCTGGGGCTCTTCTTTTCTAGCACACGTTTTTTTTCCCCCTTGCCCTGACTTGGATCAGCGGGATTCACTCCTGTCAAACAAATTACAGCATCTATGAAATGGGGATATCGACATGTGTGACTTGATCTGTTTTAATAGGGACCCTGTGGGAGTTTCCTCCCTGCCCCACTGAGCTTTGTGTTCTTTCTGGAATGGCAGACAGGGCGCTGGAGGATGCTGGGGGCTTTAACCCTTCGCTGACAGCAGGTTGCCAGCCTCCCGTGTGCTATAGCTGCTGCCTTTTTGTCCCTGGCCCATTGTCTGGGGAGTGCCTGCAGCCTGCCAGATACTTCATGCTTATTATCTCACAGGAGATAAGCTCACCCCAGGAGGAGGAAGACAGAGCTGTGTTTTGAACCAGATCTTTTGATTTCCTCTCTCCCCTCTTCCCTCTAAAATAATTAGAAGAAGTGCTGGTCAACGTTTTAAAAAAAAAAAAAAAGCCAAGAAGGGGGAAAAATAATATTGTGTAACCCTGGCATTCTGCTTTGAAGAGCTTATTGTCCTGGCTGCCATTTGACCCTTAAAGAATAATTAGCATTCGAGCAGAGGCTGCAGGGAAGTTGGTGAGGGGAGCAGCCTGCTTGAAGGGCTTGTCCGAGCTCTAGCAAGAAGAGGGAATTTGCCAGTGTCTGTGTCTCAAAACTCTCCTGCTTTCTCTCTTTCTCCCCTCTGCTCCTCCTCTGGCCCAGCTGCTCGGGGAGGACCCTCCCAGGTTTCCTCAGTGGACTGACCCCCAGGCCTCAGCAACCCTGGGTGGGGGTGGGTCCCAGGAGCAGAGCTGGAAGGAAGGGGTGACATTGGACAGTGACAGAGGTCCCTGACAAGGGCTTGGCACCCGGCTGCCTCCCTGTGGGGCTCCTGCAGGGGTGCGGGGTCGCCATGAACTCCTCCCTTGGATGGGAGCACCCGGGGCGGTGGGCGGGAGCTGTGGCCTCCTGTGAGTCTCTTTCTGTCTTTCTCTCTTCTTCTCCTTGGCACACGGTACGCCGCACCTCAATTTATGGAAGAGACACACTCCTCCCGGGATGGAATTTCTGGCAGGTGGAATCCCGTATTCCATAGATTTCCACTGTTTAGAGTCGGTCAAAGTGACAATGAAGGCATAACTTGTACCCATGTACCTAGTGGTCTAGGAACCTGGGCTCATGGTCCTTTTATGAAGTGAGAGATGCTTTCACAGAGCACATCCCCACCATCCACCCCCACCCCCGTTTCCCTGCCCAAGGAGCCCGTGGCCCAAGAGCGCATCTTTGGTGGTCAAGGCCCTGTGCTTCCGCAGGGGTGACCCCGCCCGGGCTACTGCCTGATTGTCCTGAACCTTGACCCTCTGCGCCTCCAGGTCACTGTGCTGCGATTTCATTAGGCTCTTCCACCCTGTCCTTCACTTCATTTCGGCCCCAGACGGAGCTTCTGGGAGCCAGTTGATAGAGCATCTGTCTTCAATTTTCCTTCAGGGAGAAGAGCTCCAATGGGCTCCATGTCCCCCACGCTTTGCTTGCCAGCATTGCTGCGAGGTCTCTCTGTCGCTTTTTTAGTTTTTGCTACTCCTGCCTTCCTGCACCAGGCAAAGGAGCAGGGAGGGGAATGGTGGAGGCTTGGGGTGTCTTGTCCACGGGGCGGCTTCCTCCTCCTTCTTCCCACATCGCTGGCGATCGGTCACCTTGGGATGATTTTAACACAGAGGACATGTCCTGCCACCTGCACAGATTTTTTGGGGTTTTTGTGTGTGTGCGTTTTGGTTTTTAGGGCCACACCCATGGCATATGGAGGTTCCCAAGCTAGGGGTCGAATCAGAGCTGTAGCCACCGGCCTACACCACAACCACAGCAATGCAGAACCTGAGCTGCATCCGTGACCTACACCACAGCTCACGGCAACACTAGGTCCTTAACCCACTGAGCGAGACCAGGGATTGAACCTGCGTCCTCGTGGATACTGGTCAGATTCGTTCCCCTTAAGCTATGACAGGAACTCCACCCGCAGTGTTTTTAACTCTTCCGAATGCTGAGCCCAGTTCTTTCCAAATTATACCCCAGTTTTCTCCACATTTGCAGGCTTCCCCAGATGCACCCCAAAGGGCAACCCTTTTCCTTCCTCAAAATGACGGCCCCACTTAGTTTTTCTGTGTTTTCCGTCTTAGGCCAGATTTGGTTTTCAGAAGTGGGGGGTAAGGGATTGCTCCTCACATAGGATATTAGACTGAAGTACTCAGACCTGCAGAAGATGTTTCGCTTGATTCTGTTTAGACGCTTATGTCAGAACTGGATCAGCACAAAAGGGAGGATTAAGGAGGGCCTAGCACAAACCGTGGCAGACACGGCGGACGGATCAGGGATTTGCCAAGTGTTGCATGATGCTGAGGCTTACTTTAGTGTAGACTATTTAAAAACGGGTGTAGACCAGGTTTCTCAGGCTCACCTTGGAGCAGCCATCTAGGCAGTTTCACTTTTAGGTGACTCAGGAAATCCCTTTTCTCCACCTTCTTCTTTTTTTTTTTTTTTTTTTTCCCCTCTTTAGGGCTGCACCTGCAGCATAGGGGGCTAGGGGTCACATTGGAACTACAGCCTCCAGCCTATACCACAGCCAAAGCAATGCCAGATCCAAACCTCGTCTGCAACCTAGACCACAGCTCATGGCAATGCCGGATCCTTAACCTGCTGAGCAAGGCCAGGGATTGAACCCACAAGCTCATGGTTCCTACTCAGATTTGTTTCCACTGAGCCACGATGGGAACTCCATCTCTGCAT
This sequence comes from Phacochoerus africanus, assembly GCF_016906955.1. NCBI lineage: Eukaryota > Metazoa > Chordata > Mammalia > Artiodactyla > Suidae > Phacochoerus > Phacochoerus africanus. The sequence continues at coordinate 15,670,648 of NC_062548.1, forward strand.
TCTCTCTAGGCTCATCTTTGACCAGTATCCCCTGGTGCTCTCAGGGGCTCCTGTAGTTCTCTGTTCCCATATCCTCACCCCGTCCTGCCTTGGGACATGGCATTTGTTTGGGTGGATGCTCTGGGTGTTTGTTCTTTAAGCAGCAGGTTCTTGCCAAGGAGAATTTGGTGTTCCACCAGTGCCCCTGGCCCCATCATGCCCACAGTCACAGCCCAGGCCCTCAGTCCTGCTGCCGTCCCGCCACCTCCCAGCCTTCCTTGGAATCAAAGCTTCTTCCAGTTCAAGCACAAGTCTTCTCTCCTGTAATCCCTCCCTTCACTCTTGCCAGGAATGTTCTTTAGTAACCCAATGTTCTATTTGTTATTATATATGAGACTAGAAAAAAGTGTTGTCCTTTTCTCCTCGCGAAATCAGCTTTAATGCATTATGACAAAACCGAACTCATGTTTCTAAACATTTTAGGGAACGGTTGTGCTCTTTCAACGTGTGGAAAAACGGATCCAGAACTGTTGGTACCTTTCTTACGTCTTTCGTTGGCCTTTTTCTTTGTGGACTAAAGTCAGTTAATGGCCAAACCTAACTGAAATCATTGGCCATTGCTTCTTTTCTGCAGGCTGAATTTTATTAGCCCTCCAAGCGTGAGGGGCAGGCCAAAATGCCATCCAGACATGTCGGGTCTTAATCGCAAGTGTTGAAAACAGAGCTGTGTTTTATTCTAGACCATTAGGTGGGAGTTAATTGCCACATTCAGATGAACTTTCTCCATGCTCTCCTGCCATAGCCATTAGCAAGAGCGCACGCATGCTTGCGGGTGTTTGACGACCGTGGGTTATGTGGGAATTTGGGGTGCCTCGGGGAAGCAGTTGGGCCTCATCGTTCCCCAGCACCAGGATGGCCCAGTCCCAGATCTGTTGAAACCTTGACTGGTGTGTTTGGCAGACCCTTCTCCAAAACGTGTCGGGTCAATACTATGTAGTTTCATTAAGCTGACCAGTTGATTCAAGTGTCTGGGAGGGGTCTTTGGCTTCTGACATATCCCAAGGGGCCCCCTCTCGAGCATCCCTGAGGTTGATCTAGGTAGGTTCTGAGCAGCACCTGTCGGCAGACTGTGCTCCCTGGAAGGCTTCCGTCAGTGCCGAGACCTGAAGCTTCAGGATTGCTCTGCCCAATACAGTGGCTCCTAGCCATGCATGGTTGTTTAAATTCATGAAAATTAATTAACACCAAGTCACGTCTAAACATCAGTTCCTCGGCCATGTACATTTCAAGAGCCCGCGAGCCACGTGGGACTCGCAGCTGCCGTGGTGAATGACATGGTTCCCATCATGGCAGAGAATTCTGTTGGCCATCGGCATGGTCGAGTCTCGATGTCACCCGGGCAGGGGTCACCTAGAGCCGCTCATTGAGGCACATCTGAACCTTCCTGAAGGCACTCTGGTGACTTGTCCCCCTGTGGAGAAGGACCACCCTCCACCAGCAGGAGGGCTCACGGGGCCTGTCATCAGAGCCTCTGGCCAGAGTGTCAGTCTGGCCCCCCAGACGGCGAGGGGCAGCCCTCCGGCGCCGTCCACAACGCCATGCGGTGTCCTCTGGTACTGCTGTCCTCCAGCTCTTCCCCAAGATCAGAGGAGAAAAGGGTTGGTCACTGAAGTGCAGCCAGGGGACACCCTCCCGACCCCGGGGAACCCCCACTCTCCCCTTCTCTCAGGTGAGATCACCAGGAAAGCACGTGTCTGACGAGCAGTGGCTTGTCTTCTTCAACCGAATTATCCTGGATCGATCTGACTTGAATGTTTTGACCTTGGACTATTTGGTAATTCGATTCTTTATTGATAATAACGCGCACTCCTGAACTTGGGGAGCACTTGTGCAAGGTGTTGCGGAATAGTCAGGACATGACTGTCTTTCTGGGGGGACCTCGGGCCTCTCTTGCACTGGGGAGGGCAGGTCACGTGACCTAGGGTTCCCCCTTCTGCCCTGTCTTCTGGAAAGGCCAGAGTTCAAATCAGTGCTGGGTCTCATGGGCATATATTTTCCTTTCTCTTCCTTAATCAGGTTTTGACTTTCTTTTTCCATCTTAATACCTTCAATGTATCTGTTTAACTCTCCTTAAATTCTCTTCCTTAAAGAGGTGAAATAGGAGTTCCCATTGTGGCTCAGTGGTTAATGAATCTGACTAGGAACCATGAGCTGGTGGGTTCGATGCCTGGCCTCGATTAGTGGGTTAAGGATCCAGTGTTGCCGTGAGCTGTGGTGTAGGTCACAGATGCAGCTCGGATTCTGCATTGCTGTGGCTCTGGCGTAGGCCAGCAGCTACAGCTCCGATTTGACCCCTAGCCTGGGAACCTCCATATGCCACAAGTGTGGCCCTAGAAAAAGCAAAAAAAAAAAAAAAAAAAAAAAAGACAGAAAAAAAAAGAGGTGAAATAGAAACAAATGGATGCAAAGCTCTTCATTATCTGGTCCTCACCCCTGATGTTTCTTGCTTTAAGGTGTTCCCTGTGTGAGCTCCACAGGGTCTCCAGGTCAGAAGGGCCCAGGGACCTCCTAGTCCTCTCATTTTTGTCTCGCCCCCTCCGGAGAATCCAGCACACCACTGATCATATGCTGGTGGGTGACGTGAAGCAGAGACACGCGCCAGGCACGGGAAGACGTTACGGAGTCATCCGAGGAAGGAGGGTCACCTCTCAAATTCAGTCCGATGACATAAGGCAGCACTGGCCTCCCTGGGGTGTAGAGATAGGAAAGAATTTGAATAATTATCATCATTATCATCACCACATTCATTAAACCCCATCTGCGCATGGCACTGTGTGAGTCCCTACAGGTTATTTCTCTGCCAGGGAGAGAGAATTTTGTCCAGCGGGGAGGATAAGCCTGAGTCGCCTCTGCTCCCCAGCTTCCTTCCCAGGCTGCCCCTGACACTCCACTTGCAAGCTGGCCGCTTGCAATTGAGCACATGACCTCCCGTGTTCTTGAGACATATAGGTCCCTGTGCCCCTCGACCTGTAAGTATCTTTCATATCCTAGGATGCTGGGCTTTCCCTCTATAGTACTAGCCACAGGGGCAACTGAGGACATCAACGCAGAATGAGTTAGACTCTTTTATGTACTGTTTCCATCAGGTTGGGGTTCATCGCCGTCTTCTGTGCCCCCGTGTATTTGGAACCCACCACCGTGTTTCACATGCAAACAGTGTTTGTCTTTTTTTCTTTTCTTTTTTTTTTGCCATTTCTTGAGCCGCTCCCACGGCACATGGAGGTTCCCAGGCTAGGGGTCGAATCGGAGCTGTAGCCACCGGCCTACACCACAGCCACAGCCACGCGGGATCTGAGCTGCGTCTGCGACCTACACCACAGGTCACAGCAACACCGGATTCCTAACCCACTGAGCGAGGCCAGGGATGGAACCCTCAACCTCATGGTTCCTAGTCGGATTCGTTAACCACTGCGCCACGACAGGAACTCCCCGAAAACAGCGTTTGGTACATATCTCTCAGTCAATAGAAGGACGGCCTCGATGAGTATCCGCTTTGACTTTAGAGTTATTTACTGACTCATAGCTGTTGGAGTTGTTGTTTCCTGCACAAATCGAGCGTTCAGGGCTTCACGCAGCACTTGATGGTCGCTGCTCTGCCGTGGAGGGACATCATTACGCAAAGCGCATATCGCCAGCACACCTATGACACTTGGTCATTTTCAGCCTTGTGAATGTTCTCTCATTATCAAGTTCTATTGCGATTTGACCTAAAATACTGGAAGCCCCTCAAGAATACGGACGAAGCCTTACTTTTGTCTGTTTCCCGTGAGTGCTTTGTATCAAACATTCATGAAGCATTTGTTGACTGAACCAGTGACATGGGGCGGGGGGGGCGGGTTGCCGAGCCGTGCTGTCTCTCTACAGATACGAAACAGCCAGTGCTCATTCCTGATGAGAAGATGGCAGAGATGGACTGTGTAGAGTACTGGCTATAGACAGGTCAGTTACTGGGACCAGGTGCAAAGGCGAGTAAAAATGTGTTTAATGGCAGTTTTAGATTAATGTGAGATTGGGTCAGTCATTGTTTTTCAACTCTAGAATCATCTGGAGAGTACCAGTGACTGGGTACCACCCATAAAATAATCTCTGGGGCAAGGTACCAGCCAATGAAATAACATTTTTTAAAAGACTTCTGGGAGTTCCCGTCGTGGCTCAGTGGTCAACGAATCTGACTAGGAACCATAAGGTTGCGGGTTCCATCCCTGGCCTTGCTCAGTGGGTTAAGGATCTGGCATTGTCGTGAGCTGTGGTGTAGCTTGCAGACACAGCTCGGATCCCGTGTTGCTGTGGCTCTGGTGTAGGCCGGCGTCTACAGCTCCGATTCGACCCCTAGCCTGGGAACCTCCACATGCTGCGGGAAGCGGCCCTAGAAAAGGCAAAAAGACAAAAAAAAAGACAAACAGATTTCTGAGAGTTCCTGTCATGACTCAGTGGTTAACGAACCCAACTAGTATCCATGAGGATGTGGGTTCGATCCCTGGCCTCGCTCATTAGGTTAAGGATCTGACGTTGCCATGAGCTGTGGTGTAGGTCACAGACATGGTTTGGATCCTGTGTTGCTGTGGCTGTGGTGTAGGCCAGCAGCTACAGCTCCAATTCAACCCCTAGCCTATTTGGAACCTCCATATGCCACAGGTGTGGTCCTTAAAAGACTAAAAAAAAAAAAAAAAAAGACTTCTGATGTTTTTAATGTGCAAACATAGTTGAGAACTGCTGCCCTGGTCTTGGGTGTGGATCAGTACCAGCTCATCATCCCACAGTCACAGTGCTGTGGCTCTATTTGGTGACTGCCCTGCTTCAGAGAGAGCCGAAGTCAGCACTTTATGGTATAAGATTGGCTCCCGTTCCTGTCCCTTTCCCATCCTAGTCCAAGCACAGTGTCAGCCTGTGTCTAGCCTTAGCCGGGACCCCACATGGCCCTGGGCAGAAAAGGAGGCTTTGATGTCAGGCTTGCGAATTCCTTCATTCGACACGTCTTTAGGATCACCGGTGTACTCAGGGGAGGAAAAGCCGGCTAGTTTCTGGGCTGTGCAGTCAGAGTGGTTGGGATGTACTAGGAGATGCTAAGCAAGGGTGCTGACTCCTGCCGGAAGTCCATGGAAGAGGCCGCCTGGAGGAGATGGTGTTAGAGCTGAGTTCTGACCGTCGCCTAGATCTTCGCCCGGGTGCCCACCCCCACCCTTTGCCTGGCTGAAGGCAGAGTGTGTGCACAGAGGTGGAGGGTGACAGACGGTAGCGTGCTGATCTAACTGTCCCCGGCCATTGCGTTGAAGCACCAGGGGTGAGGAAGTGTGAGGGGGTGTGAGGAAACTGATGGCGGTTGGGTGAGGGGGTGTTGAGAGGGAGCCCGAAGAGTCAGGCCAAGGCTAGACCACAGACACCCTGCTTACCCTCCACGGATTTACCAGAGGCTGGGGAAGCTTTAGCTGTAGAACCACTCACTGCCTGGGCCCCTCCTGAGCGCCTGCCTGGCCTCGTGGCAGTGTCTTCTCATGGCCACACGTAGACTTTGTCATTCTTGGCTTGGGTTTTTAAAAATTTGCAAAAAAATTTGCAATAATTTTATATATTTTATAAAAACTATGATTTTATAAAATTATATAATTTATAATATACATTTATATAATATATAAATATATTTATATAAATATATAGTACATATATTTGTATTATTTTATAAAATTACATAATTCACATTTTATAATTTTATATTTTGTAGTATATAGGGCTCGAAGCCCTGCAAAACCTAAGCTTAGACACCTTAGAATCTTTCTAAAATATATGGGAGTTCCTGAAGAAAGGGGGTTGCCATGGCTTTTAACTAGGATTGTAATATGTTTTCCAAACTGGGGCACTTTGAGAGTGAAAGAGTATACTATTACTAGCCATCTGCCACCCCGCCAACAATTCAATGACGAGCACTTTCCCCAGCAAAAACTCATATATGAAAAGTCTCAAGTTAGCCCACTTGGTCGGTCATCACGAGAAGCTGGCAGAGGTCACGCTGGAGCAGTCAGGAGCCGGTAACATCACACAAGGTGATGGGGTCTGAGCTATAACGGGACAGAAGGTGGACACAGGGAGTTGGGACCTTCAGGATGGGTGGAAGGGATGGAAGAGGAGTCTGGGCACTAGTCCCGACTTCTGAGGTATAGACCCCAGAGACATAGGAGGGAGGGCAGGTGTTGAGGGGCAGCGGTGATTCCATTTGGATGCAGGGAAGCACCTGCAAGAGAGCAGAGAGAATACAGATCGCTGAGAGCCGAGGTCTGGTGGCAGTTCACACCTGGCCCGCGGCAGTCACGATGGCTGGGCTCCCACAGACGGCACCCTCTGCCGGCGTTGGTTCGAGGAGGAAGTGCCCTGATGTGAGGCAGAGGTCGGGCTGCAGGGTGGATGGCTCAGTGCAGAACAACCCCTCTTTGCAAACACCGAAGGCCTGACCTACCCTCCTTGGAGCAGCCAGAGCAGCTCCTGTGGCCTCTTGCCATCCCGGGCAGAGACTGGCACTTCTCACGTCCTGGCAGCTGGTGGCTGGCTGGTGGGGCTCCCGGGGTGCCCCTTCCTGCCCTGTGTGTTGGCCCTCCGGTCCAATTCCCTTGAAGTTAATTTTCAACACCTTCAGCTTCTCTCTGTCCTCAGCCCCACTCAGTGCCCAGTCTGCTAAGGGTTCTGTCCTTTATTCGCTTCTGTTTTCAGCTCGAGGTCTATATTTTAGACAGGAAATGGTCCTTTTAGCTCCCGGTCTTGTACTTAAAGAAAAATGCTCTCCTGTTCTCCTTGATATATTTGCTTATTGGATTTGTTTAATGAAATATGGATTTATCCCATAAATAGTGGAGTTGCTGTAGTCCATATTTCAATTAATGGATCATTTATATGTCATGCTAAGTTTGTAATTACCGAAATGTAGAAATATAGTGGACCGAAATGAGTTTCTGGTCTTCTCGGCATTCCTGCCCCCATCCAGCCACGTCTGAGCGGCCTGGATCGTGGAAGGGGACGATTGATGCGTGGGGAGGGGGGGCAGGGGCTCAGAGAAGCCGGCTTCTTCCACCTGAGCAGTTGGAAGTATGTACTGCTCTGTGATCCCTGGGTTCCCTTAAACAGAGCTCTGCGACTGTCCGCGGGGGACCCGCTCGGGCCGGGCTCCTGGTCGTCGATCTGCCAGTGGACCCGCGTCTTCCTCTTCCCCTGGGCTAGAAGGCACAGCCTGTTCTCCTCTTGGCCCAATGTGTGTCCTAAAGGGCCCTCAATATACATACATACAGATTTCACCCTGAGCCCCACTTCCAGGAAGCAACTGGAAACCCTCCCCGGACCCATGAGACAGAAGGTGAGTGAACTGCTTCCTCCGATCCCACGAAGGGGCCTCTCGCTTTAACCCGCTCCTTCCTCAGCCGGTGGGTGCCGCCCTGAGGACACCCCGTGAACACCTCTCTCTGCCTCTGTGTCTGCCTCTCTCTTTTTCTTTCTCCGCCCCCACCCCCTCTCGCCAGCTCTCCTCCGCCCGCCGTTTGCTGACCAGAAAAATCTGGCTGGAGCGGCCCATGCGGCGCGCGCACGTCACACACATAATTCTATCAGAACACATCCAGGGTGGGAAAGCATTGTTCTCGGCACCGGCTGAGCTGAAGCCCGAGCAGAAATCCTGAAGTCAGCCGTGCCTTTGAGCTGCCTCTAACAGCGCCCTTTGGAGACCCATTTCATACAAAATTTGAAGCCTGTGTTTATTGCCCATTAAAGCAACCTTTATTTTATGGCAAATGTTGCAGTAATTGCCTTTTACGAAGAGCACTTTGTAACACACATGCACAGTTGAAAGAAAACCACTCTGGTATTGTCTATCGGGACTTAATGGCGCAATTAATTTTACTCCATCTGTTCCTGAGACTTTAAAGGAAAATGGATTTTTTTTTTGAGCGCACTTTAATGAAGAAGATAAAGCGGCCCGGCTGGTGTCCCACAGGCTCGGCGCAGTAAGTTCAGATTATTGCTCAGTCTGTCAGAATGGGCCGCTTCCCTCAGCAGCAGCCGCAGCCAGCAACCCGCTCTGGCCCCTCGCCGCGCCATTCCTGATGACAAACTGCCAGCCAGCTCCCACAAAAGCACGATTAAAATGTCAGCACAGGATGACGAAGGGGCCAAGAGGGTCCTCGGAGACAAACTGTGTTCAGTGTGAGTTAATACTTTACAGCAGGGCTGGGCCGGCTGGCTGCTGGCTGCTGGCGGGCCTGGCCTTGGGAGCGCGGGGCGGCCCGGCCCGCCCTCTGCCTCCTGCGGCCCCAGGGAGGCCCCGCCAGTGTGGGGGGAGGCCACCGGGGCCCCGGATCGGGCATCCAAGGGCCTCCGTGGTCCCTGGACCCCGGGAGAGGCGTGGCCACAGAGGGTGGCACCAACCCACGATGTGGGATGCAGATCCCTGTGCCAGCCATGCCCCGCATGCCACGGGTCTCGTCCCGATGTCCAAGGCACGCCTCAGGGACAGCAAGGGCAGCTGTGGAAGTGCCCAGGCCGCAGAAAGTCGCTCCCCACAAACAAATGGTTATACAGTCCAGCTACTGCTTCGTTCCATGTGCTGAGCCTGAGCCTCTGCACACGAGGTGGGGCAACGGCCAGGGGGCCTTTCAATCAGCACTGCGGCTTGACATCGGGTCAACCCCTGGACCCGTGTCTGCTGACTTGCTTGGAGACAGGGCACACCCTGTCTCTTAGGCTCCAGTCTCCCGCATCCCCTGGTTTGGTGGCATCGGTGTGGGAGAGTGCCTGGGAGTGACGCTGTGATGCACAGGACGAGGAGATTTGCATCCCTGGCCTCCCGTGGTGACCCGATCTGCCGTCCTAGTGGGCAGCAGGTGCAGGCGCCTGCCATTGTCCCTAATGGTTATTACCAGTGATAAGCAGGACAAATGGGAGGTCATCTCTCCTGCTGGCAGGTCAGAGGGGGCTGGATTTAGAGCCCCTGGGAGACTAGGAAATTAGATGGTCCGTCTCCAAAGTGGGGGTTGTCACCACCTCTGGCTCCGGTGATACCGCGGAGGGGGCGGAGGGGTGGGAGGAGTCAGGGGAGATGTGACTCAAAATGTCTAGTCATACTGGGGCGCCTCCGGAGTGTCCGCTGTCAGCACAGTGACAAGGCAGTAACCGGGGCAGAGCGCCGGCGGAGGAGCAGCAGGCAGGAAGGAGACCCCAGGGAGGGGTGGCCAGGGGATGTGGTTTCCTCCTGGCCATAAGAACGGGCCAGGGTTTCACAGCAGAGAAACAAGGGCAGCCCTGCTGGTTTCTAATGAAACCCCTTACCTGTGCCCACTCACCCTGGGATGCAGGGGAGGTGGGCCTCCTGCCTTCCCGCCTCTGCTCCCTGACCTCCGCAGACCCCTCCTGCCCGCTCCCCTGGGCTCCTCCTGGGACTGCTGTCGTCCACATGTCTGAGGGTTCCATGGATCGAAGCCCGTTCCACTGGTCCCCGTCGGTCTGAGCTTCTGACTCTCCCACCAGGTCTGGCTCGTTCTCCTCCCTCCTCGCCTGTCTCCCCCTCCCCTCATCCCCCCATTCCATCCATCACCCTTCTTCTCTCCTAAGAGTGCTCTCTAAATCCTATTGCCTTTTTATGGCTCTCTTGGGGTCTTCCTCCTGCCCTCTCCTGGAGCACAGTTTTCCTGTGAGTCGAGCATCCCACAGCTCACGCCAGTAATAGCATCATAATGGCCACAATTGGCTTTTATGGAGCAAACAGCCTTCTTTGGGCTACCGAGGGCACACAGCCCCGTTGGTGACCCCCCAAAACACCTCCTTCCAGCAGCAGTGTCCCCCTGCCCCAGCCGACAGTGTGCACCAGGCAGGCCGCACATTTGGCCCTGTGTCTTTATATTATAAAATGTGAGCCAAGAGCAGCAGGGAAAGCCCTGTGCTTTCAGAGAGTCCGTGCTTAGAGGATAATGCCAACTGCATCCCTCCCAGGGGTGGGTGGCAGGGAAATAACCGTCGGGGAACCTCCGTGGCGGTGGCGGGGGGCGGTGGGGGCTGCAGAAGCCATAGGTGCAGAGCACACTCAGGCTGGGGTCCCACCCACTCCCCCACTGGCTGTCAGCAGATCTCTGGAAGACTCCGTCCCATTCTGGCTCACCCATCCACCATCCATCCGTTCATTCGGCAGGTTCCCACTGAGCTGCTCTAGAGTAAGGAAGACCGGAGAGACACGAGGACCCAGGCCCTGCCTGTCCTTGATGGGGCCCTCAGTCTACAGTTTTTAAGCGCTTATTTTAAAGAATATTTAGGGGACATCTGGGGACATTTGAATAGGGGCTGTGCATTAGAGAATGTATCCGTTCACATTGCTGGTGTGGCAATGGCCTTAGGAAATTTTTTGAAAAGAAATATACATATGTGTATGCATGTATATAGTGTGTGTGTACATATATGTCTACACACACACACACTCACAAATACACACACACACACATAATGTAAATGTGGCCCCGTGTCGGCAATGACTGAGTCTAGGTGGAGGGCAATGGGTGTTCACTATATTCTTACTATTTTTCTGTAGGTTCGAAATGTGTTCAAAGAAAACTAGGGGGGAATATGTAGGAGGGTCTGCTGTGTGCCAGGCTTCCTCCGGGCACCAGACATATTATCCCTGCACAACACCAGTGGTGGGAGAAGATGGTGAGCCACGTCGGTGAGGGACACACAGCATGGCAGGAGGTGGGGAGGGGGGGCCGTTCTCAGTGGGGGGCCAGGGTAGAGCCCCCGAGAAGGGGACATGCAAGACGGGTCCCTGAGGAGGTGAGGGAGGGAGCCCTGCAGAGCACTGGGCAGAAGGCACAGCCAGCGCCCAGGACCCGAGGGCACTGTCTGCCTGCTCGGCCTCTGAGTGCATGTTCGGATCCCGTGTCGACTGTCCTGCCAGTTCCGCTTTCCACAGACCCACCCCGCACCCCGCACTTGCTGTGTGCTGGGGGCTTAAGGCAGGCCCTGGGGCGGTCCCGTGATCTGCAGAGTGTGAGCGTTTCAGAGTTCACTGATGGCCTGGCCCCATCACCTTTGTCATCTGGAGTGTCGTTCTGTCCCCACCCATGGTCTTTCCTGCCCCGGTGTCAAGGAGGGTAGCCGTGGTGAGGGGAAGAGCCCTGGCCATGTGTTAGCCATGTGTTAGACGTGTGTTAGCCTCTGGGACCCCCAGAATCCTCTAGACTTTCCTCCCCTAAGTGGCCTGCCACCATGGCGAATTAGGCCATGTGGGTTTAGGCCCAGATCGTCCATCACCCCGTCTCATGCAGCCTGGTGACCTTAGCCAACCAAGGGGGCTCCCGAGCCTCAGTCTTTCTCATCTGTGAAATGGGAGTCAGCGCCACATCCTCCCAAAGCAGTTGGGAGGACCAGGAGATAGGAGTGTGTGAAGACGGGGTGTGAACCACACCTTACAGAAAGCTCTTTGCGTCTGAAACTTCCAGTCTCGGGGCAGCTCCGGGGCAGCCGACTTGGCACCTGGTTGCCGCTCTGCCGTCGGGTCACACCCCTCCATGCCTCTCCAGAGAGGGAGTTAGGAGGGAGTGGCCTCTGCAGCCCCGTTCAGCTTATAGAGGGCGATTCCCACGTGGAGAGTGTTGGGCGCGTTATGAATTCCACTTTCTAAACGCGTGGATGGTGCTTTGGCGGCTTTCCCGCCATGTGAGAGGTGCTGCTGCTGTGTGCTCGCCGGACACTGCTGGATGGCACGGCTGTGCCAGCCCCAACGCATCTAGGGCCCAGCCCTTTCCAAGGACGTGACAGTCGGATGCACTGTTCTGTGCGTCCCCCCGGCTCTGTGACTGACTCCTTGGCTGCGAAGCCTTCTAAACATGATGCGGGTGGAGGGCTTCATGTGGATCAAGCTTCTTACAAAACTGCGGCCCTACCCCAGCCATGTCTCCGCTTTCAGGGGCATTTCATCTCCGCCCTGACGGCCTGAGCCCTGCCAGAGCACATGTGGCAAGGCGTGCACGGGGTGGTGGGGGGGGGCGGTGAAATCGAATGCGGAAGCTCTTAGCGGGGTCTTTCCCCTCCCAGAGCATCCTGAGCTGGGGCTCGGATGCAGGAGACAGGTCGAGGTGGGTCCTAGGTGCATACACATCCCTCTGCGCTTGGGGGCGGGGGAGGGAGGGGTGTTAGGAGGTGGGGGAGGGAGATGAGAAGGCCATCGTTTCCTCTTAGATCGTCCCGGAGGACTCTGGCTGGGAAATATTTCTGAATCCTCCGAAAGGGGGATTGTGTTCTTTCAGTGTTGGCAGGTTTTAATGTCCCTGCCTGAAGTGACCCAGGACAGAAGGGCCTGTCCACGCTCTCAGGTGACTCTAGGCCCAAGAGGGACCTTAGGAAAGACTTTTGAGGCGGGGTTCCTGGTGTGCCAGGTGATAGAAGTTGAAGGGCAGAGGCCCTGGTGCCTTTCGGCCGATGAGTCAGGAATTGCCATCCGGGAAGCAGAACAGTGGAGGCAACCTCGCTTCGTTCCCGAGTTTGCCTCTGGAGCAGAGTCAGGCCAGGGCCCTCGGGAGGAAGGGGTGACTTGGTTGAGCAGACGTGGGTCGGCGGTGCCCCTGTGGGTCCTCAGACTCAAAACTCCTGAAGAAGAGACCAGACGATGGGCCATGGCCTGGCCAGTAGGCAGACCCCATCACAGAGGGGGGTGAGGTCACCCTGTCGTAAGGAGGTGGCCCCCGCAGGGTGTGAGATGGCAGGTGCACCTCCTTTCACCAACGAGGTCCCACATCAGCAGCAGGGATTTCGCTTGGGAACTTGTTAAAAATGCAGATTCTCAAACCCCAGCTCAGACCTACAGAGCCAGACTCCAGGTGGGGGTGGGGGGGCAGCGGTCTGTGTGTTCACCTGCTCTCCAGGTGATGCTGCTGTCCTCTGAGAACCGTGGCTCTTACGCTGCACGTCCTGTGATGGTCACGGAGCCCACACAGGCCCGTGGGCAGCCCCGTGAATTCTGGCAGCCGTGTGAGGCGGAGGCTGGACGTGTCAGGAGATCTCCATTCTTCTTCCATGCTCCCCTGGTGGGGCCTTGGAAAAACACGGGCCTCTTCTGGGCTGGTTTCCTCCGCTACGAAAGGGGAGTAATCACACATCCTCTTCGTGGTTTTCGTGGGGATGAAATGAAGTGGATGCGAAAGTACTTTGTTAACCCACAGTGGTCGGTACCAAATGGGCTCCCTGTTTCTAATTTACAAGAAAGGTCAGGGGAAAAAAAAAAATGAAAGCATCTGTTTACTGAGCGCTTAGCCTTTTCTAGAGAGCAATAGTGACAATGCATTTTTCCCTTATTATACCAGTTTGACACAAGAGGAAGCTAAGAGTGTAACTAACTTGGCAGAGCAAGACATCAAACCCAGGTCAACTTGATGTCCTGGTGGCTTTGAAGTTTCATGAGGAGGCCGTGTTCTTAACGCTTTGTGCAGGTCCCCAACCCTGGCCCTGCCATCGCCCGCAAAGCTTTCAGGAATGCTGAGCTTAGAAGAGTCTCTGGAAACTGAGAAACACCGAAGATGTAAATCAGTGACACAGACCTTTGGCCAACCACGGGCTCTCAGTAAATGCTCCTCGGGTGTGTGGATTGAATTACATATTTCCAAGGTAGCGTTCACTGCGGTTTTAATCATTCGGATAACAGGTGTTCATTTTGCAAAAGTCGAGTATAGGAAGCCGGAGGAATACAGTGGTACCTGTAATTCCCCAACCCTCCTTGTGGCTCCTTAGGAGGTAGGAGGAGGTAGGCGTTGTTCTCCCCACATTAGAGGGAGACAAGCAGACCGCAGGGAGGCTGAGCAATTTCCCTAAGTAGGGGTGTTTGGGGGATTGGTTTATATAAGAGATGGTGGGCAGGGGGATACAAATGTAAATTTTGTTCTTTGAGCTTTTGGGTAGAAAGGCAGATGCTGAAACCATTGTGTTGTATCTGCTGATTATGACAAAGGAGCAGATTCCGGCTCTTTGTTAACTCCCTGGCCCGCTGAGTGCTTCCAGGTGCAATTTTTCTTCCCTCCTATCTCTAGAAATTACCTTGAGCCAAGAACTGAGTCGGCCCAGGCTGGCAGGCAGGCGGGCGGTTTCCATTCCGAAGGGGCAGAAGGAGCAGCAGCCCTGATACCTGTAAACCTGCGTGCTCTCTTCCAGGGTCTGCAGAGTTAAGGTGCAGAGGTCTCAGGAGGGGCCAGGTAGTACTTTCTTGGATGAAGCATTGGGTGGGAGCCATGTCAAGAGTTACCAGGGGCGTTCCCGTCGTGGCACAGTGGAAGCGAATCTGATTAGGAACCATGAGGTTGTGGGTTCGATCCCTGGTCTCACTCAGTGGGTTAAGGATCTGGCATTGCCATGAGCTCTGATGTGGGTTGCAGACGCGGCTCAGATCCTGCGTTGCTATGGCTGTGGTGTAGGCCAGCGGCTGGAGCTCTGATTAGACCCCTAGCCTGGGAACCTCTATATGCCACGAGTGCAGCCCTATATTTAAAAAAAAAAAAGTGTTTCCAGAGAGCCAGACTTTCCACATCCAAGCGTCCCCATCTTTCTCCCCAAACCCAGAGCCACCATGAGCCTTGATCCCCTTCACGTGATTCCAACAAAATAATCCCCCCCAGTCCCGCCCCCACCGCAGAGCCCTGCATCCTTTGCACGTGGCCCATCCCAACAGGGCTTTCTCGTGACTTCCCCCACAGTCAACCCCTGCCCGGGGACCAGGGAAGGGAGCGCTCCATTTTTAATGGACTGCAGCTGAAGCAAGTTCAAAAGTGCGAGGACTGTAAACTTCGGAGCAACTTGGCGCCTGCCGCACACCCTGGCAGAATGATTCAGGAGGCCACACTTTGCCTCATCAAGTCAGAGAATTTTCCGCAAATGAACTTTTCAAGAATGATGCCGTCGCTGGCATTACAGTATTACACATGAGCCTGTTCCCGATCACTCACTGGAACTTATTTTGCAGTTAACCTCCATAAAGGACTGTGCGAGCGAGCACAGGCCTGTCACACACACATTATTTAGAAGCCCTTATTATTATTTTATTGCCAGTCCTTGACAGCTGAGGAAAAGCCAAGCGCTTTAATCTTTTTTTCCCTTTAGTTTACAGTGTAAGAGCTGCATGTAAGATGGATTTGATTAATATGTAACAGAGATGCAATTCTCTGTAAAATGTGCTGTACTTTAGCACCCTGGAAAACAAACTGCATCACAATGGCTTAAATCTCAGTCCATTGTATTATATAGACATCATAAATAATAGAGAGCAGGCAGATATTGCTGCAGGCTTCATCTGCATAACACATCTGAGCTCTCTATAATGTGTTCAACTTGTCACTTTTAGTACAGAAGAGAGGCAATAAAGCTAACAGCTGACTAACACACATCAGCCCCACTTCTCCTTCCAGGGGGGTGAATGCTCATTAAGCCATCTTAGCCCTGACTTTGAAAATCCATAACTCTTACGAATGTAAAAAAGTTGCCACAAAAGATTAACCGTATAATATATGTCAAAGTATAATTTGTCATGCCTCTCCCCCAACGACCACTCCCCGCTGCCACTGCCACCAACCACCCCAAAATTCTTGTTTCTTTTATGGCCCTCTCACTCGAGGAAGGACAATAAAAAATCTGGTTTTCCGATCAAACCAAATGAAATACAATCCTCTCGGCGTCCATAAGGGACGACGTAATTGCTTTTGAGTTTGGAGCAAAGGCACTGACCCCAGGAGAGTTTAAACCTTTCCCCAACCCCCTCGAAGACCAGCTCAGGCAGGAACACGGCCTCAGTCATCTCCGGCGGGACCTGGCTCGCTGGCTCTTAGGTTTGGTCCTGGCGGCCTTGACCTTGCCCGTGCCCGCCTCCGTCTCCCCGTTGGAGCCGGGAAGGGAGGAAACCCTGGCATCCTGTGTCTGACGGGACAGCCACAAGGAAGCTCAGTGGCGTTAGTGCCGTTACATCTGGCAGAGCTTGTGGAGCTTCCCTTTGTGCTCTTCTGATTGGTTTTCTTGGGTTTTAGGGCAAAACTTGAAAAGTCCCAGGGTCCTCTCTTGTAATGATGAGCCTTTTGAAAGGGGTTGAGGTTGTCATGCAAAAAGGAGTTCCTGTCCTGGCTCAGCAGTAACAAACCCCACTGGTATCCTTGAGGCCGAGGGTTCAATCCCTGGCCTCGCTCAGTGGGTTAGGATCCAGCATGGCCGTGAGCTCTATAAGTCTGCATAAGTGGCTTGCATCTGGTGTTGCTGTGGCTGAGGTGTGGGCTGGCAGCTGTGGCTCTGATGTGACCCCTTGCCTGGGAACCTCCCTGTGCCACGGGTACAGCCCTAAAAACACCAAAAAACAAAACAAAACAAAACAAAAAAAAGTTTATCCTCTAACTCGGAGCAGATTTCATTCCTCGGGACACATTTTGGTGGCCCAGGGAACCCTGTGGTCTCTTTCCTGGGGAGGCTGTGATGTAAACAGTACAAGGATGTGTACGTCTCATGGCATTCATCCCTTTGGAAAATACACTTGAAAATGTTTTTGCTGGTGCCCGTAAGAAAAATAAATGGTTGATGGTGGCCCAGATGGTAGGGAGATAGGTTAGGATGAAACAGGAACTTTTTCCTAGTGGTCATAATTCTCTCCAGGGAACAACGTGAGGGCCCCAACACTCAACTCATTTAGAATAAGCTGAACCGACCTCTGAAAACTAAACACACACGTACACACAGCACCCTGCCTGAGGTGGGGAGACTGGCGCATTCACCGAATAGAAATTGGAAAGGATGCACAAGTCCCATAATGCACTAGCGTGAAACACTGTTCACTTCTCTGAGGAGTACACAACTCTGTGCGTGGGGCGGGGGGGGGGGGGAGGAAACAGACCGACTAACTGAGACAGAGAGGCTTTCATTGACATGGGCAGCAGCGGTGGGTGGGGACTGAAAGCTTGGTCTCCTGGCCTGGGAGTGGTGTGTGGGCCTCGGACAGGAGCGCCCTTTTCCGGAGCCACAAAGGCAACTTGTTTGTGGAGAAAGTCTTCCTTAAGCTCCGATGTGGGCCGCAGCGCTGCTCCCTCAGAATTCGGTGCAGGCCCCAGAGGCTCTGCTCCCACCGCTGGAGCCCGAGGGGTCGTGCTTTCCGGCCCTGGCTCCGCGGGAGCTTCCTGTCTGGCCGCCCGCCTCTCCCCACGCGCTGCTGTGGCCGGGGCGGCCACGTCTCTCCCGGGCTCCCAGGCCGCCGGCCCAAGGCATCCACGGTGGATGTGTCTCCCTCCTCAGTCCTTAATTCCTGCCCAGCCTCCCATGGCTCCTGGCCCCAACCACACGAGGCCGTGAGCCCTCTCCGGTCCCTGCCAGGTTGGCCCGTCTCCCCTCCAGCCCTTTCCCTGCTCAGTGTGCCCTGTGTAAATTGAAGGCCTGTCCCCATCCTTTAAGAAGCAACATGAGGGAGTTCCCGTTGTGGCTCAGCCAGCTGTGAACCCAGCTAGTATCCTTGAGGACACGGGTTTGATCCCTGGCCTCGCTCAGTGGGTTAAGTATCTGGCATGGCTGTGAGCTGTGGTGTAGGTCGCAGACACAGCTCGGATCTGGCTGTGGTGTGGGCCGGCAGCTGTAGCTCTGATTCAACCCCTAGCCTGGGAACCTCCGTATGCCGCAGGTGCAGCCCTCAAAAGACAAAAAAAAAAAAAAAAAAAAAAGGCAGCATCACGAACTTCACCACCTCAGGGAGACTTATTAGACCCCTGCTTGAAATGCATTTCTCCCATAAATCTGTTTTTATTATTTTATAAAAATAGACAAATATTCGGGGCCAGATATTCGAATTACTCTTCCTTCTCAGTTCAGAGCATGCCGCCATCCTGGATCTGCAAGGGGCCTCGCTCTGTCTCTTCCCGTTATCTCAGTCTGCCCTCCGTCACCCGGACCCCCAGCCCAATACGCTGGATATGAACCTTGCAAACCGGTGGCGTTGCTCCGTGGGCATGTGTAGCCTATGTAAGTGGTGACATGCTGTAAATCTGAGTCTGTTTCTCATCATTCTGCACATTTTTAAGATCTACCCATGCTGCTGGGTACACACACAGTTTGTTTCTTCTCAGCACTGCCCTGTATTCCACAGGACCTGTTCTCCTGTAAAGAGTATCTAAGGTTGCTTTCAACCACCCCACCCCACCCCAGGACAAACTACCACCCAAATCACCCTCATGCTGCATCTGTTTACAGACCCCTGCAGTAATTTCCCAGAGACACAGCCCAAGAGTTATTGCTGGCTCATAACACATGTACAACTTAATTTCAGCATGTGCTGCAGATTCTTCTTCAGAAGTGCTGCGAATGCATCTTCTGTGCAGGACAGCTTGCCTCGCCAGTATCCTCGCCAGTACTTGCTGTTATCCACCTTTCTACTGTTTGCCTTTGGAGCGCGTGAAGTATTGTAGGGACTTGGCCATTTTCCTGAGTTTCTGACTTTTTGTTGATTTGCGGGAGCTTTGGGTATATCCTAACTGTGGGTCATTTGTTATTTTTCGACACTTATCTTTTTCTCATTAACTATCTGTAGTGTCCTGTGTTGAAATGGCCCTATTGATTCTTCCTTGGCCAAGCCCCATGTGTTTTACCTTTCAAAAGATTGGCCCCACCTGTCTCTTTCTTTCTGTCAAAACAGCTGATGCTATAACTTCCGAACTGGGTTCCTGTCTCTCTTGTGCCCTGATTCAGTGGTTCTCAAACTTGTCTGCATCACAGTCACCTGGAGAGCTGATTAAGGCACAGGTCACTGGGCACTACCCAGGGTTCTGGACCGAGTGGACCTGAAATAGAACCTGAGAATGGGCCTTCCTTACCAGTTCCCAGGGGAGGCCGAGGCCGACCACAACTACAGGTCCTCTCCCATCCAGCCATCCCCGGGCTTGTCTGGCATGTAGTCCCCCAGCACCAGTGCCCGGCCGTCATTCCACGTGCTGGAATCCAGCAGCGAACAAGACAGTCACTCGTGGAAAAGAAAGTGGGGAGGAGGCAGACAGCGAACAAAATAACAGGGAATATGATGGCCAGAGTGAGAAATGCAGAGAAAAATCCAAGGGGGGGGTGGATGGGATGGAAGAGTGGTGATCGGGCGGGGGGCGGTTGGGGGGGGGCAGGTGCTGGAAAGAGGGGTTGTTTCAGGAGCTGTGGGTCCTTCTGGTTACTCATCCCAACATCATCCTGACCCCGTCACTCTCCCTGCAAGACACAAGGCCGCCATGTGGAGTGGTCACCTGGACTCCCCCGCCCAACTTTCTCCCACTCCCCTTACCTCATCCCCTCACACCCAGGCTGACGTCACTTCTGCCCAAGTCCCTCTCCCGACTCTCCCCCTCCAGTAAAGGTGCTCTCCCTCCCCCAAAAGGCCCTTCCCCTTGGTGGCTTCCAAGCCAGATCCTGCAATTTATTGAGGATTTGCTTCCTGTGCTGCCTCCTCCATGACACTTTCCTCAGTTCTGCCACTTAAAAGTCTCCATTTCCTCCTCATTCTGGGCTCATTTATGGCAAAGAGTGTCACATCACCGTACCACGTGCATCCCTCGTTTCTCCCCCGCCTGGCTCAATTGTGTTTTCGGGGGAGGGTGCAGTGGTCTTTGCGTGCAGGATGGGCCGAACGCCTTTCTCTGGCTCCTTGACCTCTCCAAGAGGCAGGGTCTGTGTGTCCTGAATGCTGGCGGGTTAGTAACAGCCAAAGGGGAAAGGGAAGGACGTGGCTAAAGCGGCACATCTGAAGTAGCTCCAATCTCTTTGTCCCGGCATCCTCCGTGTGCCGTTACCAAGATAATTGAGTTGGAAGTAGGAGCATTTCCTTCATCTTCCTTCCTCCAGGCTCACAAGCCTTCTTCACCCAAAGGGAGGGAGATTAATTGACTTCTTTTATCTTCCATTTAAATGAGGCTTTCATGCGCATCACCCCGCCCCCATCAGCCCTCCCGACCTCCCCCCCCCCCCCCATTCACCAGGGGCTGGACATGCAAAGGAGCACCCCTCAGACTCTGCCGCGCCCCACGACCTCCCCAGGTCCCTGTCGTCCCCGTTTCCCTCCAAGTGTCTCTGACCCGGCATGACCACAGCCCAAGTGGGACGTGTCACCGGGAGAGGGGGGCGGGGGGGCGAGGCGGATAAAACCGGAAGCCGCACCAGCCCCTGAACTCTCCACGCGCCGCCAGATGGTCTGGTGCAGCAACAGCCTTTCGGAATTAATAACTCGCCCTCCAGAGGGCCAGCTTCATTCAGGAACCGTTTCACATTTTCCAGCTAAGTGTGTTTTCCTCCCAGAGTGTTTTCTGGCCGCTCTGTTCTGGGTAGACCGCGGGGCCTGTTCGCCCAGGCAAGAGAGATGCCTCTTGCTCCCTCCACCTTTCTTTGCCTTTGGCTTCTGACAGTGCAGCTTTTAATCTAGAAATTATGGTAACTTGTATGTGCATTTTGAGAGTATATCATTGCTGCATTTAATTAACGGTTATTAGCGTTCGCGTACGGCGCTGTATTCTATGTCACAAATCATCAAGTCTCCCAGAGCAGTTATAGCAATTAAGAACTCCATCACACCTTCTGTATAGTCATTTGGTACTTTTCCAGGTCTTTTCAAAACTGGAAATTACTAATCAAATCATTTCTGCTCTGTGCCTCAGTATCGTTTATTCCATTCCTAATGATGTGCGACTTTTTTTTTCTTTGGCCGTTAACAGAGGCATCCGTGCGTCTAACCCATTTCACACCACCGTCATGCTTTAGCGAGGCGATAATGAACTTGCAGAAGGAAATGCAGGCTTTGGTTTCTCTTTTCAGAGCAGTGTCTTTCCTCTCCTGCTGTTGGGTGATTGAATTTTGAAACTGTAAAATGCATCGACAGACCTACAACCTGACTTGCCAGAGCCACCGCCATCACAGTTTCGCTTCAATTCAGAGCTCAGTGCGACTCCTGCCTGATCAATTTGTCATCCCTCTAAATGGAAACTAATTACTTCCCAGGGAAAGATTGCAGGCAAATACCAGCCTTTGCATCAGCAGCCCTCGGCAGCGAGGTGAAGGCAGAGTCCACGGGGTTTCACCAGAGGGGCCGTTTCCCTCTCTCCCGAAAGAACGCCAGGAAGGATTCTTATTATTGAGAGCAGCCGTGGGCTTGCCATCACATCTGCTAAGGTCGGCGGGCAAGGGTGCCTCTCACTTCCGAGGTCCCCTGGATGGTCCCGAGTCAAAGGTCAAGGGCCCTTCAGCTGCCACGTTTCAACAGAAACACCCTGGCAGGCTTCTGGTGGTGCTTAGACAAGGATGAGCCGGCCTGCTGGCAGGGTAGCCTGCCCCTCTGCCCCCCGAGGGGACTCTTTTTATCCCCGTGCCCAGGAATACTGCTCTGGAACATCCCCGGAATGACTGAATCCTTGCCATCCGCGCGGCATCAAACAGACCGTGCTGCTGACAGCTGTCGGCAAGATTGACTCAGATGCCGCGCCAGGACATCGAGGCCACGCGAGGCTGTGTCAGAGGCCCGCGTTAGGACGAAGGCCCTGGCTCCGGGCATCGGGGCTGGGCTGGGGCTGGGCCACGCCAGCCAGCTCAGAGGCTGCTGGACAGTCTGAGCGGTGGAGGCCTTGCCAGCTCCCTGCCTTTGGCCACGTTGAGCTGTCAGGCAGGCTGAGCGGCTGGGGCCTGGGGCTGATCCCGCCACCTCTGTGTCAGGCTGAGCGGCAGGGTCTTGAGCCCGGCCCTTGAGCTGCCCGGCCTTGGACCTTCTCCCGGGAGAAGTCAGACCTGCCTGAGGAAAGAGGTTGGTTCGGTTCAGCCGCTGAGTGGCTCCCCTGCTACTTGACGTGGGTTCCACGTGGGGGAACGTGTTCAGGCCCCTGTCCCCGCCGCCCACTCCAGAGCCCCGCTCTGCTCCAGGACAGCGAGCCTCCCCCTTGTCCTCCCACACAGCAGCGAAGCAGCGAGAAGCCCTGGGCGGCCTTGTGGCCACGGGAGCGGGGAGAAGCCAATTCTCTCGGCCTTGCTTTGCTTGCTCTGCAGCCACTGAATGTGCTTGAACGAGACGACCTCAGAAAGCCACTCCGACCCTCCATGCCTGTGTGTGCAGTCTCTGTGAAGACTGGTCTGCCTAGAAATAGATAAAAACTCGGGAGTTCCCACGGTGGCGCTGCAGAAAGGAATCTGACTAGGAACCATGAGGTTGCGGGTTCGGTCCCTGGCCTCCATCAGCGGGTTAAGGATCTGGCGTTGCCATGAGCTGTGGTGGAGGTCGCAGACGCAACTTGGATCCCGTGTAGCTGTGGCTGTGGTGTAGGCCTCCAGCTGTAGCTCTGATTTGCCCCCTAGCCTGGGAACCTCCATATGCTGGGAACCTCCATATGCTGCGAGCATGGCCCCAAAAAGGAAAAAAAAAAGAGAGAAATATATAAAAACCCAGAAAGATAGTTACCTGAGCTCGGCCAGCTCTGCTTCTCAGTGAGAGGCAGTGATGCCTCCTTGGAAACGATGCTGCCTCCATGAGGCCTCCTCACTGACCCCACCAAGCTTAAGGCGGGGCATCTCTGTTTGCCCCTGTCACTTGTCCTCTGCGTGTGTTTCCTGGGACTTGCACTTTGGGAAGCAGGCAGGGACCGCCAGCTGGGAGGGAGGCTGGTTTTCTCTCTCAGCCCCTCTCCTGCCCCCCACCCCTTTCCTGCTGTCAGCCTGCTTGGCAGTCAGGTGACACCAGGATGTAGGCACTGTGCTGGGTACATTTGGGGATAAAACGTTCTCTCCCTGGAACTCAGACCATGCCCTGTGCCCTCCTTACAGACAGTGCTGGGCAGAAAATCAGGATTTGGGAAACCCATTGTCCTTCTTGGTTTCATCGAGGCATTTTTTTGGAGAAAGGTCTGTTTAGAGCTTCTGCCCATTTTTCGATTAGGTGTGTTTTTTTGCTATTGAGCCGCCTGAGTTGTTGGCATGTTTTGGAGATGAATCCCTTGTCAGTCACTTGATTTGCAGAGATTTCTCTCCCATTCCAAGGGTTGTCTTTTCGTTTTTGTGTAGGGTTTCCTTTGCTGTGCCAAAGCTTTTATGTTTAATGAGGTCCCATTTGTTTATTTCTGGGCTTATTTTCCTCGCTCTTAGAAGTGGATCATCGCAGTTCAAGTCACTGACCCGCCCACAGGAAATGTCATCCCGCAGCCTGGTGTGGTGTTGGGACCAGCATGCTCAGTGACCATTGCGTGTGCATTGAGCAGTGGTTGGCCTCGGCGAGAACCTAGCCTTTCTTTGTTTCAGTTTTCTTGTTTATAACATGGGAATAAGGAAAGCATCTCTTCTGGGGCTCTGGTGAGAGCCAAATGAAGGACCTAGAATAACAGCTCCTTCTCTGATCCAAGCCCAGGATGAACAGGTGTTGCTGTTGTTCGTTGAACATGAGTCCCTGACACTGTAAACTGGCCCACCAAACTGGCACTGTTTTCTGCCCTCCACGATGCCGCGGCTCGTTGGGTCACCTGCACCAAAGCATTTCGCTTCTTCAGATCTCAGGTTCCTCACCTCCAGCGTGAGGGGGGGGATTGGGCTGACAGTCGTCAAGGGTCTGTGTTGAGGTTGCAGATGCGTGTTATCTGTGCTGATGAGCGTGTTGTGATCTTGAATAGAACTTATATACTCAGATCATTAAGCATAGCAGAATGTTTAGATTAGCCACGTGGTACACAAGCGAGGAAATCAGCAGAAGAAATGCAAGGAACATTTGGAAAGAACAGTGGGAACAGTGTGCTAAAGTGAGTTTATTTTTTATTTTTTTGGTCTTTTTGTCTTCTAGGGCCGCACCCACAGCTATGGAGGTTCCCAGGCGAGGGGTCCAGTCAGAACGGTAGCCACCAGCCTACGCCACAGACACAGCAACACGGGACCCGAGCCACATCTGCGACCTACGCCACAGCTCATGGCAACGCCGGATCCTTAACCCACTGAGCGAGGCTAGGGATTGAACCCATGTCCTCATGGATGCTAGTCGGGTTCGCTAACCGCTGAGCCACGATGGGAACTCCAAGTTTATTTTTTAAAACCCCACTGGGTAAAGAATTAGAAAGTCTTTTTTGAAGAAAAGAGAGAATTTAGATCTATTTTGAAATTAGGAGATACCTTTTTCTACTATCCAAATCTCTGATTATGTGTAGGTTTGCCTTGGCTTCCAAAAGAAACAAACAGGAGTTTCTGTCATAGCTCAGCAGAAACGAATCTGACTCACATCCATGAGGATGCAGGTTCGATCCCTGGCCTCGCTCAGTGGGTTGAGGATCAGGGGTTGCTGTGAGCCTGTGGTGTAGGTCGCAGACTCCACTTGGATCCTGAGTTGCTGCAGCTGTGGGGTAGGCCGGCAGCTACAGCTCCCATGTCAACCCCTAGCCTGGGAACCTCCACTGGCCGTGGGTCCGGCCCTAACAAAGACAAAAACAGACAAACAAAAAGCCAACAATTCAAAGTGAGTTGAATAAACATGGGTCACACAGAAACATAATCAGTCGTCCTCGGGTCGCAGGGCTCCCCAGTACAGCATTTGATCGATGACTGTCCTGGAGGGGATTTTGTGAGTGGTTAGAGATTATCCGTGTGTCGGATTTCCCGCAGCTTAACAAGGAGCTGTAGGCGCGTGGTGTCGTAGTAGCATGTTGGCAGTCGGGAACTTTTCAGACGTGAGGAACCAGACCTAAAAGGGCCTAATTAACAACATGAGGAGTTGTTCTCCTCCAAACCGGTTGGTGCATTCAGCTGGGTGCGTCTCTGGGAGCAGCCCTGGATTGGCTTCTCTGCCATTCTCTTCACTTTCTCTTCATAGTTTCAAAATGGCCCCCTGGTTATCAGTCACCATTGCCTTAAGAAGCCACGTTCTCCGACGGGAAGCAAGGGGGTGCTTTTCCTCTTGTACCCCTATCTTTTTTATCAGGAGGAATGTCTTTCCGGAAGCCCCACAGCAAATGTCTTCTGAGGTCGTATTGGCCAGAACCGAGTCCTAGTCCTGTTCTAACAATGATCACTGTCAAAGGCCCATGGGATTTCCAAGGCTGGACTGATGCCCTGGAACAGGAAGAGGCCACCTGCCCGGAACACAGCACCAACAAAATCAGGGTTCAGTGAGCACGGGTTTTGATGGGGGCGGACCGCGGGATCGGCTTGGGACCTTAGAGGTGGGTGATTCTGACTTACCACTTTGTAGATTCGGAGTCCACAGGTGCTAAGCACTCCGAACCTCAAGGAATGTGAAGGGCTCAGTAGCAGAGATAGAACTAAGATCTCTTGGAGTTCCTGTCATGGTGCAAGCAGAAACAAATCCAACTAAGAACCCTGAGGTTGGGGGTTCGATCCCTGGCCTCACTCAGTGGGTTAAGGATCTGGCATTGCCATGAGCCGTGGTGGAGGTTGCAGACGCGGCTTGGATCCCGCGTAGCTGTCGCTGTGGCGTAGGCCTCCAGCTGTAGCTCTGATTCGACCCCTAGCCTGGGAACCTCCGTGTTCTGCGGGTGCGGCCCTAAAAAGACAAAAGACAAAAAAAAGAACGAAGGTCTCTTTCCTCTTACTCTCATCCCCTCTCAAGTTTCTTGCAGGCAATATTTTCTGTGTCAAATGCTTAACATCAAACAGATAGCAATGACACATCTCAGGTGATACAAGTATCCTAAAATTGCCTCGTCACTGCTTCCACGAATGTTGTTAAAAAACAAGAACCATGCATGTTCACTTTGAGATACGCCCGCCCAGCTTCTGCAGCCATTGAGCCAGCGATTATCAGGTAGATTCCACTTGAGAAGCAAACACGCACAGAAGTCCTTGTTGCCAAGAAGTTTTCAGTCTTGATGAGGAAACTCTTCCTGTACCCATGACGGTTGCACTTAAGTCAGTAGTGCCCACTGATTGGTAGATGACCAGGGTTCAGATCAGGAGAAGGAGGGATCCATTGCGTTGGGTGCAAGGCTGAAGCCCGAGGAAGGGATTTCAGAGAGAAGAGGGCGAGGAAGGCCAGGCAGGTCGATTACAGCGAGGATGGCAGTGATCCCATGACTGAGTACTTAGCGTCTGCAAGACAGAGTTCTCAGCACGTTACATGTTTTGACTGATTGCGTCCTCTCAAAAACCCTATGAGATGGAGCTTACCATTTTCTTTTGTTTCCACTTTCTGTAGAAGGATAATGAGATAGAGGCGAACGAACATACCAAGGCCATTCAGTGAGGAAGTGGTGAAGCTGGACCCAGGCAGTGTGGTTAAAGCCCTCACTTATGCTCAGCCTTGCTTGGTATACGCAAGCTCATGCACTAGGAAAGCTCAAGGCTATATATTGATGGAGCCGAAGGGAGGATGTATATAGCAAGATGTCATAGGAGACAAAGTCGGGGGAGTTTTCACCAAATTCAGAGGGGCTTAGAATTGGGTCTGGCCATCTGGATTGCAGAAAACACCAGCCAACGCATAAACACAAAGGACACAAGCAACATTGAACATAGCCTCTCCCTCATACCTCTGTGGCTTCGTTTTGTGAGCAGGGGATGTTTGTGTGTGGCTGTAAGCATGGAAGACATTGCCAGATTATTATGCTCACATAATACATTGCATATGCCATTGTAATTGCCCATTGCCCTGATCCCATGTGTATTAGTGTGATCAGATGGATACTGGGAAAGCTTCAAGGCCCATTGATTTATGATTGACTTAAGTGGTGGTTGGCTGCCTTCAATATATCTCCCAGTGTTTCAATAAGCAGGATTCCATACAGGATAATAGCAACCAAAACACTGGACCACTTCCATTTGGGAATGAAGGCTGAAGGTCATCAGTGACTCTGAGTGTAATGAACTAAGGCATAGCACAGTGCCTGCTTTCTTCCTCCTCTGGTTTGTTGGGGTTTTTTTAGGTTGAAACAATCTATCCTATGTAAGGCGTTAGCATGGAATTCACCTGGCAGCTGGAGGGAAGGGGATTGCTATCATCGAAACACAAGGAGTTAATGAATGTAAGATCTTAGGTCATCCTTTCTGCTAAAGATCAAGTGCCTGTGTAAACAGAAAATGCCACACCGAGAAAGACACCCCCGGGACATCTCTTTTGGAAAATGAGCCAAGTCATAGAAAATTGGAGTAACTCCACATTTCAAGAATGGTTTTATTTGGTGGTATTTGCATTACTAGACGCTAAAGGTGGGCTCTCATTTACCCTAGGAGAGGCAGGTCTTTCTTAACCCTTTACGGTGGTGGGGGTTTTTGCTAGTTGGTTGGTTTTGTCTGGCCCGATATGCAGATTCCTTTTCCTAGTATAGTTTACATGACAGCCTTCCTCTGTTAGCTAAATAAAATGTTTAAAGATGCAAAAGTAACATCTCTCATTTTTATATTTCTTCCTTGGAAATCTCATTGCTCAGCATGATTGAAATACCTGCTGAATGACTTTTGGAAAAACGCTTCACACTGGAGACTTGAGTGTTAATCCTCATGCCATTACTTAACATTGTGAGTTTTGGGAGACGTGTGTTAGCCTCTGGGACCCCCAGAATCCTCTAGACTTTCCTCCCCTAAGTGGCCTGCCACCATGGTCAGTTAAAATCCTCTCTCCTTCTCAGGGCCCAGTTCCAAGGCTGCTCCCTGAAGTTCTGCTTGCTGTCACTTCCTCTTCCTTTCCCTCAAACCGTCAATAATCCATTGATAGCATTTCCTATCCTCTTGAAGTGCATGCTTTTTGGGAGCCAAGGTCGTATCTGGTATCTCTCGTTGTCTCTGCAGTCCAGAATGCTTAGCACAGAGCTTTCTCACCAGAAGTCCTCAGATATTGAAAGGGTGAAGAAATAAATCAATCTTGTAATCATCGATTGTATTTGTTTCTTCTAAGTTAGGGGTTCTCAACCGTGGTGTTGGGCCACTGGGCCATCGCAATCAATTATACGTGTGTTGTAGTAATTGGTTATCGATAATTGTTAGGGCTTAGAAGTTTGCAGCCTATTTGCTGTTTTTATAAATTAGAATGTTTCCCTTCATTCGTATCCTTTAACGGTGATGGTGATATCATCATCCTTCGGTGTTAATGCTCCAGTGTGGCTCGCCCGTGCACTGTGAAGTGTTTCTTGAACTGACGAGGAAGGGTGGAATTCAGAGTCAGGACCCAGGAAATTGTATGTAATCCACGGCGTCTCTTTTCAGTGCCATAGTCTATATAATAAGCTAGAAATCACTGTTAATGATTTTGGAACTATGGAATTACTGTAGTGCTCTCCTATTCTGCAGGATTTGGAGCCGTTGTCAAAATGAAAATGATCTGTCAATTTAGGAAAAGAATTACCATTTCTCTAAATCAGGGTCAGCAAACTTTCTCAGCGAAGGGTTGGATAATAACTATTTGGGGCTTTGAGGGCCATTGCGTCTCAGCAACAACCCAACTCTGCAGACATAGCGCAAAAGCAAGCCAATACAATACAGGAATGACTGTTGCTGTGTTCCAATAAAACTTTATTTGCACAAACGGATGTTGGGCAAGATTCAGCCCATGGGTCTGCTCTAAGTCACAGAGTGCATGTGGGAATAGAAACAATACTGGTTGCTTTTTAAAAATTGTATCAGTCACATTCATTCTCCTTCCTTTGTGATAGCGAAGGAGTTCGTGCAAAGAAAGAAAAACCATAGGGTGGTAAACTTGCTTACGTGCGTGCAAGATTACACAGTGCTGTGTATTTCAAGATAAATAGTCTCTAGACTTTCTCAGCATAAGAAATGAGATGAAATTCTGTTTGTGGCCAGTTCATTAAAGATAGGTGAGTATGGTATGAAAAAGTACCTTGTCTGCCAAGAAGCCTGCTTTCTTGGTGTTCTCGGTGGTGCATTATTTTCCGTCTTGATAGTTTCTCTCAGTAGGATATGCAGGCTCTATGTTCCTGCTTTTGGCATTTTTGCTGATGCTTGCTTGACACATCGTCACTTCTCTTTTAAAATGACTGCACGGAGTAACGGCCTTTCTTCTTGACAGTCAACAAGCCAATGAAGGCAATGGTGCCAAGTAAAATTTGAACATAAAGTGTGTCTTAGAACTCAGATTCAGAAACACCTCTACCACGCTCTGTGGCGGGACCCATGAGAACAGCAGGGTCCAGTGTACTCAGGTCATCCCACGTCACAAGACTCTTTTGGCAGTGCCTGTCATTAGCAGCTCCTGCTCCATTCCTTGGCTTTTGTACCTTCTCACAGCCAGGCACCACGACAGCTCCCAAAGCTCAGGCCCTCTCCCGTGTTCCCTGACAAGAAGGCTGTCACCCCTGGACCCTGGATAGAATGAAACCCTTATCCACTCCAAGGCTGGGGCCACACCCAGCTCCTGAGGCTCTTCCGAGTCCCATTCCAAGCCTCTCTGCTGTCCCTTGGACCCCAGCTGGGGACACCCAACATGGGAGCAGAAACCCCACACTCTCACCATGTCACAGCCATCTCTTCTCCTCTTGTGATGACACAGGACACAAAAATGGCATCTCAGGTGGCCCCCGGGCCCACCTAGAACTGGAGCCCCATTATATGAGCAAGTAACAGAAAGCCCAAACAAATGTGGCTTAAAAAAGAAAGATACAGGAGTTCCCCTCCTGGCTCAGTGGTTAACAAACCTGACTAGGATCCCTGAGGATGTGGGTTTGATCCCTGACCTCACTCAGTGGGTTAAGGGTGCGGCGTTGCCATGAGCTGTGGTATAGTTCGCAGATGCAGCTCGGGTCCCGCGTTGCTGTGGCCATGGCTGTGATATAGGGTGGCAGCTGTAGCTCTGATTCAACCCCTAGCCTCGGAACCTCCATGTGCTGCAAGTGCAGCCCTAAAAAGCAAAAAAAAAAAAAAAAAAAAAAAAAGAAAGAAAAGAAGGAAAGAAAGAGAAAAAAGAAAAAGAAAGATCCATGCTTACCATCCATTAGCAGTCATTGTAGAGGCTTGGCATTGTGGCAAAGGACCCAGTTGTCACAGAGGATCCAGGCACCTTTCAGCCTTTCCACGCTGCCACCTCAGTGTTTCAGGAATCACTTCCCTCACAGTTGGAAGATGGCTGCTCAACTCCAAGCCTACTGTCACATTCTCACATGGCACCATGCGGGAAGGAAGGAAGGGGGAGTAAAAATGGGGGCCTCTTCTTTATGCTCTTCTCTTGTAGCCGGGAGGATTTTCCCAGAAGCCTCCAGTGACTTTCCTTTGGGGGCTTGCTGGCTGCAGCAGCATCACTTGCCTCCAGGCAGAGGGGGCTGAGATTGCCATCACTGGCTCCGACACGCAGAGTTCCCCCCCTGGTGCTGGACACACACCACGATTAGGGCTCTGTTGGCAGAGAAGAAAGGGGAATGGCTGTCGGGTAAGCAGCCAACTGTGTCTGCTGCCCCTGACCTGACCCCCCCCCCCCGCACCCCTCCCAGTTGGTGGCTAGAGCACCTTTTCCTTTGACCTATAAATCAAAGCCTTGCCAAGAGTCTGCTGTCTATGGCTAGCGCTCTGGAATTATTGCCAGCGGTCTTTCCTGGTCATTAGCGGACATCTGGATTCCCCATCAGAGCCTTCTCTACCTGGCAGGACTTCCTGATACCTACTAAGATCTGAGCCTGCGGAGTCTTTTGGATCTTCTGTCTTATCCACCTGGCTAACTCTTTTTTGTCTTCTGTACCTTGATCTTGCCCTTCTGGGATATATATATAAGCCCCCTTGGGACCCTCAGTGCCTTTCAAAAAAAAAAAAAGTTATTTCATTTTTCATAGTACAGTCATCTGGCGTCTGCAGTTTTTCCATGGTGGCACAAAAATACATGATTTGATAATATTTTAATAGACGCCTTTTAAGTAGTAGGGAAGATTTGGAAAAATCCAAATAAATTTGAAGGATTCTCTTCTGCCAATCTTCATTTCATGGGCTAGTTTAAAATGTTAGTTAATTCTGTGATCCAGACTGGTGGCTCTCGTTTTTTTGGATATGACATATATGAACTGCAGGAAGGTGTTTGAGAACTGTAAGAATTAATGTAATCTGGAGTTCTCCTTGAGGCTCATTGGTTAACGAACCCAACTAGCATCCATGAGGACGCGGGTTTGATCCCTGGCCTCAGTCAGTGGGTTAAGGATCCAGCATTGCCATGAGCTGTGCTGTAGGTCGCAGACGCGGCTCAGGTCCCACGTTGCCGTGGCTGTGGCTGTGGCTGCTGGCGACAGCTCTGATTGGACCCCTAACCTGGGGACCTCCACGTGCTGCAGGTGCAGCCCTAAAAAGACAAAAAGACAAAAAAAAAGAAGAAGAATTAATGTAATCTGTAAAAGTCTCAATAGAACTAACTCTTAAATACTCTCTATTTTTAAAGAGACTGTGGGCTTCCAAAGCACCTTCATACATAGTATTTTAATGCCTTCCATAACTATTGTGCCCATCCTACAGATGAAGAAATGAGGCAGAGTGGCAGAGGTAGCCAAGGGTGGACCCCACAGGGCCTGGTAGCCCATGGTAAGGAGGCTGGAGTATATTCTCAGCGTGGTGGGAAGCCGTCCGATGGCGCGTGGATGTGTTTGGATGTTCCCATCACTAGGCAACCGCTTGTTGCAGATAAGGTGGACGGGTTCCTCAGGGTCTCAGGCAGAGCTCCTTGGCTCTCTGGGGTGTTTGGCCACGCCTGCCAGTGACCCTACTCCATGCTTGCATCAGAACAAGTTGTCATCTCTCTCATGGAGCCTCCGCTCTGAGTGATAGCAGCACCCATGAGAAGCACCCCCACCCATGTGTCGAGGTTCGAGACCCAGCCTTCACTCACATCCTGTAAGTGCATGTAACGCTCATGCTGGGCCGAGGTCCCATCTGTATTTGAAAATCACAGAAAGACCCCAAGAGTGTTCCTTGGATGAGAGACGCGGAGCGAGTGCCAAGTTCTGCCGCGGACGCTTCTCCACGACCCCTCAGGGGCTCCGCTCGTCCTCCCTCTGATGGTTTCTCTGTGGCTTTCTGATGGCACGCTGCGGTTTGCCCAAACGTCCCTTGTGGTTTCCTAATGTCAGGACAAAGCCTGGGGATGAGCAGGATGTGGTCGCCCGTCGGCTTCCATTGCAGGCGTCCTCGGCGTGTGGGCTGAGTTAAGCCGCAGCCTCGCCGTCTGCCTACCAGCTTTGTGGGCACAGCATACGTTATACAGGAAAATTCCATCAAGATCATGTGCAGCTAAAATCAGCTTATTTTTTCCCAAAGAGGCAGGGGAGCTACTCCTTAGCCGGGTGCGCTCTGGACTCTCCCCGGAATGCAAAGCAGCGACCTTTGTGTCAGAAGTGAAATATTTAGATAGGGATCATTGCGAGGCTCTTTTTACAGCAAGGCAGGCCAGATAAACAGAGAAGCACAAAGGGGGTCATAATATCTGATTAGCTAAGCAGCTGGATAAGTGAAGCAGAATTTGTTAAAAACCTATCAAGACATCAAAGCTAGATGGGAGTGGTTGTGTCAGCCTGGGCCACTTGTGGAGCCGGCTCTGGAATATTCCCCCATGTCTGATTTGCTGCTTTTTTCTCCCTAGCGCCACTTCTTCACAGAGGGGTCTGGGCAGGGTATCCTAACCCGTAGCTGTCATCGGGGCTCTTTCCATCCCTGCGGTGGCAAGAGATCCCGGGATGGCGAGTTGCCAAGTTCATGTTCCCGTCATTCCAGGCTTGACCATGTGTGAACAAGGAACCTTCTGGGGACAAGGCGGAGGGAACTTGAGAACTTGGGGCTCAGGAGGCCCTGGGAGGGTGGTTTCCGCAGACCGCCCCCCGCCCCCCGATTTGGCAAGTGACTAGCCCCCGATATGTGGCAGGCGCAAGCCTCTTGGGTTTTCTTGTCCCCCTTTCACAGATCCCTTTGAAACGTCATATTTGCCCTGCCCAAGAGGGGAAGAGGGGCATGGAAGTCCCACTTCGGTAAACCCCAGCCCCTGCCCAAGTGGAGACCAGGATCCCTCCCACCTGCCGGGTGCTCCCGGGCCTGCAGTGACCAGGACAGCAGGACACTTCGTCCAGCTTGGTCATCGCCTACTGCGGACGCGTTGGGGCTCCTTTAGAAAGGAGTGGCGGCGGGTCCTTGACTGGCATGCCTCCGCCTCCCACCTGAGGGTGATTGTCCTGGTCCTGGAGGCCCTGGGGATCTGTTTGGGGCCCTGGGGGCACCCAAGCTAGTGATGGGAGGCCTCCTTTCCCCCCCCACCCCCACGTGCACGCGTGCACACACGCTCACACTTGGAGGAATAGGTGCAGGGACTTCAAAGCTCAGCTGCCACCTTGGTGCTGACTGCTGCCACCTACAAGAGCCTTTGATCCCTCCCTCTGCTGAATCCAGCCCCTCGAGGGGCTGATCCGCTTTGAACCCAGGGCCAACAGCCCTTCTCAGAGTCTCTCTGAGTCACCCCACACAACCACGAGCATGGGCTCCTGGGGGGCTTCCTTTCATCTTCCCTAAACCGCGCAGGGGGCTTGTGATCCTGTAGGATTCCTAAGAACGCCCTGGGAGATGTTTCAGGGCTGAAGGGCGAAGAATGACAAACAGGAGCCCAGCGTCTGGGCAACTTCCTCCACAGTTTAGTGTGGATAAACCACATGCAGATAGAAAATAGGAAGGAGAGGAAATTCATCGTAAGGCTGTGTTTTTCTTATTTGGGGTGTAAGGGGAGTGGAGAAATCTGTCATGGATAAAATCCAACTTTAATGACAATCTGAAGCCCTGAAGCACAGACATATTGCAGAGCTAATGTATTATTTTGTTTTTGTTTATTCTGCAGAAATGGGGAAATTTCATTTTTTAGTGGAATTACAAGCTCCCCTTTTATTATTCACAGGCCCTAACAGGCATGGCAGCCCGAGCCAGAGAACCCTCAGCGCTTTTAATACCAGCTTCTTCGCGAAGCTAAACTGGTTTTCCAGTGCACTCCCTGGCGGGCTGCAGGCGTTGTTGAAGTCGTGTTATACACACCAAAAGCTGCTTAGGGCAGCTGGGCTGCTGTGTGCTGGCAGGGGACACCGGGAGCCTTGCTGTGAGACTCACCTTAGCTCAAGGGGGAAGGCTGGGGATTAGCGGGGATTAGCGGTGGGAGAGCACGGACCTGGAGGAAGAGTCCTGGTCAGCTTTACGAGGGGCCCTCAAGGAGGCTTTGCTCGGCCGCCCTGGCTGCAGCCAACATCCCCTCCTCTGGATTCCTGCGGTCCTTGCTGGCTTTCCTCTCACTCATCCTGGCCTGCACGTTGGGATCCACCGGGAAGCTTTCAAAGCCCGGACCCCGGGGTCCTACTCAGAGATTCTGGCT
The DNA here is from genome assembly GCF_016906955.1 of Phacochoerus africanus. Lineage (NCBI taxonomy): Eukaryota > Metazoa > Chordata > Mammalia > Artiodactyla > Suidae > Phacochoerus > Phacochoerus africanus. The sequence goes on from NC_062548.1 coordinate 15,704,954, forward strand.
TCGCTGGTCTGGGTGTGACCTGGGCGTTATGGTTTTTAACCTTCCACCCCTGCCTGGGTGAATCTGTGTGCAGCCCACGTTTGGAACCACAGGCCTGCTGCCCTATCGTTTCCTGCCTCAAGGCACGGTTGGTAAGCAGATGGCTTCTTAGGTTCCCCAGGTTTGTCACTTACTGACTGTGTGGCCTGGGGAGTGTTCCTTGAGCTCGGCTTCCTTGTCTGTAAGATAGTAGCGTAGCTGCAGTGTGAAGGGCGCCTACCTGCTGGATTAAAGTCTTTTCTGCTGCCTGGGTGGCTGCTACGGGCCAGGCACCGTTACAGGAACCAGGCTTCAGCTGGGAAAAAAGAGAGCCCTGGCTTTGTGGTGACAGTGGCAGAGCAGACTCACCAAGATTTACTGTCGTGTCAACAAGTACAAGGAAGACAGGCAAGGCCGAGAGAGGGGTGGCCCAGTGGTGGGACGTAACACACAGCAAGCACGCGGACCGTACCCGGCTCTTAGCCTCGCGACACTAGGGATGGAGTCCTGGGTGGTGGCTTCGGTACTGGGGTCCCTGCCACTCACTCCAGACGAGTGCACTCTCGTATGACATGACCCTGCAGAGAGCTTCGCAGCGCCCTCGAGCCAGCCGTCACTCTTGGCGCCACCAGGCTGGGGGCTCCATTTTGTCTGTGTGCGGACTCCAGGCACCAGCTCGGAGCAGCGTCTCCGTGGGCAGAGCCTCAGACAGAAGAGGGCACGGCCCAGTGTTTCGTTTATCCCAGGCGCAGCGGATGTGTATTGCAGCGTGCCCAGAGCGGGGTAAAGCCTTAGCCTCCCCCACCTCCTGCCTCGCAGCTCCTGAGGTCCCTTCTGACGTCCACAGCCACCGCTAGGGACCCGAGGGGCAGGTGCCAGGCTGAAGGCATTACACATGTCCTCAGTGGGCCTAGCAGCTGTCAGGGTCTTGAACCCTATTTTATATTTGAGGGGGCTGGGGCGTTGCCGTGCTCTCATTTGCTCATGATCACGCCAGGCTACGCCGCAGCAGGTAAGTGGAAACGTCTAGCCTTTCAGCCTGGACACCTGTCCCCGACTGAGGGACCCAACACACATATTGAAGGCCTGCTCTGTGGCAGAGACTGGCATTGGATCCCTGCATCGTCCGTTCCCAACCCCCGTCTACCAGTCTCCGCTTCCTCTCGCATCCAACCCATTCTTCACCCAGGACCCAGCGCCGTGTCAACCAAAAAGAAAAGAGAAGAAGACAGTCAGGTCACATGGCAACTCCCTGCCTGAAATGCTAGCTTTGCTGGTGCTCTAGAGTCCAGTCCAGACCCTGCCCACACGGCCCTGCGGCCTCTTGCGACCCCCCCACGCCGAGTCCTTGCCACCCTGGCCTCCTTGCTGTTCCCTCCTCAGCTGGGGCCTTTCCCTGCAGGGCTTCCCTGCGGCTCGTCCTCCGCAGCTGTGAAGACCTGGCTCCCGTGGAACCTCCTCGGCATCCCTGACCATCCCCGTCTGGCCCTCACGACACACACGCCACGCCACGTTCACCCTCTTGGTTTCCCTGTGGGCTTGTCTTGCTCCCCCTCCTGTGAGATGTGGGCCCGGAGAGTGGGCGCCCTGTTCCCGTTCAGGACGAGCGTTCGGCCCCCGGTGCGCCGGCCCTCCCGCGGGCCGCCTGGTCACGACGGGGGAGGCAGGACAGGAAGAAGTGAGATCCAGGCAGAGGCTCGGACGTGCAGAAGAGAAACGCAGACTCTGCTTGGCAGGTGCCCGAGAGCGCCTTCCCCAGGAAGCTGCTTCCTGGCCGGCTTCGCAGGGTGGGCGGGCCTCACCAGGTGGAATTCGGTCACAGGGACGAGGGACCAACGCCCAAGGAGGTGGCGGTGGAGGAAGACCCCTCAGGAGGGTTGGGGGCGTGGCCCTCGGGGCCGAGGAGGCTGCCATAGAAGGAGGCCCTGCAGTGCACACGTTGCAGGGAAAGGATCTAGAGCTCGGTTGTAACCGGTGTTTGTGACCTCAGGCAACTTCCTTAACTCCGTCTGTAAAATGGGGTTAATGATACCTTCTTTCCGGCGAGACTCAGATGAGGCATTGCCCTGTGTACATCAAAAAGATGCTGACTTCGGAGTTCCCGTCATGATACAGTGAAAAGGAATCTGACTAGGAACCATGAGGTTGCGGGTTCGATCCCTGGCCTCACTCAGTGGGTTAAGGATCTGGCGTTGCCGTGAGCTGTGGTGAAGGCTCCGGTTTGACTCCTAGCCTGGGAACCTCCATATGCCACAAGTGTGGCCCCAAAAAGCCAAAAAAAAAAAAAAAAAAAGATGCTGACTTTGAGTGGTTGTGTAAATGAGGCTCTATTGCAGAGGCAGCCCAGGTACAGGCCCAGGTCTTGGCCCCGGTTTAACCCTTGATTTGAGGTACAGAAATGGCTTTTTAGATTCTGTTCTTTGACATTTCTCCGTCATAAATAAAACCTGAAGGGCTAGAAACCACTCAGAAAGCCAGTCCCATCTCTGCCAAATAACCCCATCATTGCCTGGAGAGAATCCGGAATCTTCTCTGGCAGTTCCACGGGACATTTGCCTGGTGAAGCAGATTGAACATGGGGAGGGGGACACCCAGAGCAGGAGGCATGGACCGGGTGGGGGCGGCCGACCCTTCCTACATGCCCAGGCAGCTCTGAGGACCCAGCTGTCTCTTGGAACTTGGTCCTGAGTGGGAAGGGCTGCCTGGCTCTGCTGGCCACTGTAGGATGTCTGTCGATGGTGGTGTGGCCCCGGGGGTCCGTGTACAGGGCTTCCTTGGAAAAGAGGGTGAGGCCCGAGAAAGGCCTCGTCCCAGAACAGGTGCCACAGCCCAGCTGGTCCCAGAGCCAAGCTGTGGACGTAGGTCCTACAAAGGCAGAAACGTCTCCAAGGAAGGAATGGGAAATCCTAATTACTGCCTGGGAAGCAGTCCTCAGTTCCAAACCCAGCAGGTCACCGGGCGGAGAGCACGTGGGCAACGATTCATTAGAAAGCTGTGCTCCCTGATGGAAAGTGGGAGCCGCAACTATATCTCGGCCTGGGAGTGAGACGCCAGACTCCCTAAGTCCCCGCTCTGGCGCTGCTGCCTGCATTCCTAGGCCTGCAGCAACTTGTCCCAGATGAGGTAGGAGCAGTGTCGCTCTCCTCCTGCGTCTTCCTGGGAGAAGGTTCTGGGATGGAGGGTGGGCAGTGTTTAAAAGGCTCTTCCTGGAGTTCCCGTCGTGGCTCAATGGTTAACAAATCCGACTAGGAACATGAGGTTTTGGGTTCGATCCCTGGCCTTGCTCTGTGGGTTAAGGATTCGGCGTTGCCATGAGCTGTGGTGTAGGTTGCAGACGAGGATCCTGCGTTGCTGTGACTCTGGCGTAGGCCAGTGGCTACAGCTCTGATTGGACCCATAGCCAGGGAACCTCCATATGCCGTGGGAGTGGCCCAAGAAATGGCAAAAAGACAAAAAAAAAAAAAGGCTCTTCCTGGGCTGTATCCTGCTGTAAGGTGGGTGGGAGGAGGCTCGTCCCCCCTGCTCCCCGTCTCTCCTGTCCCCTCTTCTGTCTCCTGCCCAGTGACAGGACTTACACTGGGCTCTCAACATCCTCAGCTTGTTGTTTTGGCCTTGAACCCAAATACCCAGTAAAGTAAATTGGTGTCAGATTTTTTTTTCCCCCTAAATATTGAGTCTTGAACCTAGTTGAGGACGATAGGGTGGCAGTTTTTGCTATTATGACTTGCTGTTCTCTGCTGCTTTTCATCAGGAAATCTTCAGTGGTTTTCAAACAGATATCGCCCTTTTACAGACAGAGGATAGTACGTGCTATGGAATGATAAAAGGCTTTTTTCAGAGTCACCGGGGGTTCTCTATATTCATGAGGATAAAGTCAGCTGCTGTTGCAAGTGAACTCAACATGAATAGAGGCTTAAATATAACAGCTGTTGATTTCTCATCCACCCAGCCATCCTGACGTGGAGATTCCCGATGTCACGTGACTCTCCTCCATGCAGTGATTCAGGGACCCAGCCTCTTTTTTTTTTTTTGTGACTTTGCCCTCCCCTAAGTCTCCCCTTCAACTCCCACCCGGCCAGAGGAAAGGAGACCAGAATTGACACATATGTCCTCTGCCCACGGGCCATTGCCAAAAACTAGTTGGGGGGGCCTTAACTAGGAGAGGTTATGGGAGTAACCTGGAAATACAGTCCTTTGCTGGGCAGTTGCTTTCCTGTGACAACTCTGTGCTATAGAGGAAGGATCATGAGTTTGGTGGATAATTAATGGGTGATAATGATTCACCTCTCAGAGTGAGTTTTACCATTTACCAAGAGACACAGTCTTGGCTTAAGTCACAGTTGCAATTGTGAGGTCTGGCCTTGAACCCAAATACCCAGGCCGCAGTTTTCCTTTGACCACACTGAGGTGGAGATGGAATGGTTGGCTGTGATGGCAGTAGAGGGGGGGGCAACTAAGGCAAGACAGACAGACTGACATTCTGTCCTCACTGATGTTTTTCGGTTCAAGCAACAGACCAGATCTCAAAAATCTTCTCTTCAGTTTACGAGCAGACAAAGATCTCCTAATGCTTGTTGTCTTTTTGTATTTCTGGACCAGCTTTGGCTCCTGAGTCACTTGTAGTTATACCTGTAAAGCTAACACGTGGTTTTTCATCCAATTACTCTGTGGCCGACCTGTAGCAAATAGATTCATAAAAACCTGTATTTAAGGTGGCCATTCACGCTGCTCTTGCCCTGGGCTAAGTGACAGCCATGGGTCTCCACGTGGTATTTTGTGCTCTGGTGGCACTTGTAAAGTGATAAGCCTCATCTCCTCTCTCCCCTTTAGTCCCCTCCCTGTTGGAACAGCTGTATGAAGTCTGTCAAGCCTGCCCATTAGCCTTCACATGTAAAGATGGCCTTTTTATATTCAAATTTTAGTAATATATTATTTAATCATTAGGCAGTTTACAAAGTGTGTATTTGCGGCCATTGTTCTTTCTGAATGCCTAATCACCAGAGGAAAACACGGGGAAACAAATTCTTTCTTCCAGAAACTGGTTTCCAGCAGAGGGAGGGAGCCTCTTACCTTGCTGCTGGGAGCATCTTGCAGCAGGAAGTTGGAGGCCGTCAGGGACATGGGGGGAATGGGGGCATGGGTGCTGCTGCTGGACCCGCTGACCCTGCCTGGAGGCCTAGCCAGGGATTCACTGAAACCTGTGACGTTGCCGTCTTGTCCTTCAGAACAGCAGTTTCATCAGGTTCAGACTCACCCCAACCCGGTTTCAGATGAGGTGTTTGTTCCCAAGCCTAGAGGGCACCATTTGCCCCAGCACTTCTGCTGTGCCTGTGACACCGTCAGGTAGGGGTTCCTAGAATCAGCAGAATCACCGACCTTCGACACGGGGACTGCAGATCCAGCTGCAGAAGTGAACGCAGACCCTGCGCCGTCTAGCCCGGCCAGGGCACGTGTGGCCGACAGAGGAGAGGATCAGTGTCAGGAGGGTCTGCAGTGCTCACTCCTGACCAGTGGGAGGTGCCATCTGATAAAAGGCGCCAGGAAGGGCCTTTCACCAGAGGCTGGGGAGGCAGCGTGTCAGCCGGTTAAGGGCGTGGGTCCCTGGCGTCAGGTCCATATCCCAGATCCACCTCGTACTGGCTGTGTGAGCTTAGGTCAGTTCCTCCGCTTCTCTGTGCACCAGTTTCTTCATCTGCAAAATGGGAATAATAACAACAGTAGAAGAGCTTATTGGCGGACTAAAAGGCGTTCACCTGTATCAGGTGCTTAGCACGGGGCCAGTGCCACACGCAGTGATACAGAAGTGTTGCTGCCTGTGTGCGGAGCTCAGAGCCATGGAGCCTGTTTGACAAGCCATGAGGCGTTCAGCCCAGTGTGTGGGGCATGGAGGAGAAGCAGGTTCTGGAAGGTGAGACTTAGATGGCAGGACATACGGAGGTTTAAGTTGCCGGAGGCCCTTGTGAATGGAGGACGTCCCGGGGGGCCCCTTCTTCTACCTTTCTCAGCTTTCGTCTGCCCCTCTTCCTGTCTGAAAATCCAGGTCTTTTTTTTTTTTTGTCTTTTTGCCTTTTCTAGGGCTGCTCTCACAGCATATGGAGGTTCCCAGGCTAGGGGTCCAATCAGAGCTACAGCTGCTGGCCTACACCACAGCCACAGCAACACCAGATCCAAGCCACATCTGCAACCTACACCACAGCTCACAGCAACGCCTGATCCTTAACCCACAGAGCAAGGCCAGGGATCAAACCTGCAACCTCATGGTTCCTAGTCAGATTCGTTAACCACTGAGCCACGACGGGAACTCCCAAAAATCCAGGTCTTTTGTTTACAGGAAGTGAAACATCATCTCCTCCTACTCTTCTGTCTATTTGTGCAGCTCTGCACCCCAAAGACACCCGGAGCCCCTTTCTCCTCCAGTTCCGTGTGCACCCAGAGGGTGGTCAGAGCCCATCGGCGGCCCCTCCTGTGCGTGTTTTCACTGTGCTCCTTTTGATGGTGCGAGGTGTACCCTGGGGCTGATTGTGTTCCTGGGAGCGGGAGGCTTTCACGGGAGGGTTAGGTCAGCAACAGGAGAGCAACACGCTCAGCAACCTCAGAAGGAATAGGAAATGAGGTTCTGGAAGGGAGCAGGGAGCTGCTTGCTTTTGCTGCGTTCCAGTACCATCTTCTTAGGAAAAGAAAAAAAAAAAAGGTCCCCCCCACCCTCGCCGCCTTCCCACAACACACCTTGTACTAAATACATTTTTCAGACCTGACTTTGTGCAAACACAATGTTGTTCTGCAGGCATTAAAAGGCAATTTAGTACTCAAAGGATTAAAAGCTCATGTTAAATTGAAGACTACACTTGGCATAAACATTAAAAATTGACAGAACACCCTGCACATTAACTGCACCAGGGCTTCGTAATTAGCATTTAAAAGTAAAACATCATTTCCTTACTGTTTCCTACTTACTCATTTATAATGCATTTATTATAATACAGATGTGAGCAGGAGGCTTTCTCCCATCACCAGCGAGTGAAAAATATACCTGTGCTGAGAAGGAATCCGGGATGTATTAACCCAGCCTAAAAAGCAACACCAAGAAAGAAGTCCCTCCCTGGGCTGGTTTGCAAGCCTCACACTTCCCTTTGGAAGATTGACACAGGACCCCCAAGAAGTCACCTTCACATTTCTTTTCCTTTTGTTAGCTTTTCGCGAACAAATACGGGGCAGAAAAATCCGAGCAGGCTTGGCGCCGGGCCGAAAGCAGCGTCTAAAATTGATGAGCTAGCAGGTCACCCAAGGAATGTGGAAAGAGCTCCTTGGCCCGTGGCTGAGGCTTCTTCAAAACTTTGGGAAGACGGGAACCCAGTTTCCAGTTTCCAGTTTCCAGTTTGCAGTTTGCAGTTTGCAGGTGTTCTGCTGACTTGGCACAGGCGGCTGCGTTTATAAGGGAGGACACCTGCTCTTGACACCTTCGTGCTCCTGCTAAAATCGGGGGCGGGGGTCGGGGGTGGGGGTTGTATGTAGGATGATCAAGTCTGTAGAACTGAACAGGGTCCAAATCTGGTCTTTCTTTCTTTCCCCTCATTTAGTTCTAAATGTGCTGCTGTGGCTGTTCGCACACGCACTTCCTCTCTCTGGCCCTCCTCGCTACACCGGGTAGTAGGTTTCCAATCGGAGTAACCATCGTCCCTCTGGGGGGCTTCACCAAAAAGCAGATGCTGCCAATGGAACAGCTCCAGGGTGGGGCCCGAGAGTCTGCATGTTGAGCACGGGGGCGGTCTCAGCCCACACGTGGAATCGCAGGGTTGTGCAGAGACTCTCAAATGAGTTCCTGGCTCCCAGTTGAGTTCATATCAGCAGGTGGGCAGGACCCTCGAAGGGCGCGGGGGCCCGGTGGGAAACTCACGGAGAGGACAAAGATAAGCACACAGGGTTCCTGCTCTCGAGGAAGCTCCTCTAGAAATACCTGAGAATGCATTCTCTTTCTCCCGCTTCTCCTCTTGGGCCTCATTGGGAAATGCAGTTGCTAACACGTCGCCTTGATGTTGTCTTGAGAGCCTGCCAAAGGGTGTTCTGCTAAGGCAGCCCCCCTGGCTGTCCCCAAGTGGCCTCCCATTCCCTGGCCAGGACACTCTCTAAGTTTATCAGGTTAGCCAATTGACAGGACAAATATAATTTCTGGGCTGCAAAGCCAGTCTGGGTGAACACCTGACACGAAGGTGTTAAAAGCAGAGGAGACGTCTGAAAATAGATCTCCCTCTTGTCAGCACAGTGCCAGGGGCTGGCCCAGCCCTTGGAATGCCCGGGCCTGGAGGAGCACAGGTCCCTGGGGAGGAGGAACAGGCCTGGGGGGAGAGGAGGGCTCCTCCAGAGCCGGGCTCCCAAGGAACCAATTTGGCACCTGTTCTGTGGCACTCTCGAAGGCAGAGAGAGAAAGGAGGAAGCTTTCGTACAGATGTGGGAATGTTCTGATACAAGCCGGCCCCTTCGATTCTCTTTCCCTCATTTTAATGATTCTGAAAATTCCAGAGACGTATTCGTGCCCCTACACGACTCGAAAATGCTCCTCTCTCCCAAAGAGCCCTGGGCTAAAACACACCCCGACAGCAGGCTGGAGCGAGGCTGGCAGGGGAGCGGCGAGGCCGGGAGCCTAGGTTCTGAGGCAGCCTTGCGCCTGAGCCTGGCAGGGCCTGGAAGGCACAGCCTGCGGCTGGCAGGGTTGGTAATTACCATCATCTTTTTATGGGCAGATCCTCGGGTGTGTCTGTGGGAACACAACCCCGATTTTAATTACATCCCTTCTGGTTATTTGGATTATATACTTCTAAGGATCTTGTTTCTCTGGCTTTCATCTACCTATGGAGGGGCAGAGAGTTCAGCACAGAAATGACGACTGCCGAGTCCACACAAACACAGGAGCAGGGAGTTCCCGTTGTGGCTCAGTGGTGATGAACCTGACTAGTGTCCATGAGGATGCGGGTTCAATCCCTGGCCTCGCTCCGTGGGTTAAGGATCCCGCGTTGCTGGGGCTGTGGTGTAAGCTGGCAGCTGCAGCTCCAGTTCGACCCCTAGCCTGGGAACGTCCAAATGCCACAGGCGCGGCCCTAAAAAGAAAAAAAAAAAAAGAATTAGACAATTCCTTGTCTCTCCTTTGAGGGTTGAGGTCATTGCATGAGAGCTGTAAGGACAGCCTTTTCTAGGTGATGCTGACTCGCTTCTTCTTTGAAACAAGAGCGCCAAGGACACAGCCACGCTGTACCTGGCTGGAGAGTGAACTCAAGTAGCAGGTTCAAGTAGACAAACAATGCATCTCCCACTGGTAAGTGGAGAAGCAAAGCAGGCAGGGCGCAGGACACCAAAGAGCCAGAAATGTAAACTGTAGATGAGTTGCCCACTTGTAGGGTGGCCAAGGGGAGCTTTATTTTTCTCTTTTCAACAAAACACAGGTTTTATGCTAAGCAAGAAAGTAGCGCTCACTGTTGGTGTGGGTCCCCCCCACCTGGCGGCCCTTTCCCTGTTCTCTCCAGCTCTGCTCTCACAAATACTTCATAATGGCATTTGGCCTTTTAATATTTTATTTGATTTCTTTTTTGTGATTTTTTTTTTGGCCTTTTTAGGGCTGTACCCTCAGCAAATGGAGGTTCCCAAGCTAGGGATCGAATCGGAGCTGCAGCTGCTGGCCTACACCGCAGCCACAGCCATGCAGGATCCGAGCTGCATCTGCAACCTACACCACAGCTCATGGCAACACAGGATCCTTAACCCACAGAGCGAGGCCAGGGATTGAACCCATGTCCTCATGGATACTAGCTGAGTTCATTAACCACTGAGCCAGGACATGAACGCCCATGGTTTGTGATATCTTTAGGCGAACCCTGTTTTAATTGCCTTTTGAGCACACTTGGTGAGCCTGGGTAGAGAAGGGAAACTTCTTAGATCAAATGATGATGATAACTTCCTTTCTTTCTGCTCTGTCTTAATCAAATTCTAATTGACCCCATCCATATATAAGCCCCGATGTGTCGGAAAACAGCAAGTGTGGAATAAGAAGGCTGAACATTTGCATCTGAGAATAAGATTTGTCGCCATTATTACAGAGTAAGGAAAGGAAATCGGGGAAGTTCTTTTTTTTTTTTTTGGTCTTTTTGTCTTTTCTAGGGCCGCACCCGCAGCATATGGAGGCTCCCAGGCTAGGGGTCTAATCAGAGCTATTGCCGCCAGCCTATGCCACAGCCACAGCAATGCCCAATCCTTAACCCACTGAGTAAGGCCAGGGATCAAACCCACAACCTCATGGTTCGTAGTTGGTTTTGTTAACCACTGAGCCACAACGGGAACTCCAGGAGCTAAGTTCTTACGGTCCAGTTGAACCATCCAAGGTGAGGGAAACTCTTCAGACCCATCCAGTCCGAGTACTCGACTCCGAGCGCACAGGTGGACAGGGCTTCACTTCAGCGACCTGGGAGAGACAGGGGTGCCTCCGCCGTGTCTAGTCACAGCCCGGGGCAGACGTGGTTTATCATGGCCTCCATAAACAAGGGCACTTCCATTACAGCCTTTCAGGTACTCAAGGGCGGTTACTGAGTCGCCCTTAGGATGAGAGAATACACAACCCTTTGCCTTAAACCTCTACCCCTCCCCCGTGCTCGGCCACCCCACTCCTATGTAAGCGTGTTGACCTATTTGTTTTATGCCCAGCCGTTGACTGCACAGTGATTGCAGCCACCCACCCCAAGGGGGCTTCGTAGAGACTCGCAGAACAAATCTGGCTCATGCAGAGGTGACTGCTAGCCCTGCTGGGCCTGCTTCCTTCCCAGCTGGGTGTTCAGGGGGCAGCTATTCATCAGGCCAGATAAAGTGACTTAGATATAATGGTCCAAGGGAAAGATTGTCAGGCCTGGTAACTGCTGGAAGAAAGGAAAATACCCCTTAAAAGGATGGTCCCAGCCCTTTAATACTTCCTCTCTTTGGGGCTTGTTAAAATAGAGGTTCTTGTTTCAAAGGTAATACAAATATTTGAGTTCCTACTACGTACAGTATACTGGGAGAAGCACCGCAGGCCAAGGCAAATAGGATTTTCCTTTTTCTTTTTTTTCTTTTTCTTTTTTTTTTTTTTTGGCTGGGGCCATGGCATGTAAAAGTTTTTGGGCCAGGGACTGAACCTGAGCTGCACCTACAGCCTGCGCCACAGCTGCAGCAACACCAGATCCTTAACCCACTGCACCCCAAGGGGACGTCCAGAATTTTCTTTATTTCCCTTCATTCTAGCAGAGAGACCCACACATTTCAAGGCTCTGCTTTGTGCCGGATCCTCTACCCAGTTTCCTCCTATCGGCCTGGAGTGTAGCAAGTCGTTATCCCCTGATGATTGAAGGGAGAGCTGTGTTCAAGGAGGTTAAATGCCTTGTCCAGGGTCCTTATAGCTTGGGTGGCGCAGAGGCGAGATTTGAAAGCCAGTCTCTGGAGTTCCTGTTGTGGCTCCATGGCTAACGAATCCAACTAGGAACCATGCGGTTTCAGGTTCGATCCCTGGCCTCGCGCAGTGGATTAAGGATCTGGCGTTGCCGTGAGCTGTGGTGTAGGTCGCAGACGCGGCTCAGATCCTGCATTGCTGTGGCTCTGGCATAGTCTGGCAGCTGTAGCTCCGATTAGACCCCTAGCCTGCGAACCTCCATGTGCCGAGGGTGTGGCCCAGAAAAAACAAACCAAAAAAGCCAGTCTCTGTCTAACCCATCAACCTGGAAGGAAGTACCAGGCTGTTTGACACAGACTCTGTCCTTGAAGGCTTTCCTTGGGTGAAAAGAAAGAGTGGAAGACATTTGGCATGGAGCCAGCATGCCAAACATATCCCAACGTGGAGTTCCCATTGTGGCACAGCGGAAATGAATCTGACTAGTATCCATGAGGATGCAGGTTCCATCTCTGGCTTCCCCCAGTGGGTCGAGGATCTGGCATTGCCGTGAGCTGTGGTGTAGGTCACAGACGTGGCTCAGATCCCGAGTTGCTGTGGCTGTGGTGTAGCTGTAGCTCTGATTTGATCCCTAGCCTGGGAACTTCCATATGCCATGGATGCAGCCATAAAAAGCAAACAAACAAACAAAACAAGCAAAGAAACAAATATCCCAACAGGCTGCGCAGACCTGAGTGAGAACCAGCACAGGGAGGGTGGGCAGCAAGAAATGACAGGTCTGGGGAAGACAGCATCCGGAGGGTTTGGGACACTGGGTTTGGAGATGGGCGAGGAAGGAGGGGCTGGGCCTGAACGCCACTGGCAGAAGGAAAGGCCTACGAGTTCATTTTTAGAAGCGTCGGGTCTTGGAATTCTGAGGGGACAGACGCCACCATCCCACGAAGGAGTGTTGGAAACTGCAGACCCGAAATGCAGGAGAAACATGGAGCCCGAGACTCGGGAGGTGTCTGCTTGGAACTTATTGCAGAAGTCAGGGAATTGGTAGATGGAGTCTCCTACTTCCTTCTTTTCTGGACGTTGAAGAACCACCCTCTTCAAGAATAAGAGAACCAAGAGAAGGCAGCATCTCTTGCAGAAATACGAGGATGTTGCCTGGGAAGCTCAGTAAAAGAAAAAGGGAGAGCAGTTCCCCTCGTGGCACGGTGGAGGCAAATCCAACTAATATCCATGAGTGGGTTAAGGATGCAGCGTTGCTGTGAGCTGTGGTGTGGGTCGCAGACGTGCTCGGATCCGATGTTGCTGTGGCTCTGGCGTAGACCATCCGCTATGGATCTGATTCGCTCCCGAGCATGGGAACCTCCATGTGCCTCGGGTTCGGCCCTAAAAAGCAAAATAATAATAATAATTTTTAAAAAATTAAAAAGGGAGAGACAGTCAGCATCTTCTGCAGAAAGAGAGACAGAAAAAGCCCCTGGCCTGATGAATGAAGAGGCCCCTGGCCAGAGGCCGATTAACCTCGTAAAAGTGAAAGGCCAGCATCTCCAACAGCTTCAGGGGAGGTGAAGAGGGAAGCGTCAGTGCCTTGCTGAGAACGTGTGATCTTGGAAAGCAGAAGGACCAGGGAGGCTCCCCCGTCACGGCGAAAACCACGCTGCCCGCTCCGGTGCGGAGAGAACCGTCAGGCGATGAGATGGGAGCTCCGGGGGCGGCTCTGGCCCAGCCTCACAGAAGGGCAGCGGCTTGATTGGGTCCGTCCGGCCCGGAAACCCGGAGGCGATCATGCTAATCAGACTCCAGGGAAACTGACTAAACTGGAACACAGTCTTTCTGTTTACAACGAGGAGCGTAACCACCAACCTCAACCAGAAAGACTTCTGTGCGCCAGCGGGCACGCTTTCCCCGAGGAAGCCAGGTTATAATCAGAAAGTCACTTGGTGAACGGGGACTGTAAGAACAAGAGTTATGGGGAGAATTGACCATTCCCTCCCGGGTGAACCCCCGATACTGGGCAGTGATTTCTCTTATTGTACTTTATTATACCTGATTTTTTTTTTTTTTTTTTGGCCATACCTGTGGCATGTGCAAGTTCCCCAGGCCAGAGATTGAACCCGCACAGAAGTTGCAGCCTGCACCCTAACTGCTGCAGCAACGCTGGGTCCTTAACCTGCTGCACCACAAGGGAGCGTCCTATACTTGTTAATTATACCTGTTCCCAGGACTGGACTGTGGGCTCTCTGAGAGCAGAGTCTGTGTCTCCTGTGTCTTTGTAACCTGGTGCCATGTACTCTGTGTGTGTCGCATATTAGGCATTGGGTAGATATTTATTTCATGGGTGGATGGATGGATGGGTGATGGATGATTAAACAGAAAGTTCTACGGGAAGGTGGGTGGATGGACTGATGAGAGGACGATCAGATTCCATCTTCGCTTTCCTCGTCCTCGTCACACCCATCCTGACTCCCGGAGATAAGGTCACTTGGGTCGAGTTGGGGTGACCCGAGATCTCTTCAGTCATGAAGCTAGAGGCTTTTTCTAGGGCTACTTCTACGTAAGTTTGCAGTCTTGTTCTCTATATTTTATCATTTTTAATTGCAGTTTTCTTTTATAAAGTCACCTCTAAGATTCCAGGAACATCTTTTTGAACGCAGTGATGAAAACACCCGCCATTCTGACTCGTAAATGTATGCCAACGGTATACTAATTTATATACATACGCGTGTATTCCAGGACTCCTTTTGGAGTTGATGGAGCACTTTTAAAAACATGACTCCTCATCCCAGAAATCCTGAGAGGGGCTGGTACCCCAAAGCCCACTTCCCTGATGAAGCCCAGTGGAGCCACAGGCTTGGTCAGAACACAAACCAGACTGTGACTCCAAGGCCTTGTTCAGTGGGTGCTAACAAGGCGCACCCCGTGCATCTCTGGTGTCCCCACGGTTGACATGGGTCACAGGTGGCCCAGTCATCTCTTCTCTTGATCCCTTTTCCTTGAGACTAAAATCTTAGTTAGCAAATGTGGAGTTACCCAAAGTCCAGGGTTTTTCCCAAGGAGGTTTTCCATTGCTTGGACCCTCTCTAATTCATTTTTGCTAAAACCAGAACGGTGGCCTTTCCCCAGAGTTTTTCCGTGATTATATTTACACCCTCGCGCTGCAGGTCCTCCTCCTTCGGGGCCCATTACTGCTGTGTTAGCACAGTGCTGTGCGAGTGCCTGGGGGGTGTAGGGGAGGGGGGTTCGGTTCCCCTGACATCATTGATTATGTGGAGTCATTGCTGCCCAGGTATGGGCCCTTCATTCTCCCCGTCTGTCCTTCCCACCTGCTCTCACATTAGCCATCCTGGTGGCTCTCCCTCTGTTTATTCTCTTATCTCTAGGCTGTAAAGCCAGGAAGACTGACCTCTAGCCCAGCATTCAGATTTAAAGACAGAGAGAGGAGGAGTTCCCCTGTGGTGCAGCAGGCTGCGATCCAGCGTTGTCACTGCCGCACGGGTTCCATCCCTGGCCCAGGAAGTTCCACGTGCTGCAGGTGCAGCCTAAATAAATAAATAAAAGAGAGAGGAGAGAAATAAATAATAGATGTCATAGGAGGTGCCCATTTTTTCAAGCAACAACACTTCAAGTATTTAAGACGTGGGTGAAAAAACAGAGTTCCCTTTGTGGCTCGGAGGGTTAAGGACCTGATGTCTCTGTGATGATGCAAGTTCAATCCTGGCCTCACTCAGTGGGTTAATGATCCAGGGTTGCCATGGCTGTGGTGTAGGCCTCAGCCGTAGCTCTGATTTGACCCCTGGCCTGGGAATTTCCATATGCCACAGGTAGGGGGAAAAAAAAAAGAAGTGGGTAAAAATGACTTGATAAACTCTGAGTTTTTCTTTTCCTTCTCCATCCCTTGTTCTCTGACCCTCGTGTAGCCACACTAAGCCCACCACCTAATGACAGGTCCTGGAAGCTGGAATCCAGGCAAACCATGGCTCAGGAGAGGAGTGAGCTGTTTTTGTTTTGTTTTATGGGGAAGCAGGTGGAGAGGTTGAGATGCATAACCCAGAAGTTCTCTTAGGGCGTGGTGGGCATGGTGTGCTTCTAGAGGAGACCTTTCTGGATCTATTTTCAGGCTCAGGGACTCTAGAATATGTGGTCAAACCTCTGCATGATCTTGAAATGACAAAGGTGAACAGCCGGGCTTTGCTCACCAGGCTCTTGCATCCGTGTCCATCTTCTGTGCTCGTGGGCGGGAAGCCCTGACACCTGACCTGTCCGTGCGTGGGGGGGCGGGGGGGGGGGGGGAACAGAGACTTTGGCATTTTCCCTCTTGTGAATGAGAAGAGAAAAACTGGCACTGCTGACATCTGCCGATGCACAGGGATCAATTGTTGGAAGATGGTGAAAACAGCAGACTCCTTTTATCCAGACAGACAGGTACACTGACTTGGTTCACCTCAGAGGGACTCATGGCAGACTGGGTTCCTGTGACTCTCCCCCTAAAAAAAACCCCCAAAACCCATACACATACTCCCCTTTACAGATGAGTTCAGAATCCACTTTCAGGATCTAAACAAAGGGCAGGTGGTGTATCTCAGGTCTCGTGTGTGTGTGTGTGTGTGTGTGTGAGTGTCTTTTTAGGGCTGAACCCACAGCATATGGAAGTCCCCAGGCTAGGGGTCAAATTGGAACGGCAGCTGCCAGCCTACACCGTAGCCACAGCTACACCGGATCCTTAACCCACTGAGCAAGGCCAGGGATCGAACTCGGGTCTTCATGGATACTAGTCGGGTTCATTACTGCTGAGCCATGACAGGAGCACTGTATCTCAGGTCTTTAACACCATTTAGGAGCAAAATGCATAGGAGACTGAGTTTTAAATAGTAGCATGGTGCCGGCTTCGACATGGTTCTTCCAGGGTGGCAGTCATTGTGAACACCCCCCTGCAGTTTGGGAACTCCCTCTGAGAGAGGGGAGTGCATCTTGAGTGAGAGAGTGGGGTGCATCTTGTATTTCCTCCTGCTCCCCTAATGCAACGTGGGAGTCGCCGACTTTTCTGGGAGACCTTAGCAGAAATAATAGCAGTACACATTCCTGTGTGTTCGATGCCTGCTCTAGGCCTGCCTGGGCATTAGGTAAATACGCTCTCATCTTGATAGCTAATCATTGCCATGAGCCATACTCTACAGACGGGATCCTGAAATGCACCCATGAAAGGGCTTCTATCGTCAGCCAGGTTTCATAAGGCAGGATGGGGATTTGAACCCGGGCTGCCTCCTGCCAGGGCACGTGCTCTTGCCACTGGACCACGTTACCTGAAACCCTGGCTGCCTGCTCCATAGGCCCCTTGGCTGGGCAGCTTCCACGTCCCGTCTGTTCCAGGCGCCGGCGGGGGAGGGGAGCGCCTGAGAAAGAATGTTCGCGCATCAGTTAAAATAGGTGTCCTAGCCTCTCGTCTCCCCTTCGTAGTCACAAATGTTCGTTTCTTTCTCTTTTTTTCGTTCCTCCCAGGGATGATGACTGACAGATTAATATATGTCTAACTACGTGTCTCAGAAATCAAAAGGAAGGTGCTGTCAGAATCAGTTGTCAGAAAATGAGATTAGGCGCACTTGTCATTTGCTGAGGATTGCGGGCTTTCAGAGATAAGGTTTCATTTAATGAGGGTAAAAAGCCTCCTTGGAAGAAAAAAAAAAAAAAGAAGAGGGAGCAAGGGAGCGAGGGTGGGGGAGAGGAGGAGTGATGATTCTCTTTTCTGGTGTCAGCCAAGTGTTTTATCACCTACCGCCATCCCCGGGGCACCTGGTGGCCCCTGAGAAGGGCCACCTGGCCTTGTCCACCTCCTCCCGCAGTGGCATCGCTCCAGCAGTGGTCGCTGCAACCTGCTTCTCCGTCTCTTTGGAAGCTGGAGCTCCTTCTCCTGGGGGAAGGGGGAGCAAAGCATATACTCGAGATTTAAAAGCAGGCTCAAGAAAGCATGCGGTATAAAAGGAAATGTAGTCACATTTCCCAACAAACTATAAAGAATCCACCATGGATTTCAGTGAGATATGGAGCTTGTCTGACAAGCGAAGGGTAACTAATGAGGAACAGAGCCGGATCCCATTGCAACCAATTGTGTTTTGTTATGGAAAATATTTATCAAGGTTGTATGTGGGGTTTTTTTTGGATGGGGGGGGGTCTGTTTTTTTTTTCCCCGCTGTTTTGCATTTGTTGATTCTCTTAAAAGTGACTTAGTAAGAGCTCCCCTGCTTGTATGACTTGATCCCACCACCTGCACCCCAGGATTCAGATTGGCGGTTTGGATCCCGTTCTGGAGCTTCTCACCGCACCCCAGGCGTAGCCTGTGCTGCTGAAGTCGGTCCAGTTCACCCCTTCCCTCCCCCGTCCCCAGTCACGGAAGCAGCCTCTGAAATGAGCAGCCCGATGACGGTGGAAGAGACCCGTCCAAGTGGGGAGCCATACTTCAGGCGTTTGTTCCCGGGAGCCACCCCCAGACTTGATGGTGCAGATGCAGCGCATCAGGAAGCGGGACGGGACCCAGCAGAAGGGCTTGTCTCGGCTCCACCATGTCCGTCAGGATGGCTTGAATGGCTGGGGGGTGGATTCTCTGAAGACATCCTCACTCACACGCCCCGGGCTGCAGTGGGGGTGACTCAGGCTTGGCTGGGGTGGTCCCCCCACCGGGGCACCTGCACAGGCATCTCCTCCCACCCACCACATGGCCAGGCCTGTTGACAGAAAGGCAGCTGGGTCTCTCCCCCGAGGGCACCTCCAGAGAGCAAACATTCCAGGAGGTGGAGGACTTGATGCCACTGCTGCCCCTGAGTCTGGCGGATTCAAGGAAGGGAAGGGAGACCCCACGTCTCCATGGGAGCGTGTGGAAAGATTTGCAGCCACCTTTTTTTTAAAACTGTTTTTCGGTTTTTCTGTGTTTCTTGGCCGCCCGTGGCATATGGAGTTCCTGGGCCAGGGATCAGAGCCGAGCCGCAGTTGCAGCCAACACCACGGCTGTGGCAGCACCGGATCCTTTAACCCACTGAGGGGGGTGAGGATCGAACCTGCATCCTGGTGCTGCAGAGATCACTGATCCCATTGCGCCACAGTGGGAACTCCTGCGACCACCTTTTAAAACTACAGAAATGCCAGCGTGGTTTCTTTCGTTTTTATTTATTTATTTATTTTTCCCGTTGTCCAGCATGGGGACCAAGTTACACATACATGTATACATACTTTTTCCTCCCATTGTCGTGTTGCGATGTAAGTATCTAGACATAGTTCTCAATGCAAGCGTGGTTTCTTTCTCGGGCTTTCGTTTACCTCTCATGAACCAAATGGTATGTGACGTCTGGATAGTTGACTGTTGATTGGGCATAAATGACTCCTCATGATTAAAAAATATGAAATATATAGATGTATATTTATGTATTTATAATGAGAGGTATATATTTTATAGAAGCATCTATAGATATATTGTATCATGTATTTATGATATATATTTATGAAACATATATATGATATCGTATATTTATTAAGTTTCTATATCTATAAGTATGTAGATAAAGGTATAGAAATACATGTGATTATTTGTCTATATATTTCCTATTATATATATGATACACAGGGATCCTCACATAAATGGAGGAAGAGCAGGCAGGCCTGTTAAGTTGCACTGGGTATTTTGCAGGGTGATGCATCAGACCCCTGCCCTCCTCTCCTGCCAGCTGAGACCAGACTCCTAGCCTCCGTGGGCATTCTTCTATGTCTTTCCAGTTGTGCTCTTTCCATCTGTACGTCCTGCCTCTGTTTTCTTACTCCTTCACTCGCTTGTTGCCTTTTGGTATTTCGCCCAGCCCCTGTCCCATTCGCCTGCCGTCTTCCTGGTGTCCACCGGACACTCCTCCGTAACCACGCCTCTGTCCTTCCTCAGTCCTTGTCCTCCAAGATCTCTGAGGCATCGGCCAGTTTTGAGTCCCGCCCCTCTTCTGGAAACCTTACCCATCACGGGTTCTCCAGGGAAACTTTCTTGGAGTGCCCGCTCACGTCCTCCCTCCTGGACAGGAAGCACGGATGCCATCTGCCCGGGGTCCTCGCCTCTGTTTCTCCCCACGACTCGGTCTTGCTCTTGGCCATCACCCCCCACCCCCGACTCTGGTCTGTGACGCTGAGCCCCCCTCTCTGTGTTCCAGTCCCCAGGTTCTGACCACAGTATTTTAGATTCGCCTTGTCCAACGCCATTTCTTCATAGTCCCCTGCAAGCCCCCTCCTGGGTCCGTGTTCCTGGCTGGAACTCGGTCCCCAAGCTGGAAACCGCAGCATCGCCCACCTTTGTCTTGCGGCTTTGCCTCTTCGGTGCTTTCCTCCCCCGCCGTCCCCTCGTTGCACTGCCTCCTCCTGTTGGGTGAACCTGTTTCCCCTCCTCAGACTCCAGTCCTCCTCTACCTTGGAGGTAGACACCTCTTAGTCTTGGCTCCTCTCCTAAATCCTAAGTTCCCCGAGGGCAGATAACATATTTTGTTCTTTTTGGGGGGGGGCACATCTTTCCTACTCAGTAAGTGTCCTTACTCAATGGGTAGCTTTTAGCACACCATCTAAAAATTAATCATACAGGACACCACAAACTGTTGGAGTTCAGGAGAGGTGTTGCTGAAGATTAACAGGCTAACATGGCAGTTCCTGTCGTGGCTCAGTGGTAGAGAACCTGACTAGGAACCACGAGGTTTCGGGTTCGATCCCTGGCCTCGCTCAGTGGGTTAAGGATCCTGCGTTGCCCGAGCTGTGGTATAGGTTACAGACACGGCTCGGATCCAGCATGGCTGTGGCTGTGGCGTAGGCTGGCAGGCTAGCTCCAATTCGACCCCTAGCCTGGGAACTTCTATATGCCGCTGGTGCGACCCTAAACAGAAAAAAAAAAAAAAAGGCTAACATGGCCAAATATATGTCCAGATCTCACCTTGCTGATCAGCTCTCAGAAAGAATCATTGATACCTTTGTGGAGTGCTTACTCTGTGGTGCTTCGTACTATTCTAGCTGATTGAATCCTCAGCCGCTCTGGGGGGGGGGGATTCTACTTCCCATTCTGTAGATGAAGAAACAATGACAGAAAAAGTCAAATAACATTATTACTGTTAGCTGCCTCATACCCCTAATAAAGCTCCGTGCAGGCTGCGACGGAGCAAGGTAAGTGCCTTAGGCTCCCTTTCTTTTTCTCCTTTCCCTTAGCCCTGTTTATTATTATCATTGTTATTATTATTATTATTTGCTTTTCAGGGCTGCTCCCGCAGCATATGGAGGTTCCCAGGCTAGGGGTCCAGTCAGAGCTGCAGCGGGCAGCCTACACCACAGCCACAGCCCCGCCAGATCCGAGCTGTGTCTGCGACCTACACCACAGCTCCCAGCAACCCCTGATCCTTGACCCACTGAGTGAGGCCAGGGATTGAGCCCACGTCCTCATGGATGCTCGTCGAGTTCGTTTCTGATGAGGAAGTCCTCCCTTAGCGCAGTTTACCATTGATTGACCACCAAGCCCAAAGCCACTTCCAGGCACATCCCCCACCCACCCCCGAGCTTAGTCATCACGGGTCCTGGAGGCAGAAAGAAGAGCCAAGCATGTGGTTTGAACACGTGGTTTGAACACGTGGTTTTCAGTGCCCCGAGTACACTGTTCGCCAGTAAACACGGCCCGTCTGCGTTAGACACCACGTTGGGTGTTGACTGCGCAGGTTAACAACCACGAGGAAAGCACTAGAAGGAAAGTGGGGAGAATTTGCCTTTCCCCCGTCAAACACCAAACGCGTCAAGAACAAGTGGCTACTCCATGGCAGGTGTGTCTTGATACAGTTCAGGACCAACCGGAGAGAAAGTAGACATGATAACACGTTGCCCAGGAAGGACCAGAAGTGAAGGGGGTTGGGTGTCATTCGTACCAGCCTTTCATCTTTCTATAAGTTTGAAATTTTTCAAAAGAGTAAGTCGGGAAGTATTTTAAAAGAGAGCTTTACCAAAAAAAAAAAAAAAAAGAAGAAGAAGAAAAAGAGGGAGTTCCCATCGTGGCTCAGTGGTTAACGAATCCGACTAGGAACCATGAGGTTGCGGGCTCGGTCCCTGCCCTTGCTCAGTGGGTTAACGATCCAGCGCTGCCGTGAGCTGTGGTGTAGGTTGCAGACGCGGCTCGGATCCCGCGTTGCTGTGGCTCTGGCGTAGGCCGGTGGCTACAGCTCCGATTCGACCCCTAGCCTGGGAACCTCCATATGCCGTGAAAGCGGCCCGAGAAATGGCAAAAAGACAAAAAAAAAAAGAAGAAGAAGAAAGACAGAAAGAAAAAGAGTAATTCCAAGGGTGGGAGTCAAGAATAAATACCCAGGGAAGTGGTCTAAAGCCAGGAATTTTCTGGTCCATCGAATGGGAAGTGCCAGGAGAGAAGGCAAAGAGAATTGGAGACATGTGGTGCTTCTTAGGGGGAATGCATGGGCTGCCCAAGAGGCTAATTTAAAACTAAATCTTATCCCCGGATCCCACCGCCCTTAATGTGACCCAAACTTTCCATTACCAAATTCTGAGGATTTAAATCCTGATACTGTGTGCTTGGATCTGGAATCTGTCTCATCAGTTAAAGATCTATCCTATTGAGGCCACATGTGCCTGTGCAATAAGTTCTTTTCAAGCCAAACTTTCATGTTAAAAAAAAAAAAAAAAAAAGATCCTGAGAGGAAATACATGTGGTCCTCTTCCCCCTCCAGCCTGGTTCAGGCTATTTATTGTTTTATTTGATTGTTGAGAAGTCAGAAATGGCTAAATTGGTTCCCAATGTGGCCTGCACATTGCCTTGGCGAGGAATGGTCTCAGGAAGACAAAGGCCAGCTTCCAGTTGTTCAGTGTTCTGGTGTTAGAGTGTGTGTGTGTGTGTGTATGTGTGTGTGTGTGTAGGGTTTAAGGAGAGGGTAGGCATATTTTTTTTGCCTTTCTTTCTGAAGTCCTTTCCCTGTGGATTTCAGATTAAAGAGGCTGTGATGACACATTAACCGCTTTCGGTCTTGCTCCTAAAACACCAAGCCGACACGTGTCTCGTGAGCCCGTGGTACCGAGGTGCCGAGGGCTCAGAGCTGGCGAGGCCCACTTGCGCCTTGACTGTTTTGCTGAGGAGGAGAAGTGGTCCTTAGCAGTCGGAAGGATGACATGCCCACCCTACCACACTTCCGGCACTTCTCTGAGTCATCGGGACATTCCTAGGGAATGGGGTGCCCGAGAAAAGGTCACTCCACAGTATACCTGAGCCCTCCTTAGACACTGATGATGTAAAACCTCCAAGAAAGTGGAACGAGGACGCTGTTATTTTGTGGCCCAGAGACTGTTCTCTGTTTATAAACTGGGTATATAGAGATCATAAGATCTTATGTATGGAAAAGATTGAGAGAGGAAGGATTTGTTCCAACCTGTACGCATTTCTTTTTTTCATCCTTTTCTCGGCCGCACCCGTGGCCCGTGGAAGTTCCCAGGCCAGGGATCAAACCCGAGCCGCACTGACTTAGGTCACAGCTGTGGCAATGCCAGATTCTTGACTCACTGTGCTGGGCGGGGGATTGAACTGGCAGCACCACAGATCTTTAACCCACTGCACCACAGCGGGAACACCCCAACCTGTATGCATTGTAATGGTGAGCGGAAGGTTCAATGACTTACCCAAAGCCACACGTAGGTGCGACGGGCCCCCGTTCTAACCCCTGCTCTCCTGACTTTGCCCATACTGTACGCTGTTTTTCAGCACCTAACCTTCCCGTGAATGGCCCACAATAGCCCTGCAACCAGATTTGTAAACACACCAGAGGCTGCTGCCAATGACGGTGGGGTCATTTCTCTACTTTCTGTATAGGCTCGTTATTTGTAATCATTTTCCTGGTCTTATGTTGTAGCTTTAAGCCCACCAGTCATTTCATAAATACACGTTGTCAGCGGTAAGTGAGTGCGGGTAACAGAGAGAAAATCCATCCATCACCCCCAGGGAGGAAATGGAAAACCAACGCAAAGCACGCAGCCCAGGTGAATGTTGTTTGCAGCTTGATCTTTGTATAAGAAGGACAACCTCATAAATTCAAGTCAGAGCTCCCAGCCAGCAACTGTATTTTCACCACCCTCTACCTCTGCAAGCAAACTCATCGCTAGGAACATAAATTGCATTCTTTCCCAGCAGCACAAAGGAAAGGCTTGTTGCTTATAGGCGAGTGGCTATTTGAAAGCCTGGCGACAATTTTCCTGTTTTACTAACACTTGTAATTAAATCCATCAACTCCCTCTAAGAGTCTGTGTAAATACCAGATGCTCACTACTTTTTTTTTTTTTTCCCTCCTGGAGAATATGAAAAGTTGCACCCTAACAAGAGAGGAACTTAAAAGGAGACACAAACCTGGGTGACTGCAAGCCCCTGAAGGTCCACCCCAGCACTCGGATGGCGCAGGCCCCAGCCGCATCTCTCGCCTCGGCGGCGGTGGCAGCGGCGGCGGGAATGTTAACACCCTGCCCTGGGTCGGGAGCAGATGGCTGGGAGTGGGGCGTGGTGGACAGGAGGAGCCGGCAGGCCCAGCGGGAGGCCAGTGGGGAAGCAGGAGGCCCTGCCTCGCGCTCCCAAGTGGCTGCAGCCGCTTTTCATGTGCTGTGGATGCGGGGGTGTTGGGGGGGTGCTGCCAGCTGTCACTTGAATTCAGGCAGTTGATCGCACGGGGGGCTCAGAGGAGGAAGTTCTGCATGGCTCTGGGCAAATCCACCCTCTCTGCTGGGGGTGAGAAAATCCTTCTGC
The DNA here is from genome assembly GCF_016906955.1 of Phacochoerus africanus. Taxonomy (NCBI): domain Eukaryota; kingdom Metazoa; phylum Chordata; class Mammalia; order Artiodactyla; family Suidae; genus Phacochoerus; species Phacochoerus africanus. The sequence continues at coordinate 15,729,139 of NC_062548.1, forward strand.
AGCACATGTATTCCCCAGGGGGATCAGACACAAGAGTATCTCTTTACCCCCCTTCCCTATACAAAGACGTTGTAAGTTGTGGTCCCAGAGGTGATGGTATTTCAGCAGTAGGCAAAGCAACCCCCTTGGGTTTTCCAGAATTAAATGTAGTTGCTTGGAGTTGTCATTACCTAAGGAGAAAGCTGAGAGGGTGTTAAGTGAATCACGAAAGAGAATCAACATACCTGCTGGTATTTAAATTTGAGTGTGTGGAGTGTGGGTTTCTTGGCATTTGTCATGCAAAAACCTGGGAAAGGGTGCTTTGCCTCCCCCACCAACTCAGACTTAGCACATTCACTCTGCTCTGTGTGCACTTCCTTTAAAAATATGCAACGCTCCTAAAAATATTGGCAAAGCATTCGTGTTATATATACACGCACTCCTGAACTGGTCCCTGGCTTTGTGTTCTTCGGCCACTAGTTTTGGTGGGTGGGTGGCCACCCAGGGCATCTGCTTCGTCACGGAAGGTTTTAGGTCGACCGGTGAGACTCCCTCGAATGTCTGAGTGTGTGGAAGGGAGCGAGAAATAGGAAGCGTGGAGCCCGTGGCCCACGCCACCTCAGCTACTTTCAGTTTCTATTTGAAACCAGAATCACAGCAGAGCTGTCAGATGGCAGCTGTGCATTGGTGGAAATGAGAATTCCAGATTTTATGCTAATTCCGTTTCAGGTTCCTTTGAACCTGCCGTTGCATGAGGCTGTGCTTAAAACTGCAATCTGTTTTAGATAAAAGAAGGGATTACTAAAGATGCTTTAGTTTTGCAAACATTCTCGCAGCCGCCACAAGGAAAGGGGGCGATCAGATTTATTCTTTCATTAACATTGTCGTGTTACATTTTCTTCTACTTTATCAAACAGAAAAGTTTTCCTTCTTTTGGCAGAGATTTTTCTTATTCCAGGATGTTTGGGTTGCCGTCATTTCTCTTGCTTTCAATAGCGTTCTTTCTCTAACTTCGGGGTCCTCGGCGTTCCCGCGCGGAGGCCAGAAAGCAAAGGCAATGCTTGTGTTGTGTCGTATCCTGGCACGTGTTCCTCTTCTTTCTCTCTCGTCTTCAGTTCTAGATGTTGGAACTGACGTAGGTGGTTGAATCAGTTACCAATTGCTTCATAACAAACTACAAATGGAATCGCTTAAAACACAATTACTGATTTGCTCACAATTTTGCAGTTGGGGGCCGAGCTCGGCAGAAACGGTTTCTCTCTGTTATACACGACATCAGCTAAGGGCTGCAGGAGCCACACCCAAGAGGCTTAACTCACAGGGCTGACGGGTTGTTCCTAGGTGTTGGCTGGGAGCTCTGCTAAGTCTTTGGTCCAGTGGCTGTAATTCGCCTTCCCGTGTGCCTGCTTGGGCTTCCTCACAATATGGCATCTGGGTTCCAAGAGGAAGGATGCAGAGGCTGCCAGGCCTTCTGAACACCTGAAGACGTTCTTAGTCCTGAACCAGCTCTGAAGTTGCAGAACATCCCTTCCATGATGGGAAGTTCAATCACTTCCTCCCCCTGTTACTGGTCAAAACAGTGACAGGTCCAGCCCAGATTCCAGGAGAGAGCGCTTAAGCGCTTAAGCGCCACCTGCCCATGGGAGAATGGCGTGCACATGGAGCATTATCTCAGGCCACATTTAGAGAGTAAGCTACCTCAGTGGCCCATGCTGTATTTTAATTAGTAATCAATTTTCAAGAGTTTTGTGTTTTTTTGTTTTTTTTCTTATGGTTGCACCCACGGCATAAGGAAGTTCCCAAGGTAGGGGTCGAATCAGAGCTGCAGCCACCGGCCTACGCCACAGCCACAGCCCCGCCAAATCCAAGCCTCGTCTGTGACCTACACCTCAGCTCACAGCAACGCCGGATCCTTAACCCCCTGAGCAGGGCCTGGGATAGAACCTGCACCCTCATGGATACTAGCTGGGCTTGTTACCGCTGAGCTACAATAGGAACTCCTCAAGAGAATTTAAATGAGCTCTGTTGTTAACCTTTCAATGATGGGTTTCTGTAGTCTATGAAATCCTAAACCGGTGGCAATTTGTGGAAAGGATTTCACAGTTTAGTTTGCTTTTGAAACAATGTCTTCTTTCTCTTCTGTTTTCGTTGGCAGAGATACGGTCATTCACTCACTAACTTGTTGAGCTGACACTGTTTATTGACTGCCTATTATATATGAGCCTTGGGAGTACTGTTCCAGAAGTTAAGAGGAATGATGATGGTGGGGTGGGGTGTGTGTGTAAGGGCACAATCCTGACCCTCAAGTGACTAAATCTTTGCTCTCCAAAGGGAGGTCTTACTCCCACTAAGAACATTAATGCTCCTGAAGCAATGAGAGTGTTCAGAGGTGAGCCAAGAAACAGGTAGTACTTCTCTGACCTCGTCATGACTCTATTTCCCCAAGGAAGGCCTCCAGATAAGCTAGAGTCTGGAGCAGAAAAAGACATTGCTGCCTTAATTAATCTGCAGCAAAGCTATGTAGATGGAGATTGTACCGGACCAGAGAGGAGCTAGCAGATCTTTGCAGGAGCGCAGCCCTCGCCCTACGTAACTGCGGTGTGTGGTCGGAGCAACTGGCATTTGTATGGCAGTTGACCATTTGCAAGGTATGCTCGTTTGCTTCATAAAGTCACAGGGATGGAGGCTGGTAGGAATGGCCACGTTAAAGGTTTCCGCTTCAGCAGTTTTCCACTGATAGTGTGGAAGGGACAGGGAGAAAAACTGACACCAGAATAAGGGTGAAAAATGAGAAACATTGGTCAAATAAGAATGCTTTCAGGGAGTTCCCGTTGGCTCAGCGGAAACGAATCCGACTAGTATCCATGAGGACTCGGGTTCGATCCCTGGCCTCGCTCAGTGGGTTAAGGATCCCGTGTTGCCGTGAGCTATGGTGTAGGTCACAGATACAGCTTGGATCTGGTGTGGCTGTGGCATAAGCTGGCAGCTACAGCTCTGATTTGTCCCCTAGCCTGGGAACCTCCATATGCTGCAAAAAAAAAAAAAAAAAAAAAAAAAAAGGAAGAAAGAAAGAGTGCTTTCAGGAAAGCTAAATCAAGGAAATTTGACAGCATAGCTACCCATCTAGCACCCCCAGCAACCATGGGATTCACCAAAACAGTAAAAGCAAATGTTTCACTCTTACCCAACAAGAATTTCTGCAAGTATATATTGGGACCATCAGGATACTCTGCATTGAAAGCATAAAAATGTTGTTAGATCCAGGTGCATCAGTATAGATGGAGGAAAAGCATCTCCATTACCCTGCAGGTTGTTCATACTTGAAATGGGAGCAAACTCTTTGAGAGACGGTTGTAGGGAAAGAGGTGCCAATGTGTGATTGGCCATTTCTTACGTTCCTTTCGCAGATTACCTTACCAGGGGATATAAGTAATCCTTCAAACTACAGAACCTGTGCAGGTAAACTCCTCACTCATCCGAGGGGTATTTGTGCAGCTCGAGCGGCTTTGCCGTGACCCTCTGGCTCCTGAAACCTCTATAGATTTTAGACATCAGAGTTGACTTTGACTTAGATCTGGAACTGACATTGCGGCCCTGGGAGAGCATGGTCCAGATTTGGTCAAGGGAGAGAGATGCCAAAATTCACCCAGTAGGACAGACGCTAGACCCTGGTCCACCCTGCTGTCATCCTGACTCTTCCACCTCCAAAGGGTGTCCTTTTCTGAAAAACAGATGTCACGTAGGCAAGTGTGGTGGCAGCTTAGGAGAGGCCAGATCCTAGAAGCAGTAGGTGGCATCATGGAATATCATTTACAGCTTGTGTCTTTTCCTGATCTAGGGTTCACTAGTTCGTTGGTTGATTTCTCTCTCCCTTTCATTTCAAGGCCCTGAGATGCAGATTAGAATCAAATTTTGAACCTGAGCCTGAGCCTGACCTAGTATTGCAACAGTCTTTCCCTGGGACTAACTGAAGCCAGAAATGAGGGTCCTCGAATCAGATACAAAAAAAAATCGTTTCCCATACTGCAAAAACTCAGATTATAAGAATGTACGTGGAATGACTTGATTAATGGTAACCGTGGTTGGGGCGGCCCGATGAGGTCCGAACTCAGTATTCATGTGAATCATTTAAGCATCTGCCTGAGGAAGATCTCAAGTTTTTCGAGAGCCCCTTTCTCTCCCTGGAACTACTGAAAATTTGGGGGGGGGGCCCACTCAGTCCACAGTGGCTCAGATGCCCCTCACAGAGAGAACTGGCAAACACAGCTGGTCCCCCAGCAACCTCCAGTTTTCCACAGCAGCCTTTTCCAATGTACACTTAGTGCACCTGTTGAAACACAGCCAGCTGCGCCCCCTCTGGTGACTGCAAGGACTGCCGTCCCTGTAGGGCCCCTTGGCTCTGGCTCTTCGTTTGCATATGGGGGCAGTGACAGCCACTGTGGCCCGAGGGAGCCCGGACCCCATCTCCCTCACCTCTGTCCGCCTTCCTTCAGCCTATAGCCCAGCCAGCCAGCACAGATGACGGTCAAGGCCGTCTTGGTCATGGCACCCTCAAGGGCCTTTTTGCCTTTGCCTGACCACCTGCATTTTTGAAACGAAGAGGGGCCACTGTCCATCAGGCCTCCCCAAACTGAGAATATCTACTCCTCGATGGCCTGTAGCCAGGGAAGACAAGGTACTGCTCCCAGCGCCTTCACGTGGTAATTCATTTACCCCCTCACAGCACTTGCTGTATTCACAGTAGGTACTGGTGCTGCCCTGTTTTACAGATGAGGAAACTGAGGCACAGAACGTGAAGCAACTTGCCCACTGTCACAAGGCTAATAAGCAGCAGTGGGGGAGCCAGGAGGTCAACCCAGCAGTTCTGTTGTCAGTAGCTACGCTTTTAACCACGGGACCCCTCTCATTTGCCCCCGAACAGAGACACGGTTGGCTCCACTTTAAAGGCCCGCCTAGGAATTCCATGGTGGTGTAGCAGTTTAGGGATCTGGTGTTGTCACTGGCGTAGCAGTTTAGGGATCTGGTGTTGTCACTGGCGTAGCAGTTTAGGAACGGTGTTCCATCCTTGGCCTGGGAACTTCTGCATGCCACAGGTTCAGCCAAAAAAATAGAAAAATAATAATAAGGGGGGAGGGGGATGCCTTCACAGGCTTCCTTGTGTAAAAAGCACAACTACAAGTTTTGTATCATAACTTGTTTAATGTTTTCAACAACACTCTGTAATGGTTGAATTCTACAACTAGCTCCTTTTTTTGTTGTTGTTGTTTTTGTTTTTGTTTTTTTTTTGCTTTTTAGGGCCACATCCGCAACATATGAAAGTTCCCAGGCTAGGGGTCCAATCGGAGCTACAGCTGCTGGCCTACGCCACAGTCACAGCAACATGGGATCTGAGCCACATCTGTGACCTACACCACAGCTCATGGCAACGCAGGATCCCCGACCCACTGAGCAAGGCCAGGGATGGAACCCACAACCTCATGGATACTAGTCGGATTTGTTTCCACTGAGCCACTGCAGGAACTCTAGCTCCATTTTGCAATGAGAAAAATAAGGCTTAAAACTCAGGGGAGTTCCTGTCGTGGCGCAGTGGTTAACGAATCCGACTAGGAACCATGAGGTTGCGGGTTCGGTCCCTGCCCTTGCTCAGTGGGTTAACGATCCAGCGTTGCGGTGAGCTGTGGTGTAGGTTGCAGACGCGGCTCGGATCCCGCGTTGCTGTGGCTCTGGCGTAGGCCGGTGGCTACAGCTCCGATTGGACCCCTAGCCTGGGAACCTCCATATGCCGCGGGAGCGGCCCAAAGAAACAGCAAAAAGACAAAATAAATAAACAAACAAATAAATAAATAAATAAAAAGAAATGAAAATTAAAAAAAAAAAAAAAACTCAGGAGTTAGCAATTCCCAGTGAACATGCTGTCTTGGTAGAGACTGAATTGAAACACACATCCTTGTAAGGTCCAGCTTACACCCCTGACCACCAGGCCAGGAACCATGAATTGTAAAATCCAATGCGCCTGCTTAAGAATCAGATTCTGGGATAATTGAGGCAAAGACAGCTAGAGGAAAGGCCTCACCAAAAGCACCTTCTTTTCAGCTTAACTCTTTACTTTCCTCAGTGTATCATCTTTACTGATACATTTCCACATTTTGGGAATTCCTGTCAAGGCTCAGGGGAAACAAATCTGACTAGCATCCATGAGGACGCAGGTTTGCTCCCTGGCCTTGCTCAGTGGGTTAAGGATCTGTTATTGCCGTGAGCTGTGGTGTAGGTTGTAGACGTGGCTCAGATCCTACGTTGCTGTGGCTGTGGTGTAGGCCAGGGGCTACAGCTCCGATTTGACCCCTAGCCTGGGAACCTCCATGTGCCACAGGTGTGGCCCTAAAAAGATAATAAATAAATTAATCAATTTTTTAAAATTCCACATTTGTTCTACCCATCCTTTTAGCTCACGCAGACATTGGTACACCTTTCTCACTTTAATCACCTCTGGTCCCCCCCACCCCATCCTTATTTCTGTGTGGATATAGCGAGCGGAGCCAGGGACTGGAGATGCGAGCAGCTACCTAGGGCAGCGTGAGTACCTGTCCTCAGGTAGCATGGGCTCCATGGCGAATGCAGGGCTCTAGACCCCAAATCACAAACCCCCGTCTGTGCTGAATGGTCTGATGGAGGAGGGAAGAGAGCAAGGTGAACACCAGGAAAGCACAGCCCCATCGTCCTGCTCCTGTGTGCATCTGTGACAAAGAAGATGCCACTGGGCGCCACAGGCAGAGATTGAATGCGTGTTTCTTTCATTGCCTTTCTTTGTGGGATTGTCACCTTCTGAATATTAATACTTTAATGTAGATTTGGTGGTTAAGTAAGAGATGTTTTATGAAGGGTTTTTTTTTTTTATACTTCTTTTCCTCTTTGTAGTTTATAGTACACTGTGAAGTTTGAAAGTAAAATACTTTTTCTTGACTTCCACACTTGGAAAATATTTATTCCCCCCTGCGTCTCAATCGTATGCATCATAAACTAACCCAGTTCGGTTTATTTACTTCTCTCTTGTTGCAGCCCCGTGATCAATGGTAGCAACACAGGCATATAATGGTAGAGGCTTTTGCTTTACAGCAGTGAGAGCGTGAGCTATTGCAGTCTCCTTTCAGAGTCATAAGTAACAAGGCTGCCATTTAAAGATGGCCTGTTGAGGAGTTCCCGTTGTGGCTCAGCAGTAACGAACCCGACTAGTATCCATGAGGACACAGGTTCAGTCCCGGGCCTCGCTCGGTGAGTTAAGGATCCGGCGTTGCCATGAGCTGTGGTGTAGGTCACAGATGCAGCTTGGATCCCACGTTGCTGGGGCTGTGGCGTAGGCAGGCAGCTGCAGCTCCGATTAGACCCCTAGCCTGGGAACTGCCATATGCCGCAGGTGTGCTAAGAAAAAAAAAAAAAAAAGACAGACAAAATAGATGGCCTGTTGAGAAGGGTGCGGGGCGTGGAGCAGAGGGGTCAGAGGCCACCTGGAGTTGAGTAGCCCAGCGTCACTAGAGGAGATGACACTGCTAACTCAGAATGATCAGGCCTGCATGGGAGCAATCCCTGGGACCGCCAAAGAGTTTTCAGCTCCTGGGCTGGGCAGCATAGACGGTAGAAGCTCTGGAATTCACCGAAGGGGGAAGCAGGACAAGCTGGGTCGTGGGGGACTTTCCTGTTTGCTGGTGGCAAGCAGCATGTTGACTCCTTCTTCCCTGTGTAGCTCTTGGTCACCTGTCACAGGGAGAAAGCTGCAGGCAAAACAAACTGCAGGTCCTTTTGGGCTTCTCAAGAGCTGGCTTCTGCCCTGAGTCTCCCTGCACTTCGCCAGGTGCCCTCAGCCAGCCAGCCAGCCTCTCTCGTCATGCATCTTCTGGTAGGTCTCCTGGTGCTGTGCAGGGAACACAGAAACACGCTGCATGGTGTGTGAATTCTATCTGCAAGAAACCTGGTGGGGAGTTCCCGTTGTGGCTCAGCAGTAATGAACTCAACTGGTCTCCATGAGGATGCCGGTTCGATCCCTGGCCTCACTCAGTGGGTTAAGGACGTGGTGTTGCCATGAGCTGTGGTGTAGATCACAAATGTGGCTCGGATCCCGCATTGCTGTGGCTGCGGTGTAGGCCAGCAGCTGCAGCTCCGATTCGACCCCTAGCCTGGGAACCTCCATGTGCCTTGGGTCCTTCAAAAAGCAAATAAATAAATAAATAAATAAAAGAAGCCAGGTGGGTTCAGAAAAAAGGCCCAGCCCAGGGAACAGGCATTGCATTCTCACACAGAGATGAAAAGTGGGGGCCTCGTCTCCTTATATCATTGTTTCGACTGTCGCATGAATAGAGACTCAGGAGACAGTCCCTATACAGATGAATTAAAAATCAAATGGAGGCAGTGGGTATCCTCCAAGAAAAGGAACCAAAAAAAACCCAAACAGGCCCTGCACCCCTAAGAAGCCGTGTGTATGGTCACAGACAAAACTACAGGCCCATTTAAACCAGATATCGCAGTTGCACATGTCATAATGGCATAATCGGGTGCCTGCTACGTTATGTTTTAAGACATTCAAGGCTTCAACCATTGGGGGTGTGGATCAGGTCTTCAAAGCCCTGGGAACTCTGATCACATTTGCTTGTTTCACGATTGAACCATACGATCCACACCCTCCGACCCCTCCCACCTTCTTCGGTGGCCCAGGCTGTGCAGTATTCAGTGTCCAGGCTGGGACCTCGTCCAGAGGAGCTGCTGGCAGGGGACGCCTGTGTGAAGGCGGGGCTCGCTACGCTCTAGTGCAGATGGTGCAAACCACTGTCACCACTTCTGGGGATCCGTGTTGCTTTTGATGTTCCTGTGGTTATTCTCATCGTCCCCGCAGTGGGCTGCAGTGGAGCGAATTCTGTAGAAAGCCTGGCCATGGACATGGCAGCCCTTCCACAAGACACGCTTATTTTGTTGGGCTCCACAGGAATCAAAAATAAGAGTGTTGTCTTTAATCATTGTCCCCCTTACCAAGGGCTGGGAGCTGTGACTGACCACGGCCCTGTAACATACAGGCACTGTGGTCACCTCATTTTACAGACAGGGAGGCTGAGGCGGAAGAGAGAAGAGATTTCCCAAGGTCTCCTGGCTTGGAAGTGACAGGGCCGTGACGGCAACCAGATGCTGGCTCGTAACATCTCCCCAGAGAACAGATAGAAACTGGTATTTTCAAAGCTTGAAAAGCTTTAGCATGTGAGGGAGCTCCTGTCATGGCTCAGTGGTTAACGAACCCGACTAGTATCCATAAGGATGTGGGTTCGATCGCTGCCCCTGCTCAGTGGGTTAAGGATCCGGCGTTGCGGTGAGCTGTGGTGTAGGCCAGAGGCTACACTTTCAATTCGACCCCTAGCCTGGGAACCTCCATATGCTATGGGTGCGGACCTAAAAAGACAAAAGACAAAAAGAAAAAAAGTGAAGCTTTAGAATTTGAGAAGCTCAAGTCTCTGGGAGACACAGAAAAAAGTCAGGGCCAGGGGTGGGGGGATGGCAGTGATTTCTTTCCCAAAGCTAAACACACAGAACTCATGTGTTACTGCTCCCTTTTCCTGGTCTTTTCAAACTACATAACTTGACATAGGAAAACCGAAGTGGAGTTCCCGTCGTGGCACAGTGGTTAACGAATCTGACTAGGAACCATGAGGTTGCGGGTTCGGTCCCTGCCCTTGCTCAGTGGGTTAAGGATCCGGCGTTGCGGTGAGCTGTGGTGTAGGTTGCAGACGCGGCTCAGACCCTGCGTTGCTGTGGCTCTGGCGTAGGCCGGTGGCTACAGCTCCAATTCAACCCCTAGCCTGGGAACCTCCATTTGCCGAGGGAGCGGCCCAAGAAATAGCAAAAAAAAAAAAAACAAACCGCAGAATAGTTTTGTAAAAAAGCCTTCCTCTTCCTTTAAGCCACCCCAAGCATCACTCAGCACGTGTTGTTCTGTTAGGGAGTACCTGAAGTTGTACTCATGAGAGAGAACACCATGAAACCAAGGACCTTTTTTCTATCTAAGCTACTTGACAGAAGGCCAGAGATTTCAAGAGTATTTTACCAAAAAATATTTAGTCTCAGTCTGGTAATTTGTGGTATAAATTGAATTGCTCTCACGTTTTAAGCCTTAAAACTCTGCCGGTTAAGATTGATTTAGAAGAACTTCCATTAGTTTGTAAACCTAGGTTATGTTTATGTTTAGATGTTTTGAGAATTGAGAATTAAACATTTTAATTTAGCTTTTTTTTTTTTTTTGTCTTTTTAGGGCTGCTCCCGCAGCATATGGAGACTCCCAGGCTAGGGGTCCAATCGGAGTTACAGCTGCTGGCCTACGCCACAGCCACAGCAACACGGGATCCGAGCCGCGTCTGCAACCTACACCATAGCTCACGGCAACGCCGGATCCCCAATCCACTGAGCAAGGCCAGGGATCGAACCCAAAACCTCATGGTTCCTAGTTGGATTCATTAACCACTGAGCCACAGCAGGAGTTCCTAATTTAGCTTTTTAAAAAAATTTGGCTAATCGTTAACTTGCCTAAAGCCTTTGGTCATATATTAAAACTTGGTTTGGGGGAGTTCCTGTCGTGGCTCAGTGGTAAACAATCTAACTAGTATTCGTGAAGGTGAGGGTTCCATCCCTGGCCTTGTTCAGTGGGTTAAGGATCTGGCACTGCCATGAGCTGTGGTGTAGGTCGCAGACACGGCTCGGAACCTGCGTTGCTGTGGCTGTGGTGTGGGCCAGCGGCTACAGCTCTGATTAGACCCCTAGCCTGGGAGCCTCCGTATGCTGAGGGCGTGGCCTTAAGAAAAAAAAAAAACAAACTTGGTTTTGTTCCTGCAGTCATTGATCGAACACTGTAAGGACCATTGAATCCATAAGTTTACTACCTGCCTCCTATAAGGGCCTCCCTTTTCTAAGACTTGCCCTTCTTAGATCTGATTCAGACCATAGGTGACAATAGGAAGCCACTGGTTCCTAGTATGTCCACTCTTCTAAATATAACAGACATGACGGCTTCCAGCCTTTGACCTTGTAATCTTTAGAGTAAAATTCCAATACGTGGAAGCTAAGTTTCTCAAGGTGGGGGCGGGGGGAGGAGTTCCCTGGTGGTGTAGCAGTTAAGGATCTGCCGTTGTCCCTGCTGTGGCTGGGGTTCAGTCCTAGGCCTGGAAAGTTCTGATTGCCATAGGCACAGCCATAAAGAAAAAATAATAATTCTTGATTCCTGCAAGTCAGATCTCTGACCAGGATCCAGTTACCCAGTGTGTGGATGTTCCTTTTGTCTTGTCTTCCTTCTTTCAACTTCTGGTACTGGCTGTAGCTACTCCCTTCCAGTTTTGACATTGGTTCCCTCCCTTCCAGAAAGGAGAGGGAAGAGAGCAGCTTGGAACCCAATCAGAATGGACTCATTGGTGTGTCTGGTGAGAGGCTGAGGAATGAAGTGGCGATGCGACTGTGCCAGGGCAAGGGGCGCCGGTGGGGTGCAGGGGGCCTGCACATGGATGCTGGGGTGCAGAGGCCCCGTCTGTGGCTTCTCCAGAAGCTAAGCTCTTGGCGGTTCTGCATTCCTCTTGATTACAGATAATCAAGATACAGAGACGCATGCAGATCTGTCCCAGGCTTTCATCTGAGGTCTAATCCCTGATAATCAGAGATGACAATCAAATGTGCTGCATGGCAGGTGTCAGCAGTGCTGCCTGATGAAAGCCCTTGGAGGGCTAAGTGGTTGTTTGAGCTGGTCACCTAAGTTGATCACGCTTTTGTGCGTCTCAGTTTATCCTGTGGGGGACCTGGCAGGAGCTCTGGCAATTTCTTCCCTGTAATATTGATTTTATTAGCAAACAAGACAAGAAAACTGTCCCATTTTGATTGCTCGGAAACATTTTAATGTCTTTTCTTGAAAAGGTAATGTTTGCCTTTGAGCTATGTTGTTATTGTAGAAACAGCTACAGAATGAATGCCCCCTGGCTTCTTGAGGGCTTTGGCAGGTTTTTTGTGTGTGTTTGTTTTTGCTTTTTTAGGGTGGCACCTGTGGCATATGGAAGTGCCTAGGCTAGGGGTCAAATTGGAGCTGTAGCTGCCAGCCTATGCCACAGCCACAGCCACACAGGATCTGAGTCGCGTCTGTGACCTACACCACAGCTCACAGCCACGCTAGAGTCTTAATCCACTGAGCGAGGCCAGGGACTGAACCCGTGTCCTCATGGAAACTAGTTGGGTTCGTTACGGCTGAGCCATGACAAGAACTCTTTTTGGCTGGTTTTTGAGACAGCTCTTAAGCAACTGGAAAATCCAGTTCCAAATTCACACTTTCCAAGGCACCTTTTCTTTGGATTTCTTTGGGAGTCAGGGTAGAGAAAAATCTGTTACCTATCTTTAAAAAAAAAAAAAATTGGTAGAAACACCCCACAGTGCTACCATTTGGGTTGGGGGAGGTGTTGTGAAACTAGAGAGAGAGTGCCTCTTACTTCTGAAATTAATTGTATTTGGAAGTTGGAGAAGAATTATGCCATACGGCAGGCACCCACTTTTTTTTTTCCCTGGAGAGGTTTTCTCGAGAGGGCCGTGAAATCAAGCAGAGATGGATGTTCAACTTCAAAGCGGTGAGGAATGGACATTGCTGCTTGAAACCAGTCTCCATGTCATTTGTATGTGATGTACATCTCTCCCAGCCCTGTCCCTTTTTCCTCTTTCCCAGTAGCACTCCAGGTGACAGTGGCACTGAAGGGAAATCAGGAGCTCTCACCCACTGGCTCTACCCTAGAACCCTCCCAGTTACAACCTAGGTCTCTGCTGGCCTGTTTGGCCTGTGCTGAGAAAACCTCAGCAACCTTTCCTATGCACCAAGGAGAGACCCTGCCAAGCTGCAGGTGTGGAATGAAAACTCCAGATGTTTGCGGGGCGGGGGCGGGGGGGGGGGGGGGAGGTCTCCTTGGCCTGGTGCTCTTGCAGGGCCTCTGTGGTTGGGATAGTAGCGTAAGGAGGCCAGAATTCTGGCCAGGGGCCCACCAGACTGGACAGAAGGGAGCTTTGGCGCTCTGGTTGCCCGTGTGTTGCTCAGGGGCATCCACTAGGGGCCAAGTTTGTGGTCATTGAGCACCTCCGCCCTCCCCGCCACCCCTTTCGGGGCAGGCGCTACACAGGGCGCTAGAGAACACATGACGGTAAATGTTAGGATGATAGTAATTGTGCATTCAGTGAGGCTGTGGCTTTGCTTTAATCCTTTCCCTGCATCTGGCGGTCACAACCAGCTCCACATTTGTGGATGGAAGGTGTATAAATGACAGTGGATTTGAGGACTAAGGGGACGGGCACTTGTAACGGCCACTTCATGCGCTGGTATCCTTGAGACGCTGCGTTCAGCCTTTGACCAGGCGGGGGATAAGGTTGGATTAAGTACTTTCTTCGAATACTAGACTCTGGCTGCGCCACCCCACCCCCGCCTCCATTTTCAACAATGTACTTATTGAACACCTACTATGTGCCAGGTGGTTTCCATAACTTACTTTCTCATTACAACTACCCTGAGAGCTGGCTCTCTGCAGATGTGACTGGCCTAGTGGCAATACAGCCCCAGCCTGTGGGCCTAGTGGCCTTTCCCTGCCGCGGCGCAGTCGTGGAAGCCGCAGCTGCGGGGAGGACACGGCAGTGCCCGCCGCGCCCGCCCGCCGGGAAGGCGGCCGTGGGGACCTCGGGCCCGAGCCGCGGGGGCGGGGGGGGGGGGGAAGCGACAGCTGTCGAGGCCGAGCCCGGGGACTGCGCCCCCGCGGGGCCGACCCGGCGCCGGGGCCGAGAGGAGGGGCGGCGAGGGGCGGGGCGCGCGGGGCGGGACGGAGGAGGGGCGGCGGCACCGGCGGCTCGGGCTCGGCGCGCCGAGGAAGTCCCGCTCCGAGAGCTGCGAGCGTCTGGAGGAGGCGCGCTCGGCGCAGTCGGGGAGCGAAGTCCGGAGCGAGGGGCCCCTGTGCCGCCGCCGCCCCCTCCCGCCACCCGTCCAGCCAGGGAGCCCGCGGCGCCGGCGGCGGCCGCCGATGGAGTTTACTTGAGCGGCGAGCCGGCGGGAGAGGCAGGCGCCCGCGAGCGGAGCGCGGGCCGGAGCCGAGCCAGCCCTAGGCGCTGCCCGCCCGCCCGCGAGCTCCGGCCGGGAGGCGCCGCCGGCCCCGCGTAGCCCGCCCGGCGCCCCGGCCGCTGCAGCGCCGCCCGCGCCGCGCGCCAGTGAGATCGGCTCCGAATAAAGACTCCCAGAGCGTCTCCTCCAGCGCCGCGGCGGTGGCGGCGGGACCGGGACCGGGACTGGTCGGCCCGCGGTGCTGCTGGAGAGGCGGGAGCGGCAGTCGGGGAGCCCGAGGCGGCCGCCGGGGAGAAGCCGCCGCCGCCGCCGCCGCCGCCGCCGCGCGCCCTCCTCCTCCTCCTCCCTCTCCCTCCTCCCCTCCGCACATGGTCTCCTTTGTCCTGTCGCCGCCGCCGCCTCGCTCTTAGCTCCGCGCGCCGCGGCCGCGGCTCGGGCCGCTCCTCTCCGCCTCGCCCGCTCGCCGGCCCGCCCGGGACGCCCCTCCGGTCCCCGCCGTGCCCCGCGGCCCCGCGCGCCGCCGGAGCCGCCCGGAGGCAGCGGGCGAGCGCCGGCTGGGCGCTCCCTCCCGGCCGCCCGCCCGTCGCCCGCCGCCCGCTTGGCCTCGGCCGCGCTGGATGTGTGCAGGCGCTGGCGCTCGGCCGCCCCGGAGCTGCCGCCCGTACGGATTTGGTTGGCGTGCCTCCGCTTTCAGACTTTCACCTGGAAAGGAGAGACTCGCGCAGACGGAGCCCGGTCGGAGTTGGGCGTTTTCTCTTCGTGTGTTTGGCTGGCTTTCCCCCTGGTCTCTGACGATCCCCCATCGTGAGCCTTGCTCTGGAACCAAACCATGAACTTGGGGCTGACAGGACTGCTTAACCCTTTACGACCAGGTAATGCAGCCCCGGGGGCGCGGCTCCCTCGCTTGCCGCCGGTGGTCGGGAGGGAGCGGCGGGCCGGGGGTCTTTTGTTGCGGCGGCCGGGCCGGCGGGCAGGGGTGGCAGGGGCGAGCTCCTCGCGTCTGGCGCGCCCGAACCCCCCGCCGCCACCCCTCCTCCCTCCCGCCCGCCCTCCCTCCGCGGCCCGGTCGCCCGCCTTTGTACTTTCCTCCCCTGGCCCGCCGGGCTCCGGCGGGGAGCGGCGGCGCGGGCTGCCGGAGCTACGCGGTCGTGCCCGGGGACCGGAGCCGCCCCGAGGGGCTGCGCCTGCCTCCGGCCGGGGCCTGGCACCCGCTCGGGCTAGAGCTCTGGGCGCTGCGCTCGCTACCGGTGCCGGGGGTAGCGCTTCCCCGCGCCGAGGTCGGGATCCTGGCCCGCACGCGCGGTGCCCAGGGAAGCGAAAGGAGAGCTGGGCTGGGATCGCGGCCGCTGGGCAAAGAACTCGCACCCAAGTTTCGGGGAGGTTTCTCTTTTCTGGTTGCAAAGCCCCTCCTGGTGCGGGTGCGGGTGCGGAGGGCCGTCCACGGGGTCCGCGAGCGAAGGGAATGAAGGTGGACCTTGAACAGGAGAGGCTGCGTCCCACCCCTGTCTGCTCCTCCGAAGGCTTTTATTCGTTTTCCTCATTCTCCGTGTTCCTTCCTTCAATCTCTTTGACTTATTTAACTTTTCTTTAAACACCAACTACGGCGTCTAGCAATTTTTCAGTATTACCCCCCCCCCAATAAAAAACAGCGAAGAGGGAGCTTTTTGTTTTTCTATCTTTTCTAGATGCAGCCACTTCACGCCCTCACTCTCCGAAACCGAGCGAGGGGGATGAAACGAAATGGCGAGCAAAACCTGAAGTCGTTAGTATGTAGAGGTGCCCCCGTGGTAAAAAAATAAAGGAGAGGAGAGGGTCTGCTCGCCAGCTAAGTCTCGGCTGGGCACGTTTCCATTAGCCGTTGCTGATTATAAAAGAGGGGGGGGGGGCAGGAGAATGTTCCAGGTAATGTAAGGAATTGCAGACTTTTTCCTAAAAACAGTGAAAAAGAAAACATCCCAAAGATTAAGATCCAGAGAACCACAAAATTTGTTCAAATGCTTTCAAGCACAAGTAGAATCTGAAAGTTCAGGGAGAAAAAGCTGAGAATGTTCTCGTAGTTCCTGCTTCAGACTTGGGCTGAGAAGCTCTTTTCTGACTTTTCAGGACAGTGGTCCGCCATGGTTGGAACCACCTGGGCGGCAGAAAAGAAATGCTGCAGCTCATTTTATGATTAGCCTGAGCCCGCTGTCCTCGTTTGTTCTGGGTGTTTTTGCATGGAGGCCTTTTTGAGACCCCCTGCCTCCTTCCCAGTTGCAAGGCATGTATCAGAAAATTAAAGGGCTGGAAGAGCTTTTATTAGCATACTCCCAGGTCGCCGAAAATATTCTGTCAGATTTATTTCCTTAAAAATTTACTGGCTGGCATCATAATAATCATCTCTAGGTTTGCTTCAGACATAAGGATCACTTGACTGGCTACTTGAGAATATGGTGTGGAGGCCAAAGGAACTGACAAGGGTGGCAGCCCCAACCAAGGAGGTTGTGTAGGGGTGTGCAAGACAGCCAAAGGGCCTCTTCCTAGCCAGCTTCTGTCCTATTTCATCTGTCTCTCTTTCTCACACACATACCCCAAGTGCAAATAAAAGCTGAATGGGGAACCTTTTCCTCTGCTTCCCCGTGCTTTCTGTATTGTGGGTACAGTGCTTTGTTTCCACATTTCTTTGGGCCAGTTAGACTCATTTTAATAGGTAGTTCCCAAATCTGCAAGGGTTATTTCAGTTTGGTGTAGAATGATTTAACTAACAGCCTTTTTCCTTAAAAAAATAATCCACTGCCATTTAAGCTATGAATGTAACGTCGCCATTCCAATGTGAACAATTTGAAAAAGGACACTTTTTCACTGAAGAACAGTGAACTGCTCTTATCCCCAAGTTTTCAGCTGGGAAACTCGTGTTCCTAGAAATCTCACTATAACATTACAATATAGCAACACTATTCCTATAATTTTTGCTTTCACACCTACATATTCTCTATGTCTTTAAGGCATGTCTTGTTTCCCCCTTCCATGCAACAGTTTTTTTGGCCATTTGTTTTTATGAAAACATACTACCATATACAATTTATATCATCAGGTTTAAAATGTCATGAAGGCCCTCAGCGTATTTTATATTCATGCAAAATAAAAGGAAACATCTATCTAGGATTTCTTTTCTTTTATTTTAAACTGCTAATGTGTAAATGTATACAGTTCTACACTTGTTTTGCACATACATTCATTTTTTCTTGATCTATGTATTAGTCATTGGAACCACCCTTACAGTAGGAAGATGAGACTTGAAATAAAGGGGGACATAGTGGTAGTGACAGTATTGTATGTCGTTCTGTGTCACTTGCAGTGAGAACTGGAACTTGTTCCCTGGATAACACACAGGAACATCTCCTCTTTGTCACCATAACACGAAAAGACTAAATTGAATATCTTCTTTGTCCCCAAAAGCCAGCTCCAGGGTCAGAATATGTTGTAGTGCAGACTCCTCCCCTCCCCCTATTTCTTACATTTCTCCTGGATTTATTCAACACTCTGTGCTCTGCTTTGTCAAAACATGCATCTCTGTATAAAGTGTTAAAAATCAGTGATTTCTTAAAAAGGGTTGGATAGCAAAAATAGTGTAAATGTAACTTCCGTTATAACTATAAATGCGGATACATCATCAAATGACTATGTCATGGAGATGCTGAATTTTTAAGTAAATTTTTTTAATTCCTCAAGTTCTAGAAGTATTTAGTGCCTCTCAAATATTTTCCTCCCAACCGATGTCATGTTGGTTTTCCAGAACATGAGTGTGTAATTTAAACTGGCTTTACTCCTGATGCTTAAACAGGCTGATTTCACTTTCTTCAAGCCACTGTAATAATTAGCAGACGAGATTTCTGGAAAATGGAAAGGAAATAATGCTGATGGCGCGTATAGTGTGGGGCTGTTGGGCAGGTCGGCTTGTTTCCATTTCAACATCAACACCAAGGTCGTCGTCCTGGTTGCTACAGGGAACAGGGATCCCGGGGTCATCAGAGGAATCTTTAAAAGTGAATTTCAGGACATACTGGTTGACACTTTTTAATGAGGAAAAGCTTAGCATTAAATAATAGGCATTTCTGGCTTGTGAAAGAAGATTGAAAATAGGCATGTCTGCAAATATCGTGAAAAAAGTACCATTTCCAAAATAATGATACGTCAATGAAATTGACAAATCATTATGTGAATAAGCTGAATTGCTCTGCGTATCATCTCATAGAAATATGTTTTGCACAGATAATACGTCTAATAAGGACACTTTTTTTTTTTTTTTTTACAATCAGCTTTTTTTCCTCTCAGCAGATAACTGCACTGCAGGTCTGGCTCCTGCAGTCAACTAGCACCACCTTATGGAAGATGGGGGGAAATTGCTGCTTTCTTTTTCAGGCTTTTCTAAAATGTAGTACATTGACCTAAAATCATAGACATGATGGTGGTGACGATAATATTAAGGCCAATAATAATGCTTCCTCCCCTTCTTGTGTTTCAGGCCTCAGATGCCAGCTCTGAAAAACTCTTCAATACTGTTATTGTAAACAAAGGTAAGACTCCTTAAATCGGAGCCATAGCTTCTATGTAAAATGTGTGTCCTCATCCTGGCCTACGACAAACCCATAAAAGCCAGTGGTCATTCCATTTTCCTTCTGGAGCTACTGCTTATAAGTCGTATGTTTGCTTGAGACAGAATCTGTGTGCTTTTGTGATGGGTCAAAAAAACAAAACAAAAAAAGGTTATTTTAAAAGAATACCTTGAATCCTTTTTAGAATGGTTTTGACTAAGAAATTACTGCTGTCTGTGTGACTTTCATTTAACGGAAGAAGCTGTAATGGAGAAGAAGAGTTGGCAACATGTCTTAACTTTATTGTTACGTATCCACAACTCAGCAGTTGGAGAACTATAAATAGCTGATTTGGCCCGCAGAGGCTAATAACCAGAGCATGTGTAGCATTCACCGTATTATGGTCATAAACCAAGCCTCACTCTGCTGTGGGCTTTCTGTAAAGTTAATACTCGAGCAAGGGCAAAATTTAAGTACGTGCTATCCCATTAATTTCTTCCAAACTGCAATATAGAGTAAGAGAGGCTAATGATATAGCAGTACATTAAACGAAAACGTCTTAAATCACTGCCAATAGGTTTCTGGGCAGTTTGCATTTGTAGCAGTATTGTTGGAAATAAGGAAATTTGAGGGAGCTTCTAATCAGGGGCTTGCAAAGGAGTATAATTTGAAAGGTATAAATTGTACCAACCGTTTGCTCTCTTCCTCTCTGCTGTGGGCCCTGATGTAGGTGCTTGCATGATAACTGCTAAATACAGAAACGTGTGCTGTCTGTCGTGGTCTCTGTCCCTGTCACATGAAAGATGCTTGGGAGCTGGAACGGGGTTGGGCCTTCACGAAGGGAAACTTGAAACCACCTCGGCCTTCCCTAGCTGCCTTGGCTAGCATTTTTGCGAACTGGTTAGTGGGACACAGTTCCAAGTGCAGTTATTTTGAGCTCCCAGATTATTTTAGAATTTGAACCAACTGCAATTTCAAAGAGTACATTATGTTTAGCGTTCCCTTGAGGTGTACATGCTTATGTGATCGCTGTTACTCCCAGAATTATTGTCATATTGAATTTTATCTTTTTTATTGCATAATGGAGTATTCCGGTTTTATACTTCATCATATATTTTGATGGACTGAAAGTTTATGTAAATTGGTTGTCCATAACGCTAAAAGCCCAATAAAAGGAGATATGTGGCAGTTCATAGCGTACAGGGCTCCTATGGCAAAATGAGTGATTGTTGATTGCTCCTTTTGACAAAGGGGGAGGGTGGGTAGACAGTCGTGCCCCCCTGCAAGACTGGAGGAGGAGGAGCCTGGGGGCAGGACAGGTCCCCCAAGGGAGGTCCCAGGCGTTTCCGTGACACCCCGCCCCCTGCCCAGGACCCCCAGCCCCCGCATGGCTCTGCCTTTCCTTTGCCAGCCTGCAGTGTAAAGCTTCGGAATGCATTTCCCCACACTAGGCCCAGCCCCGACTGGAGAGCTGGCTCTGGGACCTGCGTCCAGGCCCGGCTGCCCTCCGGGGCGAAAGGCTCCCTTGGGGCGGAGGAGGAGAGATTGATGACGAGCCTCCTCCTCCTCCTCCTGCTTCTTCCTCCGGCTCCCCCCCTCCCCTCTCCCTTTTCCAATCAAACGTCTCCCACATTCTTATTTTTGTTTACTTACCGCGTGTGATTTGTGGCATCTATTTGGTTGTGAATAGTCATCCTTCTGACAGGGTGCCTTTCTTCTGAGCTGCTTTTCTGGGGGTGATTTAGTTGCCTTGAAAGGATTAAGGTTTCTTTGTGTACACTAAAATCAACACAGGCTTTTTCTAAGCTTTGCTTGGGAAACCATACACAAATAAGCATTTTAGTTGATGGCAGATTATTCCTTTGCCCCTTATTTCCATCAAAATGGCCTTTCTTTTCTTCTCCAGAGTTTCCCCTTAATGCCTTATGCTAATTCCTGTTGGTAACATGAATGACAAGAGCCGGAATCAATGCAAATCCAGGTGCTGCAAAGTAGACGAGACTGGTATCCAGCACCAGCCCTCCTGCCTGGAGAGAAGAGATTAGCGGGAGGGGGGCAGCCTGGGGACAGTTTTGTTAAGGGGATTAGTATTCGGGCTGCTAAATATCAGGAAAACAAGTTCAAAAAGAGAGTCATTGTCTGGTGGTAATGTCAATAATTGCTTCAGGACAGGTGCAGAGGGTCTGGCTAGGTGCTCGTGGGTTTGGGTCTCTTTGGACGCAGGGTAGTGGCCGTGTTTACTGGATGGATGGCTGACAAGGCCTTCAAGGAACTGTCAGCTTCGTGCACATCAAGTTCAAGGTCTCCTGCAAAGTGGCCTGCCTGCCTGCAAGTCAGGTCTCCCGACTCCGGGCCGGTATTCGTAGCCAAGAGCAATAAAAAGCAATGTTAAGAAAGGGCAAATTGACACCAGGTAACAAACACCACGGGGAAAATCTTCAAAGCCTCAACTTATTGAACCGTCTGACAAGAGTGCAGGGAAACTGGACGCAGCTATTCCTCCACCTCCAGATGTTTAGAGCCACAGACCACCTCTCCCTCTCCGGAGCCCCGCTGTGCTCTGGCCTTCCAGAAGCGTGGCTTTAAGCTGCTCGCGAGATTATGCCGTGGAGCAGGCAGATTTGGTCCATAAAATTTCACTGTGGGAGGGCAGTGCTAATCTCACAAGCTGATTGGTGGGTGAGGCCGCCCCCCCCCCCCCCCCCCCCCGCCCCCGCAGCTTTGATGGTGGGCCGGGTGGTCTGGGCTCTGGCTGAAGCCGCAGGGGCCGTGGCTCAAGTCCCATCAGTCTGTTTGGGAGCTGGAGGCAGTCATCTTGCCACTTTAGGTCCTGGGTGGAAGTGTCTCTCTGGGGGGGGGGATAAAACAATTAGGTGGGGGGGAGCAGAAGAGTAGGTACAGTAAGTATGTTTTAGATTCCTTCAGCCTACTTGATTTTATTTTGACCCTCTCTGTTGGGGAGTCTGTCTATTTAACAGGGACCAGGGAGTTTGGTGTTTAGGTGTTTTGAATCGTTGCTTCCTTCTGATGCCTTTTATTTCTCATTTTGGAACAAATGAATCAAGTGGTGTGTGCCCGCGTGTTCTGTGTCCGCACTGTGCCCGTTGAGCATTGAGCTTGTCAAAAGAGGTGGGGTGATGAACCTCTAAATTACGGGGCTTAGGGTTGGAGACATAAAAAAGTAGTTTAACTTTAATCAAGGTCATGGTTGCCTTATTTAATCTTTATGTGTTTAAATGTTTACAGGATGTTCATGTGAATTTTATGAATCCTTCTGTCTTTGTGACTCAACCATCTGCCAAAGAAAAAATTAATTTTCCCAGGGAGACAGAGACACAGAGAGAGAGAGAGACTGACAAATTTCTTGCCCGTATTTAGTTGGTTGAACCACCCTAGGGGCAGTAGGATGTGTACCCCCATTGTGGACTGTTTATCCTTAAAAGGAACTAACTTGTCGAATCACTCTGTCCAGCCATTATTTATGACGCTTTTTTATCTACTCTTGGTCCTGCTTTTCTGGGGCGGGCCCTGGGGCCGGGCCCTTTAATAGATGGGCAGAAATGCAGAAAATGAGTATTTGGTGCCTATGACCATCCTGCCATGACAGTTGGTCTTTCTTTAACTCTTAAGGTGCCCCAGGGCAGAGCTAGCTGAGGAGGAAGGGAAGGAAGGAAGGAAGGAGAACAGTACTCAGGGGTCTCTGGGGCCCTCTGTTGAGCTGGTGCTCACCCTGGTCCATGGCCTAGGTGAGAGGTAGAGAAAAGGCCCTGAATTGCCTCTTCGCCAGGGTCTGTCCTGCAGCCAAGGCACATGCCAGGTGAGGGGTGGCCAGGAGGTGTATTTCATCCCATTGCTTTCCTCACCTTTGTCTCATGGTAGCGTCGGGCCTTCCTGGGCAGAGTGGGCATCAATCACTCAGATGCTGGGATGGGGAATGATCTCAGTAGGATGAGGCGCCTGACTTGTGCTTCCCTCCTGCTCTGGGTACCCACTGTCTCCTGAGACGGAGACATCATGGGGGCAGCCACCCACCTTCTGGCAGGTCCTCACCCCACCTCCCCAGGTCCACCGCGGGGTTCTGATGGACACGCTGCACCATGCTGAGCACCAGACAGAGCAGTGGGGCCACCTTGAGCTCTCTCTGCCCAGGGCTGTTTGCTTTTCTCAAGCCCTACCAGACCTACACGTGGCCCACACTTGGCCTCTTCTTGGGGTCAGTTTTGTACTAAGGGTTTCCATGGGACAGAGATGAGGGTGGCGCCTTTAGAGGAGCAGGGCCTTTGGGTATTTTTGACAGTATGGTTTTATCAGCAGTGTAGACAGAAACCCTGGCTTAAAAAAAAAAATCGATGGAGATTTGAGATGAGGTGAAGAAAAAGTTCCAAGAGATTCTACTTGGTATGATTAGGTTTATTAACTGAGTACCTAATAAACTCTTTCATGGTGATGACCCACCTCATTCATCAGGTCTGGGCATGAAGGGAGAATTCCTTGCTTTGGTGACAAAGGTAAGAGTTAGGTAACCACTAAGCCTCCTCCCCTAAAATAATCCTGTGCTTTCTCTGTAAGCGTTCTTCTTTTTTTTTTTAAAGAATAGATTTGGAGTTTAAAATGCAATTAGAATCATCACATAGAGACCGTTTTCCCCTTCTCTGTAGTGTCTGGGGTTTAGTTGTAAGGAGAACAGGACGCAAAACTCTTCCTCCACGTGTAAGAGAGTAAACTGAGCCTGTTTCAGCCTCTGAATTGGTTGCGTTTTTATACTGTCTTAGATCTGATCTAAGGGAAAGTTGGACTGTCACTCATTCTTTAATTTTTCTTTTTCTGGACTTTTTTTTTGTAGTTTCAGAGCATTTTCTTGGGTCTTTAGATGACAGGGATGTCTGGGACGTGGCAAATTAAATACTATTGAAGGGTAATTGGTGCTTGATTGGAGACAAAGGCATTTTGAGTGGTTGGGTTTTCCCTCCTACCCCACCACGCGGAGAACGTGCAAT
Source organism: Phacochoerus africanus (assembly GCF_016906955.1). Lineage (NCBI taxonomy): Eukaryota > Metazoa > Chordata > Mammalia > Artiodactyla > Suidae > Phacochoerus > Phacochoerus africanus. The sequence goes on from NC_062548.1 coordinate 15,752,772, forward strand.
CAGCCCCTCTTGTTATGGAAATTGACCTTCCTATAGGAGCCAGGCCCTTACGTACAGAATTTGTTGTATGGGCTTATTCCTTGAGACTTGTTGGCACCAGATGCCTCCTACTGTTAGTGTGAAACCATCAGTAAGGGGCTGCGAATATGCTGTGTTGGGAGAAAGGGTTTCCCTCCAGGTATTTTTCCATTAACCGCTCCCTCGTCTCTCCCTGACCTCGTGGGTGAGGAAGGTGGGAATCCTGGGTAGATGTCGAATCCCATTACTGTGATTGGAGGCAAGGGCTGGAAGAGGAGCCCTGGAATTGTTCTCGACGGTGTCTTTGGAGGAGAACTTTGACAGGGATGCCGCTTTTCCAGATGGAAGTGGGCCAGCGCCCCCGCCCCCTGGTGAGCTGGAGCGGATTACAGGGGACCATTCCTCTCTTTTAGGCAGATGAGCACACGCCACTGTGTTTACCTTTGAGCCCACTAAAAAGCGCTTCCCGTTATTGATTGATCTCGGCTGTTCTTGGAAAGACTTTTCTCCGTACTCCGGCCGTATGAGCAACGGAGCTTGACTGTTGACCAGCATCACTCTTCATCTCGTTCGGAGTCAGTGTTTTGCTTCGGGGCGGCGGCGGGGATGGCAGGGATGTCGCGTGTGCTAGTCTCAGAAAGTAATCCACACTCCTCCTAGACACTTGGCCTAAAAAACATCCCATCAGTTCTGGGGCATCTTTAATGAGCGCAGTTACATGACAAAGGGCCTCCTGGCTGGTAACCCTTTCAAGTGCGTGGGGGTCAGCCCCAGGCCTGCAGAGTTTCCTGCGTGGAGGAAGCCTGCGGCTATCCAGTGGCCTCTGGATTATTTCTGGTTTCTGACAACTGCAGAAAAAATGTTGTTTTCTCTGAAAATGTATGTTTATTTAACTAGGTTTCTTTTTGCTTCACAATCTGGATTCCATTCAGTCAGTTACCACTCCAATTAACTAACAATTATTTAACATTAACAGTAATTACAGACGCCAGTTAAGCGCCTACAGATGTCAACTGTTAGCTTTGTACCTAATCACTCAATGAAATGGAGAAAGTTCAACAAACATCAATTAGCCAAGCAATTAGTATGAGTTAGGAAAGAGCATGTTATCATGTGTGAGCTGATTCAATTTATTTTATTTTGGCAGTAAAACACACACAGGCGAGCGGCAATAAGTTCCTCAGATAAGATAAAATTCTATTGTTTTGCAGCTTACATAAGAATTCTTTCCTTTCCTGTGCTTAAGTCAAATATACGCTTGCCTTGAATGTATTCAGCAAACAAAATTTGTCTCCATTACTCAGAAAGCGCAGCAATATTCAGTCTCAGGAAGCAACTTCGGTGAATTGTGAATCCAGTGAATACGTCCTACAAGGAAATGTCAGAATTTCTAGTGGAGAAGTGATTGATTCCCACTCGAGTAATCTCTTCTGTGCCTTTTGGGTCTTTTCCCGGTTTATTCCTGAACCTACGGTGGAGCAGGCGCCACAGGGATTTTATTAATTTCATGGTGCCTGAACTTTTTGCTCTGTTGTCTTTGATTCAGCCTGGGGCAACCATCAACAGCTTTCACCTGCTTGCCCAGTCTGTGCTTTCAAAAATGTAGAAATGGCTCTCAAATCGAAGACCCACTTCGTGAATTCACCAATCTGATTCTGGGCCCAAATTCACTCCCCCGCCCCCTCACTCCCCACCGCATCCCTACCCTGTAGACAGTTCCCGGGTGCCTGCACTGGGAGAATGCATCTTCAGGCCTGCTTATTTATGTTAAGGTGGCTCAGACTTGGGTTTGGAGGGTTTGTTTTACCTCCAAGTGGGACGCTGACCCTAAGTTGGCTGTGCCTCTGGTTTCCCTCCTAGAAATGATCTCTCACCAGTTCCTGAAGCCTGTGGTTAGGAGGGAAAGGGGCCAGTCCTTAGTGGGGTGCATTGTCGGGTCACTGTGGGTGTTCTGTGCAGAATTCTCCCGATGAGCAAACCCCCTGAGTGTTAACTGAATCCAGGAGTTGATGAAATGATATTGTGTCACTGGAATAGCTGAGGGAGAAGAGCCACCCTTTTCCATGTGCTGGTGCCTTAAAAACCTTCTACCAGTGTCCGGCTGTGCAGCACCCAGTGCACTGACGTTGGCTCTTCCTGAGAGGTGTCCACCACTTAGGAGGCTCTCTGTGCGTCCCCTTTCACAGAGCTTCCAGCAGCAGAGGTCTCATATCAGGTGTTGGCTGCAGACCAGCTGCGGTCCCCCTGGTCTTTATTCTGGGACCCAGGCCGGAGGAGCAGCCCCCATCATGGCAGTTATCTTGAAAAGAGCAGAGACAGAATCTTAGAGAGCCTCTTCACGTTTCAGCATGGATGTGTTGTGTGGCATTTCCAGCCATCTCTCTGGCCAGAACGAGTCCCGAGGACCCTTTTGAGCGGGCCGTCCCAAGGTAGTCCTTGTTCCCTGGAGGGTGGTAGGAACTTGCCCTTGATAGCAGAGGGTCAGACCCAGGTCTTCCTGGCATCCAGGATGCCCACTGCTACCCGAGCCGGTGCGGCTGAAAGCCGCATTGCCACAGAGCCCAGCATCTCTAAGATAGAACGTTTCTCCATCTTTCTTCTCTCCATGCCCATTCCTGTGCCTTTAAGGAGACCCATCATTACTTTTCAGCCAGCTTTTATCAGAAGTGATTTAAGATTTTCCAGTAGGGGCATTTCCCTAGCAACGGATGACGTAAGCAGGAGGCCCAAATCTTTGCCGCGGCGGGAGGGGCGCCTGTTAATAAGGAGCCAAGTTCTGTGGGCGCGCGCGTAAATCTTCTCCGACCCTCGTAAACCTTGTCTCAGGGAGGAGGAGGCTGAGAGCACATCATTGCTTTTTCTAAGAGTCCTTTTGAAGAGGGAGAAGTCTCAAGTGTGGGTGTTAATAGACTGATGTGGGAGGCGGTTATATTTGGATGCCTTTAAAAGCCACTTGGAAAACATTTTCCCCCTCTTATCTATCACCTTTCACATCTCTCAGAAGAGTAACACTAAAACCTAATTTTAGTCAAGATGACATCATTTTCTCATTATCTGTTTACAGCCGGGAAAGGCTTTTCCCTAGGAGGGCGCCTCTCCCCGAAAGCCCAACCATGTCATTCCTTTGATTTGATAGCAGTTTTTTTGAGTTTTTTTCCCACGTGTGGCCTGTCCTTTGCTGCGTGTCTTGGGCTGATCTTTGAAGGCTTGTTTTTCCCTAGACGTGGGTTTTGCAGGGCGTCATCTCTGAAGCACATGACCTCTGTGTTCCTTCCGTCTCTTCCTGCGGTTGGCTGAACGGGGCCGCCAGATTGAAAGGAACCCTCTTTCTCTTTCGTTCAACAAGTGTTACTGAGCGCTGACTACACAACAGCCACAGGAGAAATAGCAGGGAGCAGATCACATTAAACCTAACGAACAGGAAGACGAAGAGTCTATTTTAAAACTCGAAGAGAGGTTTCCTAAATGGTGGAATGGGAAAGATGCCTTCGGACTTCCTTCAGAGGAAAAGCGGATCCAAAGTGAGCCCCAGTGAGCCCCACAGGGTCAGCAAACCAGGGACAGGCCAGCCCTCTGTAGACTGCAGACCATGTGGCCCTTGCAGAGAGGGCATTCGTGGGCAGTGCTGGGCCAGCTTAGGCTGTTAGAGGAAAAACTGGCCCTGAGAGTTTTCCATTTTCAAAACTGACACTCAGGGTTCTCTTGTGGTGCAGTGGGTTGAGGATCCGGTGTTGTCACTGCAGCGGCTCGTGTCCCTGCTGCGGCGCAGGTGTGATCCCTGACCTGGCAACTTCTGCGTGCAGCCAAAAGTTAATAAATAAAAGCTGATGCTCTTGTTAAATTGGTTAACGCAGCTGTTGAAAAGATTTGGGGGAGTCTTCATTGTAAAGTCTGCGTTATCATTTATCAACAGGGCCTCCTTTTTTTTTTTTTTTTTTTGTCATTTCTTTGGGCCGCTCCTGTGGCATATGGAGGTTCCCAGGCTAGGGGTCGAATCGGAGCTGTAGCCACCGGCCTACACCACAGCCACAGCAACGCCAGATCGTTAACCCACTGAGCAAGGGCAGGGACCGAACCCGCAACTTCATGGTTCCTAGTCGGATTCGTTAACCACTGCGCCATGACGGGAACTCCCCTCCTTTTTTTTAAAAATGTTTTTTATTTTTCATGTTTCTTCATTAGATTTTGTTGCTTAAATCTTTGCCCTGTCGGCAGACTCCTCAGAGGTTGTCACATGCACCGCAGCCAGCGCTGCTTTTCGTTATGGAAGGTCCAGGCTCAGGTCTGAGCTGGGCTGCTTGTAACCACGAGCAGATCGCTCTATCGAAGTAGATTTTCCTGTGGTTAACCTGAGTACGATGGGTGGGCTTCAAAGTCCCATCCTGGTCTAAAGGCCAGAGTTGGCTTTGGTGTGTTCTAGTCGTTCTAGAGCCTGAGGCGTGCGCAGAGGGCATACTTGCCCCCCGCAAGCTGTGTCTGAGGCTGTGGACACTTGCGTTTGGAAGGAGTGCTTGGGCCTCAGTCTTGAACCTGTGAGCAAGCATAGGGCTGCAGAAAGCTCTCTTCTCTCCTGGAGATTTCTCCTGCAAGGAGCAGCTGAGAGGCAGGAGGGGGGCAGGGCCTCTGGGGTGAAGGGGGAGGGGAGAGAGTGAGGCTCCACTGTTGAATTACCAGCTGTTTAGGTATGAACCTCCCTCCAGCATTAGAATAACAAGGCAGAGTCCCCCTCTGCCTGACTGCCACTGGAGTGGTGTTAACAGAGGTGTTTTATCTGCTTAGTAAATGTTTATAAAACCCTCTGGTAGAGAGAACCCAGATGCACTTGACTTCTCAAGTAGGATGACGAACCGGTTCCTGGGCAGGGACTGCTACGGGGTTAGAGGCACGGCCCTGCCTTGGAGGGCCCAGAGGCAAGCTGGCAGGAGGCATCTGGTTCTGTGGCATGACTCATTTTACCAACTGTGAACTGAAAGGAGGCTTGGGTGGACCATTCTGGATCATCAAGGGAATGTCGCCACCTCGCCATCTGCTCTTAGCTGTCTCCTGCATCAAGCAATTCATCAGAGCTCGGCTTCTTCAAAAGTTCATCTAGGCCTCCTTGGCTGAAGCAATCTGACTTCCTGCTCTTCCTTTGCTACGAGGTGGCGATAATAGTTCTCCCGGACGGCGCTTGCAGCGTGCAGGATTTGAGCTTTATTCACCGCTCCCTCTCAGCGGTTGGGGAAAGGTGAGTTTCGGGGTAAAGACACAGTACTCTTCAGTATCTTGGCCGTGGCCAAGAGGTGGCCCAGACTAAGATCGTGAGTGGCCTCCAGGAGGAGCGGGGTTCGTTTGGGGGGTACCAAATCCATCGCGCGTCGCTTGGGAGAGTTAGGATCGGCTGGACCGGCAGCCTTGCGGAGGCTGATGATGTAGAAGGGGAGGCAGGGCTGGGATGCTGAGAATCTGAGAAACTCCCGGATTAGAAGCAGGGGCACTGCCGCCGTGCGCTTTGGTCGGATGTCTAATCACAAACTCAGTGCGTGGGTTTGGGTTTTGCACGCGGCTGTAGGGCCCTCGTTGCCCTTTTGGTGGCCTTTCGCCGGGAGGTCAGACATGGCGTCGTGGTGGTTTCTTCGACTCCCCGGGGGAAGCGCAAAGCCCTGACTTGAGTAGGCAGCCTGAGGCTGACGGGTGAGAAGAGGGCTCTCCATTTCCACTCTGGCCTCACCTCCCAGGGTAACGGATACGTGCCCGAATGACCTATGGCCCCTGGTTGCCTGCGGCCTCACGCCGCCACCCCCACTCCCTCCCCCAAAGTGCACTTTGGGGTCAGGCTGGTGCCTGGTTTCAGCCTTTCCTTCCCGGGGCCTCCGGGTGGAAGAGACACCTCAGCGCTCCTGCCTCTTGCTTCTGTATTAGCTCCAGGACAAACTTGCAAACTGCCTACTCGGAGGGTTTTCTAGCATTTTTACAAGTGAAGGCTGACGTTCTGAGCCGGCTCAGCATCCTGCCAGGTGTCTTATCTTATTCAAATATCCTAATTGCTACTCAGGCTTCTCGGCCCGCACATCATCCTCCCATCTCACTGACAAAACAGCCCTTCACCTGAGGGCCTCATTATGCTCGCTGCCTGTGCATCGGGCCAAAAATACCTTCCCCATACCTGCGCGACATCCCGGGCTTCCAAGTGACAAACAAATAATTGGGTGAAACAAACCCTGGGCGCCGAGCAGCTGCCATCGGTGTCGGAGCAGAGAGGAGTCCTCGGCAATAACAGTCAGCGGCACTGCCTGGTTCGTGTCAGAGCAAATCTTTGAACAGTGGGCTGTGCTGACACCAGAGAATGACAGCTTGGGAAACGGCGTGCTAGTTACCGCTGCAAGTGAGGCTTCTCATGTAGACCGTGACAAGCAGCTGTCATTTCCATACAGGTGAACAGCTGACATCCTAGCGCGGGAAAGGCGGCAGGTACGGCAGGGAGAGAGGCGTCTCCAGGGCTGGGGCCCATCTGCACGTGTGGCAAAAGCTGCTGGCCTCGGAAAACGTGGGTGCACGCGGGCCTCCTCTGTTATTCTCTGTTACTCCTGTAGATCTCATTGGAGAGAGGGCTGCAGGAGGAGTGTCAGCCCTGTGAGGACAGGATCAAGGCCCTGCTGCCAGCCCAGAGCCCAGTCTAGCATCCTTAAAGAATGTTTGCAGTTCCGCTGCAGTGGTTCCAGTGGCTTCTGTGGCGAGGGTTTGATCCCTGGCCCAGAAACTTCCCTGGCCAAAAAAAAAAAAGGAATGTTTGCAGTTCAACTTTGCACCCTCCTCATCTTCTCAGTGTGTTGTGGGTTGGGTTTCTGAGCCCAATACTTAGTTTTCTGTGAGGGAGGCAAAGTCTCAGCTGATGAGTAACTAAGGCGCCATGACAAGGAATGGGTCAGATAAAATTCAGCTGCAGGATGGGGCCTCGGCGGCGGTTCTCAAAGGGTGGTCCCTGGACCAGCAGTATCAGCATTCCCCCAAGTAGTTGTTAGATGTGCCACACTGCCCTCCAGCCTCGGAAGCTCCCGGGCATGGCCCAGCCGTTTGGATCAAGCCTTCCAGGGGCCTCTGATGGGGATGACCATGGGGCTGAATCAAGGAAACACACTTGGCAGTGAGATTTCGCTAGATGCTCAGATGACCCACAGATCACTGAGCGAAATCCATCCTCCTGGTGACCAGGGAATAAGTCTGTTCAGTTGAGGGCAGGCTTTGTATTTATTTACTTTCAATATCGGATGCACTGGGTCTGTTGACAGGAACGCTCTGGCCCTGCTCTTGGACCCAGCTGTCCGCCTTGCCCCCGATTTCCACTCTCCCACTCCCTCTTCCCTGGGGGACAGGCCTCCTCTTGCACAGGGTGCTGTAGAGATGCTCGGCCTGTAGTTAGGGCTGTTAGGAAGGGAAGCTGTCTGATGCAAGTGGGCTTTGGAACCATGACCTTAGGCCAGTGTTGTGCCATAGCCAGCTGAGCTAACTTGCTCAACCACTTCTCAAAGACAGACTGTTCCAGCTAGTTCCTGGTTGGCAGATACTGCATTGCAAACACCCGCTGGCCACCTGTATGCAGGGTTATCACAACATCAAACACCCATGTCCTGAGCACATGTGCCATGATGACCAGTAACAATTTTGTAAACTAAACGCCCTGCAAATTCTTTTTTCGAATTTCAATAGCCAGGAATGTGAAATAATGGATAGCAGTGCTTTGAAATATTCTTTCCCTCGCGTGTAAAATATAATAATGTTTTAACGCCATAAGTTGGGTTTTCTCCAAAAATACACAACCTAAATATGAAAGCTTTCAAGAAGTTCCCGTTGTGGCTCCATGGGTTAAGAACCCAACTAGTATCCATGAGGATGTGGGTTCAATCCCTGGCCTCACTCAGTGGGTGAAGGATCTGGCATAGTCCCAAGCTGTGCTGTGTAGGTTGCAGAAGAGGCTCAGATCCCAAGTTGCTGTGGCTGTAGTGTAGGCTGGCAGCTGCAGGTCTAATTGGACTCCTGGCTTGGGAACTTCCATAGGTTGCAGGTGTGGCCCTAAAAAAAGAACAGAATAAGTAAATTAATAAAGCTTTCAAGAATAGGCATCTCCCAAGACTAGGTGTCTTGAAGTTGTGGTTCTCACACTGGAGCCTGCCTCAGAATTGCCTGGAGGGCTTTAGACACACCTCACTGGGGCCCCATACAGCTTCTGATTCAGTGGGTCTTGGATGAGGCTCAAGAACTCACTAAGAGTTCTTGCCTTTCTAATAACTAAACAGGCGATACCAAAGCTTCTGGTCCTGAGAGCCCAGTTAGGGATTCTTCTTTCCCATAGGAAAGGTTTTTTTTTTTTTTTTTTTAAAGGGCCACACCCATGACATATGGAGGTTTCCAGGCTAGGGCTTCAATCAGAGCTGTAGCTTCCAGCCTACACCATAGCCACAGCCACAGCAACACCAGATCTGAGCCGAGTCTGTGACCTACACCACAGCTCACGGCAGTGCTGGATCCTGAAGCCGCTGAGTGAGGCCAGGGATCAAACCTGCAACCTTGGATTCGTTTCTGCTGAGCCACGATGGGAACTCCTTCATAGAAAAGCTTTTTTAAAATGCCTCTTCCAGTAGTGAACATCTGACCAAGTATCAGTTCAAGGTCACATGTTCAAGGTCATCTGAAAGGTACATATGAAAGTGAATTCATGGATCCACATCATCAGCTTTTCAAAAAGTGAATATTGCCAAACTTATTTCAATGTAGAAAACATTAGAATGAAACCTGGTATGTACCCATGATCCAGATTCATATTTACCAGGAAATCACACATTCTCATTGTGGCTCAGTGTGTTAAGAACACAACTAGTATCCATGAGGATGCAGGCTTGATTCCTGGCCTAGTCGGGAGGTTAAGGATCCGGTGTCATGGTGATCTGTGGCATGGGTCACAGATGTGCCTTGGATCCCTGCATGGCTGTGGCTGTGGCTGTGCCCAGCAGCTGCAGCTCTGCTTTGACCTGCTAGCCCAGAAACTTCCATATGCGCAGGTGCAGCCCTAAAAACAAAGAAGAAGAAAAAAAAAAAAAAGAATTCACCATGATTGTTTTTAGGTGATCAGATAGATGGAGCAGTGTCTGTCCTTTTTTCTTTATTGCTGGAGTATTTTGAAACACATGTCAGGTGTCATGGTGAAATGTCACCCCTTCATACTTCAGTGCACATCTGTTTTTAAAAACCTTTTTTTTACAGAAACACTTCCTGTTATCACAATAGCAAAATAAACAATAATACCTCTATGTCATCCAGTGTCCGTCCATAATCCCATCTTCCTGGTTGTCTCACAAGCGTTGTCTTCCATGCTCTGTTCCATCCGGGTACAGACCAGGGTGTCGAGTGTCACTTGTCTGATTGAGAGCCCTCCATCCCCTCCCCAGCCTCCCATTCGCTTCAAGTCAGTGACTTGTTGCAGAAACCAGGTCAGCTCTTGGTTAACCATCCCACATGTTAGAAGCCCTTGTGGTGTCATTTAGTTTATCCCTCTGTCCCTCATCTTTTCTGTAAATGGAACTTGACCCTAGAGTGTGGAATCGATTCAGGTTAGACGTTTTGGCAAGAAAACTCCATAGGCACCTCAGGGAGCTCACCCCCAGGTACTCACGGTGTCTGGATGGTCGAGTGTTCATGATGCCAGGATCATTCAGGAAGCTGAGGTTGTGGCAGCCTGATGCCTGCCCAGTCACGTTCCCCAGGAGCCTCTCAAGTCATGATTGCATGCATGGCTAATCCTTGCCTGATGCAGCATTTCCCTAGAAGTCGTAAAAAGGGTGACTATTCTACCGTCCGCCACATTTATTGGTTAAAATTCTTCCGTGCAGTGAGCTTTCCCCTCCTCATTTAGACTTTTTTATCGTTATCTGCAAATATAATCAAGGGAAAAGCAATTCCTTCATTCTTCCCTTTTAGTTGCAAATTATCAGAGCAGGAAGTTGGTGTCCTACCAGGAGTTTCAGGAACAGGCCTGTAACCCTTCTCTGTTTGCGTTTTTCTTCCGAGATGGCTCTAACCTATGTTTTTAGTTCATTAAATTAAACTCTTATATGGTTTGTGCTTATCGGTGGAAGGGACAAAAATTAGAGTGCTACCTAAAAGTACATGTGTGTGAAAATTAAAGCCATCACCCATCCGTCACAGCTCTGCTCAAATGCCACATCCTCCAGGAAGCCCTCCACCTTCCCAGGGTTTGCACACTTGGCTCACCTTCCCTTTCTTTCTTTTTCTTTCTTTCTTTTTTTTTTTTTTTGGATTTTGTCTTTTTAGGGCCGCACCTGCAGCATATGGAGGTTCCCAGGCTAGGGGTCTAATCAGAGCTTCAGCTGCTGACCTACGCCACAGCAATGCCAGATCCGAGCCGTGTCTGTGATCTACACCATAGCTCACGGCAACGCTGGATCCTTAACCCGCTGAGCGAGGCCAGGGATTGAACCTGTGTCCTCATGGATCCTAGCCAGATTCATTTCCACTGTGCCACGATGGGAACTCCTTTTTTTTTTTTGTATTCACTTCGTCTTTCTTACAAGGATCCCAAATGCAGCTCCCTTCTCTTCTTTAGTGAACTCCCACCCCCTCCACGGTGATGGGCAGGGTGCTTTGTGTACAGTAGGGGCTGGATTTCTCATGGTTGTAGCAGAGCAAATTAAAATGCAACCTCCTAAAAATTACCTCCAGTCTTGGGATTTGGGATGTAAGCAGAGAGTCTGAGTTGATGAAAGAACATAAGGAAAAGTTTGATTCTTAACTTGATCCACTCCGCTTCCTTGGCTGTGTTCGGTGATGGACGAACCCAAGCAGGTAGTTTCCAGGAGAGGAGCAGGAGTGGCCCACTCACTGAGTGCAAGGGATTCCCATGTGCCGCTGTGTTTAGTTCATCCAGTCGCCCAGCCACAGGGGTCTTCTACCCATACGTAAACTGTCCTGTGACTGCTGGGTGACAGAGCCGGTTCTTGTGTCCCCCTCCTTCCCAATCTCCGGCTCTTCCCACGGTGCCAGCCTGGCCTCTGGTTTGGTAAATGCCTCTTGTTGACAACACAGTTTCTCAGCCTGAACTGATGGAGTATGTGTGGGAAAAATTACTGGTCCTGTGGTCCTAGCCTGGGAAAACCGGATCCGGGAGTTGTTGGACACAGCAGAGCAGGGAGCAGCCTTCCTTGCAGCTTGGGTCAAATCTGCTCGCCGCTTTATGTGGTGGAAGATTGGTTGGCATTGAACTTGGCCTCCCACAAAGCTCGACTGTATGTATTTATAGACGTGGGATTCAATCACAAATAGAAAAGGCCGTCGAGGAATTTCAAGTGATGGGACAGCACTTAGGACTGGAAATGTAGTAAAATAGTGGGACTGGTCTCTCTCTCTCTCTCTTTTTTTTTTGTCTTTTTGGGGCCACACCCTCAGCATATGGAGGTTCCCAGGCTAGAGGTCGAATTGGAGCTAAGCTGCTGGCCTACAGCACAGCCACAGCAACTTGGGATCCCAGCCACGTCTGCACCTTCCACCACAGCTCACAGCAATGCTGGATCCTTACACCACTGAGCAAGGCCAGGGGTCAAACCTGTGTCCTCGTGGATGCTAGTCAGATTTGTTTCTACTGAGCCACAACAGGAACTACCTCTTTTTTTTTTTTTTTTTTTTATTGACTGTCTAGAACCTGCCACTTTGTTTGGGAAAGCGCTCTTCGGGGTGGGGGTGGGGGTGCACGTGGCAGGCCAAGACCGTGGGTTTCCTCATGGGAAGGCATTCATCTCTCAGTAAGCCTTGCTGGCTGATTCCTTCTAAATCCAGCACCCAGTCTTAGTTTCTGGTGGCAGAGGTACAAGGAATCCCTGTTCTTCATCCATTTTCTGTGGACCTCCTTTCTGGAGGAGCCTCTAACCTTTCCTGGCCACTCATGTCTGGTGCTGGTCTTGGGCCCTGTGTGCCGGTCAGCCTCTCCCATAGTGATGCCTTTTGGGGTAGACTATCACTGTCAAGCCACTTTTATTCCTTTTTTTTTTTTGGAAAAATGCTATAGAGAGGTTCCCATTGTGGCTCAGCGGGTTAAGAACCCAACTAGCATCCGTGAGGACTTGGATTCCATCCCTGGCCTTGCTCAGTGGGTTAAGGATCCTGCATTGCCTCGAGCTGTGGTGTAGGTTGCAGATGTGGCTCAGATCCGGTATTACTGTGGCTGTGCTATAGACTGGTGGCTGCAGCTCCGATTTACCTCCTTGCCTGGGAACCTCCATATGCCACGGGTACGGCCCTAAAAAGACAAAAAAAAAAAAGGCTACAGATACCGCCCCCCCGCCACCAACCCCCGCTCCCCGGGTGACTGAGAGGGGCCGGGCTGGCCTCCCTGCCTCCGTAGTAGAACAAGTGTCCATCCCAGCTCTCCCCCGTCTCTGCCCCTCCGGCAGCCTTTCCTTTTCTAATGCCTACTTATTTCCTTCTGCTCCTTAAGGAGATCCTTAGTTTAAAAAACAAATTAAGAGTTCCCATCATGGCGCAGTGGTTGGCGAATCCGACTAGGAACCATGAGGTTGCAGGTTCGGTCCCTGGCCTTGCTCAGTGGGTTAACGATCCGGCGTTGCCGTGAGCTGTGGTATAGGTTGCAGACGCGGCTCGGATCCCGCGTTGCTGTGGCTCTGGCGTAGGCCGGTGGCTACAGCTCCGATTCGACCCCTAGCCTGGGAACCTCCATAGGCCGCGGGAGTGGCCCAAAGAAATAGCAAAAAGACAAAAAAATAAAAATAAAATACAAATTAGAACTGTAACAATAAAAATACAATCGACAGCTCCGTCCCTGCCGCTTTAGGACCTTAAAACAAATAGACCCCTTCTGGTCATCTTTCCCTGATCCCCTCTTCTTGGAAAATACCTTGCATTTGCATATCTTTTGAGTCACAGGTGTCCAGACCAGGACACACCAGGTGTCATGGTGAAATGTCACGATGAAAGGGAGACAAACTGCTGCTAATGACTTCGGGAGCTCCCCCCATGGCTCAGCAGGATCGTTGGCCTCTTGGGAGCCACTGGGACGTGGATTCTTTCCATGACCCTACACAGTGGGTTAGTTGCGTTGCCGCAGCTATGGCTTAAGTCTCGACTGCGGCTCTGATCTCTCGCCTAGGAGCTCCATATGTCATGGGGCAGCTGAAAATGACCAAAATAATAGTAACAATAATAATGATTTTGGGACAACTGGCCCGCGCCAACGAAGATTTGTGTTCCCCTGGTGACAGTTCAAGTTTGAGAGTTCGTGAACATGCCGGAAGGCCCTGGTTATGGTAGTTAATGTTGATTGAGTGCCTACTCTGTGTTCTAATCATGTCCCGTGGAGTGATCTCGGAGCCCTCACTCTTGCCCCTTTTCAAGGCAGACAGTGTCGTTCACACCATTTTGACTCTGGGGAAACTGAGGCACAAAGAGTCTGGCAAGTCACCCAGGGTCCTACACCCAGTTCAGTGCTTCATCCTCATTTCCGGCTACGTCAGCCCCCAGGCTGTCCTGTATCTTCTTCTGAGGTGTTTTCCAAATGTTTGTTGAATGAAAAGGGACGCACAGCGTAGACCAAAGTATCACCTTCTAGGATCCTGTGTTGCCATGAGCTGTGGTGTAGGTTGCAGTTGGGGCTCGGATCCCGAGTTGCTGTGGCTGTGGTGTAGGCCGGCACCTGCAGCTCTGATTGGACCCCTAACCTGGGAATTTCCATATGCCCTGGGTGCAGCCCTCAAAAGACAAAAAAGTATCACCTTCTGAGTATTTGCTTAGGGTTGCATAGCTCTGAAGGCCTCCTTAACAGGCAAGAAATTCTCAGTCCTCTTCTCCGATAGCAAATGGGGCCTGCATTGGAGCAGGCAGGGAACATCCTATCACTGTGAGTCTCTAAGACACAAATTTTAAAAACAAATGGAAAAGCCAGTTATACCCCACAAAGGTGAAGTTCTGTTTTTTGTTTGTTTTTCTGCTAGTTTTTCTCACTTCCCATTTTTCCCATCTCTGGAGGCAGTTTAGAATGGGTTCCTGAAGAGCTGGAGGTAGCTTGGGGACTAGATATTAAGCTGTAAATTTCTTCCTTTTTTTTTTTTTTTTTCCTTTTTAATGGCCACACCCGCAGTGCGTGGAAGTTCCGGGGCCAGGGATTGCAACTGCCATGTACACCACAGCTGTGGTACCACGGGGTCCTTTAACCCACTGCACCAGGCCAGGGATTGAAACCAAGCCTCTGCACCTCCTGAGCCACTGCAGTCAGATTCTTCTTCTTCTTTTTTTTTTTTTTTTTTTTGTCTTTTGACTTTTTAGGGCCATACCTCTGGTATACGGAGGTTCCCAGGCTAGGGGTCGAATCAGAGCTGTAGCTGCTGGCCTACACCACAGCCACAGCAATGCGGGATCTGAGCCATATCTGCGACTTACACCACAGCTCACAGGAGTCTGAAAGCCTTTCCTGCCAACATCGGAATCATTGCCCCATGGAGTGTATTATAGGCAGATCCACGGTTCACTGTGGAGCTTTTCCGTTTTATGCCATCAGGCTGCCAGGGGATTTAGTGAAACCTAAACTTACTTTGTTTGCTGTAATATTCACAGGACTCAAGAGTTTAAGGAAGTGGAGAGAGCTCGTGCTGCCTTAGGGATACTGTTGGGGTGTGAGCATCCATCATGCCTGCTGGTCTCAGAGTCACACGTCGGCAGGCTGGTCTGTTGGGATCATGTCTGGGGAGGGAGAGGTGGCCTTGAGGCGGCAGACAGCTGATCTCGAACTTTCCAGTGTTCTTCCCTGCAGGCATGTTTCTGCAAGGGGTTGAGGAGAAGGAAGTGGTTAGTGGAGATCTTTTTAAAAAAATTTATTTTTTATTACTCAATGAATTTTATTACATGTATAGCTGTACAACAGTCATCACAACCCAATTTTATATCATTTCCATCTCAAAGCCCTAATGGATCCCCCCACCCTCCAACCTCTCATTTCAGTTTTCTTATTGCTGGTGTTTTTTGTGTGCAGGGCACACACACACACACACACACGCACGTACGTAGACACATTCATGCCCCTTCGCTTGCCCTGCCTCTCTCTGGAAAGGTGCTGTTAGCCTCACCACCAGACTCTTCCACGGTGGTGTTTCTCACCAGCTCAAGCCTGTTAACCCCCTTAGAATTGCCTTTGGGCTTTTGGCAGCCGAGGACTTTGTTTTAAACCCCTTCAGGTAACAGCACATCTCTCTACACGGCTGAGAGAGAGGCTTGCTGTGAAAAGCTTTCTCATGCCAGGGGCATCCGTTCCCGCACACATGCCTCCCGGTTGGAAGGGGTGTCCCATGTCAGGTGACGGCGTAAAGAAATAGCTCGTGCCCCGTAAAGCACAAGAGTCTTTAACAAGAGGGACCAGCACAGGGGCAGTTTTGAGAGGACGTGAAAGTACAATGGAAACAGCCATTCTATACGTCTGGACGATTTCAGTGGAAAATCAAAACCCCTTCGACTTGTCAGTATCAAGGATTTTTTAAAAAGTATTGACTTATCTGATAGTAATAGTGGTAGTGCCTTCAGCTAAGTGCCAAGTACATGCCACCTGACACATTGCTGTGCCCCTGGTAAACATCTCTGTAATAGGTACAAGGGACCTGCAAGGCTGGTGTTGTCACTGCTTTGCCGCGGCTCAGACTCATGACCTGCTCCCATGACTGAGGTGTTTTGGAGCCAGAACTTCATTGGCGTACCCACCCATCCATTGATCAGATACTTGAGTGCCCCCTCGTGCCAGGACAGTGGACATTGAGATGGACATGGCTCTGTTCTTGGCAGCTCATAGTCCTGTGGGGTAGTCCGAGATTGACTCCAGGGCTATTGAACCATGACCTGTTTGTTTGTTTGTTTGTTTGTTTGTTTTTTCCTTCAGGAGATCCTGTCATGGCTCAGTAGTTAATGAATCCAACTAGGAACCATGAGGTTGCGGGTTCGATCCCTGGCCTCGCTCAGTGGGCTAAGGATCTGGCGCTGCCATGAGCTGTGGCGTAGGTTGCAGACGTGGCTCGGATCTGGTGTTGATGTGGCTGCGGTGCAGGCCAGCGGCTACAGCTCCTATTAGACCCCTAGCCTGGGAACCTCCATATGCCGCAGGTGCAACCCTAGAAGAGGCAAAAAGACACACACACACAAAGTTTTTCCTCCAGATTTTTTTCTTTTTTTTTTTTGGTGTTGTTTTAGAATTGCAACCCTACAGAAATGTTGAAAGACTACAACAAATGTCTATGTGCTCTTCATGTAGATCCACCAAATCTTAACATTTTGCCACACTTGGCTTTTAAATTTTTTTTTATTTCTTCTTCTTATTTTTTTTGCTAAATCGTTTTAAGTGAAAAGTATCAGAATACTTCCGTTCTCCTCCTGTATTTTTCTACGTAACATCAATACCATCATCACCTAAAAAAGTTTACTGCGGTTCTGGAATTTTGTCTAAAGGTCATGTTGAACTTACCTTGTTTGTTTCCAAAGTGTGTGGGTGCATTTTTTCTCTTTTGGATCCACAGTCCAATCAGGGTTATGCTTTTGGCACGTCTCTGTGGCCTCTTGAAATCAGTGTTGAATTTCATCCCCCATCCTTTCCCCCCACCACACCCTTTTCAAAGTGTGTTTTTAAGTGACATGGACTTTTGGAAGGGCCCAGCCTCGTTGTCTTATAGGATAAACCTCATTATGAATTTCCTCATAGTGGCAATTAACTTGGGACGCATTAACTGTTTAGTTATTTTAAAAAATAATCCCGTTTTCTGTCAGCTTCCACACCACTTTAAATGATGAGTCCAGTTTTCTTAGCCATTTTTCTTGGGTGTGTGTAAGTCGCTGCTTTGCATGTGCAGAAGAACTTAGGCATTTGTGTGCGGCGTGGTCGTTGTATTTTGTAGGCTGTAAATAATTACGATTCAGGCAGATGAGCCTTTGGAGCTCTGGATTCCAGTGGACTTTAAAGATTCGCCTCCCCACCCCCTAAATTTGCAGAGATTAGTTTAGTAGTTGCCAACAGCCCTGGAACTGGCAGAACGCTTAAGGCATAATCTTTTCATTAAAAAAGGATTTAACTAATTAGACTTGATTATCAAGCTGACAGGTTAATTGATAAGGGGAAGTGGGGCTCAGGCACTCTTAAGGTGGGAGTGAGCGTCCATTAAATTTAAATCATTAGTGCCCTCTGAAACATTCTTTTTTTTTTTTTTTTCTTTTGTCTTTTTAGGGCCACACTTGTGGCATATGGAGGTTCCCAGGCTAGGGGTCGAATCCAAGCTGTAGCTGCTGACCTGCACCACAGCCACAGCAACTCGGAACCCAAGTTGAATCTGCAACCTACACCACAGCTCACGTCAACGCCAGATCCTTAACCTACTGAGTGAGGCCAGGGATCGAACCCGCATCCTCGTGAATACAGGTCGGGTTTGTTAACCGCTGAGCCACGACACAGGAACTCCGGAACATTATTCTTTACGTTGAATTTTTTTAAAATTTTGTGTGTATGTCACCTTAATAAACCAGAAAACCACATCCCTTGCACATTCTTAAATGATCTGTAACGTGCTCATGTATTTTAGATCCAAACTGTTGTGAATTCTAGGGAGATTTAAAAACTGTCAGGTCCTGAAATACTGTCTTATAACTGTTTTTGAAGGCCTAGTGGGCATGGGCCTGTTTTATCACATAGCTTGGCTTTTACACCCAACCTTTTTAGTTCAGTTTAGTATTTAAATTTCATCTCTTCTAAAATAGAGCTGAGTGTTGGTTAAAACCAGTGATTTGGTAACATATCAGAATTAGAAGCTGTCTCCAGATGGGAGGTGCGGCTAGGAGTTTAGAACCCAAGGTTTCTTAGATCACTTGCGAGGGCAGGGCTGCGGGGGGGGTGCCTTATGAGGGCACATTTCCCTAAGCCCACCCTTAGTCATGTGAAAGAGATGTTCTTTTTGAAACTCTCGTCTGAAGTTGAAACACACGCCCCTCCAGATTGAACATTGGGGGAAAAAAAAGAACATTTCAGCACCTCTGGGTTCTCAGTTACATGGTTAAACTGGGAGACACTGAGTGCCCCCCCCCCCCAAGACCTTGACAATGGGAGGATTTACTAACCCAGTCGGAGTTCTCATGGGCACTTAGGGCTCAGAGAGGCCAAAGAAGCTAGAAGCTGCCCAGGGCCGGGGTGCTGGTACATGGTACACCTGGAGTTGGCAGAAGGACCCCAGAGCCACTCTGGTGAAGGAGCACGTCCCTTGAGTCAGACAGTCACCAAGTGTCCAGGGGGACACTGTATGTACAAAGTACTTTGGGACTTCCAGAGAAACCACGGACTTAAGGGTGTTTTAATTCCCCAAGAGAAACACTATTTTAATTTACCTTTCTGCGTTGTAGAGATAAATACTCACATAGCCCCAACTTTTAGTTGTATCGTCCATAAAGGAAATGTCTCTTGCACATGTGATGAGTTTCATGTTACAGGTTATTGGCTGCATATAAAATTGGTGTAGGAGCTATAACCTAGAACATAAAATTCAAAAATAAAAATCAGGTACCCCTGAAACGAACCTTTTGTTTATAGACCTTCCAAGTATATACCCAGACAACTCCTTTTAAAAAGAGGAAATACTGGAGTTCCCATTGTGGTTCAGTGGGTTAGGAACCCGACTAGTAACCATGAGGATGTGGGTTCAAACCCTGGCCCGCTCAGTGGGTTAAGGATCCAGTGTTGCCGTGAGCTGTGGTGTGGGTCACAGATGCAGCTCAGATCTGGCGTGGCTGTGGCCCTAAAAAGAAAAAAAAATAAAAGGGGGAAATGTACTCATTTTGGGGAGAGGCATGTACCTTTGGATGTTTTCCTATGTCCTTATCAGTGATTTGATTCCGTATTTGATTTATACCCTGTGGGTGTAGAAAGTGATATCAAAACTGGATTCTCTGTGTCTAGTATATTTAACAAAAAGCAAGGTATCACAAGAAGTAAAGCATCTCTGCTTTTGGAAGAAAGAAAAGTTTCATTTCCGTCCTGAAATTCTTTGTTAGGTTGTAAAGTGGCAGCTTACTGCAAAAACTGGATTCATAGGATTTCATCTACATGGGTCATTTTCTTTCTTTCTTTCTTTCTTTCTTTTTTTTTTTTTTTTTTTTGTCTTTTTAGGGCCGCACTCATAGCACATGGAGGCTTCCAGGCCAGGGGTCGAATTGGATCTGTAGCTGCCAGCCTACACCACAGCCCCAGCCCCAGCAACGCAGGTGCCGAGCTGCATCTATGACCTACACCACAGGTCACGGCAGTGTCGGATCCATAACCCACTGAGCAAGGCCAGGGATTGAACCCGAGTCCTCATGGATGCTAGTCAGATTCATTTCCACGGAGCCACGACAGGAACTCCACCTACCTGGATCCTTTTCAGTGATGCCGTGCATTAACCAACCTGTTGCCTCTGTTACCCAGTGTACCACTGACTTATTACTAGTCTTTCGGAGGGTAGGGGATGAGAAATACCACCAGGTTAAACTGCTGTGGTGACTGCAAGAAACGTCTGTATTTCAAAAACATTAAAATGGAAGGGGGGCCATGGGAGAATTATGTCTTAGACATGAAGAAATATGGCTGTATTATATGTCACATGCTATATCACGTGTTACAGTTTGTCTACCCAAACTGTGACTTATGGATCTTTGGAGAAAGAGAGCGAGGAGGTTGGGACGTTTAGTGAGACAGAGAAATGACCTTCCTTCCAAGACTTAGACCACGTTACACTGAATTTGCAAAGTGGGGTCACCCTTTTCCTCTATTGTACATCTTCTCGGGAATGAGTGCAGGCGGACCATGAGCAGAGGTCCGTTGTCAGCACCCCGAAAGCCTGTTTGAAATGTCATTTGCTTGGAACATTCCACCGGCAGTGACCATCATGTGCCATATTAAAAGGGTGTTTTGGGTGGAATGGAAATCATGATGCCAGGACCGCAATCCTTTTTCATCAGGGCAACTGTTGAAGAGAATTATGTCGTAAAAATGAATGAGATTTGGGAACAGCTTTGTGGTTCCCGTGTCCTGTGGTGGACTGTCAACACCGAATGCATTTTGCTTTGCCAAATGCCTGAGGATTTGCCGTTGAGCAAACGTACATGACGAATGATGAAGCAGTGACATTCCGTGATGAGTCCTAATCTGCCGCCGGCAGGGATCTATGTCTCTGATTTAAGAATGTGGATGGAGGTTTCCGCCAAGACTTGAGGTTAAGCTTCTTCGGTGTGTTTGGTACCAATCGGTACAGCTAGAGAAGATGAAAGCTCAGAAGTAGCCTCATTGCCCCCCACTAGCGATAAGGAGCCAAATAAACAGATACTGGACTGTCCTTAATCAGACTCACCTTTAAACAAAGCATCCGCGAGATGGAAGGACTATGGCCGGGTTGTTTTTCGTCGGAGTCAAGATGTAGTGTGTTCAATTTTAGGATGTGAATTTGGAAATTTTTCACATTTTAAGCAAAAGAGCAGGAAGATAATGGAAGATATTTTAACACCTGGAAGATTTTACACAGAGACAGTTGTGTTTGTTAGAAACCCTTATCTGTTTTCTTACAAGGGGAAGATTCCAAGGAATATTTTTGGTATCCCCGATGCATATATTTGAATGAAAAGTGGCATGTCTTTTAAAAAAAAAAAAAAAACAGTTACATCCTGGGTGCGTTTCTCATTGCTGGAATTAGTGAATGGCTCTATGAAAATAGACTTGCTTTTAAACCTTCGTCGCATATATTTATATAGTCAATTTCTCAGTATGTTGGCATTTCCAGCCAAAATGGTATCTGATATTGGCCCTTTTAAATTTCTGTGGCTTAAAATACGAAGAGTAGGAAGAAGATAAACAGAGACAAAAACACAAACTCATTGAGCGAAAATACCATGGTATAAAGGGAACCTGCTGTAACAGTCTGTCCCAGGAATTTTGAGAAGATGAAATCTTAAGCGTTAAGAAATCCAGAGGCCCTGTCCAGCTTATTGCTGTTGGAGTACCTCAGGGCCCTCTAATCCCCCAGTTTAGAGGATCATATTGTCAAATCAGAGAGGCTCAAATGCAATAGCATCTTCTGGAACCCGAGTGACCTGTATTGAGAGCGGATCTTGTGCTTTTGTTCTTTTGAGAAGCAGGTGTAAAGGATAACAGGCTGGACTATCTTATTTTAAAGCCTCTAAAAAGCCACTTCTCTCTTCCTCACTCCCCTTCCGCTCAGCTTTTTGAGTCTCTGATCAGGTAAATTCTAAGGGCAGGTGCTTGTGAAGCCTCAGTAGACTTCAGTTTTTGGTTCTCAAGACCAGCTTTCCCCTTCCTCATCCATTAGAACTAACGGCTGTGTAGCGTTAATGAAGCTGGGTATTGACTTTGTTGCCCGGGTGACTCGTCTCTGACTTGCATGGTGTCTACGGGGAGAAAAGTTATTTCCACCCCACCTTGTGGGAATACACAGAAGTCATTTTCCAGGTCTGAACGGATTAGACAGTTCCCTCCAGGCCAGCATGCAGGCACCTGCACGTTTATACCAAGGCCCTAGTCATTGTCCCCAAGTGTGTATTCAGGTGTCTGTCTTAGCAGGCAAAAGGGGCCACAGCCGCCCAAGCCTGCTTATCACAGGGTGTCTGTAGAACTTGAGTTTCAGAGATTAACAACCTGAAACGAGACAAAAGAGCTTTCTTGATCAGGTAACTTATCCTAAGATACGTGCTTTGATTTCCTAAGGCAAGTTAGCATTAAAGATCAGGCCTGACCTAACACGTTAACATCCAGCGCCTGGGCTTGTGCGGGCTCGAGAAGGCTGCCCAGCCGGAGGTACCGTGAACTTGAAGGAGGGCACAGCTGTGGGCTTTGGAGTGGTGACGAACATGGGAGTAGGTGGCATGATTCCAGTCACCGGTTTACACAATTTAAACTGTCAAGTGAATCTGTCATGTTGTCCACTGTTACTTAAGAAAGGCAGACTCTTAAAAGCAATCATTAGTTTGTTCTAGGGAGGCTTAGCGGCTGGGAGGAGCCCCTCCTGCTCTTCGTGAACTCAGGCCTAGAACAGGGATTTACAAAACGGGGTGAAAACGATGGCCACTCCTTCGTCTCTTTCTTTCTTCTTCTTCTTCTTCTTCTTCTTCTTCTTCTTCTTCTTCTTCTTCTTCTTTTTAATGATTTTTAATTTTTCCATTAGAGTTGATTCACAGGGTTCTCTCAATTTCTGCTGTCCAGCCAAGTGACCCAGTCAAGCATATATGTATACATATTCTTTTTCTCACATTATCCTCCATCCTGCTCCATCACAAGTGACTAGATAGAGTTAGTTCCCTGTGCTCTACAGCAGGATCTCATTGCGTGTCCACTCCAAATGCAATAGTTTGCATCTCTTAACCCCAGGTTCCCAGTCCATCCCACTCCCTCCCTCTCCCCCTTGGCACCCACAAGTCTCTTCTCCGAGACCATGAGTCTCTTTTCTGTGGAAAGGTGCATTTGTGCCGTCTATTAGATTCCCGATGTAAGTGATATCCTATGGTATTTGTCTTTCTCTTTTGAACTTGGGTCACTTAGGATGAGAGTCTCTAGGTTTCATCTCTTTCTCTCTCTCCCTGTGCCTGAGGAGCTAATATGGACCTCGGAGGTGGGTGTGGCGATCCTGTGCAGGTGGCTGTGGGGTCATCGGTTAATGTCCCCCAGTGGCTTCCTCCTCTGCCTCCACCTCTCCACCCCCACAGACCTCAGTTCTTGCTCAGCTCATGTCAGGGGCCCCATTTCTCCTTCCAGGAACCTGCTCTCCACACCTCGTGCTGCCTAAATCCCCCTGGGCAGCTTCCCTGCTCCATTAGAGACCTTAGCCTTCAACTGCAGTTTTTATCTTAAAACCTATTTTCCATGTATATGAATCCCCAGTTTCAGGCCCTGAGACGTGGCTGTCAGTTGGCGGTTGTTGACTTGTCAAATCATTACGTCCATGCGCTAGATATTGAAGCTGGGGACGTAACTTACTCTGTTTCTGAGACTCTGAAGACTTCAGAAATGTATAGAAGCCAGGCCTCAGGTGGCCTTCTCTCACGGAGGTTGGGATACATTGAAAAGCTGTTGCAACTGTTAGAGGAACAGGCTAAGACCGCTGCCGTGAGCTTTTTCTTACCCCTTACTCTAGAGCATATGACTCTAAGGTGCCTGTTACTAAGCAATTAGTAGGCACAGGACAACTAATTTTTTTTTTTTTTTTTGAGATAGAATTCATATACCATGAAATTCATTCTTTAAAGGGGAACCATTCGGTGGTTTTCAGTATATTCACAAAGTTATGCATCGATCACCACAGTGACTTTTCAAACCTTTTCATTAGAAAATGAAACCCCGCACACCTTAGATATCCGCCAGGCCCCCCACCCCACGCCCCTCAGACCTAGGCAACCACTCACCTGCTTTCTGTCTCTAGAGTTTTTCCTTTTCTGGACTTTATATGAGTGGAACCGTGTGATATCACCCTATCATTATAAGCATAGTACCATCTTCAGTAAAGGATCCTTTCGTCTCGTCCGTTTTCTATAGTATGTGATCTCTTGGGACCGATTTCTTTCCCTTAGCATGTTGTCGTCAGGCTTCGTTCATCTCGGAGCATGTATCCGTATTGCATTTTCTACTGCCAACTAATTTTCCATTGTACAGGTATGCCACTTTTGTTTTATTGATTCATCAGCTGGTGAACATTCGGGTTGTTTCTCTTCTCTGGCTGTTATGCATACGGCTGCTGTGGACATTCCTGCACACACGTTTTTGTGGATGTAAGTTTTCCCTTCTCTCGGATACGTACCTGGGACGGGTGTGCGGAGTGACCTGGTGGCCCTGCGTTTAGCCTTTTGAGGAACTGCCAGACTGTTTGCCGTAGCGACTGCACCGTTTCCTTCCCACCCTTGGCGCGTGAGAGTTCCAGTCTCTCCGTGTTCTTGTCAGCGCTTAGTTGTCTTGTCTTCCTGACTTAAGCCGTCCTGGTGGGTATGCCGGGGTGTCTCAATGTGGCTTTGACTAGCGTTTGCCTGCTGGCCAGGGATGCTGAGCATCGGTTCATTTGCATATCTTATTTGGAGGAAGGTCTATCACATCCTTTGCCCATTTTTAATTGGGTTATTTGTCTTTGTAGAATAGTCTCTTGCATATTCTGGATCCCAAGTCTTTATCGTATATGTATGATGAACAAATATTTTTCTCCCATTCTGTGGGTTGTCTTTTCACTGGCTTGATAATGTCTCTCCAAGCACTTTTTTGTTTTAGGCAACACTAACCAAAGACTGGTTACTCAGTTGCTCCCACCTTAGAGCTATTATTTATTCCGAGTGTCTATCAGGAAGGTGATACATTGTTTTTCTCCTTCCCCTCTCTCGCTCTTTTTAACTTTTTACTTGGAACTACTCTCAAGAAGAAAGATTGTAAGAATAAGAAAAGAACCAAACCTATATACTCTTTAACTGGATCCGTCTCTTCAGTTTTGCTCCATTTGGTTTCTCTTTTCTGTTTCTCTCTACATAAGTATCTACGTATGTACACACACAACACACACGAATAAAAGAATTTTATTCTGCACTGGTTGAGGATAAACCGCATAAGTCATGGCCCTTTAATGCAGCCTAATTGACTGACTGTTCCCTAAGAACAGGGATAGTCCTTTCTCTAACCACAGCATCATTACCCTCTTCAGTAAATTTAACACTGTTGGGATCCTTTTGTCTCATCCATGCTCCCTAATTTAATTTTGCCGCTTGACACATTGTTCTTAAGGGCGTTTCCCCCTGCAGCCTGGGGTCTAGTCTAAGACAAGTGTTGCATCTGAGTAAGAAGATTAACA
Source organism: Phacochoerus africanus (assembly GCF_016906955.1). NCBI lineage: Eukaryota > Metazoa > Chordata > Mammalia > Artiodactyla > Suidae > Phacochoerus > Phacochoerus africanus. The sequence continues at coordinate 15,777,665 of NC_062548.1, forward strand.
TCTGTAAGTGTATTTCCTGACACTTACCTATGCTAGTGCTTGCGACTCCCTGTACTTCATGCATCAGAACTGGTAGCTGAGGGTGTTCCCATTGTAGCTCAGCAGAAACAAATCTGACTAGCATCCAAGAGGACGCAGGTTCGATCCCTGGCCTCAGTCAGTGAGTTAAGGATCTGGTGTGGCTGTGACTGTGGTGTAGGCCAGCGGCTATAGCTCCCATTCATTCATGTGCCACAGGTGTGGCCCTAAAAAAAAAAAAAAAAAAGGTAGCTGATCTCATCCACCCCACCTGTCCCTTGGGATTCCCCCCCCCCCCCGCCCCCCGAGCAGGGCTTCCATTTCTTGTGCACTTGCCCAGAAAAAGAGGCAAGGAAGAGCTGGGGTGGATACGACTGCCCTTTGAGTGAGAGGCAGATCTCTGCATTGACCTCCGGACATCATGGACCATCACCAGGTCTGTCTCTCCCCGGCAGTGCTCTTTGTCCAGACCCCATCTTCCCATTGTGGGGCATCTGCTTCCAAAAAGTCTGCTCTCTCATGATAGAAATGTTGGGGGCAGCGGAGGTGGGGGTCAGCTTAAATTCTCTTTATCCAGTGACCTTTGACTCGTCCTATCCCCTCCCGCCTCCCATTTAATCCACTTAGTCTGTTTCCCAAGGAGGAGGCCCAGGCAGGCCTTCCTTGCCCCTGTGTCCTGTTGTATTTCTCCAGATTCCAAACTCAAAAATCTAGCGATTCTGCTTTTAGGATGTTACAGAACAAGCAGGCATGGTTTTCGAAAACAGGTGCAAAAACCATTCAAAGTAAATTAGTAATTCATATCAGAGTGGGTTATGCATTGCCGTTTTCAGAGCGCTTTCTCGTTTCTTTATGTCGTTACTCAACTTACTTGCCATCATCCATCCTCATCGCCAGCATGGAGGTGGGCTTGGCACCTGCCACCCCCTCTGTCCCCGAGGAAGCCACTCTCAGGCCGCTGCTCGCCCAGAACCAGGCTGCAGAAGAGCAGTGGAGACAGGGCTCACACCTGGCTTCTCTAAGTCCCCCATCTTATGCCATTTCCACCGGGCTGCACATCCTAATCACTTTGTTAATTAGAACTCGGTATCGCGGGTTTGGTAGGAATTGGTTTATGCACCATTCAAGAATAATAAACATTTACACTCTAGGTTTTTAGTGACCTGAGACAGCAGAGAAGTATATAAAAAGATTAGCCTCCTGAACGTTTAATTCTGCAGGGGCGGGCGCCGGAGAGAGGGAAATCTGTCTGCAGAGGTAAGAGCAGCTTAGAGGAATCTCAGATGGGATGTTTCCCAGGACTCTTGGAGACTTAGAGCGAGCGATGTGTAATAATCAGTTTACATCCTTCCAAGTCAGGGACTGTTTCTTTTGTGGAAATAGGACATTTCCACAGAACTGAGAAAACCCGGGAGTCGCAGGGCAAGTACTGAACAGGTCGGAAGATGCCAGCTGTCTGGATGATTTCCCCCCCGGGAATGTTGTATGAAGGTTTTCAAACCGACAGAAAAGTCGAGAGCCGGTGTAGTGACACCTGTTTCTCTTCACCAACATGCTGCCTCCCTGAGATTCTGCCATTGTTCCCATTTTCCTAAATCAGCTTGATCACATATATCCAGGCAATTTGGGATGCATCTTGTTAACACCGTCATTAAATATATATTTTATGTATATATATTTTGTTTGTTTTAGTTTTTTTTTTTTTTTTTTAGGGCCGCACCCATTGCATATGGAAGTTCCCAGGCTAGGGGTTGAGTCAGAGCAACAGCTGCCAGCCTATGCCACAGCCAGAGCAACGCAGGATCCGGGCAGTGTCTGAGACCTACACCACAGCATGTGGCAACGCTGGATCCTTTAACCCACTGAACAAGGCCAGGGATCGAACCTGCCTCCTCATGGATGCTAGTCAGGCTCATTACTGCTGAGCCACAATGGGAACTTCCATGTTTTATAATTTGGATGGAAAGAGTCTACAGTCTTCGTTTGGCTAAGATACCTTTTATTTCTTAGCGTCCTTTTGCACTTCGGGTTCATCAGGTTGCGCTGATACCAGAGGCCTTGGTTCCTGTGCTCATGTTCCTTAAAAGCCGACGGCATGTGCCAGGCTTCCCCTTACGCTCACCCATAGAGACCTGTGACAATCCTGGGAAGTGTCATATGGAAACAGAAACTTTCAAACACCTCCTCTGCCTCACCCTGCTCCCCTGCTTTTAAACATAAAAGAAAACTGTACCAGAATGCGGTTTGGTGGGGGATATTATGTATATTTTGGCGTTGGGGGAAGTGAGGGGCTGAGCTTAGTAAGGTGTGTTGAATATGCTCGGATGGTCATTTGCCATCTCTTCTGCTCCCTGGAAATAATACTTTTCTTGCAGGTCCACTCTGTGAATTAGTCAGAGTTTCCAGAAATAGAAAGTAAAGCCATAGAATAATTGCTGAAAGTCCCCAAGTTAAATGTTGAGCTGTCGTATAATATTTCCCAGAGCCGTCGTATTGCCTCTGCAAGATTCTTAAACTCTGTTCATCATTAGCACTGCGTCTTTTTAACATGAGGCAGTGACTTATTAAAGAGATGGTTATGAGACATCGAAGGGCTACTTTAATGCTTCCTCATTATCTAGACTTAAATTCAGTATAGCCCCGTAGAAGGCTAAAGAAGAAATGTTTGGTATTTTAAGGGAATAAGGGAGATAAGGATAAGCTTTCAACCCTAGGTCAAGATAATAAGTAAATCCAGAGGAGAGAGAAGTAAGCCTGGGGTGGAAGAACCCAGCTCATTGTGAGGGTAAATGGCCTTTCCAAGGCTCCAACCCTGCCCCAGGAGTGGTGGATAGGTCGCCCCTGGAGGCAGGCGCCTGAGAGGTACATCTGCTTCCTTTTTCCCCTTCACCTTAGCTAGATCTTTCTAAAAACCAGAAACAAACAAAATGAAACTGGCTTTCGGGAAGATGCAGGACATGTCAGGTGCAGTTGGTCTGTTCAGAAGTCTCCTCTGTCCTTCTGGTTTGGGCTGAAGGGTGACTGGAGATGTGCTTTGGGGCCAAGGTTGGGTTCCTGCCCTGACCTTCTGGGGCTGTCTTGGAGGTTTTATGGGGATGTTAAGAGGAACATCCATGGCCTTTACCACTGGGGCTCTAGTGGAGGGCTTACTTGTGAATCAGGTTGAGGCCAGAGAGGGCAGCTTCTCTTGGTTATGCCCTGTGTCGGGAAATGCATCTGTCTCCACTTACTTTCTCTAGAATTGAAGCACGCATTGGCTCTTCTGTGGTGCTTTTGTGTTTTCCTGAAATATCCCCATTTGAAAAACAGAGTGCATGGTGGTGGGCAAATAATAGGTCCTCAGAATGCCTATTGAGAAGGGAAAAGAAATAGAGCTGAACAGTCAGGCCACCGTCCTTGTGCTCTGAGGGTGACTTATGTGACCCACATGGAGAGAACAAGAAGCCTTGTAGAGACAAGAGAAGAGAAGGAGTTCTCGAATTAGGAGGCTAAACCTTAGTTTGTCCAAGTCAGTGTAGAAGTTTAGATCTGTTACAAACACAGTTCTTATTTGATTGACAGTGGGGAGGGGCACGTGGAGTTTGGATTTGAAAAATCTATAAAGAAGGAGGAAGTGACCACTTCTCTTTTACTTATTTATATATGTGTGTGTGTGTGTGTGTGCATATCTATGATAATTAGAATATGAAGGTATTGTTAAAAGACCATTAAGTTACAGGTTATCAAAGAACAAATTCTATTTTCCTACAAAATTTAGCTTAGGATAAAAGAGGCTTTTTAAATCAAAGGGACGGGGAGGGAAGATGACTCAACAACAGATGGTTAGATCCTCAGTTCACATCAGACTAAATTTTAAATGAACTGAAGAGTTAGAGATAGGCATTCCCGTTGTGGCTCAGCAGGTTAAGAACCCAGCTAGTACCCATGAAGTTGCAGGTTCGATCCCTGGCCTTGCTCAGTGGGTTGAGGATCTGGTGTTGCCACAAGCTGCAGCATAGATCGCAGGTGCGGTTCGGATCCAGCACTGCTGTGTCTGTGACATAAGCCGGCAGCTGCAGCTCCGATTCGACCCCTAGGCCGGGAGCCTCCATAGGCCACAGGTGTGGCCCTAAAAAGAAAAAAAAAGAGAGAGCTAGGTATGTGTTACCTAGGGAAAAAAACAAAAAAACAAAACAGCAATAAAAATCTGTAGATTGCGTATATCATTCACTTAGGGATGGTCATTATGATGAGTAGATGTTACACTCGAAGTTAATTATCAGATAATAGAGAATGTGAGTTGAAGGGAAAGATGAAATAATAGGCGTGCTTTATTGCTGATGGTTTTGGTGGTTTGGAAATAGGTATTTTTGTTTCCAATCTTCCAAAATTGGTGGCCTGGTTGGAGTATTGGTTTAAAAAAAAAAGTGATATATATATATATATATATATATATATATATGTTTTAAGTGAAGTTCATTTCTCTTTTTTTTAAATGCCAGTCAGTGCTTTTTATGTATCGTTCTGAACCTATCCAAATAAGAGTGATTTAAAGGGGGATTTCTGGTGACTGATGGAGTCATTTAGGTGAAAGACCTTGTCCACAGTGCTGTGAACAGCAGGTGGGAAAGGCTGGGCTGTGATGGGAATGAGAAATGCCCAGCTGTTCATCACATTCCTGAAGCCGGCTTATCGGAGTTGTATTTCCTGTTTCATAGACTCGGGGGGAGATTGTTTCCACAAAGTGCATCTCTGACTGTTGGAAAGATCTAGACATAACCTAAATGGATTGTGCAGTAGAGTCATAAATACACCCTTCTCTTCCCCAGAGCCTGACCTCCTCACCCCTTCATCCTCCTTATAAATCACGGGCATTCCCCGAGCACCCTCTTGGCAGCTGTATTAACAGAGGAGAGGGGTCTTAGCGCGCCATGCAGTTGGCCATTAGCCAAAAGTTTTACCTCCTCTGATGTTGCCCCTTCGAGGCACATCCATAGACGTATATTCTGCATAGCCCCTAGAACGACAGTGGAGTCAGAACTTCATGTTTCTGTTTTCAGGTCAAAAGGATTTATTTTTGAAACCCAGTTTGCTCTATTATTTGCAGTGTGAGATAGAACTATCCTGACCCCTTGTATCCGGTTCTCATTTGTGTATGATTTTTGGAGGAAGAAGGGTTAATTGCCCAATTGGGTTGACATGCATTTTTCTTTCCTGCTCTGCCATTGTATAGCTTCTTTATTACCAAGGGTACACAGGATGTTGAAATAACCTAAAATCCAGAGAGGAGTAGCCAGGAGGAGGGGAAGAAGCCCACCTCTGTTTCAGAGCCCTCGGGCTTCATAGTTAACCTTGAAGGTGGAGAAAGGTCATTGCCCATTTTATCGGTATTATGATTAGCAGTAAAATACTATAATGTAGACAGATTATTATACTGCAGCCAAGAGGCAATAAATAGAAGCATTTTAATATACAAATTTAATTAGATTTTAAAAATTAGTCTGTAGGAATTAAAGGCCTCTGTGAAAGGCTTCTATTGAAGACCTTCTCCGAGCAACTTTTGAAGAGATGAGGAGTTCCTGTTGTGGCTCAGCAGGAACGAACCCGACTAGCATCCATGAGGATGCGGGTTTGACCTCTGGCCTCGCTCAGTGGGTTAAGGATCCGGCGATGCTCTGGAGCTGTGGCGTAGGTTGCAGATGGAGCTCAGATCCCACATGGCTCTGGCTGTGGTGTAGGCCAGCAGCTGTAGCTCTGATCGGACCCCTAGCCTGGGAACTTCATATGCCGTGAGGCTGTTGGCCCTAAAAAGACAAAAACAAAACAAAACTTTTGATGAGAAGAAAAAAAGTGCAGAACTGGAAAGCGGTGTGGCGAAGCTGTCTGTGGATTCCCAAGTGCAGTTAGGAGACTTTGAGACTTGACGGGCCTTTCTGCAGACTTACCCAAGATCCAGGAAATGAAGTCTTCCCAGGGGTGCAGGCCCAGAGGGAAGTTCCAGTTGTTCCGCATCTCAAGTTGTAAATGTGCCAACTTGAACTTGCTGTTACTGCCGGTTCTCTGCTTCAAACGCGGGGAGACAGGGAGGGAGGGAAATAAATAACCACGCTCACTGCTTTTTTTCCTCCTACGGCTGAAACCTGGAACTGTGCGACTGTCTTCTCTGACGGGTCACAGCACCAGGTGTTGCTGTTGGAGCAGGTGACAGGCTCCATAGAGAAGCTCTTGGGGCACACAGCATCTTTTTTCCTTTTGGCGTCTACTAAATTGTTCTTGTTGTTTTCCTGAACTTTTTCAGGAAAACATACATATGACATACACTTGCGTTTCTTTTCTTTTCTTTTACTGTGTAGTTGACTTACAGTGTTGCATGAGTTTCTGCTGTACAGCAAAGTGATTTAGTGTATACTGTACATGTGTATATTCTTTCTCATATTCTTTTGGATTATGGTTTCTCACAGGATATTGAATAGGGTCCCTTGGCTCTGCTGTAGGACCTTGTTTATCCATCCTCTGTGTAATAGTTTGCATCTGCTCATCCCAAACTCCTGATCTATCTCTCCCTTGGCAACCACAAGTCTGTCCTCTATATCTGTGAGTCTGTTTCTGTTTCTGGAAACAGAAAATTTATTTATATCATATTTTAGATTCTATGTATAAGTGATACCATGTGATATTTTTCTTCTTCTGACTTATTTCACTTAGTGTGATCATCTCTGTGTCCTTCCATGTTGCTGCAAATGGCACTATTTCATCCTTTTTATAGCTGAGTAGTATTCCATCACACACACACACGCACACATCTGTATGGGGCTTGATCCATTCCTCTGTTGACGGACATTTAGGTTGTTTCCGTGTCTTGGCTATTGTAAATAGTGCTTTTATGAACATAGGCGTGCACATATCTTTTTGATTTAGAGTTTTGTCTGGGTCTGTGTCCAAGAGTGGGATTGCTGGATCATATGGCAATTCTAATTTTGGTTTTTGGAGGAACCTCTATACTGTTTTCCATAGTGGCTGCACCAGTTTACATTCCCACGTACAATGTAGGAGGGTTCCCTTTCCTCCACACCCTCTCCAGCACTTACTGTTTGTAGACTTTTTGATTTACATTTCTCTAATAACTGAACTAGTGCTGACAAGCATCTTTTCATGTGCCTATTGGCCATCTGGACATACATATGTCTTTAAAGCTGGCGTTGGGCCTGAGAAGCTGGTGGATGAAGTCAGTCTTTTGAAAATTGCTTGTTCCCTGGGGGATACTTGGCTGGCCCATGGAGAAGCAGTGTGTATCCCTCTGCCGAGGCCCAGGGTGAACTGCGAGAGAGGACACGGGCATGCTGGGATCTCTGCTGCACGACGCAGGGTTCCAGGGCTCAGTCCCCAGGGCAGTGGGGACAGTCCAGGGAGGAAAGGTGGCCTCGTGTGCCCTGCAAGTTTTTCTATCACATCTCTCGCTACTGGAAAGGGAAGACATTGGAACTTTGTGTGGTTTTTCTAGTCACTTGAGTCCTTCATAGACTGGAATGTCCTTATTCAAATAGAAGGACGTTCATCTGGTTTAAAACATCTTTTCCACATTTTTATGGTGCGTGGAGTGTGCAGGGTTTTCACAGTAGGGCCTCTGTGGAGGCCACACCCCCAGGAAAGTTTGAATCTGCTTCTGTCACTCTGGTGATCTTGACAAGGTTCGGAGGCCTTTCCTGTTCTGTCTTGGGTATCCGGTTGTAGAGAAATTTCCAAGCGGCATGTCACCTGGAAGGATCGTGCGTTCTCTGGTGCCACCGGAACAAGGGATCATTCATGTGTCTTTTTTCTGTCTTTCACACCAGCCCTGCATCGCCCAGAAGGAAGGGTTGGGTGCTCACACCAGAAAGTTTCAACCAGAGATGAACTTAGATCTACTTGGCTCACGCTGAGTCCGAATGAGTTTTCCTCTAGGGTTCCTCAGTCTCCAAAGGAGAGCCTCCAGGGCTCTGCCAGAGCAGTGGCTTCAGGCCAGAGGAGTATGGGGGTTCCACAAGGCTCTCCCTTCCAAAGGCCCTACGGCCCTCACAGAGGTGTCTGTTGCAAGAATCGGGGGGCCGGCGGGATGGGGGAATGGAGAGAAGGTCTTTTCTTGGTGGGCGCATCATATACGGTATTAGCATCATGGACTGGGGACTTCTTTCTTTCTTTCTTTCTTTCTTTTTTTGGTCTTTTTGCCATATTCTAGGGCCGTTCCTGTGGCATATGGAGGTTCCCAGGCTAGGGGTCTAATCGGAGCTGTAGCCACCGGCCTACGCCAGAGCCACAGAAACGCGGGATCCGAGCCGTGTCTGCAACCTACACCACAGCTCATGGCCAGCGCCAGATCCTTAACCCACTGAGCAAGGCCAGGGATCGAACCCGCAACCTCATGGTTCCTAGTCGGATTCGTTAACCACTGAGCCACGACGGGAGCTCCTGGGTACTTCTTTCTTATGCTTTTTGATTTTCCGGTTTCATAGATTCTTTATCTGGTTAAAGAAAAAAAAAAAGAGGGTGTTTGTCAGTAGCACGACTGTAGTGATGTGTCTGGCTTTCTAGTTAGGAGATGGAGAAGAATCGTTAACTTGCCCACGGTCACAAAGCTCATTTTTAACAACCTGGATCGGAGCGCCTTTGGGCGGGAGGAAGATGTCTGATGTGCACATCTTGTGTCCGTGGCTCCCCTGCCAGACTGGCACAAAGCCTGTGCCTGGACACCCCCTGATGCCTTTTCTGGGAGCTGTTCTATCTTTGGGCAGATGTCACTGTTAAGTTCTCCTTTATGTTGAGCTAAAGCCTGTTCCCCCATGTAGCTCTTCCCCTCAGGGCCATGTCAGACAAGTGCACTTCCTCTTCCAAAAGCCAGCCCTTCACATGCTGGAAGACGGCGAGCCTGTTCCCTGCCCTCCACCCTCCCCTTCCTGCGGCGCCCCCCCCCCCCCCCCCCCCCCCCCCCCCCCCCCCCCAGGACTCTGAATGTGCTCCAGCCTCCAGCAGCCCCCAGAGGAAGGTTCTCTTGACGTGGCCTAATCCGAGCTCCCATCCCCCACTCTCAGGTAGACCTTTGTGTGAAGAGGCCAAAACTTGCATTAGAATCGCTTTGGACGGACTGGAGCTTATTGCAAAGTGAGTGCAAATACCAACCATTTTCAAAGAAAAGAAAGGAGAGGCATGGCTTAGCCACAGCAGCTTTTTAAAAGTCCCAGAGGTTTTAGGTATACACTTAATTGGTGCTATTGTAGTTCCTTTTTTTTTGTTTTGTTTTGTTTTTCTTTTAACCCATCATTTCAGCTCGTTAAGCTTTGGGGATTCATATTTCTGTCATTAAGAGTTAGTCCTTCCTTCCTTTGCAATTTCAGAGGACTCAGTGATGCCTTTATTAGCGCTTTCCCTACGTCGCATTATAGCTTTTTGTCTTTCCTCCACTCAGGTGTGAGTTCCGCTACGATGGTCACCTTGCTGTTTTTCTCTTCTCTCTCCAGCCCTTACCTCGTGGTTAAGTGCTTAATACATTTTTGTTGAGCACATGAGTCAAACATATTTGCTCTCTCCAATTCTCATCTTCATAAAAACGTTAATTGGGAACTTGAAGAGGACAGCCCCTGAAAGCGATTTCTGCAGACCACCAGAAACTCTCCCCTGAATTGGCTGTTGACCTGTTCTTTGATGTTCTTTGTAAGCCGAGGTTCACTCTGTCATGAATTGGTGTTGCTGTAATGTTACATACATGCTCCTAAAAAAATCACTGCGCCGTGCACCACAGAACAAACTAGAGGGCTTATGGGGAAAATGGGTGAGAAACACAAAAATTGCATCACTGACAGGTTGTTTTTTTCTTGAAGGTAGGAAACTTACAAAAATAGTAACTTGGTTTTGCACATATTAAATGGTTAAGAAGTAATATACATGCTCCAGTAGATGTGGCATTTACCTTGAAAAGAGCTTGAAGTTGGCTTGTGGACTTGGACTTTGGAAGGGTTACTTATACCTGTGAGTTACGGCGAAGGAGTGGGTGGCAGGTTATCTGAAACTGGAGAGAAAATCTTGGCACCAGGTGTGGGCAGGTGTGACTCACAGTGTCCAGGGGGAGCAGAGATCACCGGCCAGTGTTTGAAGTGTGTGTGTGTGTGTGTGTGCAGTGTGTTCCCGTGGACTTGGCTCAGCGGGGGGCAGGTTTCTGCAGTCACCGAGGGTTTCCTGCAGACAGAATTGCACATGAACAAACATCCTTCACGTTGGCAGGCATTTGGCTTTCAAAACCAGGGTTATTGCAGCCCCTGTTTCTTCATTCTGGTGGTCTCTTGATCAGCAAAACATCATCTGTGTCCCTAAAGTATTCTAGGCACTGGGAATATAAAGATGCAGACGTTGTAATATCTGCTCACTCCCAAGAAGCTCATAGTCGTAACCACTAATTTACTTTTACCAGGAGGAATGACAGTAAATGTTAAAGAGACAGACTTGACTAATCCAGCCATTTTCCAAGGTCCCCTCCAGCCAGAAGAGTATATTCTAAACCTCATCCCTTGATCCATTTAGCAGTTTTCTCTAAAATATGAAAGCTAGAGTTTGAATGGCTCTTGCTTTTCAGTCAGTGTCTACCTAGGAGATGGTTTCTTTAGGGTCAGTAAAGAGCACAGACCTGGATTGTGCCCATCCAGTGTGGGGTTTAAAAATAAAATGTCACCCTCATATTTACATGTGTAAACTGAAGATTGACCAAGGGGCCGTACACTCACAGACCCTTGGAACAAGAAAGAACCCTAGAAATCTGGGGAGTCAGATTTGATTCAGATGAGGCAGCCAAGCCTCTGAGAGGTGAAGTGATTGACTCAGAGTCACTTGGCTGGTTAGTGGCAAAGCCAAAACTTGAGTCCAATTCGTTTTTGTTTTTGTTTTGTTTTTTTTTTGAAATATGTTTTTTATTTTTTCTTACATTATATTACTACTTAAGAATGCCTTATAATTCAATAATCACGTAAGCCATTACAATTTTAAAACTTGTTTTTAGGATTAATTTTGTTAAAGGAATACTTGTAGCTTCTTGAATTGGTGTTATACAATTAAATATTTTGTTAAAATTAAAAATGCGTCTTGCTATAATATCCCCAAATGAATATTTGTACTGATTCAGGAAAGAGTATCTTTTATATCTTTGAAACAAAATGTTGAAATTGATCATTGAGAAATTGAATTTCTGTCCTTTGGCTCTTGGAGTCCAGTTCGTTTTTAAACTATAATATATTGCCTCTCAAGATTATGACGAAAGGGGGATATCAGTTCTATTAATTTAGGAAGAAGTCTAAACTGAACTTACATCCTTTCTCCTATTCCATCTATTGAGTGTCACCAACCCAGTTACTAAGAGGCTTCCCCTTGTTTTATTATTGTTCTTTATAAAATCTGGTACGATGCAAACTCACCAAGGTTCATCTTCTTCAGACCGTGTGCTCTATAATTACTTGCCTTTGTTGGAGCAGACAGAAAATTGTGTTCCTTTGTGCCTACAAGAGATTTAAGCATTTGCCGTGAATTGATCTGGGGTTTTGAGGGGAAAACATCCCCCGGTTATGTTTGTGGAATTTGTGGTGCATTCCAGAGGATTATAGTGTCATTGCCTCTGGTCAAGACATGCTTTCTTTCCCAGTTGATGGGTTTTATTTTGTTTATCTATCTGTCCCCCTCATCCCAACCCCCACCACTATTTTGAAATTTTTATCTGAGGTATACCTTTATGCCAGGTCCTCCGTTTTGACTGGGGCCCCCATGACTCACTGGCTTTGGCCACTTTTACTGGCAGCAATAGTCATTTCTAGCATACAGGAATTTTAAACAAAGAATTTGGGCAACCCCTCAAGAGAACAGGAAGAGAGGGTTAAACTCGTGAGAGTAAATGATCGTTTCCCCTCCTCCCTTTTCTTTGTCAGAGAAGAAATGAGTGTATTTGCACCTTTAGTGTTTGCACGGCATTTTCAAATTGTTCTCACTTTCTGGAAGTCCCTGGGAGACAGACTGTTCCCCCCGCCCCCTCAGGGGATATGTGAATTCTGGGCCCAATGCTTTGAAAACACCAATTCAAATTGGAATCGTGGGTCCTAAGCATGGCTGTGGGGAGAAAGTAATTTATCGATCTAAGTAACTCAATATCTAAAGAAACATCACCAGTGTTAGTAATTAAACATAAATTCTCCAGGGGTGACTGCCTTGTCGCCATTTGTCTGTGGTGAGGTGGACATGCTTCTCTGTGCACTGGCCTCTGAAGCCACCGAGGTTACTGGCCAGCACATTTCCAGTTTGGGGACATTAGATAAATGCTCACTGTTTTATCTTGCTGTTTCTATGCTGCTCTAAGGTCAGAACTTCAGAATGGTTCTGCTTTAGGATCGAAAGCTTTCCTGAGCACCTGAACAAAGAGGAAATTTAAGGCATAGGCACATTTAAATTCAGGAGTCACTCAGTTCTGTGAAGAAAAGCAGGTGGAGGGAGTTCCCGTCGTGGTGCAGCGGAAACAAATCTCACTAGGAACCATGCGGTTGGGGGTTCGATCCCTGGCCTCAATCAGTGGGTTAAAGATCTAGCCTTGCCATGAGCTGTGGTATAGGTTACAGACATGGCTCGGATCCCGCGTTGCTGTGGCTGTGGGGTAGGCCGGTGGCAGCTACAGCTCCGATTAGACCCCTAGCCTGGGAACCTCCATATGCCATGAGTGCAGCCCTGAAAAGACAAATAAAAAGGGCTGATGGAGCAAGTGGACTACTATTGGGTCCCAGCACCGTGGCTCCTCGGGCCGTTGTTGGGACCCACAAGTGGTTGGGTCCAGTGTTGAGCTGAAGACGATGACACTGCAAACAGCAGCAAGGACGCTAAGGCTGTCTTGAGGCTCTGGCCATCTCTTTGGGTCTTGGCTGGTTGACATGCCTGACTTCATGTGGGAATCATCATTTGGCGGTGGTCTTTGGGCCTGTAGACTTTCTTTCCAAAGGAGCAGCTTTGCCTCTGATGGAATCAAGACCTCAGATTTCTGCGGTGCATGTGGTCAGGTGACCGAGCAGAGACCGAAGAGCTAATTCCAGGGTTCTCTGTCCAAGTGTCGGTTCTTGGGTGGATGCGGCAGATCCTGTTTTGCTATGTATCTTTTCCTCATCCTCTAAGTTCCACTTCAGTGAGGCATTTCCTCAGGGAAATTGTGATTTGACTACTAAACTTTCGATTTGTACATTTTTTTTTTTTGCAGCTTTAAAAATTTAGCTTTTTTTCTGTGTTCTATTGGAGTAGTCCTTATTTTATAAATGTCTATTTCCTGATATCCCAGTTGGATTTATGGTGTGTGTGTGTGTGTGTGTGTGTGTGTGTGCATTTCCTAGTTGTATTTGGCGGTTGTAGAGATTTTTATTTATCAGGACAAAACCCTCTTCCAATGCGTGTACTTTGGACTCTGCCATTGTTTGGATACCTTTCTTTGTAGTTTTCATTGAACCTTGGTGTTTTATTGCTATGTAATTTTTCTCTATGAAGTTTACAGCCGTTTTCTTTGGCTAATTAAAAAAAATTTTTTGTTTACTTGGGTTTTCTCGCAATGCATGTATCTGAAGCCTGATTGCACAGTGACTTGACTTCCGTATCATGTTTCTGGATTTAAAGCCAATATTCTATTGAAAATGCACATGCTGTAGAAGGTGAAAAATGAAACTCCTCCAACACTTCCCCATAACTGTCCCCCAGGCGACCCACTGTTTGCATTGTCTTGTTTATTTTTTTTTAATACACATAAAAGAAGACTTGTACTCACAAAGTCTGTAGACTTTATTTTCTAAACGTTATTTTCTTGAAGGACAGTTGATTTGCAGGGTGTTAATTTCTGCCATACAGCAGAGTGATTTAATTATACATGTATATACATTCTTTTTCATATCTTTGCTATTTTGGTTTATCACAGGATATTAAATATGGTTCCCTGTGCTCTGCAGTCGGACCTTGTTGTTTATTCATTCTCTGTGTAATAGTTAGCCTCTCCTCATCCCAAACTCCCAATCCATCCCTCCCTTCCCCCTCCTCCCCCCTGGCAGGTCTGTTCTCTGTGTATGTGAGGTCTGTAGACTACTTTATTTTGTTTTGTTCTGTTTTTTGTTTTTTGGGGCTGCACCTGCAGCATATGGATGTTCCCAGGGTAGGAGTTGAATCAGAGCTTGTAGCCGCTGGGCTACACCATAGCCACAGCAACGTGGGATCCAGGCTGCATCTATGACCTACACCACAGCTCACAGCAATGCCAGGTCCGTAACCTACTGAGCAAGGCCAGGATCTAACCTGCTTCCTCAGAGATGCTAGTCAGATTCTTTTCTGCTGAGCCGAGACAGGAATTCCTTTAGACTCCTGTAGACTGCTTTAGATCTGGCACAGAGACCATAGCCATACACCTAAGGAATGTTTACCTACCTCTGATTGTGTGTGTGTGTGTGTGTGTGTGTGTGTGTGTCCTTTAACACCTGTATGCTTTTGATTGCCCTGCTTTTTAGTTATGCAAAAAGACCTCCAAAACTAGGGAGTTCCCGTCGTGGCACAGTGGTTAACGAATCCTACTAGGAACCATGAGGTTGCGGGTTCGGTCCCTGCCCTTGCTCAGTGGGTTAATGATCTGGTGTTGCCGTGAGCTGAGCTGTGGTGTAGGTCGCAGGTGCCGCTCAGATCCCATGTTGCTGTGGCTCTGGTGTAGGCCGGTGGCTACAGCTCTGATTAGACCCCTATCCTGGAACCTCCATATGCCGCGGGAAGCAGCCCTAGAAAAGACAAAAAAAAAACCCTCCATCTTTTATGATTCAAAAGACCATTAGTTTTATTATATATTGAAAACGGATCCTTAAACTTCTAATGCCTTCCGATTATTTTACATTTGCTTGTGTTATATACTATTATTTTATTGCAGGATAATGTTCAATTATGGAAACGACGCCAAAGAGGCGTGATTTTTCTGGCTTACTGTGTAATTGTTTATTGAGTATTTTTCTCATTAGAGTGATTTTTTTTTTCCTTTTGAATTGCAGAGATAAAGAAGCTTGCTTAGATCTTGTAAATTGATTATTACGTGGCTAAAGAAATCAGATCATTTTCAAGTGCTTCCTCTATGGAAGGCATTGCATTCAGGATTGAAGAGAGGGAAATATTTTGAGATTCTTCCTTTTCCTCTCAAAAAACTAGTTGTATGTATTCAAATATCAATAACAGAGCTCTGGGCGTGGTGCAGCGGAAACAGATCCGACTAGGAACCATGGGGTTGCAGGTTCCATCCCTGGTCTTGCTCCGTGGGTTAAGGATCCAGTGTTGCCGTGAGCTGTGGTGTAGCTTGCAGACACGGCTCGAATCCCCAGTTGCTGTGGCTGTGGCGTAGGCTGGCAGTAACAGCTCTGATGCGATCCCTAGCCTGGGAACCTCCATATGCCACAGGTGCAGCCCTAAAAAAAGACAAAAGACAAAAAAAATAAAATGCCAATAACAAAAACAGCAAATACCTGAGAAGTCCCACAGGTGTTGACTTAGAAGTCAACAGAAGGTCTATGATCTCAAAGTTCGTAGAGGGTCCAGTTGGTTGCCAGGGCCTGTGGTGACTGAGATGGATTCGCGGGGTGGTGTGTCAGAAACAGAACTTTGGCAGGTGGGATTCAGAAGCCCTTGTCTGTGTGAAAATGGAAAGCAGAGGACAGAGCTTTTGGATGCTGGTCAGGAGCAGAGGAAGAGTGCAGCAGGGGCCATGGTGAGGAGGTGTAGGAGTCTATTTAAGCTCAGAGGCCATTGGGGAGTTTGAAACAGGGGCTTGTCAGAAGGATCTGATTGATATGTTCAGAGTTCACTCAGGCCACTGAGGAACAGCAGATTCTGTAACCGTTGTTTTATTTGTATTCAATGGTATTATGTAAGCAATATTCACACTGGGCCACGGAGCCGTGTTAAGGGGAAATGAAAACAGGTTGATCTGTGATTCTGAGCTTCCGTGATGGGTATGGGGGATCCGGAGTTGGAGTGGGAAAGGATGGGCTTGGTTTCAGTCATGTTGGGCTGGGGATGGAGGCATAAGCCAGCTGGCCATAGTGGTCCTTGGCAGTCGAGGAAGAAACAAAGGCCGAGGTGCTCCAAGAGAAAGATGTTTTTGTTTGGGTGCTTTTTTAAAATTATTTCTTTCAATTTTATTTAATTTTTATTTTATATTAGAGTACACTGGATTTGCAATGTTGTGTTAGTTTCAAGTGTATGGCAAAGCGATTCAATTATACATACGCATATATCCATGCTCTTTTAGATTCTTTTCCCGTGTTGGTTATTACAGACTATGGAGTAGAGTTCCCTATGCTATATAGTAGGTCCTTGTTGATTATCTATTTTATATATAGTAGTATGTATATGTTAATCCCAATCCCCTAATTTATTCCTCCCCTCCACCTTTACCCTTTGGTAACCATAAATTTGTTTAAGTGAGTCTATTTCTGTTTTGTACATAGGTTCATTTGTATCATTCTTTTTTAGATTCCACATATAAATGAAGTCATATGGTATCTGTTTTTCTCTGACTTATGTAGCGTGATAATCTCTGGGTCCATCCATTTTGATGGAGATGGCATCGTTTCATCCTTTTTTATGGCTGAGTAATACTCCATTATATCTATGTACCACATCTTTATCCATTCCTCTGTTAATGGACACTTAGGTTGTTTCCATGTCCTGGCTATTGTGAATAGTCCTGCAGTGAACATTGGGGTGCAGGTATCTTTTTGAATTTATGGTTTTCTCTAGATAGATGCCTAGGAGTGGGATTGCTGGATCATATGGTAGTTCTATATTTAGTTTTCTGAGGTACCTCCATACTATTTTCCATAGTGGTTGTACCAATTGACAGTCCCACCAACACTGTAGGAGGGCTCCCTTTTCTCCACATCCTCTCCAGCATTTATTGTTTGTAGACTTTCTGATGATGGCCATTTCGACTGATGTGGGGTGACAGCTCATTGTAGTTTGGGTTTGCATTTCCCTAATAATTAGTAATGTTGAACATCTCTTTGTGTGCTTTTTAGCCATCTGAATGTCTTCTTTGAAGAAATATCTACTTAGATCTGTCCATTTTTTGATTGGGCTGTTTGGTTTTTTGATACTGAGCTATATGAGTTGTTTGTTTTGGAAATTAATCACTTGGTCACTTTATTTGCAACTATTTTCTTCCATTCTGTGGGTTATCTTTTTTGTTCTATTTATGGTTTCTTTTGCTATGCAAAAGCTTTTAAGTTTAATTAGGTCCCATTTGTTTATTTCTATTTTTATTTTCATTACTCTAGCTGGTGGATCCAAAAGATATTGCTGTGATTTTTTTGTCTAAGAGTATTCTGCCTATGTTTTTTTCAAAGAGTTTTATAGTATCTGTTCTTACATTTAAATCTTTAAACCATTTTGAGTTTATTTTGTATATGGTGTTAAAGAGTGTTCTAATTTCATTCTTTTACATGTAACTATCCAGTTTTCCCAGCACTGCTTATTGAAGGGACTGTCTTTTCTCCATTATATATTCTTGCCTTCTTTGTCAGAGGTTAGTTGTCCATCGGTGCTTGGGTTTATTTCTGGGCTTTCTCTCTTGTTCCATTGATCTGTATTTCTGTTTTTGTGCATTAATATACTATTTTGATGACTGTAGCTTTGTAGTATAGTCTGAAGCCAGGGAACCTAATTCCTCCAGTGCTGTTTTTCTTTCTCAGGATTGCTTTGGCTATTGGGGTCTTTCGTGTTTCCATAAAAATTACAAAAAAATTTTTTTGTTTAGTTCTGTGAAATATGCCACTGATAATTTGATGGAGATTGCTTTGAATCTGTAGATTACTTTGAGTAGTACAGTCATTTTGATAATATTGATGCTTCCAATCCAGGAACATGATCTATCTTTCCATCTGTTTGTGTCATCTTTGATTTCTTTTGTCAGTGTCTTCTAGTTTTCAGAGTATAGGTCTTTTGTCTCTTTAGGTAGGTTTATTCCTAGGTATTTTATTCTTTTTGATGTGATGGTAAATGGGATTGTTGCCCTAATTTCTCTTTCTGATCTTTCATGGATAATATATCGAAATGCAGTTGTTACTGTGTATTACTTTTATATCCTGCAACTTTACCGAACTCATTCATGAGCTCTAGTAGTTTCCTGGTAGCATCTTTGGGATTTTCTATGTATAGTATTATGCTTCTGCAAACAGTGACAGTTTTATTTTTCCTTTTCCAATTTGGAATCCTTGTATTTCTTTTTCTTCTCTGATTGCTGTGGCTAGCACTATTATCTTTTACCTTCTGTTTTGAAAACATTTCTGAACATAAAAGTTCAGCTCTCTGCAAGAGGATTTAAGCTATTGTGACAGTGCATATCCCAAGCCTCAGCTTGATTGTCTGACAGCATTTCCCTTCCAGGATTATAGTTGAGAGGTGACACTACTGTTTTGGAGATTTACTCCAGCCTCATCTTGCTCCAAGGTCAGTTATGATTTCCTGCTGTGTATTTCTAAAGAATGATTTTAAGCATTTCAAAACGGAAAGGTAGGAGTCCCCGTCGTGGCGCAGTGGTTAATGAATCCGACTAGGAATCATGAGGTTGCGGGTTTTATCCCTGGCCTCGCTCAGTGGGTTGAGGATCCAGCGTTGCTGTGAGCTGTGGTGTAGGTCGCAGATGCCGCTCGGATCCCTTGTGACTGTGGCTGTGGCTGTGGCGTAGGCCTTGGATACAGCTTGGATTCAACCCCTAGCCTTGGAACCTCCATGCTGTGAATGCAGCCCTAGAAAATACAAAAAAAAAGGAAAGGTAACTCAAGTAGAAAGGCAGTTTCAGAGCCCAGAAGCTAACCCCACTGGATACGTAGTTTCTATTCTATCCATCGCTGTCTTCACTGCTTTCCTGAACCTTATAGACAAGTAGCTTCAAGTTTTATATTTGGACATATTTCTTTTTTCTATGATAGATTGAGGATAATGAAATAATGACAAGTGATGAAATAATGGCAAGAGTTTTTTTTCTTACCAATTATTTGTTACATAGATGGTTTATAGAAAATCAGTTTAAGGATTGGTTGACTTATGCTTTGAAAAAGAAAATATTTGAATATAGGGAATAGCACAACACTCCCCCTCACTCCATTTTTAAAAAATCTCTTTCAGAGTTCCCTCGTGGCTCAGTGGGTTAAGGATCCAGCATTGTCACTGCTGGGGCTCTGTTTCCTGCTGTGGCATGGGTTCAATCCCTAGTCCAGAAACTTCCATGTGCGTTGGGTGTGGCCAAAAAAAAAAAAAACCTACTGCATCTCTTTTAATTTTAGAAGAATCACAGATGGAAATGAGCAGATTTATTTCTTTTGTTCCTAAGGAAAATTGTATCTGTAGTCATCTATTGTAGGGATCCTTAGGTTATAACTATTTAAGATGTGGCATTGATGAGAATGTGTGCAAATCAAGGAGATGGTGTTTATTCACCCACAGGTGAGATATTTTAGAAGAGCAAGTTCTGGGAAGGTCAGAAAATAACGGAATGGTGTTCTTCCGAGGAGTGTACTGACAGTACTTTTTGGGGAGCTCGTGGGATCCCAGAGATATCTAGTCCAGGCCCCTTCCCATTTACATGACAAACGCCTCAAGACTCTGGCCGTGGTCATTCAGTGGCCTCGTGGACCCTCCGGTGAAGAGCAAGGGAGGACACTGGCTTGGTCCCCAGTGCAGCAGCCCTGACTGTTTCAGGTTGAAAGTTTCTGCTACAATTATATGTCCTTTGTTCTGGTTCTTCCTGTGGTGCTAGTCATTTAAAAAAAAAAACAAACCTAGTTCCTCTTCTGTGTGACAACCATCGGGTGCTTCAAGGTGGCTCGTGGTCGTTCTTTGGTCCAAGACTCTTACTCTCTGTTCTTCGCGGTGAGTGGGATTGTGCAGGGATTCTGCACAGAGCCAAGACGGGAAATATCACCGCGAGCGAGAGTTCAGTGTTGCTGGTTTTCATGACTGTGCTCACGATGGAGCCGCCTCCTCGTGTCGCCACCCCAGCCCTGCAGCAGCTCAGGGGCAGGTAGAGAACCCACCCCAGGAAGGAGTGAAGTTATTTCCAGGCATGGTTCTCACGAGATGGACACGTGGAAGGATTGGCAACCTCATGAATGGGACCCCTCAACTCAGGGGTGTCCCGAGGCTCTGTAACCCTCCCAGGAGTGCTTGGCAAACTTGAATGTGCAATGGGTGGGGTCTGGGACTATAACTTCCCAACAAGACCCTCGGTGATGCTAGTTTTGCTGGTCTGTGGACCATGCTTGGAATAGCGAGGCTGGGAAATGCATCAGAATCACAGTATGAAGTGGAGGACAGTTTGGGATCAGAAAGGCCAGGGCTGTCAATGTCCTCTTTGCTCTGCTCGCCTCCTTAACCTGAAGAATCCGAGGCTCCATGACAGCAGAAAAATAGCAGCCTTCGTGGTTCATTCCAGCAGGATCTGTGGAGCCCACATACGAGCCAGTCAGACACCCAGTCCCATGGGTCATAGCAGGTTGGTTGAACCAGACCCGGGGGTGGGGTGGGGGTGGGGGTTGTCATCTCTCCTCAGGAGTCCAGAAAGGCAGGGCCGAGTGCTGGCAGGGCCTCCATTGTGCAAGGATCGGAGACACTTCCAGGGCAAAGCCTGCTTCCTCCAGTGACCACAACAAGAGTGGTTCTTGGCATTTTCCAGCAATGCTCTGAGAAGCGTTGCTTTTAGGATATTTGCAGATGCCTTCCTACTCCCCAAGGGACAGCTGTGTGAACTCGTAGAAGAATGGCAGAGGTCGCTGATGTTGTTCCTGGGAGCTCAGCCCCCCTCAGCTCTGTTGGCCCAGGAAGAGCCAGGGCAGAGCGGCCCACGTGCCTCGGGGTCTGGGACGCCTTCTTCCCTCCCCTCCCGAGCAGAAGGACTTGGTTCCCGCCGTGAGGAGGCGCGAAGGTTTGCTTCACTCCTTCTGCAAGAATAACTTGAGCCCTGCCTTTTGCCACCTGGACTCTGCGGGGAGAGTGGCTTTGAGGAAGTCGGGCCAGGGAGGCCACATGGTGCAGGTGACTCATTCGAGACGCAGGCTCAGCAGCCGCGAGAAAGTTAGCCCGTGTTGAGTGACCCTGGGGCCCCCTGAGCTGGGCTGGCACCACTGCCCAGCGTGCAGAGGGTTAGGAAGGAACTGGGGGCTGGGAAGGCTTTGTGGGCCGGGCCTGGGAGCTGAGGAAGCGCCCAGCCAGGACAGAACTAGGTGCAAATTCCTACCTGCCAGGTCGCAGACCCCACCCGGCCTCTTTACCAAGCGGGTCTCGGTGATTGTCTCACCTGTGTATGAAATCAGACGACAGGGTGTGCAGAGCAGGAGGCGACTGGGCAGATCGTGTTTCGGTCGGTCTTTGGTGCTGGCGGGGCTTTCCCCTTTGTCCTTGAGAAAAGAACCTCTGGGAAAATTTGAAACCTTGAGCCCGTCACCTGCCAACTTTAATGGGCGCAACTAAGCTTTAAAAGTGCGACCCGTGTGCTAGATGGCTCAATCCATAGCCCCCAAACATCATAAACATAGCCACACAACAGACAGGTACAGACCAAAGACAAATGGCTTGGTCCCTTAAGAGACAAAATAACAAGGGCACGTGCACCAAAGCGTGGCGGGCTCCATAAGGGGACCCTCGGGGTTCTTGGCCCTTACGGCTGTGGACGTGAAACCCTTAGGTGATGACATTGAGTGGACAGCGGGACAGCGAGAAAGGTGGCCGATCTATAAGCAGATCCGTGAGGGTCCTCGAGCCTGACAGCTCTTGAGCCCTCGCCTGCACTGAGTCGCGAATATCCTGGAAGGGGAGCTGCCTCGAGACAGATGACATCCTTGTCGTCTCCCTCCTCCCCTCACTGAATGGTTCTTAATGTGAAAGGCAGGATGATTAGCTCCTAGGAAGACTTTTTTTAAAAAACCAAACATCTAAAGGTATAATTCATTGTCAGCGCCTTGGTCCCCCCTCTTGGAATATTTCCAGAATTAGCCAAGGGTCTGTCTCCTTGTCTCTGTGTCTAAGGAATGTGTCCTGCCGCTCCTGCACCCGCATCCGCCTCTTCCTTAGATTTGCTCCTCCGTCTGCGCCGCATGAATACGCGCATGTTCACTTGAACATCCTTTGAGAGCCTCTCCTTGTCCCCTGGGACGAGGGCCCCCTGGGCTGATGTACAGAAACAGTCTGTCAGTGTTGGTGCGTCCTGGTGTGCAGGGTGGTCGTGCTTGGTTAACACCACAGCAGGCTGACGAGGACGGGCCGGGAAGCTAAGAGCTGCAGAAGAGGGTGGGGGGCAGAAGCAGATGGTGATGGAAACCGGGCGGAAGTGACCTTGGCCAGAGAGGCCTGCAGGGGAGTACTGAGGCTGGTAGGAGGACGCAAGCAAAAGTCACGGGAGTGTGGCTTTTCTTTGTTTCTTTGCTTTTCAGGGCCACACCCACAGCATATGGAAGTTCCCAGGCTAGGGGTCAAATCAGAGCTGCAGCGGCCGGCCTACACCACAGCTCAGAGCCACGGCGGATCCTTAACCCATGGACTGAGGCCAGGGATTGAACCCGCATCTTCATGGATGCTCGTAGGGATCGTTACCGCTGAGGCACAATGGAAACTCTGGGAGTGTATCTTTGAGGCCAAAACTGGAAAGCTTGGACTTTCTCCGAAACTGGTGTTTGGAGTTTTTCCAGTATTCGTGCAAGTGATTGGAGACTTCCCTCTTTCATCCCTTATTTCTCTGGTCAGGGCTCTACACATCCCAGAACACAATTCGATTGACTTGGGTCTAAGCCTGATCCTTGGAGCCAGGGCAGCAGGAATGTGGTCCAGACAAAAGTGGTTGGGTAACTGTGGATCAGTAAAGTAACGGTAGATATCTTACTACCTGTGGTTATAGACACTTAACTCTAAACCCAGATTGCAGTTGAAGGCCGCAGGCTTCCTGACTGCCTGCTCAGATTTTTTCTCTGTGTTCTGTATCCTCAGCTGCCAGCTCCTGAAAGGCAGGGGCTAATTCTTATCTTTTTATATTTGGCCGCGCCCTTGGCATGCAGAGGCCAGGGATGGAACCCACGTCACAGCAGTGACAGTGCTGGGCCCTTACCCCACTGTGCCACCAGGAAACTCCTTTATTCATCTTTGTATCCTCGGGACCTAGCACAGCCCTAGGCATGAGAAGGGTCACTCATTCGTTTGCCCTTGTATGAGGTGGAAACATGGGGAGGATTACATATGACCTTGACCTTGACCCTCCTGGGTTTTTTTTATAAAGACTTTTTTAATGCCCCTATCTCCACCCCAGTAGATCCCAGCCTCTTTTTCTCATTCTAATTTTGGTCCTGCATCAGCATGGTCCTTCATTGCTCTTGCTTGCCAGAGACCCCCCAAAAAAAAGAAAGAAAGAGAGGAAGGAAGGCAGACAGACAGACAGAAAGAAGAAAATAAATAAATGTCCGTAGGCCCCTGTTGACCTGCAGGGGTGCCTTGTCCTGTAGGCAGAAGCCATTCTGATGGGCTCTGGTCTGAACAGCCAAGCCAGATTCCCTCCTCAAAGGCAGATTTTTGGTCTTAAGGCATCAGGCACGTAGGCATCCCCCTAAAGGATGGACGCTTTTTGGTGTGAGATTTACGAGGAGCAAACTTGAATCAGGTTGAAGTAGGCTCAACTGCAGTCTCTTGACTTTTCTTTAACCCCTGTCAGATTAACCCCTATCCTCGGTTAATCTGGTAACTAGATGCTATCCAAACGAGCCTCTGTAATAACAGCAGCCTCTAATCTGCTGGGCTCCACACAGCTTTCCCCGTAGGCTGCTGGTGTTTTGGCAGATGCGATGGCTATTTTTTCCTTTTTAGGATTCCGCTTTTACTAGGAACCCCGGAGGCCCTCAGAGATTTGCGAGACAGACTTCAGCCCAGAGCTTAGCCTCCCAGATGGTAATTAATGTTTACACAAAATGACAAGCACAAAATGGAATCTCTTTGAGCCCTGCCAAGCACCCATCATTCCCCTGATCTCCCACTCTTGCAGTGTTTGAAAATTAATTTGCCTTGAACAAACAGTGGGCTTTCCTCTATTTATTTGTACAGTTTCAGTGACCGAGAAGAAGAGCTGTAAGGCTGAATGTCATCCCTCCATTCGTTCGAGTAATTGAATCTGCTAATGGAACAAACCGGTCTCTGTTTAACGATTTGAAGAAAAGAGAGGAGGAAAATAAAGAGAAGTGTGTTAGAGAAGGGAGATTATTTTCGGTGAAACACCTTTGGTGTGTAGTTTAGAGATAGTACCTAAAACATGGGGGTGTCCAAAGTATTGGCAAGTGAATTCAGGAGTGCTGCTTCCATTTTAATAAGTATATACAGGGAGTTCCCATTGTGGCTCAGTGGGTTAAGAACCTGTCCTAGTGTCTGTGAGGATGCAGGTTCGATTCCTGGCCTCGCTCAGTGGGTTAAGGATCTGGTGTTGCTGCAAGCTGCAGTGTAGGTCACAGATGCGACTCAGATCCATTGTTGCTGTGGCTGTGGTGTAGGCTGGCAGCTGCAGCTCCGATGGGACCCCTAGCCTGGGAACCTCCGTATGCCACGGGCATGCCCCATTCTAGATGATGAGGACCAAACATTTAGAAAGATATAGATGGGTGGGTGGGTGGCCAATGCCCCACATGTTTTTTTGGGGGTCTTTAAGGCTCATTCATATTTGCTACAAGAACGACCTTGTAGTAAGTAAGCCTATTAGGGGCTGTCTAATCACGTATAAAGACCAAAAGCAGAAATATGTCTTGGGGGGGGGTTTCTTCGCCTCCCCACCTCCTCCTCCGTCTTCTCCATCATCTATCCTCACCCTTTCCTTTCTGTTCTGATAGACCAGTTAGGACCAGTTAGAACCCTTGAGAAGCTGATGAAAGGTTAATGCGTACAGTCCTGTCTTCGTGTCTGAGAGAGAAATACTTATCTGTCTTTCGGGTAGAGAACTTTTTAAAAGATTCTATCCAGTAGGTAAAGTAGTTTAAAGAGACTTGAACAGTCACTTTCCCAATTGACTTCTTTCTGTGGTAGCTGTGTATTGTCCATGAAGGAACTCTTAAAAATATAATCCTTTTCTTTTCTTTTGCAACAGTAATACCTATTCACTACAGAAAATTTGGAAAGTTTTTTTTAAAAGCACAAATTTAAAAATCCCAGTCACTGGTTACTTCTGATTGAGGGGATTACAGTTAAGTTTGATGCATCTTTCTAAACTCTTTTGGTGCATGTATGTAGCATTTACACAAATAATTTATAAAGTATTGAAACCATATTGATAATAGTGCTTTATTTTTCTTAGTAGTAATTTTGTCGTGATATATTTTCCATGAAATTAAATCTTCTTCTATAATAGTTTTGGGAATATTGATCATATTACTTATTTTGTGCTATACATTGTGGAAAGCACTTAACATAATTCCCACAACCACCTTTTGAGGTAGTTGCCATGTTTTTGCAATAAGGTTTGGGACTTCTAGAAACATAGCACCCCATCACAGGAACATAATGTATCAAATCTCGGAGTTCCCGTCGTGACACAGCAGAAACCAATCTGATTAGGAACCATGAGGGTTGTGAGTTTGATCCCTGGCCTTGCTCAGTGGGTTAAGGATCTGACATTGCCGTGAGCCGTGGTGTAGGTCACAGATGTGGCTCGGATTCTGCGTTGCTGTGGCTCTGGCATGGGCCAGTGGCTACAGCTCCGATTTGACCCCTAGCCTGGGAACCTGCATTATGTGGTGGGTGTGGCCCTAGAAAAGACAAAAAAAAAAAGAAAAGAAAAACCATGCAAAAAATTATTTTGTGTTTCTATGCAAAAGCAGTTAGCTTCAAGGTGTTTCAGCTGCACAGATGATCAGCGGGACTTTAGAAAGTGAACCGAGACACTGTGCGGGGTTTACCTTCTTATCACAGCGCATCCAGTCTCCCAGAGAGCCACCAATACCCTCCAGTCATGGTGACAGCCAAGTTTCACATTTTGAAAACTCTCCCAAGGAGAGTGGTCTCCGCTTTTGTAGCTTAACCTTTAACTAGCGCTCTGTCTCTCTCTACTTATTTATTTATTGTTTCATCAAACCCTTGAACACAGATTCTCAAAGCATTTGGAGGGATATGTTTCTGAAAGTTTATTATAGGCCCTATAATTTTCTTGTTGGGCTCGTTCCCAGGTGTTAGATGATTTTGGTTATTATAAAGGGAATTCTTTTTTATTTCTTATTCACTATTGCTGGTGTGTAGAACAGGGCAGAGTGTTTGTGGGTTTTCTTGGATATCTTACTGAGCTGCCTTATTACTTCTAATATTTTTTCAGCTGGTTGTCTGTGTTTTCCAGCTAAATGATTATGTTTTTTGTAAACAGCAGTTTTGCCTCTTACTTTTGTTGTATGTTTGTGGTTGGTTTTCCATTTAAATGACGGGAATCACTTGCTCCTTACAGGTTTAGTCCACATTATCTAAAACACTAAATGGAACTAGTACCTTTTCTGGGTTGATATTGAGTCATTTTTCAGTTCATGATGAGGTTTGTTTGCTTTTAAGTCAGTTTTAGGGACATATTTTTTCTCAAAATCCACTTATTTTATTTTATTTTATTTATTTATTTTGCTTTTTAGTGCTGTACCCATGCGGCATATGAAGCTTCCCAGGCTAGGGGTCAAATCAGAGCTACAGCTGCCGGTCTATACCATAGCCACAGCAACTCAGGATCCAAGCCGCAACTGCAGCCTACACCACAGTTCATGGCAACTCCATATCCTTCCCTGATTGAGGCCAGGAATTGAACCTGCATCCTCATGGATCCTAGTGAGGTTTGTTAACCGCTGAGCCACAGCAGGAACTCCTATTTTAAAAGTTATAAACATGAGCATTCTATTTTCTTATTTTACACATGCCTATTCCTCATAACACTTATTCAAATTCTCAGTTTTGTTTGCTTTGCTTTTTTTCCCTTGCTCAGACTGTTTTTAAACATAAGACAAATTTCGCAAATCCTAACAGGTAACATGATCACATAATTCCCAAATTTAAATACACATGCAGGTAGGCAGTAAATATCTCCCTCTCTCCCAGTCACCTGTCTCCCGATCTCCCTCCTCCCCAAGCCCTGGAACAGGTAACCCCCTGCTGTTAGTTTCTTGGGTGTTCTTCCAGAGCTTCTTTATATATAAGGTAAAATGAATACATATAATTTTTCTTCCATTTGTCATAAAAGCTTTTGTATGCTCTAGTTGCACACACAGAGACCTCATTACCTGTGCAGCTGCAGTCTCTTCCACTGTCTAGGTGTATCGAATTTATGTGGAACCGGTCCCCTCATGATTACATTTGAGTTGTTTCTAAACAAGCCATTCAAACCAGGATGTTGTGTCACTGTGTCTATAGACCAAATTCTTAAGCACCAGGTCAAGGGATCTTCACTAGTCTTTTGGCTAAATGTTGACACATTGTCCTCCACCAAGGTTATCGGGTTTAATTCAGCCAGTAAAGTGAAAGAGGGAACTTGGATCCACTTTATATCAAAATCAAGCCCATGTGTTGTTAATCTTCCCTTAAATTTTTCACACACTTATTGTGTTTGAGTCAGGTGTGTTGAGATATAATTTACAGGCAGTACATTCAGCCTTTTTTACCGTACAGGGTAATTTGAATTTGCATATCTTTTATTACAAGCATGATGTTATTTTTACAAACACAAAAGAGAAATTTTAAAACCCCAAATGTAATGAATAAAACTTCTAAATAAGACGAGTCAGTGTACATGTTCATATTTCTTCTAGCCTCAGCACGTTTCATCCTTTGGCACATTCAGAGCTCACTGAGCAATACTAAAAAAAAAACTTTTTTTTTTTTTTAATGTGTTCTTGCCAATTTTGGAAAAGCACAGTAAGACAAATGGACTGTCAGGATGGAAAAGCTTAACTGGGAAGATGCATTTGTTGAATAATTGAAAGGAAGAGGAAATGCATTACCGATTAGCCACAAAAATGCATGACGCCTAATCCGTGCCTCAGGAGCCTGAGAGGCCCGTGTAAACGGGGTTAAAACTGTGTCAGCCCCAGAGTTCTTACCCACCTTCAGATCTGTCGCTGCCTTGCTCATAAGTTGCAGCACCTGCATTGATGGGTGGACGAGAGCTTTCAGATTTAGCTGCAGGGCCATGTTCCAGCAACTCTTTGTCACTCTCCTAACCCTTTGCACTGTCTGGCCTTCCTCAAATATTTTAACCCAGTCCTGGGTTTATCATGACCTGCTTTGTTTGGGGGTTTTTGCTTCTCAGGGGGCAACACTGTGTAAATGAGAGAACTGAGTGGTTGGAGAGTTAGGACAAGAACTGTGCATCTGGCGCGGTAAACAGCAAGCAAGCTCTTCACTGGCTTGAGTAACACCCTTGCTGATCCTACCTGGGAAATTTTCGGCAAGGTTGACTCTGGAGCCCCACTCACCCCCAGAGCTCCTGAACCTGAATCTGCATATTAATCGGACTTGCAGGGGGTTCCCAGGTTAAAGTTTGGGAAGCGCCGGGATGCTGTCCCAGGTTCTGGTCTTCTTCCAGCCTTCTGTTCCCTCAGCCATTCATCACCACCAATAGCACTGTCCAAAGTTGAAGGGTTCCCTAGCGAGGTTTTCACTTGCCTGTGTACCTCGTTGATGGCCACTGATGGCCACAAGTCCAGAGTCTTGGCATCACTCCTCTGAGTCTAGCTGGGTTTGGGGTGGTCCTGAGACAATGGGGTAACATAATAAGCACCAACTTCATTTGCCTTTAGGGAGCCTTGGGAAACAAGCCCCAGCCTGCACCGTGGCTTCTGCAGACTTGGCTGTGTTGCCCAAATTCTAGAGGCTTATCACATAAAGGACAAGGAGATAAATACAGTTGCGCTAGATAGACAGGAGTACATTTAACTGATAACCTCTGGCTGGTGTCCCTTGGGAAGGAAACTGTCTTTTGTATCAGAGAGAAACTTTGGATGTGATTTTTTTTATTTTTTTTATTTTTTTTGGCGGCCGGGGGGGGGGGAGTCATGAATATAAATTTAAACAACCAAATAGAAAATATTTATGTATTTATTCCTCACCGTCCCTGTCCAGAGAGGACAAAGCAGTGCAAAAGAATAGGAATGTATTCCATTTTGTATGTGTGCCATATTTGTAAATGCATAATAATCCTCAGTCAGCTGTCAGAGAGGAAAAGCCTGCTTTTGCACGAGGAAGTTCTTTTTTATTTTGTGCCGTTAGGATTTCCGGGGTGTTAGTGCTTTCTGCCCCAGACCTAACTAACCATCCTGCTTTGTAGGAAGCCTGTGGTTTTCAGTGAGCTTGTATAATTGCTTGCTATGGAAAAATCATATGCAAATGAAAGAAGCAGCAGTGAGGAAGAAGCAGAGCCTGCATCCCTAGAGCTGGGTGTCTGCAGATAAAGGGTCTTTCTTTTGTGACGTCGGAGTTCTTGTGGCCCAAGTGGGGATGTGTCCACATCATGAATCCCGATGCAGTCTCTCAGCCCTAAGGTTTTGGGAATTCATAAAATGTCAGTTTATCCTAAGTAAAGATCTTCCTAGGAAGGTTCTGAAAACAACACTGGAGAGAAACAGGGCGGGGGTGGGGGACGTCCGAAGTCCAGAATTACTTTTCACCAGAGTTATCGGATGCTTTAATCCTTTCGTACATGAACCGTGGGAATTGGGGGCTTTCTTGGCATCCTGTGGGTGTGATTGTTCCAGACTGGCCTTTGGGATGTGAGGATAGCCAAGGTCATAGGAGCCACAAATGTGCTTTATCTCTACACCCCCTGTTTATGTCTGCTTTGGTGCATGTTACAGGTTGAATCTGCTTTACCAGAACAACATTGAAAATAATGGATGGCTTTGATGCACCTTGCAGGGAAGAAAAAAATGACAAGTATCCTCAGAGGACAGCAACAGAAATTAATAGGACCAGTGAGACTATAGTGTATTTTTCACACCTGTTAACAGTGAGAAGAGAAAGCTCAAGCCCAAAGTAGTTAATTTAGGAATCTCTGAAACCTATCCTCTTATCACAGCGGATGGCACCCTATTCTCTTCCTCGTGCTAAGCTGTCTGTAAATAATGAGAAAAGGATGGATTTAGTTTTAGCACAAAAATGTGAGAAAGGTAATTTTCCCCCCACATGTATGCAAAAGTACTGTTGGGGACATGTGACCTCAGCTGGGATCCTCTTTACTCCTGCTGAAGGGCGCAAGTGCTCAAAAAGTGCTGGTGTAGAAGGAAGTCCCCCCCATTAGTCCCTAAGGCAGGTGGTACATCTGTCCCTTTCCCATTGGTCAGGTCAGGGCGCACATTCTTCTCCGTTGGCTCATTTGGAACAAACTGTTGCTGGGAGAAGAGGGAAAAGGAAAGCGGAGGAGGGTTTCTCAGAAGCAGGAGGAACAAAATGGAGTAACCAAGGCTACCTTTGATAGAAAGGATG
This sequence comes from Phacochoerus africanus, assembly GCF_016906955.1. Lineage (NCBI taxonomy): Eukaryota > Metazoa > Chordata > Mammalia > Artiodactyla > Suidae > Phacochoerus > Phacochoerus africanus. The sequence goes on from NC_062548.1 coordinate 15,808,169, forward strand.
TATGTTAATTCTCATAGTACTTACTCCTAAATCGAGTCACCTCTTTATAGGTAATTCCGTGTTTGTCTTTCATTATTCTGTTAGAGGATTTTATGGAGTTTGATTTATAAGGTAATCAAGTAACCCCTATACTAGATGGGGCATGGATCTTTTGACCTTCGGAGGGAAGCATCTTTTTAAAATTCATCTAGGAGCATCTGTGGTCTCTATTTTTTTAGTGACTGTATATTTTACTTACATTTCACATCTCATCCTAGTCCCAAGGTCCAGGGTCACCCCTCTTACCCTCACTTGACTAAATACTCCTCCAGTGGTCCAGGGGCAGTCCTTTAAAAACTGTGTAATTGACAGGAAACGGATCCAAACACTGGTATCATCAGTGAGCTAGTAGGAGGCCTGCCCTTTGACCACAAGTTTAGCATTGCTCAACAGAAAATTATTTCTCCGAATGTCAGGCTTGCTTCATCAGTGAGATTGGCCTGCGGGGAGGAGGCCAGGCAGAGAAGAAACGTTTGCTTCTGTGGGCTACTGAGAACTTCCCCTGTATGGTCAAGAACTGTATTTGTTTTAAAAGGGGGAATCAACTTGTCCGCTCTTGTTCCTGAATTGTCATATAAAAAGGCTTTGCGGAGATGAAGAGAGGCATTCATTTTCCAGCTCTGGTGGCCTCAGCTGCTTTCTGGAAAGCAGGCTCCTCTGGCCGGTTGGCCTGTCCCCTCCCCCTCCCCCCAGGGGCACAGCAGCGCCCTGGGACCAGGCGGTGTCCTGTCGTGGGGCGCTGATGACCTGGGTCTGGGGGTGGCTTCCACTCACGTGTCTGCCTGTGCTTTTCTCTGCTCCCGCCCACACAGATCCGGAGCTCGGTGTCGGCGCGCTACCCGAACACGACGGCCACGATGCAGGGCCCATTGTCCCCAAGATATCGGGTCTAGAGAGGAGCCAGGAGAAGAGCCAGGACTGCGGCAAAGAGCCCATCTTTGAGCCCGTGGTGCTGAAAGACCCCCGTCCTCAGGTCCCGCCGCCGCCGCCCCAGCCCCAGGCGGAGCCCCCGCCCCGAGCGCCTTCTCCGGACCCCGCCTCGGGGCCGCGCGCTGAGCCCCCGCCGCCGCCCCCGCGCCCCGGCGCCCAGCCGCCCGCGCCCCCGGAGGCCCCGCCGCAGCCCGCGCCGCCCCCGCCGGCGCCCCGGCCGCCCCGGCCTCAGTCCCCCGGGCCGCTGCCGCCTGTGCAGGCCCACCCCTCCCAGGGCCTCCCCCAGCCTCTGTCCGCCTACAACAGCAGCAGCCTGAGCCTCAACAGCCTCAGGTGAGCCACCCTGGTCGCCTTCTGGGACGGGCGGTGGGTGCGGAATCCCACCAGGGCTGGAATTAGTTCCCTTGCTGGACACGTGGTTACTGGGTCCTCACTGAGGCAGGGGCACAGGACAGGGAGGGGCCCGCGAGGCGGGTGAGCCAGGGTCTCTTGGGACAAAGGTCGCATTGGGGTGGGCTGGGCTGGGTGGGGAAGTGAGGACACTGTTGGGAACCAAAATATCTGCAGAGGCTCCTGAGCAGGTGAAGGCAGGATGGAGAAGGCCCCAGGGAGGGGGAGTTGAGGGTGCCTTGCTGGGAGCCCCTGGTCCCTGGGGAGAGGCGGGGACTGGAAGCTCCCAGGGACATGGCCCGATATTCAGAGAGTCTTAGGAGGGAAGCTGTGTGCCTCTTGGTCACGTCTCCCTGCCACTCCAGGGGCAGGAAGATTGGACCAAGGAGTGCTCTGGTTTGAGGAGTTTGTATTGCGATTTACTTCCTCCTGGTGGGTCCCAGAGGCAGAGAAGAAGTGCAGAGTTCGGGGAAAGAGAAGTTCCTCTGTAGAGATCCAGGCCCTCTTCTGTCTTGTCTTTGCCTAATTACAAAGGAAAGTTGTAAAAATAGCACAAGGACACCCGTGGCACGGGGCCCATCCCTGCTTGTCCCAAGGGTTGTCATTCTAAGCTGTCACACGTGGCATCTTTGGCACTGTTTTCCCTGCGACAGCCTGGTGACTGTGGCGGTCCAGGGCTATGCTTTCTCCTGTCTGTGACAGGGGAAGGAAACTGCCTTCTCAGGGGCCAGGACCATCCTCTGCTCCTGAGGCCACTTTTGTGGCCCCCAGACCATAGAGGTGACAGGGCCCCTGAGCTCCGTGGCCCAGCTTCCCTGGAGCATGCAAGGTGCGCCCAGGTCACTGTGCTAACTCCTGTCTATTGATGCTGTTGCTTTGCAGGAAACAGGGCTGGTGCAGGATGGGAGGGCGCAGGACTGGGTAGGGACAGAGGGGAATGGAGCTAAGTTTTCGGCAGAATTAGCTGTCTGGATAGGACGCTGGGCGGCAGCTCTGGAGCGGCAGTTCCTGTCCTGCTGTGCCTACAGTCGGGGGGGCAACTTTAGAGGAGCTGCGACTTCAGCAGAGACTCTGTGTGCACAGGAGAGGGTCTGGAAGAGGGTGGAGCAAGAAAAAAAAGTGTCCTGTTGAAAGGCTTTTTGGGCAAGGAGATAGGCTTTTTTTTTTTTTAATAAATTGCATACTTTTTTTTTTTTTAATATTCCAACAGCAGTAGCAGAAGCAGCACTCCAGCAAAGACTCAACCCGCACCCCCTCACATCTCCCACCACCCCTCGGCCTCCCCATTCCCCCTGTCACTGCCCAACCACAGCCCCCTGCACAGCTTCACGCCCACCCTCCAGCCCCCCGCACACTCACATCACCCCAATATGTTTGCCCCTCCCACTGCTCTGCCTCCTCCACCACCTCTGACATCAGGGAGTCTGCAGGTGCCTGGACACCCGGCCGGGAGCACGTACTCAGGTAGGATGGAGGAGCAGCCTTGCTTCCCGGGGTTCCCTCTCTCCCCGGCCAGAGGCCTCCCCAGCTGTCTGTGTTGTCCCTGGTTGCTAGGTTTTAGCCATCCACGGTTTTCTGTGTTATTGTGTGTATTCTTGTAATCTTCCTCTAATCCTGTGTGGGCTGAGATGCAGCAGAAATATGTATCAACACCCTTCCCAGCCTAGCACAATCGGGGGAACTGGACGCTGCCAGAGAGAACCGGTCTTTGAAGTCAAGAGGCTTTTCCAGCCAGGTCCACCCGTGGAGCAGTGCCGCACAGACTGTGCCCTGTTATGTGGTCTCTCTGTAGAGTGGCAGAAGCTCTCCAAGGCCCATGTCTGTTTCAGGCCGGCATCCTACATCACATCCTCCTTTACAGGATCTGTTTTAGTTGAATCCCTTGGGTGGGGAAGGTGCACTTTCTGAGGCAGTATATCCCAAATTTTTAAGGACACACCTGGTGTTAGACACTGGGTCTTCTCCTCCTCCCCTGGGTTAATCAGGCCAGGTGTCCCAACTTTGGGTCCATCGTGGCCAAGTCTGCCCACTGACACAGCTGTAGAGCAGAGGTTTACCCTGGAAGAGGGCATGAGCGCTCTGCCATGTCAACAGCTCACCTTCATTAGTAAACCCGTCACTGTTTTCTCTCTGTCTCTCTGTCTCTCTCTCTCTGTGTCTCTCTGTCTCTCTCTCTCTGTCTCTCTCTCTTTTTTTTTTTTTTTGTCTTTTTAGGACCACACCTGCGGCCTATGGAGGTTCCCAGGCTAGGGGTGGAATTGGAGCTGCAGCTGCCGGCCTGTACCACAGCCACAGCAGTGTGGGATCTAAGCTGCATCTGCAACAGCTCACGGCAACGCCGGATCCTTCACCCACTGAGTGAGGCCAGGGATGGAACCTGCGTCCTCGTGGATACTAGTCAGGTTCCTTACCATGGAGCCACCATGGGAACTCCTCAGTTACTGTTCTTAAGCACTTAAATAGCTTCATTTCTTTAACCCTCAAAACAAACCCACAGTCCAGGCAATATTATGGCCCCCACATGAGAGATGTAGAAACTAAGACACAGATGGGTGGCTCACCACGCCCAGGGTCACTCCCCTGGTAGTAGCTAAGCTGAAACTTGACCTCTGGCTGTCCGTGCACCACACCAATGGACCACCTGTCCCCAAAGCCGAGAGGCTGGACGGGGAACAGAGTTAGTCTGTAACTAGTACCCTCCCCCTGGTGGGCATCCCTTCCCACAAAGGGCCCGGCCGCTCCCCGGAGAGCCTGGCACCCGTGCCCTCGGGCCCGGTGCCCTCTGTCCGCAGCTGCCGGGATGTCCCGTTCTGAAGGACATGACCGCCCCGAGGAAAGATGTCACCCTCTCCCTCTTCTTCTCTTCCAGAGCAAGACATCTTGCGACAGGAACTGAACACGCGTTTCTTGGCCTCTCAGAGTGCTGACCGCGGGGCCTCCCTGGGCCCTCCGCCCTACCTGCGGACCGAGTTCCACCAGCACCAGCACCAGCACCAGCACACGCACCAGCACACGCACCAGCACACCTTCACGCCCTTCCCGCACGCCCTCCCGCCCACTGCCATCATGCCGACGCCAGCACCTCCCATGGTGCGTACCCCAGGCAGAAATGTGAGGATAAGTAGAGCCCGACTCTCTTTTTACGCAGCACGGGGAGGGGGGTGGCACGGATGGGGCGTGACAGCCACGTGGGGGCCCCCTTGGCCTGGCCCGTCTTTGCTGGAGAGGCAGGGAGGCACCCCACTCAAGGTAGCCTGGACCCGGGGCCTAAAGGGGGCGCTCTTTTCTAGACCATGTTTCCCAGCTCTGTGGGCGGACTTTATTCTCGATGCCCCGAGCACGGTCGCATCCAGCATCGGCACATAACCTTCTCGGGGAGTTTTGTTTTCTTGAGCATCCTGGGGGCACCCACACGCATCTGTCCGTGTTTTGCACTGGCAGATAAATGCTCACAGCATCCTGGGGAGCCCAGAGAGGGCCAAGGAGGGGAGGGGGCTGGCGGGACCCTGGGATGGACGGCATTGGGTCCCCCGCTTCTCTTTCGGGTGGTTTCCCAAACACACTTGGTCGGAGGAGCTGTATTTCTGGTACTTCCTAAGACAGCGCCCGCGGTGCGGTGTTGCGCCCTGTCAGCACGTGGTCAGGGAACGAAGTGCCCTCCAGGGTCCCACCTTGGCCTTTGTGGTAAGAGGGGCCCTGGCAGTGGCCTGGTCTTGGCCTTGACTAGGGACTGGCAGGTGCCAGGAAGGCCAAGTTAGGATTGTTTGTTTTAACTTGGGAACTGGAAGGAATAGTAGCATTGTTAGGATGCTGACTTTTCGGAGATGGAGTCGTGTCCACAACAGTGACCCTTAGAGTGTTTTGCCTATTTAATTATAATATTCCAGGACATAGCTGAGTTTAAGGCAACTCCTAGAGGCCTTGTGAGAGGAGATTGGAATTCCAGGGTTCACCGAACTTGGCATCCTCTCCCCACCTCCCCCATTTTGTTCAACTAAGTTGTTTTTTAATACGTATTTTTTAGTTTATTTTATCAATTTTTATTTAGTAGATTATTAGAGCTAAGGCCTTGGGACCAAAATTTTTTCCTGTGATGAATCCTGTATCTTTTTTTCTGGATTTAGTGTGTACTTCTCAACAGTTAGATTTTTGTCTTTATTTTTGGCCACAGCATATAGCGGCTTGATGTGGGATCGAACCCCAGCCAGAGTGGTCAACGCAGTGAGTCCTAACCCCTGGGCCACTGGGGCGCTCCCTCAACAGTTATATTTTTAAGGGCCTGTTATTTGGAGGAAAGAGTTTTATACCAGCCTGAGCAAGCTATTTCACAAATCACTGAGATCCGAGGGAGGTTACAGTACCAGGATATGACCTTCCTGAGAAGAAACAATGGTGCAGACTCTTTTCTGCTGGAAAGAAAAGTTCTAGGCCTTCGCCCACAACCCTGCTTTGTCCTGGGGGGTAAGACATGAAGAAAACATAAGACATAAGAAAACAGCTGGATGTACAGTTCTGCCAGAGTGGAGTGGACACGAAAACCGAGGGAACTCTCTGGATGAATCAGGCCCGAGGCTCACTGCCCTCTGATTTATCCCAACACTTGCCTCTCTTCTCCAGTTTAGATGTTTGGTTCGTGCCAACCGCTGACTAGAGCCTGGAGAGAAAGGCGCTCTAGTGTGGCCACAACCTAAATGCACTGAATGGGTTTTCGCTTCGGTTTTCCACTTCTGTTGATTTCTTGTCAGTGACTCAGGGGCTCCGAATGGCCTCCATGTGCCGTGCGGTTCTGGAGTCTGAGGCCAGCAAGACCCTCAGAGACGCCTGCTTAGGGCTTCCGCCCCTGAAGCCGTGAACAGAAATGTAGATTCTTTAAGTAACTAGCTTTTGCTTTGATCCCTTTACAGTTTGACAAATACCCTACAAAAGTTGACCCATTCTACCGGCACAGTGTGAGTCTGATTACCGTGCTACCCGTGTAATGTAACCGCTGTTCCATTGTTGTGTTCTTGCCACAGATCCGTAAATGCCTAGCAGCCTTCCTTAATCATCTTTGCAAGAATTCCCATTGCTTCTCGTCACTCTGGATGCTTGCTTTTGTGACGTTTGCTTTGGGTAAAGATGCAGTATCATCTTCTGAATCAAAAGATCATAGGCACTCCTAAGACTTTAAAGCCAAGGTGATGAAGCCAAGGCAGCCAGGCATCCGTCCTGCACAGCAGGGCATCCGCGAGGAAATCATTATAGTTTCGGGGGCCTCTGAAATCGTAGATTTTAGTCCTCGGTTGAAATAGGAATACGGAGTTCCTAGAGCTCAACTTGACTCATTTCCTCCCAAGAAAGTACCTTACCGTTTGGACTCGTGTCTCTTCAAATAGCCGCTGTTCATTTCATCTAGACCAACAGTAGAAACCACTCCCTCGTGGCTGGTATTGTTCTCCTGAGCCTGTTACAACTGCACTAAAAATATTATTTGAATAGAAGGTGGTCTAAAACTGAAAGGCATGATTGTTTTTTTCCTCTTTAAACTCCTTTATTTAAAAAAAAAAACAAACTTGTTTCATGGAATTTTAAGAGTACATTCTGGAACTGAAATTGGTACCACCTAAGTTATATGATCAGTGACTTAACACAATGAAGGCTTCTTTTTATAACAAAAACCTTGAATATTCTACCGTGATATTTTGATTAGGGAGTGAATACTGCATCATTTTTACCTGAAATTTTGCAAGTTTCTTTGCTCAATGGTGTATATTTTTCAATGAAACCATAAAGAAAGAAGTTTAATAACTGCTTGTAACCATGTTGCTTCACCATACCGAACAATTCTTGCTTTGATTTTTGGATAGTGTTAACTTAGCGTTCAAAAAGAAGTGCGACTTAATAAATAGGTCGGCCGAGCCTGTGCATTCATTCATACTTTGAACCAAAGAATCAGATACTGTGTTAGTTCTGAACTGACAAGTGAGCTGGGAAGTCAAGACGTGTTACTTAATGCAGTGGAGTTCCCTTGTGGCTCAGCGGGTTAAGGATCCAGCACTGCCACTGCTGTGGCTCAGGTCACTGCTGTGGCACAGGTTCAATCCCTGGCCCAGGAACTTCCTTCCATATGCCATGAGTTACTCCCTCCCCCCCCCCCCGCCCCCGAAAAAAAGAGTTACTTATTCAAGAGACATTCAGAACTGGCCCTGAGGAGAGCCTCCCCAGGAGGAGATAAAGCAAGTGTGTCTCAGTGCCTGGAGCCCCCAGGTGCTCAGCACTAGTCTGCTCAGAACTGAGACAGAAAAGCATTTTTTCTTTTTTTTTTAGGGCTGCAAGTGCAGCGTATGGAGGGTCCCAGGCCAGGGGAAGCAGTGGCCGGCCTACACCACAGCCCACATCAGATCCCAGCCACATCTGCCACCTCTACCACAGCTCACGGCAATGCTGGATCCTTAACCCACTGAGCAAGGCCAGGGATCGAACCCACATCTTCATGGATACCAGTCGGCTTTGTTCCCGCTGAGCCACAATGGACACTTCCACAAAAGCATTTAGAAGTGGACAGACAGAATCCAGTAGAGCTGTGGGTTTTCTCTTTGGGTCTGTGCCATGAATGGTGCCAGCCTTAATAATCGCCAGAATTCTACCCTTTGTCTATACTTGCTAAGGTGAATGAAGACCAAGCAAACAAAATCATCCTTAGAGAAAGTTGGGCTCCTCTACAGGTAGCCTCGTTGAAGTCCTCGGACCCAGTGCAGTGTCCTTAGAGGCAGAGTCCCCAGAGAGCCCTAGAGAATGAGCCTGGAGGTCTGAACTTGGGGAAGGTTCCCTTTTGATGACTTCGGGCCTTCAGATTTTTTAGTCAAGGGGTGGAATAGTCCGGTATATTCGAAGAGGGTCAGTAATGGAGTGTAGAGCACAAGGACAACGGTGAGAACATTCAGTTCTGTATTGAAAATATTAAAGGAAAAATAGCCACCTGGAGGCAGAGTACTGGAAATTGGAGTGTGTGTTTTGGTGTGATGTATTTAATGACTCCGCTCCGTATAGTGTGCTGGGGAGAGCGACTGCATGTTCTCAGTTATGACGGATAATGTATGAAGTACTTCGTCTCCCCTGCTTTGGCGATGAGGCTGTTATACGGGGAATTAAGGCACAATGCACTCAAGTATCTGAAACACAATTTCAGACTTAAAAGTCGTTTTAAATGAGGGCACTTGGTTTGCCATCACTGTTTAAATGGATTTAGTTCAATCTCAATTAGTCTGGAAAAACTTTGCTGCATCACTGAAGGGAGCAAAATGAAATAAAAGACCAGCAGAAAAAGTACGTGCCCTGAAAACAGACAGGACGGTGACAGGTGGATTTCAGCCGTTGCCTCGAACTAGTGCACAGAAGTGCCTTATTCGGAAAAGCTTGAGTTGTTATTTTTATGCTGTGCAACCAGAAGGGTGGGATGGTACTTAAATATCTGTATGGTGGAGTTTGGTTTTTTTTTTTTTTTTTTAAGTAAATGGAACCAGAACAGTAGACTCTCAGAAACAGTACGTTCTCAGGAAGGCAAGGTTGTGTGTGCATTGTCTTCAGTTCTGCCATATATTTCTTCCCTCTGTCAATTATTAATTCAAGAAAATTTGTATTTTTAATTCAGAATCATTCTTCCCCCTCCACTGAGTGGTCAGACCGACAGGGCAAGGGCTGGGCTGGAATAGCCTCCAGGGAGCTTCGTCCGTCTTACAGAAAAACGGGTGGTTCCATCCGAAGCGTACAGAGTAGTTGTAGTCCACCTTCCACAAATATTTGTCATCATTTTAGGCAATTAAATTGTCCTCTGGAACTGCCACTTAGCCGAACAACCTAATGAAGCAAGGATTGTGAATATTTTCTCATTTCCTCAAAACTATTAAAAATCTAAAAGTACTAATTGAGTTTTAATGGTATAAAATCCTGGAACCCATAAAGACTTGCTTCTTTTTCTTCCTCTCCCCACCGCCACCCCTTTTTCTTTCCTTTTTTTTTTCTTTTTCTAATTAACTCGTAATTTTCTGAGCATCATCTTTGGCTCAGCACCCCTCATGTTTTTGATATGCATTAAAAGCTCCCACCATTTAGGACCTCTCTCCGATTTAACAATTAATAATTAGAAAAGCTCCCTTTCTAATGACGTCCTCATCTGGGACATCATTTGTCGGCTGATTGATTCTGAACCACTGTTAACTTTTTTAAGTTAAGTATTCATGGCACATCTGTGTGGTCATTTCATTGTGGCTTCTTGACTAATAGCATCACACCGAGGTGACTCGGCTTGCTCATGTTGATGTCTTTCTCTGGGAAGAGTTGCAGTGGATCATTTGCCTCCTACTAAAATCTTTTTTTTTTTTTTTCTCCCCCTCCCCGTCTTTGGCCGCAGCTCTTCCACTCTTACCCTCCTGCTGTATCCGCCATCCCCCCTATGATTCCGCCCACTGGCCCTTTCGGTTCACTCCAAGGAGCATTTCAGCCGAAGGTAAGAAACCTTACCGTGAAAACCCAGGGGCCTGCTTGTGTGTGGAGCCTCAGGCTAAACGGGCCGGCCGCTGCGGCATCCTCTCGCCGCCAGGACTCCTTTTTCCCCTCCAGATTGACCTCTGAGATCAGTTGCCCCTCGTTCATCCGGTTCTGAGCCTCAGCCGGAGTTTAATTGTCCATGGGTACCACGCATGCAGTCTCGGGCGAGCTAGGCTTCCCTGTGCTCTGAGACACGCCGAAGATAGAACTGTCTTGCCACCGAGGTTGTGGACCTAAAAGCTTCTGGGGAGGAAGTCCATGAAATGCCAGATTTCTGTGCCCCAGGTTATCCTTGAGATAAAGATGATGAGCAGTGTAGATGAAGTAGATCAAAGTGGGGCCTTTGTTGATTTGGAAAGAAGGGAGGGACAAGGCTCCCAACTCATACTGTATCCTGTGCATGGGGCTCACTCTCCCCCATTTCATCCCTGAGCCCAGCTGCCTGCAGAGAGTCTGCCTCCAGGTGGACGGCGGCGGCGGCTGTCGCTGTCGTCGGTGGCACTGTCCTCTCCCTTTCTTCCTTCCTCAGGCCCCCCGCCGCCGCACTGCCACGGTCAAGACTGCCACCACAGTGTGACATAAATTAGCCTGCCGCCCTTTTTAATGAGTCACTTCTTTTCTCTCTAGCCAGCCATGGCCTCCTCCAGGTGGCCTGGAGTTCTTTCCAGGGGGCCCATATCGAGGTGCCAATTCTCAGAACCCTCTGCCTTTTGGGAACTTTAAATCGATCATAGCCCCTACTTGATTTTCATACCAAAAGAGCGAACTGTGTATCTCAACGTTAGTAACCCATTCTCAGATTGCAAAGTAGGAAATTTTGCTGTGTGTGACTTTGGTTTTTTGGTTTGGTTTGGGCTGCACCTGTGGCACGCGCAAGTTCCCTGGCCAGGGATCGAACCCACCGCTCCAGCAGTGACGACACCAGATCCTTGATCTTTAGGCTCCCAGGGTCCTGCTGCCTCCCACCCCCACCTTTTTTTTTTCTTCCCCCATCTCATTTTGAAGGGAGAACAGGAATTGTGGGCCAGTGTTTCTCAGAATGAGCACATGCTACACTCACAAAGGCATATGCTGTCCGAAAACTGGAAAAAAAAAAAAAAAAGACATTCCAAAGCATTCAGGGTAGGAGGGCTGCCCCTTAGAAATCGCAGGGACCAGCACGGAATTGCAGCTCCTGTGCCAGGTCAGCTCCACGCAGGCTTTCCAGGCTCCACACCTCCCATCTCGGGATATAATGATAATTTTTAAACTTCCTTTCTTTCCCCCATCAGCCCTTGACCACCCTCCCAGACCCTGGTCTGTCCCCTCTAGGTTGCCAGAAATCTCTAGTGCCTCCCCGACCAGACTGGTAGGTCACTTAATAAATTAGACTGTTCCCCTCGCTCACAATTATCCAATCACACAGAAAACTACATCTGGGCAAGAAAGTGTCTCTCCCGGTGTTGAAATAGGCCTTTCCAGGCCATCGTACTGATTGAATATGTAGATTGCAGTTCATTAGTGGAGTTCTTCATATGTATGCAAATCAGGCTGTTAACAACTCCGGCTTAATTGTTAGTCTACAGCAGCTGATTGCTTTTCTTTCTTCCATTCTTGCCCCCACCTCCTTCTCCTTGTAGGCACGCTTGGTGCCTAAACCCGGGCTTTTTTGCCACAGGAGTTAAACTTCCTGGTGTGAGGGGACTCAGAGACGTTGTGGTTTCTGAAATCAAAGACCTGGTGAAACATAGGCTGACTCCTTGACCCACCTGCACCTAGAGACTGCATGTGCCAGCAGCAGGCTTTTGGTTGTGCTTAAGTCAAAGGACAGAAGCACTGCTGTTCAGGGGTGGTGCTGGGACTGGGAACCACGAAGCAGAATTACTTGGGAAATCACTGAACAGTGGAGCTCTTTGGTCCCCAAATTAGGTTGTCTTGTCCCATCCCCACCACTGCTAATGAGTAATTACTGAGTATAATTCCTCCTTATCATCTGCCAGTTAAACGTCGAGCGTATTTTAATGTCTGTGAAACACGTTCGGTTGCTCTGATGAGACGCACCTGATCCAGCACATTGGAATGATGTCCCCTTTAGCATTTCTTGGGATGTTTGGTGATAAAGCAAAAAACCACAATGACAGGGCTGTCGGGGGCCCGGAAGGCAATGGATTTGGGGGCCTCTCCCTTCCCGTCCCCGGGCTTCGATGGCCGTGAGATGTGGCTCGGTCCCCTCTGCCTGTAGATGTCATTGCTGCCAAGGGCAGGCTCTGGCCAGGGTCCCCAGGGGAGATGGCGCACGCAGCATCTTCACAGCTAGCGTGTGTGGTCACAGAGGAACATGGGCCCGTGAGCTCTTGGGTGCCCGAATGAAACAGAAAAGGGACGTCTGAACTCTAATTTAGAAGGAAGGGAAGATGTTGCTTGCCTGTCACAGCTTGTGTGCTTCCTAAGTGGTGGTCTGGTTACTTTGTAGACATCCAACCCCATCGATGTTGCTGCCCGACCTGGGACGGTCCCACACACGCTCCTCCAAAAGGACCCGAGGGTGAGTACGAGGTCCACTCCGTCTTAGGTACCAGGCACCAGGTGTGTTTCCGCGCTGCGCGCACACCTGCCTGGGCCCAGAGTGGCCTTAGCTCGTCCTTCTCATCGATGGCAGACGCTCTCCCGAACTCTTGGAAAACCACACCTCTCTCACTCTCCTGCGGCCGTAAGGTACCAGGGGAGGAGGGAGGGGCGGCTTGTGGTCTGAACCCAGGAGTCCGACCCCAGGAGCTCTCGTCGTTCCCCTGGACAGGCCTCCTCTGTCTCCGTCTCCTGAAAATCTCTCCCACACAAAAGCGCGCGCTGTGAAATGTTTTGAATGGGAGCCGCTCACTCAGTGCTCTCTTTCCTGGAGGTCTGTGTAGCACAGTCCTTCCGGCCGCGCTGCTTTTCATGTGGGAAGGAGCCTTTTGAGCTCTGGAGCTAAAGAAAACATCCATTATACTTGGGTTATTTATTCATAACGCTGACCAGCGCTCCAAAAGAATTGAAAGTGACACCATAGATAGACTCTTACTGATGGCACGTCATCCTCGTAGCACATGTGGGGCCAAAAAGGATGCTCTTACAAAACTGTCTTTGTCCTGGGTAAGGGCAGTCAGCCGGAGGGCCGGGGTTAGGTAGATGCTTCAAGGGACTCCACCGTGTAAGTATGTGTATGCTGTTCAGTGAGCGTCTTTAAAAGGTCGACCACCTGGAGTTCCCATCGTGGGTGGATCAGTGGTTAACGAATCCGTCTAGGAACCATGAGATTGCGGGTTCAATCCCTGGCCTCGCTCGGTGGGTTAAGGCTCTGGCGTTGCCATGACCTGTGGTGTAGGTTGCAGACGTGGCTCGGATTTGGCCTTGCTGTGGCTGGGGTGTAGGCCGGCGGCAATAGCTCTGATTGGACCCCTAGCCTGGGAACCTCCATCTGCCGCAGGTGCAGCCCTAGGAAAGACAAAAAAAAAAAAAAAAAAAGTCAACCACTTGTACATAAGGTGCAGCCAGCGGTTTCAGGGTAGTGACGAGAGCGAGCCTATTTCTACCGCATGCGTGGAAAGGACGCGTCTTCCCTGACACCCACGGGGACCCAGCCTTTCGGGACCAAGACCATCTCCCTCACCCCCGTTCGTGAGGTTTGGACGGGCTGCTGGAGGCCCTGGACCTTCTCAGATGTGTCATGCGAGCAAATCGCGTTGCCCGAGGGCAAATCGCTGTTGATGAAACTCGTCCGGGGGGGCTTGTCAGCATAGATGTTCCGAGGCTCGTGAGCTGGGGGAGGGGACACTTGGCACTTGTGATAGTGTGAAAATGGGTTAATTATTCTCTAAAAGGGCTTCATTTAAAAGTAAAATTCTAACATTTTAATTTCCCCTCCTAATGAAGCACTACAAATTTGTTAATTAGAGCAATTGTTTGAGTGACAGGCATGTAACCAAGTTGTCATTTTCTCTTCACAGTTGACAGATCCTTTCAGACCTATGTTAAGGGTAAGAAAGCTTCTTCTAGAACTGTTTTGCAACCCCTGTTTGACTCCCCGAGGGTTAAAAATACAACTCCATTCCAGAGAAACAAGCCATAGAAACGTTAGCGGAAGCTGTTGGGAAGGGCAGTGGTTGGGTTTTGCAGAAAATGGCCTGAATTGTTGGGAGTGTTGGAGGAAGCTGGGCCGCCGGGTGCAACGAACAGATAAAATGCAAGCGAGTTGGATTCTCTTGTTCGTTCTGGCAAAAGGTTCGACAGGTGGAAACGTCAGGGAAAGGCTTAAGCTGGAGGTGGAAATCAGAATTCCACGGAGTCCTTCTGGCCCTCTTGTACCTGGAAGGTACCTAGCTGAGTCTGTGGATTGGGGCTGGCAGCTGCCTCTTGCTGCACTAAGTGAGGTCGGCTTTGTCGCAGCCATTCGACCTTTCCCTGTGGTGCAGAAAAGGGCTGCTAGACGCAGTGGTTTGTTGATATCTTGAGGGGTCTGGAGAGTGGCCAGCAGATGCCTCTGAATAAATGCTGACCTACTCGGGGTCTGTGGGGGCTGGGGTGGGGGTCGGGGGTGGACGGATTTCCTGCTCCACTTCACCCCTTTCTGGTGCATATAATCAGATAATTCAGTCTCTCCCAAGGGGAAAAAGAGGATTGTGCCATCTCGTTGGTGATTTCAAACCACCCTAAATTGCGTTACACGAGAAGAGAACTTGACCCCAAGCTTGGGTTTCAGGATCTCTTTCAGAAACATCTTCTTAACATAGAAACCGGAAGCTGGCCTTTGCCAGCATAGCAATGGGGCAGTTTCTTTTCATCCACCCCATGTCACTGAGCGCCTCTTGGGAGCTTATGGGTGGATCACGTAGCAGGACTACAGATGAAGTGGGAAGAGGTGGACCCTTCCCTCCAGGTGCTCAGAGAGAACTCACGCCTTCCCCCTGCCTTAGAAGACAAGATGGGAACTCATTTGATGCCCTCCCAGAGGTGGGCAGGCACTTGCTGCCTGCAGAGGCCTCAGGAGGAGGAGGAAGTGAGGTCTCTCTTTTCTTTTTTCACGTAGAAATGACCAGTGCCCCCCAACACGAATGGGCAGTTGACTCTTAGTGCTTTGGGAACTGGGCTTCGATTAAAAAAAAGTGGATTTGTTTGGCTTTGGGAGGGTCCCAAAAAACCCCAGTGTTGGGGATGGTTCTGTCTCTTCTCTTGTTTTTGAACTGGTTCACATTCACTAATGAGCTCTTCTGAACAGCCGATTTGCATTCTAGCCTGGCCACATTTGTTCAGTGGGGCTTCACTCCACCAGGCCTGCCAGCTGGCGCCAGAAAAGAGCGCGCCAGGCACAAAGTGGGGCTCGGGCTTGGCCGCGTTAGCCCCATCGGGTCTGGTTTTCTGAGGCGTAGCCGCCAGCTCAGGCTCCCAGGGAGGAGGGGCGCAGCTCACTGTGGCACCTTCCGGCCAGGGTCCCCACTGCTGCTGAGAGAAGGCACTTGAAGGGGACGAAGCATTCGCCTTTTTATGAAAAAAGCCCCTGCAGCCGAAACCTGCCGGACGCTTTGGGCAAAGGGAAGGGGGTTTTCTCTGAGAGTCTTCCTTCTGACCACACTTGCTCCTTCTTGTTCCAGAAACCAGGGAAGTGGTGTGCTATGCATGTTCACATTGCCTGGCAGATCTACCACCACCAACAGAAGGTCAAGGTCAGTCTCCCCTTCCTGTCTTTGGCGGGGACAGGGGCAGGGAGGGGGGGGCCTGCGGGTATATGAGCTCCCCATTAAGGAAGCATTTACACTGATTCAAAGACCCACAGGCAGGCAAGGTCAAGTCTCTTAGAAAAGCTATGCGGAAATCTTACTATTAATTAGGGAAACCACCAGCAAAATGACAAAAAACAGAAACAAACTGATAACATCCTGATCCCCCCCCCCCCCCCCCGCTTCTCCTTCAATGATTTTTGTCATCTTATTGATCTGAAGAGCTTCAATTGAGATTAAACCCTAAAATAAAGGTTTGGGGAATCTAATTATAGCGACCAAGTTTTAGTATAGGAAATACTTAGTACCTCGAAAGAGCTCTGAAAGTTTTCTGGTACATTCATTTCTTTTTAAGGCTTTGGGGAAAAAAATAACTTGATGATGCCCTGTATGGTGTTACCGGTTTATGGCCTCTGTGATGCCTCCGCTAGCAACTTGTATTGTTAAAAGTTCCTCTTCTAGAAGTGGCAGTTGGTCTGCAGTGGCCTACCCACACTCTCCTCGTCCCCCTGCTGACTACTGCCAGAGGTCAGACGACAGCCAGTACCTGTCAGACCCACCACCGTCTGGCCAGTTCCCTTGTCCACAAGCGATTTTTCTACATCCTGTGCTTTGCTGGGCCTCAGGCAGTAGGAGAGATGAATTTGAAAGAAACGTCTGCAGATGAGCAACTGTAGCAGCACTGGTGGACTTGGGGACCAAAGTGAGTAGGAGTCCAGATTTTAGCGTCTGGGTGTTGAGAGGCTGTATAATCCTCCTAGGAAAATTGGGAGAATAACCAGTCACGTAATTCCGGTAAGCTTCAGGTAATCCAGTTTTTTCATGAGCAAGCTTTTGGTCCTAACTGCATTTAGGAGCCATGATGAGAACAAATAAAAGCAGCCAATAAACAGGGAGGGAGAGCTTGTCATCCCAGAATTTTAATGGTTAAACAATTTTTAACCCTCATTAAACATTAAAAAGCCCAGCTCAGTGAGTGAGGTCACGGTCACTAAGGTAGCTTGCCTTGGTGTCAAATACTTGCGCTTTCTCAGCAGAGCCCCCCGGTGGGTCTTGGCTCACGTTTTCTTCCGTGTTAGGCGAGGCCGCATTAAACCCTAAGGTTTAGCTCCGTTAGCAAACGCCTGCGCGCGCCAGAGCTCATTCGATGTTGATGCGTAGTTGAGTCTCGCTGGGTTCGGGATGACGCGGTTGGCGGAACGGTGGGTAAAACACGTCCTCCTCGCTACTCCCTTGGTTAGAAGCGCTGAAGGATACGGTAGGTGCCACTTTAGCGACTTCTTCTCCGTGAGCGCGTCCCCGGCGACTCGGACTCTCATTATCCCAGTTCGCTTAGGGAGACCTCTCGCCCAGGAGACGGCTGTTGGTCTTCCCTTTCCAGCAGATTCTTGACATTCCCCAAGCCCCGGTTCGCTCCGTGGACCCAAGTCGCGGTTAATGAAACTGTGCTGTGCGCCGTGTGGGATCAGCACGAAATAACTTGGCAAACAACTTAAAGGAGGCGCTCAAAAGATTTTCACACATCCCTAGCGGGTTCGCAGCTTCATGGGGGACATGGCTATTCCTCGGTAGTGGGACTTTGGAGGGAATTCCCTGTCCCTGTGAGCAGAAACTGCATGGTCCCCTTTCTCCGTCAGGTTCATTTGTTCGCTCTCTTCGTCACTCACAAGTGCGAGCCCACCGCCCCGGTGCAGGCTCAGAGTGCGCTCTGGCCCCGTGTCTGATTGCTCAGGGCTCTGCAGTGAGAGGCAGGGTGCGAGGGGGAGCTTCCAGGTTGTCGCTGCCCGCCCGAGGGGTTCAGGTGGGTTTCCTTGTAGGATGGTAGGCCGCTCTGGTCCCTGATCCTTGCACAAGGGTCAGATGTCCTTGTGGATGTTACTGTTCCACGGGACAAGGACTGATTCATGGCAGAATGTGGAGTTGGAGACAGCACAGGGCCAAGCGGGCAGAGCATCCGGTGAGTCTGAGAGGTGGGAAGGGTGACGGTCAGGAAGCAAGAACAGGCTGTGAAGGAGCAGGGGTCTGGCAAGCTTGTGAGGAGATGGCAGGCGGAGGGGGACTCAGGCCCCAGGCCTGTGGGGCATTCGTGCTTGCTAGGGGAGGGCTCACGCTCGCTGGGGGAGGGCTGAGGCTGGTGCAGGGGAGGCTGCTGAGAATCAGGAAGGCAGGCAACATGGAAAGAGTCCTCTGGGAGGGAACCACAGGCCCCCAGAATGAGGCCGGCTTAGGAAGCCAGTTTCTGCAGCCTTAGAGAAAGGTGAGGCCATCACATAAGCTCAAGAGTGGATACGTAAATAAGAGGAAGAAATTGGAGTTCCCGTCGTGGCTCAGCAGAAATGTATCTGACTCAGATCCATGAGGATGCAGGTTCGATCCCTGGCCTCACTCAGTGGGTTAAGGATCTGGCGTTGCCATGAGCTGTTGGGTGTAGGTCGCAGACATGGCTTGGATCTGGCATTGCTGTGGCTGTGGTGTAGGCCGGCAGCTACAGCTCCAGTTTGACCCCCAGCCTGGGAACCTGCATAGGCCGCAGGTGTGGCCCTAAAAAGACAAAAAAATAATAATAAATAAGAGGAAGAAATAGAGTGACTGTAGTTGGTGGCAAGGACTTCGCAGCAAGAAGTGCTGGATGTTTTCCTGGTCTAGCCCGATCTCTTCCCTCAGGTAACTGGGGGTCACAGGCACAGTAAAAGCCCCTGTTGGTTAAATTAATATCCCTACTTGGTTTCTGTTTGTTTCTTTAAAAATATGTAACAAAAGATTGTTTGAAAATTAGCTTCTAGGCATGCAGATATTTCTTCATAACTTTCAGCTACTAATGTACTGTGATCTATTAGAGGACGAAGAGTCATTAAACAATTAATTTACACGGCAGATTATGCATGCGGAATTCCTAATAAAACAAGCTTTAAAATACCGTCATTTAAAAACTTGCTAAAATGAACCCTCGCCACCATGAATCACAAATTGCTCGGGAATGGTAGTGCGTTGAACCACGGGGATAGGGTTGTTCCTCACAGCCCGCACCTGCAAAGACCGAACGTGAGTTTTGCCCCAAGACGTGTCTGGGATGAGGAGCAGGCCCTGCTGGCCCCTCTTTAGTGGACCAGCTGTTTTGGCACCTGAGGGTGAGAAGGCTTCTGGGTTGCTGTGTTCTGTGCTGTACTTGCAAACTTGAACCTGCCTGGGGCTCGGAGCCTGAGGGCACCCTTCACAGAATTTACTCTCTCGGGCTCAGGCGCCTCATTCATCTTTCTTCCCTGCTGTTTCTCTTGGGTTCCACCCTTTCCTTCCCCGCCTTGGCTGCTGCAGAAACAGATGCAGTCAGACCCACACAAGCTGGACTTTGGCCTGAAGCCCGAGTTCCTGAGCCGTCCCCCGGGTCCCAGCCTCTTTGGAGCCATCCACCACCCCCACGACCTGGCACGGCCTTCGACTTTGTTCTCTGCCGCTGGTGAGTTCACAGGGGCGCGGGAGAGCTGAGCAACGTAGTTCCCAGGTATCCCAGCGAGTTAGGTCGGTGCTCCGGGCCCCGCTCCATCACTCCCCAAATGCTAACGTCTCTGCCGTCCACAAGGCAGCATCCCGGCACCTCCTGGAGACGGACCGTCTCCGCAGATGCGCCTCCTTCGTGAGAGGAGGAGGAAAGACCATCTCTCCCTTTTGGGACTCGCAGTGCCTTGGCTCATGCTCTGCATCTGTATTAAGCCGCTGTCACTCACAAGCATGTCGAATGCCATTGAAAAAGATCAGAAAGCTTGCAAGGGCGAACGGGAAGGAAACAAGGTCAGGAGTGTCAGGTGCGGCTGCCCACTGCCCGCCACACGCTCCGTGGGGTCGCATCACACTGTGTGCACTGGGGGGGGAGGGGGTCTGAGGATAAAGAAATGCAATTACAGGAAGGGTGCACCGGCTCACTGCTGGTTTCCTCTGCTACAGAACTGAATGTTGTAGCCTGCGTGGTTGTAATGATGCAGGAAACTGGGGGGGGGGGGAGACGGTGTGTCGAACCCCCAAGAGATCTGTTCATTAACCTCTGAGAATTAACCAAGTGCCTGTTTGCGGGGCCCTGAGGAAGATGACAGCAGAAAACCATCCCCTTCACCTCCGGGGACGTACAGACAAAGGCAGAGGCCGTCCAGAGCGTGAGGCAGATGGGAGTGGCCCTCCTGGGACCAAGGTTCCTTACCCCCTTCAGTCTTTTCTAAAACCACCTTCAGCGCACGGTGCCTGCACAAGGCTCCACGGAGTAACAGCATCAACGACACCGCTGAGCTCATGCTCGAGACCAGCTCCGCGACCCCCTCCACCCCCCCCCCCATGCAAAGTAGAACTCACTCTTCCGGATGTACCTGTTCAAAGCCCCCCCCCCCGCTCTGGTCCTTGGTGAACACGTTTCACATCTCTCTGGCCTGCTGCCTTCCCAGGCTCTTATCCAAGACTCATTTTGGGTGGCCTGAGGGCTCTTCCATTCAGGAAGAAGGACCCCTCACCGCAAGAAATCCCCCTTCTAATGGACCTTGTGGCCAAAGCACCTGAATCCCCCTTGAGGGTGGATGGAATTTGCTAAGGTCTCAGGTTTTTCTCCGTCCGTTCCATCTAGGGACATAGTTGAAGGCTTCGTTACCATGGCACCTCGGCCCTGAGATGGGGCTACACCTTCAGAGCAATTTTTGGAGGGAAATAGGGAAATTTCTCCCTGGCTTCCATTGGAGCCAAGCGGATGAAATGGCTTCTTATGCTTCAATAATCCTGGAACTGTGAGGCACCCCTGGGGGCCCTGGGCTGAGCGAAGCTCCGATCTTCATCGAAGCATTAATTAGCTTGTACTACACAGAGTGTGTGCAGCCAGATTCTTATTTAGCTGGCAAGACTGTTAATGCCTAATGAATATGCTGGGGTGTATTCGCTAGGGGTCGGGGGTGGGGGGGAGTACTATTTTTGCACCTTCTGAGCAGGGACTACGTCACCCGTCTAGGGCTGAGCAGGTAACTCCCCAGGTGCCCTCTGGCACTGAGCTTCTGTGGCTCGGATGGATGTCCTCCTGGGCCATGGGGCCTCCCCCACACCCAGGCCCACGGGGCCCTGACAGGCTGGGGAATAAAAACCCAAAACATAAATTGAGTTAATAGGGTGTTGGAGGGACAATCCTCTCCCACTTAGTCTGTGTTCCTGAAGGAATTTATACATGTTTATAGAAACTTTGTCAAAACACAGGCGATTCTTGGAGTTCTCTTGTGGCACAGCAGGTTAAAGACCCAGCATTGTCACTGCGAAGGCTCGGGTTCCATCCCTGGCCCGGGAGTTTCCACATGCCATGAGTGCGGCCAAAAGCAGAGCCAAAGGGAATCTTGGAAAAGTTATTAATAAATCCAGTCAGGCCTTGTTTACAGTTCCATTCTAGAGGTAATTTTTCTAGTGTAAGCAATATTGAATTTTTCCCCAAATGGTTATTTAGTGAAACTTTTAACTGGTAAGTATAATTTACACGTACTTGTTAAATTCAGCCCCATTCATCCTGCCCCTGGGCACTAGTGCCTGAAATAAGCCAAGGGGTCTTCTTCAGATGACCTTGGCCTAGCTCTTGCCTAGAGCCCAGCCTCCCAGAGAAATTGCCTCCTCAGCTCTCAGCTGCATGTCCACAAGCAGGTTAGATGCCCTAATAAGCTTTTAAAAATACCATCCTTCTCTAATTTATACGTGCACACCCTCTCTCTCTCTTCCAGGAAAGGATTTGAGGCATCCTAAGGAAATATATATTGTTCAAGTTCCAAGCAAAATATAAAATAGAGGAGGAAGTGTGGGTAAAGGGAAAAAACCAAAGGAAAGAAGAGCACTAAGACCCGAGTTCCCTGGTGGGCAAAGTAAAAACAGTCAATTCTAGGACCATGGGCATGCAAAAGCAAGTGAATAAGCCTGGCACTGGGGATTGAGAGATGTTGGAGGACCTCGTCTCCCGCAGCCTGAGGGAACTCGGAGGGAGTTTCACAGAGCCAGGCTTCATCAGTGTCCTTCAGTGTGGGGCCATGACACATTCTGAGAAATAGAGATTCTGCAAAGGCCCAAGCTGTGTAGCCCAGATCCGCAGCTTCCCAAAAACGGCCCCTCTGCCCCGACCAAGTGTTTCTCAGCGTCAGGACCTGAAGAAGGGATCTCGGGGCCAGTTGTCCCTCTCAGAGAATGAGGGAACATAGTCCCGACTCCACGTCCTCGGGAAGGAACCTTGGGTGATGTTTTTAACCCGGCATTTCTCCAGACCTTCCTGGTGATAGAGCCCCCTGCCCCACTGGTAGTTTTTAAAAAGAAATCTCTCTGGGGGTGGCCAGCTGGGCAGGAGGGGAGCGGGGCCAGGGGATGTATTTCCTGCCTCCTGATAAAGCATGTTTCTCTTTCTCCGGGTTTTGCTGCTTGGACATTAGTCGTGTTCTTACTTGAACATTTTCACTCCTGGTGACCAGGAGCCGGTGGCGTTGTGGAAGCTGGTTTTCCGTGAAATCTGATTTCAGTGTATGTGACCCAACAGGTGCTGCACACCCAACGGGGACCCCTTTTGGGCCGCCTCCTCATCACAGCAACTTCCTCAACCCTGCTGCTCACCTAGGTAAGCTGCCCGTCAGCCACGGGCACCGACATGTGGGTCACAAAAACCTTTGCTGGCTGCGTTCCCGCCCTGCTTCCTGGCAAGTGGACTAAGGTCCCAGGCACCCCACTCACCACTTCAGGAGATGGGGCCGGTGGCCGGGGGGGGCTCCCCCTGTGGAAGTTTGGATCCGTGTCAGCCTGTCAGCCGTCTCCCGGAGGGAGGGCAGCACCTCCTGCGCCACATTCTTCAAGCAGATCCGTGTGCAGCAGTGGTTCTGGGTGGGGTTGCTGGGAGTGCAGCCTATTCCTGCCCATCAGAGAAGGCGGCAAACCCTTGCCCACAGGAGGGCACCCCTGGAGGTGGAAAGAGAGGCAAGATGATGTTATGGAGAGATCGCATCCTTATGTCATCACTTCACATTTATGTCTTTCCTTAGTATAAAGGTGCCTTATTTGTGGCCTTTGATTTCTTGCAACTCACGGGCAGGTGCAGGCAAGGCATACCCAGCGACAGGGCATGTGACACAGGTGCCCTCAGAACTTTATTAAGAGCTCAGTTTAAGGGAGTTCCCATTGTGGCTCAGCGGTCACAACCCAGCTGGTATCCATGAGGACATGAGTTCAATCCCTGGCCTTGCTCCATGGGTTCAGGATCCGGCGTTGCCGAGAGCTGTGGCTACAGGTCACAGATGCAGCTCGGATCCTGCATTGCTGTGGCTGTGGTGTAGGCCACAGCTGCAGCTCTGATTCGACCCCTAGCCTGGGAACCTCCATATGCTGCAGGTGTAGCCCTTAAAAAAACGAGAGAGAGAGATCTCTTGGAAGCTGGCCTCTTCCCTGCTGTTTGGTGAGAGCCTGCAGGGCACGTTCTAAGAAGAGGGGAGCCAGGAGGGCCTCTGAGCACACTGTGGCTTGAGCAGTGTTCCCCACCTGGCAAAAGAGAAATGGGCCGAAACGCAGAGTTCTGGAAACGCTCTCATTGATATTTTGCTAACCCAATGCCCCAATCCAAGTGTGCTGCAAACCCTTTGCCTAATCAGGTAGGAGAAGTCAGGCCGGGCAGCAGATTCCCCCATCACCCCCCCCCCCAGCTCCCAGGAAGCTCTTACCTTCCTCGCTGGACAGAGCCCTGCAGCCGCCTCCTCCTCCCCCATCTTGTTTGCAGAGCCTTTTAACCGGCCGTCCACGTTCACGGGCCTGGCAGCAGTCGGTGGCAATGCCTTCGGGGGACTTGGCAATCCTTCCGTTAGTGAGTACCTCTACCTTTTTAACATCTGCCTTTAACCGTTTGTCTCCTCTGATTTGTCTGTGGCTCACGACCTTTCTAGATAAAAGGAAACTATGCTCTTGGGAAAAGAATGTAAGTTACATCGTTGCAAAAGCAGGCCTCACCCGTGGAGCTGGGTCTAAACCAACATTTTCAGGCTAGCCCACTGTGAGTCTGTGCTCCCGGGTCAGGGAAGGCAGTACAGTCGATGGCACTCCTAAGGGTTTGCTGAAGCTCACAGTTTCATCCCCGTTCCAGCTCTGCTATCCCAGACTTTAGCCGCAGCTCCCATGACTGGAAGACAACAGTTAAAATGTCACCTGCATTTGGTGGGATTGACAAGACGCCCTGAAAAATAAGAAAATACCAGGCTCAGGACCATCAAGAGTTGGCAACACTTTGTGCTGCGTAATTCAGCAAAACCATGTAGTTTTCCGCCACTACGATCATCTGTCTAAAGTAGGAGGAGTCTCGACTCCGGGTCCTATTCTCAACATCCTTTAGTTACTGAGCCTCAGCTTGTTGTGCTTGGGGCCATCCCTACGCCATGCCCTCCAGCTACTCCTGTAAGACTTAAAATGTAGCTGGAAGCCACCAGCACAGTCCCATTGAGCGGTGGAGCCCCCATGAGTCTGTGAGATCAGGGCGTTGTCTGGCCTCTGCTGACACTTTGGTTGCTAAGGTTGTGGCCAGGGCAGCAGACATCATGGGCAGGGGACAACCACAAATGCTACTCTGAACTGAGCGTTGTTAACCTAAGTCACGGCATCCAGATATACCCTCCTGCATGCTTGGGCCTTCTGCATGCCCCAGATAGGTGTGCTTAGGAATTTTGACACCTGTTGGGTCCCTTTCCCTTTTCATCTCCCCTCCCTCTGGCCCCTTTGCCTTTGGTTAACAAAGAAAAAAGAAAGAAAGAAAAGCTGTGAGCTTACCTTTCCAGTGTAGGACGAGTTCCTCTAATGAATTTGTTAATCTCCTTTCCTTTTCCAGCTCCCAATAATATGTATTCATTTTAACTCTGAGTGCTGTTAAAAGTTTTTTGGTAAGTACCTTCATTACAGCAGATTATATAATTTCTCTTAAACCTTTTTGTTCTCCACTTCACCATTTCAGCACCCAACTCAATGTTCGGCCACAAGGATGGCCCCAGTGTGCAGAACTTTAGCAATCCTCACGAGCCCTGGAACCGGCTGCACCGAACGCCACCGTCGTTCCCGACCCCTCCGCCCTGGCTGAAGCCAGGGGAGCTGGAGCGTAGCGCGCCCGCTGCAGCTCTTGACAGAGATAGAGATGTAGATAAACGAGACTCATCTGTTAGTAAAGATGACAAAGAAAGGTACGCAAAGAACCCGCTCTCGAGTCCCAATGGGGGAGCCCGCCCCGCGCCGAGGACCGGCCACCCACCCTCCCCGCCAGCCTCCGGCTTCCTTGGTAGCCTCGCCCCGCCCCCCGCAGCCGGGGCCACGCCCCAGGCTCCGCCCCCGCCCGCCTCCCCAGCGCCCGCCCTGCCCCGCAGTGCCTCGTGACCACAGGGCCGGCCCGCAGCTCGCTGTGCAATCCAGAGCAAGCGGATCCTGACTCAGAAGCAGCTCCACACTCAGAACCCCCCGTGTCCCCGTGAGTGGTAGTGTCTCCCAGCATAGACCTCTCTCCCGAGCAGGCAGGGAGTTGGAGCCCGGACCAGACACACACAGCATGAATCAACCCCATCTTTGCTTTCAAGTTTGTGCAGTCCATTGACTCATCCATAGGTTTTTCCGCTCTCTTTCCTTTTTGTTTTCTTTTAGAAAGCCATGTTTGCATTGTCTCATCATATTTTTCTCAAATTTTGTTCAAACTCCAATCCTGGGCTCACAGAGGACTGATAAAAATTTTGCTAACCCAGATTTAGAGAAGCGTCTGTCACCAAGCAGTTTGGGGTTGGGTTCCATTTTGCCAGTGGATAGTTAAGTTTACTGACCATTTTTTAATCTCTGTATGTGGTAACCCCATGACTAAAAAAGAAGTAGCCTTCAAGAGGAAAACGTCTTAGGTTTTTCTGAATAATGGCATAAGCATTCCTGACAAAGTGTATCCCCCCTTTTTCCCCCTTTCTTTAGGCAATTTTCATTTTGAATAAACTAGCCAAGGAATACACAAGCTCTGCTTGGCAGGAAATACCTAATAACACTTTCCTCTTGATACTCAAGTCTCACTATGACCCACATCTTAATGTTTGTTTACTGCATGTGTTGTGTGTGTATTTGTGTCTATGTAAGTGTGTCTCAGTGATTTAAAACAAATCAACTTTGCAGGCTGTAAATGCAGCAGATGAATAAATATCCATCATAGGCCATCGTGCTGACGTCTTTCTAAGAAAAAGACATATTTTTCCTTTAGGACAGTATGTGTGTAAAACATCTCTTTGCTGTGGGAGGACCATTTATGACACGCAGCTCTGAACCGCAGAGTACCAGGGTGAGGTGTGTCCGGAGTTGGGCGGGTCCCCTTGTCCAGGAGCTCTTAGAGGACGGCCCATCAGTGAAGAGAAGACAGGATATGGCATCGCACCTGTCCCCGTTTTTCTTGATGGAGTCAAAGTGGCCTTTTGGATGCACCTCAGGAAACTTCATAGAAGACACTCTTGTTTATTCTTACCTTTTAAAGATGCTCTTCTTCGTCTTGGCAAGTTGGCTAGAAATAAAACCGGTAGGGAAAACCTCCTTAATTCTCTCCCTAGGTCCCCCCACCTTCTGAGCCACCGAGCCCTGCTTCCCTCCTCACCTCGGCCAAGCCTCTTGGGTGGTCCCTAAGACCCGCCTGGTTCCTGGTCTCACCTCTTCTTTTCCCTTATTGTCCTCCGTTCCTTTGCATTTTGGGCTCCGTACTCTTAAGTCCCCACCAAAGACCGGCTTCTCAAATGCTTCTTCCATTTCCCTTCACAGATGAAACTTGTTCTCTTTGCCCCATGAGGCTTGTGTCTCTGGACCCACCTTGCCTGCTGGCTTTCCTGTATCCTTTCAGCAGATTCTGGTTTTTTTATCTTTCCTCATGCAGAGGTGCTTTTCTCCACCCCAACGTCTTGAAACTCTCCTTTCCCTTCAGCCCCCCTCGGTGCTGCATCTTGGAGGTTGCCCTGTACCTGCCGTCTTTACTCCAAAACCAGCCCTCTGTCCCAAAGTCAGGAAAGAAATGCTCCCATAATATCCTTATGACACCTCCTCCCGCCGGCTCCGCAATGTTAGAAGAAGGTTTGGGGCTCTTAAAACTTTATTCTTGGCACTAAATGATCCTGAGAACCTAGACAGACGGGCTGTGTTGCCCCATTGCTGATGTCTTGACCACGTAGGTGGTTTCAGGTTTCTGCAAGCTCTTGCTCCTTGGTCTTGATTCAGGCACAGCGCCTCTTAGGTGCAGAGAGCGAGTTACTCCGCTGGGGCTCTCCCACCCCCTCATCCCTAGCCCTTCACCCCGTCGAGCAAAGCGTCCTGGGAGATCTAGGTGAGTCAGGTCAGGGTGGCTGGTCGGCCGCAAGGGCATGCCCGGCTGCCTGGTGACCGAGGGAGCCAGGGCCCAGCCCCACCTCTTCACGCCATCTCATCGGCAGCCCCTGGCCAGGCCGGCAGCCCTCTCACTTGCTTCCTTGTGTCCCCGTCTCCCCCCCAGGGAAAGCGTCGAGAAGAGACACCCCAGCCACCCTTCACCAGCACCTGTCCTCCCGGTGAGCACCCTGGGGCACAGCCGCAGCTCCACCGAACAGATCAGGGGCCATCTGAACACCGAGGCTCGAGAGAAAGACAAATCCAAAGACAGGGAGCGCGACCACTCGGAATCCCGCAAGGACCTGGGCGCCGACGAGCACAAGGCGAAGGAGGGCCCCCTGCCCGAGAAGGACGGCCACGGCCACGGCCACGAGGGCCGCTCGGCGGGCGAGGAGGCCAAGCAGCTGGCCCGGGTGCCGTCGCCCTACGCTCGGGCGCCCGCCGCCGACAGCGCCCGGCCGGGCAGCGCCGCCAGCCGCGAGGCCGAGGCGCGCAAGGGCGAGCCGGCCTACGAGAACCCCAAGAAGGGCGCCGAGGTCAAGGTGAAGGAGGAGCGCAAGGAAGACCACGACCTGCCCCCCGAGGCCCCGCAGACCCACCGGTCCTCGGAGCCGCCGCCGCCGCCGCCCAGCTCCTCGGCCAGCGTGCACCCGGGGCCCTTGGCCTCCATGCCCATGACCGTGGGCGTCACGGGGATCCACCCCATGAACAGCATCAGCAGCCTGGACAGGACTCGCATGATGACGCCCTTCATGGGCATCAGCCCCATCCCGGGCGGAGAGCGCTTCCCGTACCCTTCTTTCCACTGGGACCCCATCCGGGACCCCTTGAGGGATCCCTACCGGGAACTTGACATTCACCGGAGAGACCCGCTGGGCAGGGACTTCCTGCTGAGGAACGACCCTCTGCACCGTCTCTCGACCCCCCGGCTCTACGAGGCCGACCGCTCCTTCAGGGACCGGGAGCCCCACGACTACAACCACCACCACCACCACCACCACCACCCTCTGTCCGTGGACCCGCGGCGGGAGCACGAGCGCGGGGCCCACCTGGAGGAGCGCGAGCGCCTGCACATGCTCCGGGAGGACTACGAGCACCCGCGGCTCCACCCCGTGCACCCCGCCTCCCTGGACGGACACCTGCCCCACCCCGGCCTCATCACGCCGGGGCTGCCCAGCATGCACTACCCCCGGATCAGCCCCACGGCGGGCCACCAGAACGGACTGCTCAACAAGACGCCCCCCACGGCGGCGCTGAGCGCGCCTCCCCCGCTCATCTCCACGCTGGGGGGCCGCCCCGTGTCCCCCAGAAGGACTACGCCTCTGTCGGCAGAGATCAGGGAGCGGCCTCCCTCCCACACGCTGAAGGACATCGAAGCCCGGTAAGGAGCAAGCAGGACACGGCGATGAAGGACCCCCGCGGCCACCCAGCGCCGGACTCTCGAAAGCGCAAGAGCAGCCCCGCGTCTCCAACTCAGACTCTGGCGGGAGCCCCCAGCCCGTCCCCTTGTAAAAATTGTATAGACTCAGTGCAGATTTTGAAATGTTTTGTATATTCTATGTTGAAATTTTTCCGATCTTTTAGCCGAGTCCTATGTTCTCATGTCTCCCCACTTTTTTGGTTTCTGGTATAAAACTTTTTGACTTGAACCAAAACAGCAGAGAGGACAACACACACCAATGTGGTGATAACGGGGGGTAAAAATCAGACAGCAGTCCACAGTCCACCGTGCAAAGCTCTTTCCGATGAGAAGGGAAGGCCCTGTACATAGTTATGTTTAGAAAAAAAAAAGAAAAAAAAAGATTGCTTCATGAGCTAATGGTTCATATATGCAAAAGGGTAAGATGAAAGCTTTACTTTGTACAGATGTAAATAGATAAAGATTAAGTAACATAATACATTAATACTTCTTAAAATGTGCTATTTGCAGACTTAATATCAGTGAGCACAGTCGGCGACGGCTGTGTTCCCGTGTATTGTTCTAGACAGCTAAACCCTTCAACTATGCAATGAATGTTAGGGCTTTTCACAAAAGCCCGCCTAACTCAAAGGAGCCTTTTCAAGTCCATTTACAACATACTTAAGGTCATATTTTCCCTGAACAAGCACTTACGTGATATGACTCTGTTTTCCTTGCTTGTTTTTTTTCAAATGGAGAAACACCCGATTTTGCAAATTGGACCCCAGGCTGCAACTTTGCACCTGAAGTTGCTGCTTGTGGGCCTTGGGGGAGGAGAGAGAGTGCAGCTCTGAAACGGTAACGGAGGACGTGAGCAGCCAGTGTCAGGGAGGACGGGAGTTGTCAGATGCCAAAATCAGGGGACACAAACAGGTCGCCAGCATCTCCTCACCATCCGTCACGTGATTTCACACACACCCCATGTGGCAACCATGTGTTTTTTCAGTGTCTCCCCTCGCTGTACACACCTCCTCGTTTTGTTAACAGGCTTCCGTGACACCCAAACAGATCCTGAAAGAAAGCTTCGCGTTTTCTCAGATGATGGATGTGTTTTCACCGTATTCGATAACTGATGAAGTCAGGGGCACGTTTCCTAGTGTGACTCATCATATCCCCGTAGGTAATCGAGTCTGGGAGGAGCCAAAAACAGGTCAACCTGGTTGGGGCCAGGAGGGTTCCAGAGGGTGAAAGGTGGCAGAGACAGTCTTGTGTGCGCGTGTGTTTTTTGAGTTTGCATCGACCTTAAATGTCTCTTCATGATACTTTTATAATACATTCAGCCTCTTGTCTACATATTTGGAGAGAATATGACTTTACTAGCAGAGAAATACAATATATCTTGTCTACTGGACTGTAAAATATATGTATGAAATAAAATTAGTTCCATTTGGTCTTCTAGTATATTAAAGTGCTATCTGACGTTGTTATCCTGTTTTTGCAAAAAAAAAAACAAAAAAAAGTTAACTACAGACCATTGTTTCTAATAAGCAGAGAGATCTATTTTAGTAGTCAACGAAGGTTTAGTTGTGAGCTTCAGATTTTGTGAATTCCAGATGTTGTGCAGTGTTTTTTTTTGTTTGTTTGTTTTTGTTTTGTTTTTTTAAGACAACAACTAAAAAGAAAACGAAAAAAAATCCAAGGAATATGTACACTGGAACCGTAGTGGTAGCTTTCAGTATTGTAAAGAGATTGTTCTATACAGACCTTTTTGCTGTTTCTCCTGTATGTAATAAAGTCCTTTCTAGATCCTATGTGAAAAGAAACGTGAAAGCGACTGAGTCTTCAGCATGTTCTCATCGGCGGAGCCTTCTTGTGTTATGTAAACTGTGCCATGTTATTAAAAAATGTGAACCAAGCTTCCAGCTGCTTGTTTGTGTGGGATGGCCACCCTTACCTTAGGGAAGAAGCCACGCTTGAAGGACAGGCCGGGCTCTGGAAGAGCTACACCTTGAACCCCGGCCACCCTCCCTACCCACTCACCAGTTTCTGTCCGCATTTGAGCTCTGCACCATCAGGTGTGGGGGGGTTTTTTGTTTGCTTCTTTCTTTCCTTTTGTATGTTCTAAGCAAAGCCCTGTAAGCTGTGGGAAGGGACTTCTGGATTCTGCAGGTGGTGTTACGTGCAGGCCAAGCCGGCCAGTGCCCTGTGGGTCTCGGGCCTCCTTCAAAACTCGGCACGTGCTTCCCCTGTGTTGATGACAGTTCGGGTCGAGGGCCTCAGCCGATGGCCCGATGGCCTTCGCTGGCCTGTTCTTCGCTTTGCGCACTGTAGACTCTGCCCGTTGTGTGTTCCTTCTGGCCTTCCAGGTCTTTCGTTCCTGCCTCTCCTCGAGGTATGTGGCGTAACCCTCATCAGCTTGCCGACCTCTCCCTTGTCCTCTAAAGTCGGTTTTGTCGAGATACAGAAATTGTCCAGTTTTCTGGTGTCAACATGACACTGCCTTTTGGATGGGCGTTTGTGTCTTGACGGGGAGACACAGACGCAGCCTAGCTTAGCAGGATCTGGGTGGTTGCCGCTGGAGAGTTAGAGATGGAAGCGGGGGCTCATGTGTCTGTGCGGAGGACACAGGCAGCTCCTCGGGGGTGTCAGGACACGGGGTGCTCCTGGCTCGAAGGCTTTGGAAGCTGATGCCGGGCTTGGAACAGAAGCCCACTTCAGTCAGCCCTGTTTTTATGCTCATACCTTGACTCCCAGACTGGAGAAAACGATTTGGAGGAAAGCTAGTAGGTTGGGAAACATGCTGAACGCTGTGATTTTCCAAACCAGGCAATTCTTAGGACCTTGCAAACACTCACCATCAGCAAGCAGCGCTTTGATGGGCTGCTTCTGGCGGCCGGCCGGCCAGCCAGCTTTCTCGCACACCTCGTTCCAGGCTGCCATCTGCAACGTGAGCCGGGGATGGAACTCTCAAATCAGTCACGGTGTTTAATCCCCGGGGCTTTATTCCTCTCAACCTTTGCATATTTTCCCTCTAATTACGCTCTGCTCCCAGCATTGATGGGTACCAGCACCAATTTGATTTCCTGCTAACCTATAGATGCTCTAATTATCTTCACGATCTTTGACTGACAATGATCTTGTTACCTTCTAATGGTACATGACAAGTAAAAGAGCGAATATAATGATGCAATAATTACCATTTCGGATGGATATTCACAACGGCGGTTGCTGTTGATCTTTTTTCTGCCTCAATCAAGGTGGATGAGGGGAAACAAGATGTGATTGTTGAGGTTATATGCGAACGTAGCATAAAAAAGGCCCTGCCATTAGCCCTGCAGCTGTGGGATGTGCCCACGGGGGTTGTGTGTAGCCATCCTGAAGCGCAAACTCGCAGACTCGGCCTGGGTACCACTCCATCACTTGAAGGAAAGAGGAGGACAAAAGTGACGTGGGCTTATTCCCGTATTATTTTTAAAACTTTGCCATCTTGGGGTTTTTTTTGCTTTGTTTTCCCCTTTTGCCCTACAAGTTTCCAGGCAATTTCTTAGACATGGAAAGTTCACTTTCAAGAGCAGATTATTCTTTTTATTTTTGTCTTTTTAGGGCCACACCTGCAGCCTATGGAAGTTCCCAGGCTAGGGGTCAAATGAGAGCTGCAGCTGCCAGCCTACACCACAGCCACAGCCCCTGGGGATCTGAGCCGAGTCTGCGACCTGCACCACAGCTCATGGCAACACCAGATCCCTAACCTGCTGTACCACGCAGGAACTTCGCATGACTTTTTGACTGTAAACCACAACCCATGCACACACCTGAAACAGGTTTGTTGAAGCAATGCCCCTGTTTGGGGCAAAGAGCTCTAATTTTTAACAATTCTGTTCTCTTTTTATTCATTCTTTTAAATGCTGGTCACACCCAGCGCGTCATCTCATGCCGTTAGAAGTGTAGGTCTCAACCCCTGGTTTAAAACTAGCATCAAGGAAGAAATCTTCCAGATTCTAAAGGCAGGCAAGGTTCACCTGGGCAGAGGGACCAGGCTGTTTTTGCCGTCCCATGACAGCGACCCTGTCCTCTTGCCTGGAATGTCCCTAAACGCCCTCCACGCTGCTGCCAGTTCTGTTCACGTATCTCCCAGGTACCAAATCATCTCTTACTTAGAGAAGATGCCAGAGGGCAGCCTGATTCTCACCTGGTCCTCAAAGTTCCACCCCTTTAGTGGCTGGGGACCTGTCAGCATCTTCTCTGCAGGTCTTTCCCAGCACACACCAGCCACCCCACCTCTGCGTCTCTGTTGCTTCTGCTCTCTCTTCTCCATCTGACAAATGAGGCTCACCTACCTCAAAGAACTTCGCCTCCAGGAAGCCTCCCCTGACTGACCCTTGTACCCCATCACAGTTCACTGCTTAGACTAGCAGCCCTCCAAGTGTGGTCCCCAGGCCAGCATCAGCACCAGGGAGCTGGTTGGGAGTACAGATACTCAGCCCACCCTCTCCAACCTCCCGAATCTGAAACAGAGTGGGGGCTGCGGGCCTGTGTTTGCACAAGGCCTCCAGGGCATCCATCCTCAGCCACAATCAAGTTTGAGAACCACTGGCTCCGACGGTATAAACAGGTCCAGGGAAAGTGCTGGCCAAAAGCTAGAGGAAGCAGCCCTGGGTGACAGAAAATGATGCTGCAGGCAAAGCTGTGTTCTCTTTTTAACGTTTCCGCCTGATCCCCCATCCTGCTGGAGCATAAAGAGGTTGTAACCTTGTTGGAGCCTGAAAGGCATTTACTGCTTCCCAATCTATCCTGATTCTCTCGCGTGCTCATCACAAACTCATACATCGCCAACAGCGCAACGTGGCAGAGAGGCCCGCCTCTCCTCAGTGGCAGGGCCGGTGGCCGGTGTCAGCGGAGGCTCTTTGTGGGCCCTGCTGTGCCTTCCACACGCACTGTGTCGCCCTTAGTGTTAGCAGCAGCCTGGCCACGTATAATCCCGATTGGACAGTGAGATCGGGGAGGCCCAGAGAGGTGAAGTAACTTGCTCATGTTCAAGCACGTGACCCACATACACACCCGGGCAGCCCCCCACCCCTGAGCCTGCAGTATAGCCTTGGCCCCCCCCATGTCACCACCGAGAAAAGACTGGCTGAGTTAGTCCCATAAACAGTGACTGCAGGGACGCTGTTTACCCACTTCACACACACTTGTAAGCAGTGCCAGGTGTATTCCGGTGGCTGTAAACTGGTAGCCTGGAATGAGTGAGTGAGTGAATGAATGAATGAATGAATGAGTATGATACATGCCTCAGTGATGAAAATATGCTGTGAATCAAGGATTATGATTAATTCCAGTCTGTACATCGAAGGTGTTTGTTTTTATCAGTGGCTTGTGTGGTCCAAAGCAGCCTGCAAGAAAACATAATTGGGAGTTCCCGTTGTGGCTCAGTGGAAAAGCATCTGACTGGTATCCATGAGGACGTAGGTTCGATCCCTGGCCTTGCTCAGTGGGTTAAGGATCCGGCGTTGCAGTGAGCTGTAGTGTAGGTTGCAGATGCAGCTCGGATCCCACAGTTGCTGTGGCTGTGGCGTAGGCCAGCACTACAGCTCTGATTTGACCCCTAGCCTGGGAACCTCCATATGCCATCAGTGCAGCCCTAAAAAGACACACCAAAAAACGGGTAAGATATTTGGTCCAGAATGATCTTAGAATACAGACATTTTATGTTAACAAAACCAGAAGTTGGGACTTCAGTGAGCCTGCATTCCCGACGGGGCCACGTGCCCTGAGCTGCCTGTAGCCACATCCTGCCAGCATCCCACAGGCCGCCTTCACAGTTTCCAGCCCTGTTAGGCGGATGCTGATGGGCAGTTTGTGGATGTGTTGCAAATGCTTAATACAAGAGTTCTTGAAAACAAAGGAGTCTCATATCTAATTATTAAAGTGGAACTCGAGTTCTGGGCCACAAACTGACAGGGCTTGGAAGTAGTAAACCAGTATTCCTGTGTAACTTGGAATTTTCATCCATTCAGATGGATCTTCAGCCCCGTGGGTCTGTAATAATGCAGACCCATCTGCTGTGGTTCACACGCCCTTCACAGCAGCAAAGTCTCCCACATCTGTTTGTGGCTGTGGAGTAAATGGACATCCACCTATTTGACAAACAAGGAGAGTGTCCTGTTGGCCAGGCTCCTGCTCAGAGCTGGGGCTCGGCCTGAGGAAGGGCAAGGCTTCTCCCCTCCGGTGGGCTTATATCCAGGGGAGCCCATCAAGTGACAAGTTAGTCAAGACAACCACAAGAGGAAAATGAAGGGGGTGATGGGAGAGCCTCTGAGAGGCCGAGGCTCAGGAAGGCATTTTCAAGAAGGTTGTTGAGAAATGGAATGAAGCCTTCTGATTCAGCCACGTTTGCCTGCAGCCCTGCTGGCCCTCACTGCGGGTTCCCCAAATGCCCTTCGGCTCTGGAAATCTCTACCTGATTCCTGAGCCACTGGGAAGGGTCTCTGCTCATCTCCCCTGCAGTCCTGCTAATGGCCAGGTGATGGCGCCCCTGAGCCCCTTCTGGATGGTGCCTGAGGGCAGAGGAGCGAACTGGGAGCCGCTGATTCCAGCTGGGTCAGTCACTGCTTCTCCATGGGCCTCAGTTTCCTCACCTCGAAAGTAGGAAGAAGGCAGGCGTCTGGACCTTACCAGCTAATCTCTAATCTCCCTATTAGTTCAAATAGGTTATGTTTATGTGGCTGGGTAGGTTTCTATTTGCTAATATTTGAGAAAGAAAGGCCATGATGTGATGCGGGCAAGAAAGGAGGTCACAGGAAGGAGCCCTAAAAGCCAGATTCTGAAAGGCCTTTCGGTGCCTGGGACTGAGGGTCTTGCTTGCTAGGACTGCAAAATTCATCCTATGAGCAGCTGGGGACCACTAATGTTTCTATATGTCAAGTTTCAGAGAGATTACTGTGGTGCTGCGAGGGCGGGTTCTACTAATAAATGACGCTCTCAAGGACTCCACGGCCCAACCCGAATTCCTCTCGCTTTCCGTTGAGCATTTCTCTCCAGCTCCAGCATCACTGATGCCTCCTGGAGCTTGAGATGGAGCAGCACCTGCCCTTCAGCCTCCGATGCACTCTCCAGAGGGCAGGGGATTCCCACCAGCCTCCCCAGCATCTGGGCGCATCTGCGGGGGGGGGGGCCCTTCTGCAAGGCTTCCATCGCTCAGGGACACCCACTTGTCTTGCCCTGTTCCAGCCCCTCGCCTACACCTGCAGGGGCCAGGAGGCAGCCCCAAACTCTGCACCCCAATCACCTCTCCCACCCTCACTCAGCCCACCGAGCACCCTCTGCCCCATCCACTGTGTTAATTCCACCTTCCTCTGGTGCTGTATCTCCCTTCTGGCCCTCAGCATCCCCTTCACACCCCCTCCTATCCTCACGTTCTAGAAACCTCCCTGGCCCTCAGGCTCATTGTCAGCACAGCCCCCCTTTGCCGTCTCTCTTCTCCTGACCTCTTTTCCCCCTCCGGTTCCCCCGGAGGACCCGCCCCCAGGACACACCCCCTGAGGACACGCCCCCACTGCCCCCTCAAACTGGGAGTGTTTGATCTCTAGCATCGTCCTCACTATGGCCTCGCTGCTCTCATGCCCTCCCTGCCCGCTGCCTAAATCCCCAACTCCTGGCTGCAATCGACTGCCCACCACTCCCCACTCGGGCCTTGGAGATGTCTCCCTGCTCACTGCCTTCCCTCCACCAACTCCTTGATTGCGAGACCGTGATTCTCACTCCCACGTGACACCCGTGCTCTGGCGTCATCAACCTGTCACACCCCTGACCCCACGACCCGCTGTTCGCCTCCTCCAGAACCGCATCCCCCATCCCTGGTCGCAGCCTCTGCACACCGTCCCCACCCCCATTTCCTCGTTTCTCATGTCCCTCCTTACCCCGCTGGGGGATGCAAACGCCCCAGCGCCCTGCTCTCCACTGCTTCTTGGAGCCGCACACCACACCCCGCCCCAGCCTTGCTTGAATGCAGCGCAGGCCACCCCGCACCTGCCGCCTCGCCAGATTCAAGGAGAGAGAATCACAAGACTGCGCTGCCAGGTCCATGACTTCACACGAGCCCCTAACACTCCCCGGAAGTGGTGTTTCTCTTCCTCTCCCCACGGGCTGTCATGCCTGACAGGTCAGCCTGAAGGTGTCCAGGACCGATTCCCCTCAGACTGATGGCCCAGAAAAGGAGTCAGCCTCCCTTAAAGCTCCTTGGACACCAGCTGGGGCCGGCAGGGCTGAAAGCATCCGTCTGGAACCAGCCAGGCATGGACCCCCCGCCCCCATCGCTCCCAGGCATGACAGCTCGGCTGGCAGAAAAGGGCTGGAGCCACAGCCGGCTGCCACATCCTACGGCCGTTACAGCCTGGCCCCTGTTGATTCCACGGAAGGAGCCAGGGCCTACAAAATGGTGCAATTTCAAAGCCCCAGGGCCAAGGTCAGGGTCTCTCTCCTGGACTCTGACCCTGTCTGTGTCATCACCAGACTCAGCGAGAAGGGCCATTGACCTGGACACATACACACACTGGCCCCCCTCTGTCTCAGTGTCACAGCCCCTCACACCACCTCTTCTGCCTCACACCACCTGGGCCCCAGGGCCCCGCTTTTCCTCATCTTTCCCTTTTCCTAAAGATAAAAAGCATTGCTTCTGAGGCCATAAGGTTGTAGGGTGCCTGAGCGTGGGAGACAGACCCCACCTTGGATGGACCTGAGTGCTGGGAACGTCAGGCAAAAAGAATAAAATATTTAATGAGCCCAGTAACGACCCCCTCCCAGATACTGTTGATACAATAGATTCTTATATAACGCGGTCCGGTTTCCCAGTGTCGCCTGTCCCGTTTCTCACTCTTCTCCCTGTGCTCATGAATTAGTGAAGTTTTCACAATGTTTTGTGTGTGGCAACAGAGGGACCCGTTTTGATAACAAACAGTATCACTCTTCAGTTTCTATATACGTAAGACCAGATGTAACAGAGATGAGGCCCAAGGCCGATTCTTTATACTGACAACAAACACGGAAAGTGCTAATCATCATATTTCTTTACAAAATATTTAACATTGCTAAATTCTATTATTGACTAAAATAGCATCGTTGCAATAAATTTAGATGACTTTGACATTAATTATAATTTATATTTTGACCCAATTTCAAGAGATGATTTTGAATGTTTACAAGTGTTAAAAGTATACAACATAAATTATAGTGTTTAAATGTTTAATTTACTCTTGTGCTGGAAACATTCAAATTGTGTATGTTTGGAATAAAACTGCCTTTTATTTTTTAATCTTTTAGACCAGGGGTCAGCGTGCTTTTTTCTGGAAGGAGCCAGAGAGTAAATATTTTAGGCTTTACAGGTCATAGGGTCTTTGTTCCAACTTCTCAGCTCAGCTCTTATACTCTGAAAGCAGCCATGGCCTATCTGTAAACAAATGAACTGAGTTACATCAAACTTTTACAAAAGCAAATGCTGGGCCACCTACGGCCTGTGGGCCAGAGTGGGCTAATCCCTGCCTGAGACCACTGAGAATGAATTCAAATCAACAGCATGATACAAATAGAAAATGCAGAAGTAGACCTTATGAAAGAAAAATAAATAAATAAATAAAAAACACTGAAGGAAGAAAAACAGAAAGAAAAACATTCAAATGTTTGGCTTAATTTTTAAAAACTGGGAAAGTATGAAAGCAGAATTCTATCAAGCTTGACACCTTTACAATTTGCAAAGCAGACACTGCATATTATTTACACCGCATATTATTTACTGAGATCACTGCAGTTTAGATGTGGTTGTAAGAAAGCATTTAGAGCCATCGTCCCATACATACGCTGCCCAGTTTCCATCCTTGGTAACATTCCGAAAAACTGTAGCACAATTCCACAGTCAGGAGACTGACGCTGGACACCATTCACCAAGCGTACTCACATTTCCCCATTGTAGTTACTCCCATTTAAGTGTGTGTGTTTTAAGTTCTTTACAATGTTATCCCTGGTAGAGATTCGTGTACCCGCCACCAAAGTTAAGATGACGACGGTTCCAACACGACAATCATCCCTCCTGTGGCCTTCTCTCCAGTCCTAACCCCCCCGCAACCACTATTCTGTCTCCCATTTCTAAAATGCTGGGCTCCAGAGAGTAACATCCCCAGAGGCCTTGTTTCCTGTAGGGAGTGTACCTAGGCCCAGATGGACATTAGTCTCGAACCCACTGTGACTCAGTTTATGGGAAGAAAAGGGCAAACAAACCATGAGACTTATGGGGCATTTCCACCCCTAAGACCCCTATTGGACAAGGACTGATACAGGTAACTGGGCAAGGCCAATGGGAGAAAAACCGCATCTTTCTGGACCTCACGTTGGTAACCCCCATCCTGAAGGGATAAAAACCTCTATAGGACAATGGGGTTGGGGGGAACCTTGTCTTCCCCCTCCCAGCTGTCCTGGGAGCTGTTTGCTTTCCTGTAGGAAAGACTGTGCTCGCTTGCAAAAAAAAAGTTATATAGATTCAGAGACAAGATGGTGGAGGAGAAGGACTCAAGCTCCTCTCCTCTCCTGAAAACACCCAAATTACAACTAACCACTGAACAAACATCAACAAAATAGACTGGAAACTACCAAAAAGGATAGCCTACAGCCAAAACCAAAAAAGAGCCACATCAAGATGGCAGGATGGTGGCTTTCATGATAAAAGCAATCCCATACCCACCCAGTGGGCAACCCACAGTCTGAAAAATAACTACATCACAGAGGCTCTCCCACAGGAGTGAGAGTTCTAAACCCCACATCAGTTTCCCCAGCCTGGGGGTCTGGCATCGGGGGAAGGAGCCCCTGGAACATTTGACATTGAAGGCCAGCAGGGCTTGTGTGCAGGAGCGCCACAGGACTGGGGACAGCAGACTCCACTCTTGGAGGGTGCATACAGGGTTTCATGTGCACTGGTCCCAGGGCAAAGCAGGGACTCCATAAGAATCTGGGTAAGACCTACCTGCAGGTCTTGGAGGCTCTCCTGGAAAAGCAGGAGGCAACTGTGGCTCACTGTAGGGACAGGACATTGGAGGCAGAGGTCTTAGGAGTTTTCATCAGCGTGAGCTCCCCTGGAGGCTGCCATTTTGGAAAAATCTGGCTCCACTCATCAGGGCTGAGAAGCCGTACCAAACAAAACACAGGGTGGGAACACAGCTTCACCTATCAGCAAACAGGCTGACAAAAGTCCTCCTTTGGCACAGAGCTGCCCCTAATCAAACCCAGAGACAAGTTCACCCACAAGAGGGCAGACACCAGAAGCAAGAGAGGCTATAGCCCTGTAGCCTGCAAAAAGGAGACCACAGAAAAAGCTATTCAAAATGAAAAGGCAGAGAAATATGAGCTAGATGAAGGAACAAGACAAAATCCCAGCAAAGCAGCTCAGAGAACTGGAGATAAGCAACCTCCATGAAAAAGACTTTAGCGTAATGATAGTAAAGATGATACTAGATCTCAGGGGAAAAAAAAAGCAAAAACAACTGGAGGAAAAGGTCAATAAATGACAAGAGATATTTAACAAAGGAATAGAAGATTTAAAGTTTAAAAAAGCAGAGATAAAAATAAAATAATTAAAATTTAAAAATTCACTAGAAGGAATGCATAGTGGAATATAGGAGGCAGAAGAAGGAATAAGTGAGGTAGAAGACAGACTGGTGGAAATCACTGATATGGAACAGAATAAAGAAAAAAGAATGTGAGTTCCCACTGTGGCTCAGTGGTTAACAAACCCAACTAGTATCCATGAGGACATGGGTTCAATCCCTGGCCTCTCTCAGTGAGTTAAGGATCCAGCACTGCTGTGAACTGTAGTGTAGGTTGCAGGTGTGGCTTGGCTCCTCCATTGCTGTGGCTGTGACATAGGTCAGCAGCTACAGCTCCAATTTGACTCCTAGACTGGGAACTTCCATATGTCATGGGTGTGGCCATAAAGAGACAAAAAAGAAAGAAAAGAGGACAATCTAAGAGAACTTTGGAACAACTTTAAAAGCACCAACATTCACATTATAGAGGTACCAGAAGGAGAAGAGAGAAAGGGCTGGAGAAAACATTTGAAGAGATAATGGCCAAAACCTTCCCTAATAAGGGAATCACTCACTCAAATCCAGGAAGCATATAGAATAAACGTAAGGAGGAACACCTTGAGACATATTAATCAAGCTGACTAAAATTAAAGACAAAGAGAAAATATTGAAAGCAGCTAGAAAAAGGCAACAAATAATGTACAAGGGAATCCCAATAAGGTTATGAGCTGATTTTTCAGCAGAAAGTGCACGCCAGCAGGGAGTGGCATGATATACTTAAAGTGATGAAAGGGAAATGCCTACAACCAAGAACACTCTACCCAGCAAAGCTCTCAGTTAGATTTGAAGGAAAAATCAAAAACTATAGACAAGCAAAAGCTAAGAGAATTTGGCACCACCAAATTAGCTTTCCAGCAAATACTAAAGGAACTTCTTGAGGAGGAAAGAAAAAAAAAAAAAAGGCTGCAACTAGAAACAAGACAATTACAAATGAGAAGGCTCACCAGTAAAGGCAAATAGAGAGTAAAGGTAGGAAGCCATCCACACACAGATATGATACCAAAACTAGCAATTGTGAGCAGAGGAGGGTACAAATGCAGATATTGGAGATGCATTTGCAATGAAGAGACTGGCAACTTAAGACACTCTTGTATATACATAGACTTCTATATCAAAATCTCATGCAATAGACAAATAAGAAAAAGCAACATAGGAGTTCCCATCGTGGCTCAGCAGAAATGAATCTGACTACAATCTATGAGGACACAGGTTCACCCCCTGGCCTTGCTCAGTGGGCTAAAGATCTTGTGTTTATGTGGGCTGTGGTGTAGGTTGCAGATGCAGCTCAGATCTGGTGTTGTTTTGGCTGTGGTGTAGGCCAGCAGCTACAGCTCTGATTCAACCCCTAGCCTGGGAACCTCCATAGGCCATGGGTGCAGACCTAAAAAGACAGGGGAAAAAAAAATCTAAACAGAATGCTAAAGATAATCATCAAACCATAAGAGAACAGGAGAAGATGGG
The DNA here is from genome assembly GCF_016906955.1 of Phacochoerus africanus. Taxonomy (NCBI): domain Eukaryota; kingdom Metazoa; phylum Chordata; class Mammalia; order Artiodactyla; family Suidae; genus Phacochoerus; species Phacochoerus africanus. The sequence continues at coordinate 15,849,643 of NC_062548.1, forward strand.
AAGAAAAAAGACCAACCAAACCAAATCCAAAACAATTAACAAAATGGCAATAAGAACATACATATCAATAATTACCTTAAATATAAATGGACTAAATACTCCAACCAGAAGACATAGACTGGCTGAATGGATACAAAAACAAGACCCATATATATGCTGTTGACAAAAGACCTACTTCAGTTCTAGGGACACACACAAACTGAGTGTGAGGATGGAAGAAGACATTCCATGCAAATGGAAATCAAAAGAAAGCTGGAGTAGCAATCCTCACATGAGACAAAATAGACTATAAAATAAAGATGTTTACAAGAGAAAAAAAGGACATTATATAATGATCAAAGGATCAATCCAAGAAGAATATTCAATAATTGTAAATATACATGCACCCAACATAGGAACCCTTCGATATATAAGGAACTGCTAACAGTCATAAAAGGAGAAATCAACAATAACACAATAGTAGTGGGGGATTTTAACACCCCCACTGACAGCAATGGACCGATAATCTAGACAGAAAATCAACAAGGAAACACAGGCCTTAAATGATGCATTAGACCAGATGGACTTAATAGATATTTATAGACTGTTGCATCCAAAAGCACCAGAATACACATTCTTCTCAAGCACACATAGAACATTCACTAGGCTAGATCAAATTCTGGGCCAAAAATCAAGCCTCAGTAAACTTAAAAAAATTGATCATATCAAGCATCTTCCAATGACAACACGGTGACTAGAAATCAACAACAAGAAAAAAAAAGCCTCAAAAAACACAAACATGTGGAGACTAAACAATCCGCTAGTAAACAACCAATGGATCACTGAAGAAATCAAAGAGGAAATCAAGAAATACCTAGAGACAAATGACAACAGAGACGTAATGATTCAAAACCTATAGGATGCAGCAAGAGCAGTTCTTTTTCTTTTTTTTTTTTTAACTTTCTAGGGCTTATTTTTTAAATTTTTTTCTTCTTTTATTGCTTTTTAGGACCACACCCTCAGCATATGGAGGTTCCCAGGCTAGGGGTCAAATTGGAGCTACTACTGCTGGCCTATGCCACAGCCACAGCAATGCAGGATGTGAGCCATGTCTGTGACCTACACCACAGCTCACAGCAACGCCAGATGCTTAACTCACTGAGAAAGGCCAGGGATCAAAACCAAAACCTCATGGTTACTAGTTGGATTCGTTCCCACTGAGCAACAATAGGAATTCCTATTTTTATTTTTTTTTAATGATTTTTATTTTTTCCATTATGGTTGGTTTACAGCGTTATGTCAATTTCTACTGTAAAGTGACCCAGTCACACACATATATACATTTTCTCACATTATCCTCCATCATTCTCCATCATAAGTGACTAGATAGAGTTCTCAGTGCTGTACAGCAGGATCTCATTGCTTATCCATTCCAGAGGCAATAGCTTGCATCAATTAACCCCAGACTCCCAATCCATCCCACTTCCTCCCTCTCCCCCTTGGCAACCACAAGTCTGTTCTCCAAGTCCATGAGTTTCTTTTCTGTGGAAAAGTTCATTGTTGGGTATATTAGATTCAAGACATAAGTGATATCATATGGTATTTGTCTCTTTCTGACTTATTTCACTCAGGATGAGAGTCTCTAGTTCCATCCATGTTGCTGAAAATGGCATTATTTTTCTTTATATGGATGAGTAGTATTCCATTGTGTATATATACCACATCTTATTAATCCACTCATCTGTCAGTGGACATTTAAATTGTTTCCATGTCTTGGCTATTGTGAGTAGTGCTGCGATGAACATAGGGGTGCATGTATCTTTTTCAAGGAAAGTTGTTTCTGGATATATGCCCAAGAGTGGGATTGGTGGGTCATACAGTAGTTCTGTATTTAGTTTTCTGAGGCACCTCCATACTGTTTTCCATAGTGGTGGTACCAATTTACATTCCCACCAACAGTGTAGGAGGGTTCTCTTTTTAGCAAGATCAGTTCTAAGAGGAAAGTTTATAGCAATACAAGCCTACGTAGGAGGGTTCTCTTTTTAGCAAGATCAGTTCTAAGAGGAAAGTTTATAGCAATACAAGCCTACCTCAGGAAACAAGGAAAATCTCAAATAAACAATCTAAATGTACACCTTGGGCAACTAGAGAAAGAGCAAACAAAACCCAAAGTATGTAGAAGGAAAGAAATCATCAATATCAGAGCAGAAATAAATAGAGACAAAGAAAATAACGGAAAAGAGCAATGAAACTAAAAGCTGATTCTTTGAAAAGATCAACAAAGTTGATAAACCCTTAGCCAGACTCATCAACAAAAAAAGGGGAGGGGGGGTTCCAAATCAACAGAATTAGAAATAAAAGGAGAAGTTACAACAGATCTCACAGAAATACAAAGGTCATAAGAGACGACTACAAGCAGCTATATGCCAATAAAATGGACAACCTAGAAGAAATGGACAAATTCTTAGCAAGGTACAATCTTAAAAGAATGAACCAGGAGGAAATAAAGATGAAGGGACCAATCATAAGCATTGAAATTGAAACTGTGAATTTAAAACTTCCAGCAAACCAAAGTCCAAGACCAGATGACTTCACAGGCAAATTCTATCAAACATTCAGAGACGAGATAACACCTAAACTCCTGAAACACTTCTAAAAAATTACAAAGGAAGGAACACTCCCAAATTCATTCTATGAAGCCACCATCACCCTGATACCAAACCAGACAAAGATACGACACAATTCCAAGCCAAAATCACTAATCAACATAGATGCAAAAATTCTCCACAAAATACTAGTAAACCAAATCCAGCAATTTTTAAAAGGATCATACACCATGATCAAGTATGATTTATCCCAGGATTTATGCAAAGATTTTTCAATATCTGCAATCCAAACAATGTTATACACCATGGTAAAAAATTAAAGAATAGAAACCATATGATCATATCAATAGATGCAGGAAAAGCTTTCTGACAAAATCCAACACCCATTTCTGATGAAAACTCTCCAGAAAGAGGGCATGGAGGGCATCTACCTCACTCATCATAATAAAGGCCATATATGAGAAAAACCCAAACTAATATCATTCTTTTTTTTTTTTTCTTTTTTAGGGCCACACCTGTGGCCAATATCATTCTCAATGGTGAAAAGCTCAAATTCCCACTATGATCAAGAACAGGACAAGGATGGCTGCTTTTGCCACTTTTATTCAACATAGTTTTGGAACTCCTAGTCATAGCAATCAGAGATGAAAAAGAAACAAAAGTAATCCAAATTTGAAAAGAAGAAGTAAAACTACCAGGAGTTCCCTTTGTGGCTCAGTGGTTAGTGAACCCGACTAGGAACCCTGAGGATGTGGGTTCGATCCCTGGCCTCACTCAGTGGGTTAAGGATCTGGCATTGCCATGGGCTGTGGTATAGATTGCAGACACAGCTCAGATCCCACATGGCTGTGGCTGTGGTGTAGGCTGGCAGCTGTAGCTCCAATTTGACCCCTAGCCTGGGAACCTCCATATGCCACCTGTGTGGCCCTAAAAAGCAAAAAAAAAAAAAAAAATAGGACAACTATCCAGCTATCACTGTTTGCAGATTACATGACACCATACACAGGAAATCCTAAAGATGCTCCCAGAAAACTGTTATTGCTCATCAATAATTTCCATAAAGTTGCATGATACAAAATACACAGAGATTGATTGCATTCTATATACTTCTAAAGAAAGATCATAAAGAGAAATTAGGAAACAATCCCATTTACCATTACAATAAAAAGACTGAAATACCTAGGAATAAACCTACCTAAAGAGACAAAAGACCTGTACTCTGAAAACTATAAGACATTTATGAAAGAAATCAAAGATGACACAAATAGATGGAAAAATATGCCTTGCTCTTGGATTGGAAGAATCAATACTGTCAAAATGGCTATATTACCTAAGGCAATCTACAGATTCAATGCAATCCCTATCAAATTACCAATGACATTTTTCACAGAACTAGAACAAAATATTTAGAAAGCCCAGAAATAAACCCATGCACTTATGGACAATTAATCATGACAAAGGAGGCAAGAATATACAGTGGAGAAAAGACAGTCTCTTCAATAAGTGGTGCTGGGAAAACTGGACAGCTATATGTAAGAGAATAAAATTAGAACATTCTCTAACACCATACACAAAAATAAACTCAAAATGGATTACAGACCTAAATGCAAGACCAGATACTATACAACACTTAGAGGAAAACATAGGCAGAATTCTCTCTGACATAAACTGCAGCAGTATCTTCTTAGATCCACCTCCTAGAGTAGTGAAAATAAAAACAAAAATAAACAAATTGGATAAACTTAAAAGCTTTTACACAGCAAAGGAAACCATAAACAAAATGAAGAGACAACCCATAGAATGGGAGAAGATATTTCAAATGAAGTGACTGACAAGGGACTGATTTAAAAAATATGCAAACACCTCCTATAGCTCAATATCAAAAAAAACAAACCACCCCATCAAAAATGGGCAGAAGAGCTAAACAGACATTTCTCCAAAGAAGACATACAGATGGTCAAAAAAATACATGAAAAGATGCTCGATATCGCTAATTATTAGAGAAATGGAAATCAAAAATACAATGAGATACCCTATACCAGTCAAAATGGCCATCATCAAAAGGTCTACAAACAATAAAAGCTGAAGAGTGTGTGAAGAAATGGGAACCTTCTAACAGTGTTGGTAGGAATGTAAATTGTGCATTTACATTGAAAAACAATATGGTGATTCCTCAAAAAAAAACTACAAATAGAACTACCATGTGATCCAGCAACTCCACTCCTGGGCATCCATCTGGTGAAAACCATAACTCAAAAAGATACATGTGGAGTTCCCGTCGTGGCGCAGTGGTTAACGAATCCGACTAGGAACCATGAGGTTGCGGGTTCAGTCCCTGCCCTTGCTCAGTGGGTTAAGGATCTGGCGTTGCCATGAGCTGTGGTGTAGGTTGCAGACGTGGCTCAGATCCCGAGTTGCTGTGGCTCTGGTGTAGGCCGGTGGCTACGGCTCCAATTCCACCCCTAGCCTGGGAACCTCCATATGCCGCGGCAGCGGCCCAAAGAAATAGCAAAAAGACAAAAAAAAAACCAAAAAACAAAAAACATGCATCCCAATGTTTACTGTAGCACTATTTACAATAGCCAAGATATGGAAACCACCTAAATGTCCATCAATGGAGGAGTGGCTAAAGAAGATGTGATACATACATATAATGGAATATTACTCACTCATGAATACAATAACCGCATGTAGTAATCTGGATGGATCTAGAGATTACCATACTAAGGGAAATTAAGACAGTGAAAGACAAACATTGTATGTCACCACTTACATGTGGAACCTAAAAAGGATACAAATGAACTTATTTACAGAACAGAAAGGGACTCACAGACTTTGAAAATGAACTTATGGTTACTAAAGGGGACAGGTGGTGGGGAGAGGGATGGACTGGGGGTTTGGGATTGGCATGTGCACACTGTGCTATCTGGAATGACTGGCCAACGGGGACCTGCTGTACAGCACCAAGAACTCTGCCCAGTGTTCTGTGATCATCTACATGCGGAAAGAATCTGAGAGAGAATGGATGTGTGTACATGTGTAACTCAATCACTTTGTTGTACAGGGGAGATTATCACAAACTTGTCAGTCAACTATTTTATTTATGTATTTATTATTTATTATTTATTTATTTATCTTTTTTGCCATTTCTTGGGCCACTGCTGTGGCATATGGAGGTTCCCAGGCTAGGGGTTGAATCGGAACTCTAGCCGGCAGCCTACACCAGAGCCACAGCAACTTGGGATCTGAGCCGTGTCTGCAACCTACACCACAGCTCACGGCAACGCCGGATCCTTAACCCACTGAGCAAGGCCAGGGATCGGACCCGCAACCTTATGGTTCCTAAATCAACTATTGTAATAAAACTTTCAAAAATGAAAAAAACTACATTAACAATGGTAATGGCATTATAGAAAAATTTCTTCTTTGTACTTTTCTGATTATCTAAAGTATTTGCAATAAAAAAAATAGCATAAAACGTCATTTTAAAAAATATCACAAGTGGAGTTCCCTATACATTTAAATAACCTCTGGGTTGGGAGATTGGTAGAAGAGAAAGACCCTGAACTCACATCTTCTCTCTGGCACACCCCAAAATTATGGCCATTTGCATAATAACCATAGTAAAAAAAAAAAAGTATCTGCCAGAAAAGATCTTCTCCAACTAAAGATATAATAAGGACCTACAGTGAGATGGGTAGGAGGGGCAGAATTTGATACAGTCAGTTCCCACAACCCTGGGTGGGCAACCCACAGACGGGAGGATAATTGCATTGCAGACATCCTCCCAAAGGAGTGAGGGGTCCTTTGGAACCCATGTCGGGCTCCCAAGCCCAGGGGGTCCTGCACTAAGATGAACCTGCAGGACACTGGGCTGTGAAGGTCAGTGAGTCTTACTTTTAGGAGACCCAGAGGGCTGGGAAAAACAGACTTCACGCCTAAAGGCTGCACACAAAAATCTGCCAGCCTCTGCGATCAGGGAAGGAGCCGTAATTTGAAAGAAGCCGGAATCAGACCCACCTGCTGATCTTGGAGAGTCTCCCAGAGACGCAGGAAGCAGCAGCATCTCACCCTGGAGAAAGACACTGGTAGCATCCATTTCTGGAGCCCCTTTTACCATGTGGACACTGGTGGTGGCAAAAGCTATTCTGAAATCTTCCCTCTAGCTTAGCCCAAGCACCCAGCCCTCCCCACCCCCCCACCCCAGGCCCAACCACCTGTCGGTGCCAGGGCTGGGACATCTCAGGCCAAGCAAATAACTGGAAGTGGACACAGCCCCACCCACCAGCAGACAGGCTGCCTTAAGACCCCACTGAGCCCACTGTCACCCCTGGACACGGCCCTGCTCCTCAGACAGCCCATGTGACCTGACCCTGCCAACCAGTGGCCAGCGGCCTCCACACAAGACAGGTCCTGGCATCTAACTGGAAGTGGTGGGGGGACATCCAGCCTACAGGACCATCCACAGTAGTTAACCTGCCACAAGAGAAGGACCCAGGCAGGCCACACAGGGGGCAACCCCAGAGGGGGAGTGGGTTGCTGGAACACATAAGATGTCCCCTACAAAAGGCCACTTCCCCCAAGGTCAGGAACTGTAACCAACCTAACACTAAAACAGCAAGTTAGGCAAAATGAGGCAATAGAGGAACACATTCCAAACAAAGAACAAGATAAAACCCCAGAAGAAAAAAATACATGAAGGGGAGATACGTAGTCTACCTGAGAAAGAGGTCAGAGCTGCGACTGTAATGATGAGCAAAGAACTGGGGAGAAGAATGGATACACAGGGAGAGAAGTTAGATTTTTTTTTTTTTTTTTTTTTTTTAGTGGCCACTCCTGAGGCATATGGAAGTTCCCTGGGCCGGAGAGTGAATCCAAGCCACAGAGACATAGCTGTAGCAATGTGCCCCCTGTGCTGGGCTGGTGATCAAATCCACAGCTTTACCGTGGCCCAGGCTGTTGCAATGGCATTCTTAACACACTGCACCACAACGGGAACTCCGGAAATTTTTAACAAAGCATTAGGAAATAAGAGGAAGAACTGGGAGTTCCTGTCGTGGCGCAGTGGAAATGAATCCGACTGGGAACCATGAGGTTGTGGGTTCGATCCCTGGCCTCGCTCAGTGGGTTAAGGATTCAGCATTGCCTCGAGCTGTGGTGTAAGTTGCAGATGCGGCTCAGATCTGGCATTGCTGTGGCTCTGGCGAAGGCCAGCAGCTGCAGCTCTGATTGGACCCCTAGCCTGGGAACCTCCATATACCATGGGTGTGACCCTCAAAAGACAAAAGAAAAAAAAAAGAAAAGAAAAAGAAGAACAACAACAACTGGAGTTCCCATTGTGGCTCAGTAGTAATGAACCCAACTAGTATCCATGCAGATTCAGGTTTGATCCCTGGCCCTGCTCAGTGGGCTAAGGATCCAGCATTGCCATGAGCTGTGGTGTAGGTCACAGACTGGCTCAGATCTGGTGTTGTTGTGATTGTGGTGTAGGCTGGCAGTTGCAGCTCCAATTTGATCCCTCGCCTGGGAACTCCCCTATGCTGCAGGTGCAGCCCTAAAAATACTCTATCTATCTACCTACCTATCTATCTATGGAAGAACCAAACAGAGGTGAAGAATACAATGGCTTAAATGAAAAATATACTAGAAGGAATCAACAGTAAAATGATACAGAGGAACAGATGAGTGAGCTGGAAGAAAAAGTAGTGGTAATCATTGCCACTCAACAGAAAAAAGGAATAAAAAGAAATGAGGACAGTTTAAGAGACCTCTGGGACAACATCAAATGTATAAATATTTGCATTATAAGTGTTCCAGAAGAAGTAAGAGTGAGAGAAAAGGGCCAAGAACATATGTGAAGACATAATAGCTAAAACTTCCCTAACCTGGAGGCGTTCCCACGGTGGCACAGTGGGTTCAGAATCCAACTGCAGTGGCTCAGGTTGCTGGGAGCTGCGGGTTTGACGCCCAGCCTGGCATGGTTGGTTAAAGGAGCTGTTGCTGCCACAGCTGTGGTGTAGGCTGCACCTGCAGCTTGGATTCAGTCCCTGGCCTGGGAACTTCCATAAGCCACAGGGGCAGCCAAACAAAACCCACAAACAAAAAAAACCTCCCTAACCTGGGAAAGGAGACGGACATCCAAGTCAAGGAACTACAAGTCCAAAACGCCATCAACTTCAAGAGGACTGAGCCACTACACATGGCAAAAATTAGCGTTTAGGTGAGAATGTTAAAAGCAGAAAGGGGGTCTTGGAGGAGTAGGAAGTGGAGCTCACCTTTTCCCACAAAGAATCAAAAAATGCTTCTACATACATGTGGAATAATTCTCACTGAACATCATCTGAACTCTGGCAGACAACCTGAGGCTTCCAAAAGGTCAAGAAAATCTCCACATAACTGGGTAGGATGAAAGAAATTTTTTGAGAGAGAAAGGAACCAGGATGGGGCCAGCACCCCTGGGAGGGAGCTAAAGAGGAAAGGTTTCCACTTGCTGGGAAGGCCCCTCCCTGGTGGGGAGACCAGCTGGGACAGACGGGGAGCTTTGGAGCCTTGGATGAGACTGGTTTGTGGAGGGCAAAGTGGAGAAAGACCTGCACAGATGGTACCACCCAGTGTGCCCCAGCATGAGATGCTCACCCATTGGGGCAGGCAGGGGCTGGGTGCTGAGACTTGGGCTTTGAAGTCAGACCTGGGAAGAGGACTGGGGTTGGCTGCATGAAGGTAATCTGAGGGGGCTAATGTGGGGTGCAACACAACCAAGGGAGTTTGGGAAGAAGCCTGGGCCTGCCAGAGAGGCAGGGTGCCATTGTTGGGGGACATAAGAAGGGGGTGGTGAGACCATCGTAGGAGCTTCATTCTCCATGCACAAGCTCTCAGGGTACCACCTGCATGAGCTTTGGGGGTGGGCACTAGCCACCACTGCCATCTCAGACTCCAGAGGCCTTCTTGGGAGCATGTGCAGTCTGCTGCTGCTGCTGCTGTCCCCAAAGGCCCCCTGACCAGGCACCAACCACTTCCCCTGCCTTGTCAGCAATGTGTGTGGCCCTCTGCCACTGCCTCCAAGGGTCCTGTGACTGGGCACTGTTCTCTACCTCTGTCTCCCGGGGAGCTCACATGGCTCACCGCCAAGGGCCCTGCCTCTCTTGGAGTGCGCATAGCCCACCACTGCCACCATTGATGGGCCCATGACTGGGTGCCAACCACTGCCTCTGCCTTTCCAGGGCACATGTTGTCTTCCATCACCAGTGCCACCAAGTGTTGGGTCCTGTGACCAGGCACCAGCACTCCTCCCGATCCCTTCCCAGGAGTGTGTGCAGGTCCACCACCTGCATACCCCCCATCAAGGAGATAATGGCCAGGATATGCTGAGGAAAGAGATGGCAAGCAATGAAACCAAAAGCAGCCCTCAGCACCTCCCCCCCAAAAAATTAAACCTCACAAGCTATACAGGGACACACCCATATATAAATAACACTCCAAGACTACAAAAAATAACTGTTTCTCCAAAATTCAGAGTAAGAGAAATACAAGCAAAATGAAGAAGCAGAGGAATCACTCCCAGTTAAAAGACCAAGAGAACTGTCCCAAAAGTACACACAGTGAAACAGACCTTGTCAGCATAATAGATATTGACCATTCCATTATATTATATTGCCAATACAATTCCATTATATTATAATTCCATTCAGTATCTGAATTCAAAAAGGAGGCTATCGACAGAAATTAAATTTATGTACAAAGGAGCTGGAAACTATAAGAGCCAAGAAAAATTAGAAAATTCATCTGCTGAGATAAAAGCTGAGATGAAGCCATTAAATAGCAGGATAAATGATGCAGAAGGAAGAGTAGATGATCTGGAAGATAAAATAATGGGAATTACCCAATTGAAACAGCAGACAGAAAACCAAGTAAAAAAATCAAAATAGAAGAGATCTATGGGATAATCTGAAGCATGCCAATCTATTCATAATAGGGATTCCAGAAGAATAAAGAGAAAAGGGGTTTGAAAATGTATCTGAAGAAATTATGGCCAAAAACTTCCCAAACCTAAAGAAAGAAACAGATATCTAAATACAGGAAACACAGAGATTTCCAAACAAGATGAACCCAAACAGACCTGCACCAAGACATATTATAGTAAAACTGACAAAATTAAAGAGAGGAGTCTAAAAGTAGCAAGAGAATAACAGAGTTAATTATAAGGGAACCCCCATAAGCCTATCAGCTGATTTCTCTGCAGAAACACAACAGGTCAGACAGGAATGGCAAAGTATATCCAAAGTTTTGAAAGGGAAAAATCTGCAAGCTAGAATACTCTACCTAGCAAGATTATCATTTAGAATAGAAGGAGATACAAAGAATTTCTCATACAAGCAGAAACTAAAAGAGTAGAGCAATACTAAACCTATCCTGAAAGAAATATTGAAAGTTCTTCTCTAAATAGAAAAAAAAGAGAAGATATAGGATGGAAGAAATTACAATTGGAAAGTAGTCACTTAAAACTTTCCCTGAAAAAGACACATGCACCTGCATGTTCATTGCAGCACTATTCACAATAGCCAAGACATGGAAACAACCTAAATGTCCATCGACAGATGAATGGATTAAGAGCTATGTGGTATATATACACAATGGAATACTACTCAGCCATAAAAAAGAACACAATAAACAACAGCAACATGGATGGAACTAGAGATTCTCATACTAAGTGAAGTTAAGTCAGAAAGAGAAGACAAATACCATATGATATCACTTATATCTGGAATCTAATATATGGAACAAATGAACCTTTCCACAGGAAAGAAGCTCATGGACTTGGAGAACAGACTTGTGGTTGCCAAGGGGGAAGGGGAGGGAGTGGGATGGACTGGGAACCTGGGGTTAATAGATATGAACTATTGCCTTTGGAATGGAAAAGCAATGATAACCTGCTGTGTAGCACTGGGAACTATATCTAGTCACTTATGATGGAGCATGATAATGTGAGAAAAAAGAATGTATGTATGTGTGTGTGACTGGGTACAGTAGAAACTGACAGAACAATGTAAACCAGCTATAATGGAAAAATATATAAATCATTAAAAATAAAAATGAAAGTAATCACTTAAATAAGCCAGTATATAGATTTAAAAAAAATCTGGAGTTCCCGTCATGGCTCAGTGGTTAACAAATCTGACTAGGAACCATGAGGTTGCGGGTTCGATCCCTGACCTCGCTCACTGGGTTGGGGATCCAGCGTTGCCGTGAGCTGTGGTGTAGGTCACAGACGTGGCTTGGACCCTGCATTGCTGTGGCTCTGGTGTAGGCTGGCGGCTACAACTCCGATTCAACTCCTAGCCTGGGAACCTCCACATGCTGCAGAAGTAGCCCAAGAAATGGCAAAAAGACAAAAAAAAAAAAAAAAAACCCAACAACAACAAAAATCTACTTGTGAGACAGAATATAAACACAAGGAACAGCAAAAGAATAAACATGAAGATGTAAGAAAGGACATTAACATAATAAAAAGTGGGGAAGGAGAGTAAGAAAATGCAGATTTAAAAAAAAATGAGTTTGAGCCTATATGACTATTAGTCTAAATCAAGCAGATATAGGAAGGGTCGACCTATTTGAAAACTGGGGCAACCACAAACAGAAAATATACATTAGATTCACTAAAACAAAAAAGAAGAGAATGCAAACACAAAATAAAAGGAAATCATCAAACCACAAAAAGAAAAAGAAACAAGAAACAGAATCAACTGGAAAACAAAGTTAAAATGGCAATAAATACATATGTATTGATAATTCTTTAAATGTCAGTGGACTGACTGCTCTAATCAAGACACAGACTGGTTATGTCCAGATAAAAGAAACAAGAGCTACAATTTGCTGCCTGTAAGAGACCCAACTTAGGACAAAGGACACACACAAATTGAAGGTGAGGGGATGGAGAAATATATTTCATGCAAATGGAATTGATAAGGAAGTGGGAGTTGCATAAAGCTAACCTCAACAAATTTAAGACTATATAAGTTATTCCAAGCATCTTCTATGACCACAACTGTATGAAACTAGAAATCAACCACAGAAAAAGAAATGAAGGCAACATTCTGCATCTATTTACCCCAAGCTCCCAGTCCCTCCCACTCCCTCCCCTTCCCCCTTAGCAACCACAAGTCTATTCTCCAAGTCCATGAGTTTCTTTCCTGTGGAAAGGTTCCTTTGTGCCATATATTAGATTCTAGATATAAGTGATATCATATTGTATTTGTCTTTCTCTTTCTGACTGACTTCACTCAGGATGAGAATCTCTAGTTCCATCCATGTTGCTGCAAATGGCATTATGTCATTCTTTTTTATGGCTGAGTAGTATTCCATTGTGTATATATACCACATAGCTCTTAATCCATTCATCTGTTGATGGACATTTAGGTTGTTTCCATGTCTTGGCTATTGTGAATAGTGCTGCAATGAACATGCAGGTACATGTGTCTTTTTAAAGGAGAGTTTTGTCTGGATATATGCCCAAGAGTGGGATTGCTGGGTAGTTCTATGCATAGTTTTCTAAGATACCTCCATACTGTTCTCCATAGTGGTTGTATCAGCTTACATTCCCACCAACAGTGCAGGAGGGTTCCCTTTTCTCCACACCCTCTCCAGCATTTGTTATTTGTGGACTTTTTTTTTTTTTTGCTATTTCTTGGGCCACTCCAGCGGCATATGGAGGTTCCCAGGCTAGGGGTCCAGTCGGAGCCATAGCCACCAGCCTATGCAAGGGCCACAGCAACACGGGATCCGAGCCGCATCTGCAACCTACACCACAGCTCACGGCAACTTCGTTAACCCACTGAGCAAGGGCAGGGATCGAACCCGCAACCTCATGGCTCCTAGTTGGATTCGTTAACCACTGCGCCACGACGGGAACTCCTTTGTGGACTTATTAATGATGGCCATTCTGACTTGTGTGAGGTGGTATCTCATGGTAGTTTTGATTCGCATTATGATGGAACATGTAATGTGAGAAAAGGCAAAGTATACATGTAAGTGTAACTGGGTCACCATGCTGTTCAGTAGAAAAAAATATATATACATACACACACACATATATACATATATATATATGATAAAAAAAAGAAATGAGAAAAAAAATGACTACATGAAGACTAAACAACATGCTACTGAAAAACCAATGGTTCAATGAGGAAATCAAAAAGGAAATTAAAAACTACTTTGAGACAAACAAAAATGAAAACATGACCATACGAAATTTATGGAATGTATCAAAAGCAGTTCTCAGAGCAAAGCTCATAGTAATACAGGCCTTCCTCAAAAAACAAACAAAAAATCTCAAATGAGGAATCACCTAAAAGAATTATAAAAACCTTAAAAAAGAAACTTAAAGTTAGTAGAAGGAAAGAAATAAAAGATCATAAAGAAAATAAATAAAATAGAGATTATAAAATAATTGGAAAAGAATCAATAAAACCAAGAGCTGGTTCTTTGAAAGGATAAAATAATGACAAACCTCTGTCTAGGTTGACCAAGAAAAAATGAAAGAGAACCAAAGTAAGTGAAATAAGAAATGAAAAAGGAGAGCTCTCAATTGATACTTCAGAAATACAAAAAAACCTATGACAACACTATGAACAATTATATGTCAACAAATTTGACAACCTAGAAGAAATGGACAACTTTCTAAAAACACATAGCTTACCAAAATTGAATCAAGAAGAAAAAGATAATTTGAATAGACCAGTCACTAGAATCTGTAATAATAATAATAATAACCCTCCCTACAAACAAGAGCCCAAGGCCATATGGCTTCACAGGAAAATTCTATCAAACATACACACAAAAACTTATACCAGTCCTTCTTAAACTCTTCCAAAAGATTGAATAAGTGGGAATAAACCCAAAGATATCCTATGAGGCCTCCATCACCCTGATACCAAAACCAGGCAAAAATACTACCAAAAAAGAAAATTATGGCAATATGTTTGATGAACATAGATGCAAAATTTCTTTTTTTGCTTTTTAGGGCTGCACCCATTGTATATGGAGGTTCCCAGGCTAGTGCTTGAATCAGAGACACAGTTGCTAGCCACAGCCACATGGGATCCAAGCTGCATCTGCAACTACAGCACAGCTCATGGCAACACCAGATCCCTGACCCACTAAACAAGGCCAGGTATCTAACCTGCATCTTCATAGATACCAGTCAGATTTTTTTCCACTGTGCTATGATGGGAACTCTATTTTTTCCCCCCAAATTCTTAACAAAATATTAGCAAACTGAATCCAACAACACATGAAAAAGATTATCACACAACAACCAAGTGGGACTTATCTCAAGAATGGTTCAAATGTATGCAAATTAATCTATGTAATACATCACATTAACAAAAGAAAATTTAAAACAACCACATGGATTTCCCATGGTGGTACAGAGGAAATGAATCCAACTAAGAACCATGAGGTGGCGGATTCGATCCCTGGCCTCGCTCAGTGGGTTAAAGATCTGGCATTGCCATGAGTAGTGGTGTAGGTCACAGATGTGGCTTGGATCTGATGTTGCTGTGGTATAGGCTGGTAGCTGTAGCTCTGATTTGACCCCTAGCCTGGGAAACTCCATATGCCACAGGTGTGGCCCTACAAAGCAAAAAAAAAAAAAAGATAATAATAAAAATTTAAAAAAACCCCATGATCATCTCAATAGAGGCAGAAAAAGCATTTGACAAAATTCAACATTCGTCCACGATAAAAAGTCCTACCAAAGTGGGTATAGCAGGAACATATCTCAACATAAAAAAGACCATATATGATAAACCAAAGACAATATATTACTCAACAGTGAAAACCTGAAAGCATTCCCTTTAAAATCTGGAACAAGATACAAGACAAGAATGACCACTCTCACTTTTTTTTCTTTTTGCCACACCCATGGCATATGGAAGTTCCATGGCCAGGGATCAAATCTGAACAGCAGCTGGGACTTATGCCGTAGCTGCAGCCATGCCAGATTCTTAACCACTGTGCCAGGCCAGGTATTGAACTTGCACCATTGTAGAAACAATTCCAGATCCTTAACCCACTTTGCCGCAGCAGAAACGCCCTACTCTCACCACTTGTATATTGTATTGGAAGTCCTAGCCACACCAATCATACATGTAAAAGAAATACAAGGTATTCAAATTGGAAGGGAAGAGGTAAACTCACTATATGCATATGACATGATAGTATATATTGAAAATCCTAAAGATTTCATACGAAAACTATGAGGTCTGATAAATGAATTCAGCAAAGTATTAGAATACAAGATTAACACTCAGAAATAAGTTGCATTTTTCCACACTAACAATGAAATATCAGAAAGGGAATATTAAAGAAAATACCTTTTAAAATTATACCAAAGAAAAAAAATACCTAAGAATAAACCTGACCAAGGAGGCGAAAAACTTATACACTGAGAAATAGAAAACATTAATAAAGAAAATTAAAGAGGATGTAAAGACATGAAAAGCTATCCCATGCTCTTGGATTGGAAGAATATTATTAAAATGGCCATACTACACAAAACAATCTACAGATTTAATGCAATCCCTATCAAATAACTGAGGATGTTTATCACAGAATTAGAATATTAAAAAATTATATGGAGCCATAAATGACCCAGAATTGCCAAAGAATCCTGAGGTGGGTGGGGAAGCAGGAGGCATAACTCTTCCAGACTTCAGACAAACTACAAAGCCACAGTAATCAAATTAGCATGGTATTGGTGCAAAAATAGACATATGGATCGACTGAACAGAACAGAGTTAAAAAATAAATCCACACAATTATGGTCAATTAATCTTCAACAAAGGAGGCAAATGGTGCTGGGAAAACTGGACAGTTGCATGTAAATCAATGAAGTAGAACACACGCTCACACCATGCACAAAAATTAAGTCAAAATGGCTTAAAGACTTAAGCATAAGACATGATAACATAAAACTCCTAGAAGAGAGCACAGGGAAAACATTCTCTGACATAAATTGTACAAATGTTTTCTCAGGTCAGTATCCCAAGGCAATAGAAATAAAAATAGAAATAAACAAATAGGACTTAATCAAACTTACAAGATTTACACAGCAAAAGAAAATTTTAAAAAAAGACAACGTATGGAATGGGAAAAAATATTTGCAAATGATGTGACTGACAAGGGCTTAATCTCCAAAATATACTAACAGCTCATGCAATTCAACAACAAAACAACTGAAAAATGGGAAGACTAAATAGACATTTCTCCAAAGAAAACAGGCAGATGGCCATTAGGAACATGAAAAGATGATCAATATCACTAATTATTTGAGAAATGCAAATCAAAACTACAATGAGGTACCAGCTTACAATGGTCAGAATGTCCATCATGAAAAAGTCTATAATAAATGTTGGAGAGGGTGTGGAAAAAGGGAACTCTGCCACACTATTGCTTGGAAATGTAAGTTAGTGAAACCACTATGGAAAACAGTATGGAGGTTCCTCAGAAAACTAAAAATAGATTACCATATGATAAATAAACCTCACTCCTGGGTATATATCCAGAAAAACTATAATTCAAAAAGATACATAAACCTGCACATTCATAACAGGATTATTCACAATAGCCATGATTCAGAAATAAGCTAAATGTCCATAAATAGATGAACGGATTAAGAAGATGTGGTACATATATACAATGGAATACTACTCAGCCTTAAAAAAGGATAAAATAATGCCATTTGCAGCAACACAGATTCAAATAGACATAATTGTGCTAAGTGAAGTAAGAAAGAAAGAAAAAGACAAATAACATAATATCGCTTACATGTGCGATCTAAATTGTGGCACAAATGAATCTATCTACAAAATAGAAAGAGACCCATGAACAAGGAGAATGGACTTGTGGTTGCCAAGGGGGAGCAGAAAGGGAGAGGGATGGACTGGGAGTTTGGAGGTAGAAGATGCAAACTATTACATCTAGAATGGGTAAGCAAAAAGGTCCTACTGTATAGCACAGGGAACTATATCCAATCTCTTGGGATAAAGCATAATGGAAAGGAATTTTTTAAAAAAGAATGTATATATGTGTATAACTAAGTCACTTTGTTGTACAAGAGAAATTAGCACAATATTGTAAATCAACTATACCTCAACTTAAAAAGGCAGAAAGCTAAAAGCAACAAGTTACATACAAGAGAACTCCTGTAAATCTATTGGCTGACTTTTCAACAGAAACTCTGCAGGTCAGAAGGGAGTGACACAATATATTTTAAATTATGAAAGGGAAAAGTCTATTACCAAGAATACCCAACACAGAGAAGCTTTCAATCAAATTTGACACGGAGAGATCAAAAGTTTTATAAGTAAAAGCTTAAAAAGTTCAGCATCACCAAACAGCTTTACAAGAAAGATTAAAGGCATATTTCTAAGTGAGAAAGAAAAGTTCACAACTACAGACATATAAGCTACAAAAGGAAAAAGCTCAGATGTAAAGGCAAATATACAGTAAAGGTAGCAAATCATCCACATATAAAGTCAGTATGTAGGTTAAAAGACAAAAGTGAAATCATTTATATCTGTAATAAGCAGTTAAGTGATCACAAAACAGATGTACATATATGTAAAATATGGTGTCAAAAACATTTATCACAAAGGAAGGAGAGTAAAAATGCAGAATTGTTAAAATGCATTTGAAATTAACAGCAACTTAAAATAATCATAAATATATACATACAACTATATAAAACATGTGGTAACCACAAACCAAAAATCTATAATTGATACAAAAAAGAAAGAAATCCAAACATGAAACTAGAGAGGTTTATCAAATTATAAGGGAAGAGAACAAAAGAAGAAAGGAACAAAAATGAATTACAAAAAAAGAAGACCTACAGAAACAACCCCAAAACAATTAACAAAATGGCAATAACAACATACATATCAATAATTACCTTAAATGTAACTAGACTAAATGCTCCAATTATAAGATTCAGAATGGCTTAACAGATATAAAAACAAGGCCCATATATATGCTGTCTACAAGAAACTCACTTCAGATCTAGGACATGCAGAGACTGAAAGTGAAGGGATGAGAAAAGATATTCCATGCAAAATGGAAATAAAAAGAAAGTCAATGTAGCAATACTTATATCTTTTTTTGCCTTTTTGCCTCTTCTAAAGCCACACCCGTGGCATGTGGAGGTTCCCAGGCTAGGGGTCTAATCAGATCTGTAGCCAAAGGCCTTCACCACAGCAATGCGGGATCCAAGCCGCGCCTGTGACCCACACCACAGCTCGTGGCAACACCAGATCCTTTACCCACTGAGCAAGGCCAGGGATCAAACCCGAAACCTCATGGTTCCTAGTTGCATTTGTTAGCCCCTGAGCAATAAACTTTAAAATAAAGACTGTTACAAGAGACAAAGAAGGACACTACATAATGATCAAGGAATCAAGGAATCAATCCAAGAAGAAGATATTAATTGTAAATATATGTGCACCCAACACAGGTACACCTAAATACATAAAGCAAATACTGGCAGGCATAAAGGGAGAAATTGGCAGTAACACAATAAATAGGAGGGAAATTTAACACCCCACTTACATCAATGGACAGATCACCCAGAATGAAAATCAGTAAGGAAACCACTGGCTTTAAATGACATATTAGATCAGATCAATTTAATTGATATATCAAGAGACTATTCCATGTAAAAGCAGCAGAATATGCATTCTTTTCAAGTGCACATGGAGCATTCTTTAGGATAGATCACATGTTAGGTCACAAACCAACTCCAGTAAATTCAAGAAAATTGAAATTATGTTAAAGCATCTTTTCTGACCACACTGCTATGAGACTAGAAATTAACTATAAGAACTACAAAAAATACAAACACCTGGAAGCTAAACAATATCCTACTAACCAATGAATGGACAACTGGGGAAATCAAAGAAGAAATGAAAAAATATCTGGAGACAAATGAAAACAAAAATGCAATGATCCAGAATCTATGGGACATAACAAAAGCAGTTCTAAAGGGAAGTTTATAGTGACATAAGCTCACCTCAGGAAACAAGAAAAATATCAAATAAACAACCTAATCTTACACCTATATGACCTAGGAAAAGAAGAAAAATCAAAACCTAAAGTTAGTAGAAAGAAAGGAAACATAAATATCAGAGCATAAATAAATCAAATAGAGACTAAAAACCACAGAAAAGATCAATAAAACTAAGAGCTGGTTCTTTGAAAATATAAACAAAATTAATAAATCTTTGGCCAGGCCTATTAAGGGAAAAAAAAGAGGAGGCCCAAATCAATATAATTAGGAATGAAAAAGGAGAAGTTATAACAAACACCACAGAAATATAAAGGATCATACGAAGTTACTACAAACAACTATATACTAATAAAATGGACACATTCCTAGAAATATGCTATTTCCCACAACTAAGCCAGGAAGAAAAAGACAATATAAACAAGCCAATTACCAGTAATGAAATTGAATCAGTAATAAGGAAAACTCCCAAAAAACCAAAAGTCCAGGAACAGATAGTTTCACAGGTGAATTCTACTAAAGACTTAAAGAAAAGTTAACACCTATCTTTTTAACACTCTTCAAAAAAAAAAAAAAAAAAAAAAAAAAAACACAGAGGAAGGAACACTTCAGGACTATGAGGCCTTAATCACCCTGATACCAAAACTATTCAGAGATTATCACAAAAAAAGAAAATGAGACATCAATATCATTGATAAATAGACACAGAGAAAAACTTTTGACACAAATTCAATATCCATTTATGATTAAAAAAAAATCCACAAAGGGGTTATAGAAGGAACAGACCTCAATAGAATAAATATATGACAAACCCACAGCTAATGGGTTTTATCACAGTCAATAGTGATCAGAAATAAGACAAGGATGCCCACTATTACCACTTTTATTCAACATGTTATTAGAAGTCCTAGTCACATCGACAAAATAAGACAAATAAAATAAAAAATCCAAATTGGAAAGGAAGAAGTAAAACTGTCTTTGTTTGCAGAAGGCATTATACTCTACATAGAAAAAAACAAACAAACTAGATGCCATCAAAAAATACCACAGCTTATCAATGAACTTGGTAAAGTTTCAGGACACAAAATTAATACACAGAAATCTGTTGCATTTCTATTCACTAACAACAAACTATCAGAAAGAGAAATTAAGGAAACAGTCTCGTTCACATTCACATTGAAAGAGGATAAAATGCTTAGGGAAGAGATATGACTAAGGAGGTAAAAGACCAGTACTCAGAAAACTCTAAGACACTGATGAAGAAATTGAAAACAACACACATAGATGCAAAGATACACTGTGTTCATGAACTAGAAGAATTAATATTCCTAAAATGACCATATTACCCAAGCCAACCTACAGATTCAATGGGATCCCCTATCAAAATACTCAGGGCATTTTTCATAGAACTAGAACAAACAATTCAGAACACAAAAGACCCTGAAAAACTGTCTTGAGAAAGAAGATCATAAACTAAAGGTATCACACTTCCTGACTTCAGACTACACTACAAAGTTACATTAATCAAAACAGTAGGTCCTGGCACAAACATGGACTCATATGTCAATGGAATAGAACAGAGAGTCCAGGAACCAACCCATGCACTTATGGTCAATTAATCATGACAAAGGAGGCAAGAATATACAATGGAGAAGAGACAGTCTCTCCAATAAGTGGTGCTGGGAAAACTGGACAGTTATGTGTAAAAGAATGCAATTAAAACATTTTCTAACACCGTATACAAAAATAAACACAAAATAGATGAAGGACCTAAAATTAAGACATGATGCCATAAAATTCCTAGAAGAAAATGTAGATGGAACACTCTTTAACATAAATTGTAGCAAAATATTTTTGGATCCACTTTCTAAAGTAAAGGAAAAAGCAAAAATAAACAAACGTGATCTAATTAAACCTAAAACCTGGGTGTCTATTACAACTCAGTCACTTTGTTTTATAGCTGACACTATCACAACACTGCCAACCTACTAGACTTCAATAAAACTTTACAAATTGAAAAAAATGAAAACCCTTCATAGTGCAAAGGAAAACGTCAACAAAACAAAGACAAACTTCTGAGTGGGAGAAAATATTTGCAAATAATATGATTGACAAAATATATAAACATCTCATTAAGCACAATATTAAATAAACAAAGAACCCAATCAAAAACGTGAAGACTTGGAGTTCCCGTCATGGAGCAGTGGTTAACGAATCCACCTAGGAACCATGAGGTTGCGGGTTCGGTCCCTGCCTTTGCTCAGTGGGTTAAGGATCCGGCGTTGCCGTGAGCTGTGGTGTAGGTGGCAGACGCGGCTCGGATCCCGCGTTGCTGTGGCTCTGGCGTAGGCCGGTGGCTGCAGCTCCGATCGGACCCCTAGCCTGGGAACCTCCATATGCCGTGGGAGCGGCCCAAGAAATGGCAAAAAAAAAAAAGACAAACAAACAAACAAACAAAAAACCGTGAAGACTTGACATTTTTCCAAAGACAACATACTGATGACCACAAGCACATGAAAAGATGCCACATGGCTAATTATTAGGGAAATGCAAATCGACCATGTTATATCACTTCACATTTGTCAGAGAGCTATCATCAAAAAGTCTACGTAACGGGAGTTCTCTTCTGGTGCAGCAGGTTAAGGATCTGGTGTTGCCACGGCTTGGGTTGCTGTTGTGGCATGGGTTCAATCCCTGGCCTGGGAGCTTCCAGTGCTACGGGCACAGCCAAAAAAAAAAAAAAAGTCTATATAACAAATGATGGTGAATAGGTGGATAAAAGGGAACACTTGTACACTGTTGGTGGGAATGTAAATTTGTGTAGCCACTATGGAAAACAATATGGAGATTCCTCAAAAATCTAAAACTAGAACCATCACATGATCCAGCAATTCCAACCTGGGTATATATCCAGAAAAAAACCAAAACACTGAAACTAAAAGATACAGGCACCCCTATGTTCATAGCAGCATATCATGTACAAAGTGTGATTGTATACACACACACACACACACACACAATGGAATAGTAGCCGTAAAAAAGAATGAACTTTTGCCATCTGCAGCCACATGAATCTAGAGATTATTACGTTCAGTAAAATAAGAGAAAAACAAATATTGTATGATATCACTTATATGTGGAATATAAAGAAACGGTGGTGGGAAAATTGGATATTCACATGCAAAAGATGAACCTCTGTCTTATATCAGTCACAAAAATTAACGTGAAATGGATTAAAGGCCCAATGGTAAGACCTGAAACCGTGAAACTCCTAATAGAAAACATAGGGAAAATTTTGCCAGCAAGAGTGGCACGGACGCTCAGTTATGAGTCATTTTTGAAGAGGAAAGAAATGGTGGCTTAAGGGTAGGTGTGCCCCAGTTCCCCGCCCTACTCTACAGCGGTCTGTAGACTGCCTTCTCCTGACATGAGTCAAGCTCTTTAATGCCATGGAATCCATCCTGTGGGGCTTTCTCCATTCAGGCTAAGTGATTGAATTCAGTTCCACTGATTTAGTGCCTCGTTTGTCACTTTGACAAGGAGAGGTGTTTGGAGCCGTCTAGTTGAGAAACTGTGGCTGGGTGGGAAACTGGGGCACACCTACCCTTAAGCCACCATTTCTTTCCTCTTCCAAAATGACTCATAATCAGCCTACAAGCAGCAGGAAGATAACAGAGGGTGACCAACTGCACTTAGAAGCACAAGGATTCAGTTGTCTCAAGGATTTACGATGAGAGTCTCAGCATCAAGACGCTGATGCTTGAGAGAGCTCTGAACTGGGCCTGTCAGCCTCTACGTTTCATCTTGATTTTATTTTGTGCATTCTGTAGCAATATGTGTCCCAAGGCATCTGCTTCTTCACTTTACATCATTTCAGCTCACCAAAGGTTTCATTGAAACATTCTCCTTTTGGAGAGCAGGGGAAATCTGTATTACTTAGGGAACCAGTTGTAATAAAAAAGGAACGAATTACCAATCCACAAAAATATCAATGATTCTCAAATGCATTATACAAAGCGAAGGAAGAGAAGCCAGACTCAAAAGCTTACAGACTCTGTGTGTTCATTTGCTTGCACCTCGGAAAAGGCAAAGGTGTAAGAATAGAAAACAAATCAGCAGTCGCCTGGGTGGGAGAACAGCTGACTGTAAAGCAGAAGGAAGAGGGTGTTTGGGAGCCTATTCTGGGTTTTGAACGTGGTGATGGTTACATGAAGATCTATCAGATGCATCTATCCAAATTCATGCAATTGTTCACCAGAAAAAGGTGAGTTTCACCAGAAAAAAATTAAAAATCAATTTCTGTTAATCAAATGACTCCCTACTACAATGACAAGCCAAGCCACAAAGCGGGACAAGATATTTACCCACATAGAACCAACGAAAGACAACTATCTAGAAGATGTCAACGTTTTTAACCAAGGAACGGAAGAGGGAAATGGGTAGAAACCTGGCCAAATAGTCCCCAAAGAGGAAATACAAATATTTCCGTTAAATGGGAAACGGTGCCTCATTAGCCTGCAGGAAAAGGCAAATTCAAACGCTGATGTGCTAAAGCCACACACCTACCCCAATGACCAACATCAAAACGTCTGACAGTGCCAACTTGTTGAGGCTCAAAACAATTGTGGGCGTGGGACTAGTTGAAGCTGTTCTGGATATCAGCTTGGTTCTGTCTACAATGAAGACGCCCCATAGCAGCCATCAACCCCAATCCCAGGTTCGTGACCTGGGGCCGGACAGGCAGGTCACAAAGGTTTACAGCAGCATTTTCAGTAAGAGCCCTTAACGGGAAGCAATCCAGGTGTCCAACGACAGCAGAGCTTTGAGTGATTTTCTTTTGTTTTTTCCTTTTTTGCTTTTTAGGGCTACACCTGTGGCACATGGAGGTTCCCAGGCTAAGGGTTGCATCAGAGCTGTAGCTGCCAGCCTACGCCACAGCCACAGCCACATCAGAGCAAAGCCATGTCTGTGACCTACACCACAGCTCCTGGCAACGCCGGATCCTTAACCACTGAGCGGGGCCAGGGATCGAACCTGCGTCCTCATGGATGCTAGTCAGATTTGTTTCTGCTGAGCCACCATGGGAACTCCCTAAGAGATTTTTCAACACTGGGATATTATACAATGAAAATGAATGAATATTACTATGGGCAACTACAGTTTAATTTTAGAAAAATAATGTGTAGCCATGAAAAGTTAGAGAGTTAGGCAAAGTGCAGATAAAAAAGAATGAAGTAATGCTACTGGCAGCAACACGGATGGGCCTAGAGGTGATCATACTAAGTGAAGTCAGAGAAAGATGAATATCATGGGATACCGCTCATATGTGATCTAAAAAAATGGATACGGAGTTCCCGTTGTGGTGCAGTGGAAATGAATAAGAACCATGAGGTTTTGGGTTTGATCCCTGGCCTTGCTCAGTAGGTTAAGGATCCGGCATTGCCGTGAGCTGGGGTGTAGGTCAAAGATGTGGCTTGGATCTGGCGTAGCTGTGGCTGTGGTGTAGGCCGGCAGCTGCAGCTCAGATTAGACGCGTAGCCTGGGAACCTCCATATGCTGCGGGTGTGGCCCTAAAAAGCAAAAACACCCCCAAAGCCCAAATCGCTCTGCTGTACACCTAGAACTAACACAACATTGTAAACCAATGGTACTTCAATTTTTAGAAAGTTCAGGTCGTATGATTTCCTTTATAAAAAATTCAAAAAGAGGCCACATAAGAACCATACTATTCCAGGGATGAGCACATAGGTCCTAAAGTATAAAGGAAGCAGGTGTTTAAAAAGCATGCAGTGTGGAGCTCTGGGGGGCTTATGACTGGTAAGACGGCATAGTGGGGGCTGCCGAGGGCTGGACCCTGGTCTGTTTCTGAACATTGTGGTCATGTGAGTGTCGGCTGGATCGCTATAGATTACGGTCTTGTGTTTTATTCCCACCGTAAAAAATAGCCCTTGAGGCTCCCATCTCAGGCAGAAGGAAAAGCCACCAGGCTCTGCTGATCTGCTCTTCCCCTCCCCCACTTTTCTCACGCTGATCCAGCCTCCAGCCATGCGCCTGCCTCAGGACCTTTGCACGTGCTGTTCCCACTGCCTGGACATCCCTCCCTCAGATATACGTTCATGGTTCTCTGTCCATCTCCTTCAGATCTTCGATAATCATGTCGTCTCCTTTGTGAAGACTTTCTTAGCCTCCTCCCCACACCCAGCACATACCGACTGCCCCCCCCGACACATCACAACTTAATCTACGACAATATTTTGTCTGACATATTTTGTCTTGTTCCCTGACTTCCCTCTCTGCATGTAACATCTACAAAGACAGAAAGGTTTTGCTTCCCCTTCCCTGACCCACATTACCAGGTTCTCAAGACCCCAAATAGCACCTGGCACATAGTAGGTGTTCAGAAAAAAATTGTCAACTAATAATCTTAAGGAAGATTGTGAAATTCTTGAAAGTTCTGAAGAGCTAGTGAGCCCCTTCTTTCAATCTCTTTAAACAAGACTTCACAAGAAGATGAAACTTACATAAAGCAACCCTGACAAGCGTGCCATCCGGTGGCGCTTAGAACACTCAGTGTTTTGCTCCCACCACCTCCATATAATGACAGAATCTTTTCATCACCCTAGAAGGAAGCCTTGTTCCCTCTAAGCAGCCCCTCCAATCCCCTCATTTCCCCTAGACTCTGGCACAACTCATCAGCTATGGATTTCCCTATTCCGGACATTTCTTGTAAATGAAGTCACACTGAATGTGACTGTTGGTATCTGGCTTCTTTGATGGCACATGTTCTCTAGGTTTATCTATGTTGGAGCATGTGTCAGTGCCTCACTCCTGTTTGGGCTGAATAACAGTGCCTTGTGTGGATGCACCAGATTGTGTTTATGCATCTAGCAGCTGATGGACATTTAAGTGGCTTCTACCTTTTGGCGTCTGTGAATGATGCTGCTGTGGACATCTGGGTTCAAGTCTTTCTCTGAATACCTATTTTCAATTCTTTTGGGAAACTGCTTCTTAATATCGGTGTCATGAACGTACACCAGCTGTTGAACAAACATTTATTAAGAGTTAGCATGATTTAGGTTAGCAACTGGGAGAGAGTAAGTTTGGGCTCAGATTACAGCTCACTGGTAACTTGTTCTGTGAACCTCGGTTTCTTCATGTGTACAGTGAAAATATAAACACTGTAATGATTAAGGTTCCTGCACATAAATTGTCAGTACCCCTGGCCCTTACTGCATTCTTCGTTCTGGGATTATAATTTGAAGGACATAATCTAATAAAAATATCCCCTGACCTAGTAACTAGTGATGTACCCTGGGCAAGACTCCTGACTCGAACTCGGAAAGCAAATCTCAGCTCTAAATACCCATCTCATGGCAGTTGGGAATGGAGAAATCTCTGAAAAACGCAGCGGTCCTGTGTGCGGAAGGGTTAGTGTAGCCTGGGCACCACCAGGCAGAGGTGATGGTCAGTCAGTCTGCCCATGAGTTGCAGAAGAGCCGCCCAGGCTCCCTGTTATTGCATATTCTGGACACTAGAGGGCGCCAGGAGAACACATATCTCAGCAGAGCAGACCAGTGGCTGCTCCAAGACAAAAACCTGTTTGTATGGGGCTCTGCCTCCAGAAAATTAGCGGGGAAATAGCTGCCTCTGTTTCGAGGTGCGCCCCTCAGAGCCGGGAAAAGGCAAGCTCTGAAGGTGACGGTGCATGGGGAACTAGCTTGCATTTTTCTTCCAGTAGAGTCAATGTGAAATGTGCCTCAAAACACCGCGAGTTTCCTATTAGTATCCACATCAAAACCGATTTGCACTCCGACAGCGGAGATACTCTTAGCAGGATCTCGCAGTACAACTCATCTGATGCGCATTTGCAGAATGGGAGCGACCTTGCTAAGAAGCGCATGCGTAGTCTGGTCTGTTCAAGTTGGCAGCAGGGAGGGAGGCCGGGGGTGGGGGGCGGGGGCAGGGCAGCAAGCCTCTCTTTCTTTCCAGCGTGGTAATGGAGGGTTGGCCCCTGGTCTCAGAATCTACATGGGACCCTGGTTCTAACTCTTGAGATTCTAGATGGTACCAGGCAGGCCTGTCTAGCAGACCCTGCCTGACCTGGTCAAGTACTTGATCGGCTCCTGTGGATTCTCACAGCAGCTGTTCCCCAATTCTGCTTCCTTTGCTTCACAGAGAAGGTCAAAGCCACAAAGCCTTTATCATTTACACCCGTTATATCTGTGTCCTACTCACTGAATTTTGGGAAGGGGGGGGCGGTGGTACGTGTGGGCAGAAATTATTTTGCGTAGGATATGCAAAAAATGAATTTTTCCCTGTCCTTTGCCTTCCTCCCCCTTTTAAAAAAGGTTTATTGACGTGCAGTTGATTTACAATGTTTCAGTAATTCCTGCTGTACAATAAAGCGATTCAGTTGTACATGGACACACATCCATTCTTTTTCACATTCTTTTCTCATATAGATGATCACAGAATATTGGGTAGAGTTCCCTGTGCGATACAACAAGTTGGTCAATCATCCACGTATCACAGTAAACATAGGCCAGTCCCAAACCTCCAATCCGCCCCTCCCCCACTTTTGTTTTTTTAACCTTTATCCTGTACTTTTAAGTGACGGACCCACTGCCTTGACTATATATTGGCCTTTACCAGGGAGATTTTTTTTCCTCTCATGTATATTATTTCTAGTTATGATCTTTTCTATTTAAAGAAGACCCTGAAACATTTCTTGTAGGGCCAGTTTAGTGGTGATGAATTCCTTTAATTTTTGCTTGTCTGGGAAACTCCATCTCTTTCAATTTTTTTTTGTCTTTTTGCCATTTCTTGGGCCGCTCCCGCGGCATATGGAGATTCCCAGGCTAGGGGTCTAATCGGAGCTGCAGCCACCAGCCTACCCCAGAGCCACAGCAACGCGGGATCCGAGCCGCGTCTGCAACCTACACCACAGCTCACGGCAACGCCGGATCCTTCACCCACTGAGCAAGGCCAGGGATCAAACCCGCAATCTCATGGTTCCTAGTCGGATTCGTTAACCACTGCGCCACGACGGGAACTCCTCTTTCAATTTTAAATGATAATCTTGCCAGGTAGAAAATTCTTGGTTGTATACAACTCCAAATGTAATAAAATTAAGTAAAAATAACCAATTAATTAAAAAAAAAAGAAAATTCTTGGTTGTAAATTCTTTCCTTTCAGCACTTTAAATGTATTATGCTGCTTTCTTCTGGCCCTACAAAGATTCTGCTGAAAAAATCAGCCAATAGCCTTATGGGGGTTCCCTTGTAGGTGACTATTGTTTTTCTCTTACAGTCTTTAAAATCCTCTATTTTTAACTTTTGCCATTTTAATTGTGAGGTCTTGGTGTGGATATCTTTGGATTTATCTTCTTTGGGACTCTCCATGCTCCCTGGACCTGGATGTGTGTTTCCTTCCACAGGTTAAGGAATCATGATTTTTCAGTCATTATGCCTTCAAATAGGTTTTCTGCCCGTGTCTCTCCCATCTTCTGCTGGGACTCTATATTACAAACGTTAGTATGCTTGATGTCTCAGTGGTCCCTTAAATTACTCTCATTTAAAAAAATTCTTTGGTTCTTTCTTACCTTTGATAACTCTTTGTTGAAATTCCTACTGTGCTCTTTCATTTTTCTCCTGAGTCTGGTGAGCATCTCTACAACCATTGCTTAGAACACTTTATCAAGCAGGTAAATTACTTATCTCCGTGTTACCCACATGCTGCACTGGGGTCCCCTTGGGGACATGGCTGGCACTGATCAAGCAGCTGGACACTCAGAGGTGCTGTCTTTTGAGAAAGTGGTTGGGGAGCTTATAAAACTTCCTTCTGGCCCCTGTGTTGAGATAGAGGCATAGCCCTTCCTCCTTCAAGCTAGTTGGGAAGGGTGACACTTAAAGGTGAACAAGAATTGATGCGTCCTTACAACAGGAGACCCGGTGTACAGATGCCTATTTCACTATTGATTCAACTGTATGAATTTTTCTAATTATTTCATTGTTAAGTACTAGAGCAATATTATTCTGGTTTTTGTTGTTGTTGCTGAGATGGAACTCACGTACTATAAAATTCATCCTTTTAAAGTATGCAGTTCAAGGGTTTTAGTATATTTACAAAGATGTTTAACCACTACCACTATCTTATGCCAAAACATTTTCATCATCCTGAGAAGAAACCCCCTAGCTCCTCCATTCTTCCTGCCCCAACCCCCACCCCCTGGACTCTGGTAGGCACGAATCTACTTTCCATCTCTATGGGTTTGTCTATTGTGGATATTTCATATAAATGTAATTATATAGCATCTGTCCCTTTGTGTCTGGCGTATTTCACTTAATATGTTACTGAGGTTCATCTATGTTGCTGCCTGTGTTAACACTGCATTCCTATCGATGGCCACACAATAGTCCATCATATGGATGTGTAGATTTGGTGTTCCATTCATCCACTGATGGGTATTTGGGGGATATTGTGAGTGGTCCTGCTATGTATGATGACTTGGGTCCAAGTGTTTGTTTGAGTCCCCATTCTTTGGGGTATATGCTCCTAAGAGTGGGACTGCTGAGCCACATGGTAATTTCAAGTTTAACTTTTTGAGGAATTTCCCCAACCAGCATTTTGTTTAAAATTATCCTCCACTGCCTTCTAGTAACTCTGAATTATTCCCATTTTATAGATGAGGCACAGCAGAGGTTCAGAAACCCACCTGAGGTCAAACAAACCAACAAACAAAAACTTGCAAAGAACCATCCAGAATACTGATCAGGTCTGTCTTAGGTTCAAGCCTATGCTCATTGCCACCTTCAGGCAGTGAGTGGCTCTGTCCTGACATTATTGTCAGGCCCACCACCCAGGACAAAGCCATGGCCATTCCCAGCCTTCCCAGGAGCCCAGTGCACAAAGATGCAGCCTCATATTTACCAGGTTCCTGTCTGAGGGCACGAGCCTCCCACTTGGCTCTTCCATCCCGATGGACACAGGGCCCAGGGCCTAGAGCTGTTGAAAATCCTGTGAAAATGAGAGAGAAAACTCACAAAACTGAAATGCAATGAAATTACTAGTAAATGTAGTATTAATACAAGTAACACTGCATTACTGACTTCATTTTCTTTCTTTCTTTTTTTTAATGGCCACACCTGCAACATATGGAAGTTCCCAGGCTAGGGGTCAAATTGGAGCTGCAGCTGCTGGCCTACACCACAGCTACACCAGATCTGAGCCGCATCTGTGATCTACACCACAACTCATGGCAACGTCAGATTCTTAACCCACTGAGGAAGGCCGGGGATCCAACCTGCATCCTTATGGATACTAGCAAAGTTCTTAACCTGCTGAGCCACAACAGGAACTCCTAATTGCTTAGTTTTCTATTTGTAAACATCTGGTTATGGTTGGGTGGCAATTTTTAGGTTTATTTCTTCTTGCTTTGCAGAAGGTCCTGAGTATACATGGTGGCATTGAGGAAAAATTGTGGCTTCCAAACATCTAAAGTAAAAATCTTTGGGGTCGGATGTGGGTGCCTTTGAATGTGTTAAGCATGTTGGGTGATGAGACCACAAGGAGTCCGCATGCCCAGGACCCCGATTCGTCTAAACTCCCCGGTCCAAGTTAGGGGCACATTTGGGCTGAGCAGTCCCATGATGGAGCTACAGGGGGTCTTGTTTCTCAGAAAGGAGGGGGCAGGATGGCAGTAAACAAGGGTACCTGCCAGCCCCAGACTCCAGAGCCTGCAGCCATTGCCAGAGGGTGGTTTTGAGGTACCCCAAGCTCCAAGGTGATGGTCAGTATTGCCGGTGGTCTCACCAGACCGAGGCTTGGGCTCTGTACATTTCAAATGTCAAGGTCAGGTTCACAGCGCTTTACCGAGAACTCCTCAGTGCCTGTTATATGGTGGGCCCTGGGCACATGGAGTTCACGGGCTGAGGATCTTTACAAGGTCAGCAGAAACCGTGAGAGCTGGGGTGGGGTGTGCTCTTCAAGAGCCAGGCCCCTGGTGGGGGCCCACCTGCCGATGACATCTGGGAAGGATGGAAGTGGCCATATGTAGGGGGGTGGGGGCACTGCAGACGGAGCCCATTTCATCAGCAAACACTGGAGCCATCCTGGGTCTTATAAGAGCACCAAGTGCCTGGGCTGGGCAGTTGGTGGGCTGCAGGGCACATGTGCATTCTTTAAAAATATACTTTAGATTTCTACGTGTATTTGTCAAAAATGACATTATGAGAATATACTAACATGTAGTCCAGGTCACCTGAATTACAATGAAGTCATGATATAAGATAAAAAGACTCCTCAAACATAAGGGGTGTTTAAATGGTAGCCATATCCAGACCCTCTATGTTTCAACGCTGTGCAACTGATTGATAAACATGAAATAACAGCACTTGGGAATCCTTTACACATTTGTATTGATTTTATTTTTATTTTGTTCAGAGGGCTAACTGTCCCTATTTTTTTTTTTTTTTACTGCAGTGTAGTTGACTTATAATGTTGTGCTACCTTCAGGCATACAGCAAAGTGAGTCAGTTATACACACATCTATTCTTTTTCAGATTCTTTTCCCATATAGGTCATCCTAGAGTACTGAGTCGATTCCCCTGTGCTCTACAGTAGGTCCTTGTTACTTATCAATTTTGTATATAGGAGTGTGTATATATCAATCCCAACCCTTCCAACTTACCCCTCCCCCCAATGTTTCCCCTTTGGTAACCATAAGATTGGTTTCAAAATCTTTGAGTCTGTTTCTGTTTTGTGAATAAGTTCTTTTGTATCATTTTTTATTCGATTCTGCATATTAGTGATGTCATACTATCTTTGTCTTTCTCTGACTTACTAGAAATGTTGTGGCAAATGGCATTATTTCACTTTTTTATAGCCAAATAATACTCTATTGTATATGTGTATCACATTGTCTTTATCCAATCCTCTGTTTATGTACATTTAGGTTGCTTCTATGTCTTAGCCATTGTAAACAGTGCTGCAATGAACATTTGGGTGCATGCATCTTGTTGAATTATGGTTTTCTCTGGATAGATGACCAGGAGTGGAATTTCTGGATCATATGGTAGGAAATAATCCCATTTACCATCACATCAAAGAGAAAAAAATTCCTAGGAATAAATCTACCTAAAGAGACAAAAGGCCTATACTCTGAAAACTATAAGACATTGACAAAAGAAATCAAAGATGGCCCAAACAGATGGAAACATATACCATGCTCTTGGATTGGAAGAATCAATAATGTCAAAATGACCATACTACCTAAGGAAATCTACAGACACAATGCAATCCCTATCAAATTACCAATGGCATTTTTCACTGAACTAAAACAAAAAAAATTTTAAATTTGTATGGAAACACAAAGATCCCAAATAGGCAAAGCTATCTTGAGAAAGAAAAATGGAGCTGCAGGTATAAGGCTTCCTGACTTCAGACTATACTACAAAGCTACAGTTATCAAAACAGTATGGTACTGGAACAAAAACAGAAATAAAAACCTGTGGAACAGGATAGAAAGCTCAGATTATTTGAGTATAGATATATGGGGTTATTTCTATGACAAAGAAGGCAAGAATATACAATGGATAAAAGACAGTAGTGCTAGGAAAACTGGACCAGCTACATGTAAAAGAATAAAATTAGAACTCTAAACCCAGACACCTATGGTCAATTAATCTTTGACAAAGGAGGCTAGATATAAAATGGCAAAAAGAGAGTCTTTTCAGCAAGTGGAGATGGGAAAACTGGTCAGCTGCATATAAATCAATGAAACTGGAACACACCCTCACACCATGCACAAAAATAAACTGAAAATGGCTTAAAGACTTAAATGTAAGACAAGACACCATCAAACTCCTGGAAGAAAACATAGGCAAAACATTCTCTGACATCAATCTTACAAATGTTTTCTCAGGCAAGTCTCCCAAGGTAACAGAAATAAAAGCAAAAATAAACCAATGGGACCTAATTAAACTGAGAAGCTTTTGCACAGCAAAGGAAACCATAGAGAGAGAGAGACAACCTATGAAATGGGAGAAAATAGTTTCAAATAATGCAACTGACAAGGGCTTAATCTCTAAAATATACAACTCAACAGCAAAAAAGCCAATAATTAATTGAAAAATGGGCAAAAGACCTGAATAGATATTTCTCCAAAGAAGATATACGCAGATACGCAACAGGCACATGAAAACATGTTCAACATCACTAATTATTAGAGACATGCAAATCAAAACTATTATGAGGTACCACTTCACACCTGTCATAATGGCCATCATTAACAAGTCAACAAATAACAAATGCTGGAGAGGGTGTGGAGAAAAGGGAACCCTCCTACACTGTTGCTGGGAATGTAAATTGGTACAACCACTATGGAAAACAGTATGGAGGTACCTTAGAAAACTAAATACAGAACTACCATATGACCCAGCAATCCCACTCTTAGGCATATATCCAGACATAGCTTTCCTTGAAAAAGATACCTGCACCTGCATGTTCATTGCAGCACTACTCACAATAGCCAAGACATGGAAACAACCTAAATGTCCATGACAGATAAATGGATTATGAAGATGTGGTATGTGGGTGGAAGAAAGCAGGGCCATAAGCCTCGAGTTTGCAAGTACATAGCTAGGGAGGGAAGAGAATAGAATATAGAGGTCATGGAAAACTATGACCTCTTCTTGGAAGGCCAAGAGGGGTATGCTAGGGAAGAACTTTAGGTAGTTAAGGTTTATGAGCCCTGTGAGGGGAACAAACAGGCCTGCTGTAAAGGCTAGTGTATGCCTTCCTGAGATAAGATCTGATAAGGCCTGCAACAGACCTTGTCTCACTAAGGGGTTTTGAATCATTGTTTCCTCTAGGCATGTGAGCTTTATCATTAACCTCTTCGAGAATCTTGCTTCCCCCTCTTTGACACATAGCCCTTGTTCAGAATCCTCATAAAAGACAGACCCCGAGTTTGCTCTGGGCTCTTGCTTGCTACAGCATTAGCTGTCTCTGCGTCTCCTTCAAGCTGATCTCCAGGCATAGCCTAAGTTCTGATTGTTGCATACAACGACAGTGGTATATCTACGCAATGGAAAACTACTCAGCCATAAAAAAAGAATAAAATAATGCCATTTGCAGCAACATGGGTGGAACTAGCGACGCTCATACTAAGTCAGAAAGACAAATACCATATGATACCACTTATCTGGAATCTAATGTATGGCACAAATAAACCTTTCCACCAAAAAGAAACTCATGGCCTTGGAGAACAGACTTGTGGTTGTCAAGGGGGAGGGGGAGGAAATAGGATGGAGTAGGAGTCTGGGGTTAAGAGATGCAAATTATTGCCTCTGGAATGGATAAGCAATGTGATCCTGCTGTATAGCACAGGGAACTCTATCTAGCCATTTATGATGGAGGATAATGTGAGAAAAAAAATGTATATATTTGTGTGTGTGACTAGGTCACTTTGCTGTACAGTAGAAATTGACAGAACACTGTAAACAAACTGTAATGGAATAAAAATTATTTAGGAAATTAAAAATAAAAATTAGAACTCTTATACCACACACAAAAATAAACTCAAAATGGATTAAAGACCTAAATATAAGGCCAGATACTATAAAACAGAGGAAAATATAGGCAGAATGATGTTTGACGTAAATCACAGCAACAGGAGTTCTTGCTGAGGCGTAATGGGATGGGTGGGGTCTCTGCAGAGCTGGGACTCAGGTTAGATCCCTGGCCCAGGAACTCCATATGCTGAAGGGTGGCAAAACAAACAAACAAAAACAAAGGAAGAGAGAGAAAGAAAGAAAAATGAAAAAAATAATAAATGGCAAATTTTTTTGGATCCACATCTCAGAGTAAGGAAAATGAAAACAAAAATTACATGAGGAGTTCCCGTCCTGGTGCAGCAGAAACAAATCCGACTAGGAACCATGAGGTTGCAGGTTCCATCCCTGGCCTCGCTCAGTGGGTTAAGTATCTGGCATTGCCGTGAGCTGTGGTGTGGTGTTCACAGAGGCAGCTCGGATCTGGTGTTGCTGTGGCTGTGGTGCAGGCCAGTGGCTACAGCTCTGATTAGACTCCTAGCCTGGGAACCTCCATGTGCCACGGATGCAGCCCTAGAAAAAGATAAAAAAAAAAAAATTAAATGACGTATAAACTTAAAAGCTTTTTGCACAGCCAAGGGAATCATAAAAAAACAAAAACAAACAAACAAAACACCAAAAAGACAACCCACAGAATGGGGGAAAATATTTGCGAATGAACCGACAAGGGAATTAATCTCCAAAATATACAAAAATCTCATAGTTTTACATTAAAAAATAAACAACCCAATCTAAGAATGGTCAGAGGATCTAAACACACATTTCTCCAAAGACAGATGACCAAAAAACACAGGAAATGATGCTCTGCATCACTGAGTATGAGAGAATCAAACTAGAATTAATTATGAGCCAATCAAACTAGAATGAGGTTTCACTCACACCTGTCAGAATGGCCATCGGCAAAAAGTCTACAAACAATACATGCTGGAGGGGGTGTGGAGAAAACGGAGCCCTCCTGCACTCTTGGTGGGAATGCAAATTTGTGCAGCCACTACGGAAACCAGGATGGAGGGTCCTCAGAAAACTAAGTATAGAACTACTGTATAACATATTTGCATTTTTTTCTTTTAGGGCTGCACCTGTGGCATATGGAAGCTCCCGGGCTAGGGGTCGAATTGGAGCTGCAACTGAGGCCTATACCACAGCAATGACAGATCTGAGCCACATCTTTGACCTCCACTGCAGCTTTTGGCAACACCAGATCCTTTAACCCACTGAGTGAGGCCAGGGATTAAACCCGAATCCTCATGGACACTATGTTGGGCTCTTAACTCACTGAGCCACAATGGGAACTCCCACATGTGCATTTTTGATGCATCATTCTGGGCGTGAGTATGGGAGATGCCTGGACAAACCTAGAGGCCAGGCAGACAGTTAGAAAGCTGGGTTTTTTTGGTTGTTGTTGTTGTTGTCTTTTTACGGCTGCACCCATGGCATATTTAGGTTCCTAGGCTGTGGGTCAAATAGGAACTGCAGCTGCCAGGCACAACCACAGCCACAGCCACAGCCACACGGGATCTGAGCTGCCTCTGTGATCTACACCATAGCTCAGGGCAATCCTGGGTCCTTAACCCATGGATATTAGTTGGGTTTGTTACTGCTGAGCCACAACTGGGACTCCAAGGCTATGTTTTGACATCAGCTCTGGTCCCTGTCGCAGGCCAAGTCAGAGATGTTGAGGAATGGATAGTGGGTTAGTTTGCTGGACCGCTGCAGCAAAGCACTACCAAATGGGTGACTTGAAACAATGGAAATGTATCCTTCCATAGTTCTGGAGGCTTCAAGTCTAAAATCAAGGTGTCAGCTGGGCCATGCTCCCACTGAGTCTCTGGATGGTGTCTGTCCTTGTCT
The DNA here is from genome assembly GCF_016906955.1 of Phacochoerus africanus. NCBI lineage: Eukaryota > Metazoa > Chordata > Mammalia > Artiodactyla > Suidae > Phacochoerus > Phacochoerus africanus. The sequence continues at coordinate 15,886,749 of NC_062548.1, forward strand.
CCCCCAGCTTCTGGTTGTGGCTGGCCACCTTGGTCATTCCGTGGCTTGCAGCTGCCTCACCCCTGTCTCTGCTATCATTGTCACATGGCCTCTTCTCTTTATCAGGACACTAGTGATATTGGAATAAGAGCCCCCACCTGGTTTTGTATGGCTGCATCTTAATTTACACTTCAATCACTTCTGCTAAGACCCTATTTCCAACTAAGTCACATTTACAGGTAGCAGGGCTTCCTATTTCAACCCCTTTTGGTGAACACAATTCAACCTACACCAGATAGCAAGGAGAAGCGGGGGCATCCAGAGTGTTGGGGGTGGGGGGGGCGGGGGAATAGTGATGCTGGCTCCTGAAGCGGGCTGGAGGGGACATGAAGACTTTTGTTTTGAAAGGGTTGTGACAGAGTGGTTGGCCTGTGGAGCGTCTGGGAGAGGTAACTCAGGAGGCAGTGAGATGCGAGGTCCAGGATGCGGGGGGGGGGGGGGGGTGTCAGATGAGAAGGGTTTGTTCTGAGGCAGGTGCATCCAGGCAGGTGGTGGTTGAAAGCACATGGGTGGGTGAGATAATCCAGTGAGTGGGAAAAGCAGAGCAAGAAAAATGTTACCAGGAGCTCGACCGTTTAGGATGGGCAGAGAGAGGGAGGCAAGGATGAGGGTGGCAGAGGAAAACCAGGGAGCCGTGGATCTTGCAAGCCCAAGAGGGGACCTTCCAAGCATGACTGAGAGAGAGGCCCGTATGCAGCAGCAGAGATGTTTACTAAGGCAGGGCTGAAAGGTGCAAGGACTTCTGCCGGAGCAGTCTCAGCGCAGTGGGTGGCAGCCAGACAGCTGGGTGTGAGGGTTGGACCAAGGAGGGGGGTGATTGCAGCATGTGCACTAGGACAGAGAGAACACGGTGGTTGAGAACGCAAGAGGTCATGGGAAGAAAATGTTCTCTGAAAGCATCGCGGAGGGACCTGGGAAGAACACGGGGAGAAGGGCTGGCCTCCTGCCACCAGGGGGCGATCTGCACCAGGCCATTGGAACAGTTTTTAAAGGAGGTAGAGGAATTTGATGATTGATGAAAATTTGTGTTTCTATGTAGCTTTCCTGGAATAGCAGAGCCCTACGTATAATACATACTTCTGTGACGTTGAGTTACCAGCTCAAATGCGTTACATCGAGGCTTTGTGATGGCAAAACTCGGTTCAAACCTCATCTCTTTTAGGAGATTCAGTGAACTCAAGATTGGGATCCTTTAAGATGCATTAGGGGTGTTGAAAAAAGGAGAGCAGCGTAGGCTAATCCAGGAACAGACTCTCAGAGGGGCAGGCAGGCAGACAGAACAGTTTCTCTTTGCTGGTGAAATATAAGGTTCTAGATGCCGCTTTTGATTCCTTACACGATGGTGAATTCACATGAACTGCTGCCTTTCTCCAACCCTTGACGAGTCAGAAGCGAGAAAGATGTGTACAGACCTCAGCATCTAATTTAAAAACAAGAAACACGTTGGGAGTCAAAGGGTGGTTGGGGTGTATTGTGGGGGAAAGGCAGCCAGAGACCAGCTTGAGGTGGAGTTTTTGTTTGTGTCCTTTTTCTCTCCCACATTGTTTGGAGCTATTTCACACCTACCACTACCCACTGCAAGGTAGAAACCCAGAAGGGCCAACCGCCCCCTTGTCATGACCTTGATGGAACTCCTTGGATGAAGGTGGCAAGGCCTGTGACCCCCAAATGAGCTTTTGGAGCAGAAACCCCCAATTTGGTCTCCCATTCTTGACTTGGAACTACCCCGGGCGGTTACGTGAGAGAAACTTCTATTGTGTTAAGTCATTTGGTACACATTTGAGCCTATATGTTACGCAGCCAAACCTCTGTAACCAATAGAAGACTCCGAGTCATTAATCAAAATGAAGAATTTCTATTTCAGCTATAATGAAAAAAAATTATATAAAGATTAAAAAATTAAAAAAGCACTGTAAGCCAGTTATAATAAAAAATAAAATCATATAAAAATAAAAAAATAAAGCACTGTAAACCAGCTATAATAATAAAAATAGAAAAATAGAAAAAAGGCACTGTAAACCAGCTGTAATAAAAAATCATTACATAAAAATAAAAAAAATTTTATAGAAAGAATTTCTATTTAACAAATGACCCATCGACAGAGGTAATAGACGGTAGCAGGTTAGAAAAAGATGGTTGTAACGTCCAACACCCACAAGGGATTAACAGCTTTTCTAAAGAAGAAATTCCTGCAAAGTCACCAAACATCACCACCATTGATGCCCACCGAGAAGTCCATCTGAGAAGTGGGCAAAAGAGCCAAGTCATTCTGTCAGCAATCCAAATGGCCAACGGGAACGGGGAGAGATGCTCAATATCACTGGTAATCAGAGACGCTGACATGACAATCTGCATCTGAGGTACCCCTTGTCCCAGGCGGAGCTGGCAAATTCAGAAACGGGGACAAGGCAACATGTGGGTGAGGATGGAGGACACGGAACCGCCAGGGACCTACTGTTGGAGGGGGGAACACTATCCAGGCGCAGCCTGTCAGGGTACATGCTGGGAGGATGGGAAGGAATTCAGAGGGCGTGGGCTTCCTTGACCCGGGATCCTGTTGTGACGCGGATGTGGGACTGTGAAGGAGCCCTAACGCCATGGCCAGGGGGCAGCAGGGAGCTGCAAAGGACCAACTCCACTGCTGGGCAATTAAATGGGTGATGCAGGAGCCCTAAACCAAGAGCAGCATTGAGTGAAACAGAACGAGACCCCAAGCAAGACAGATAGCACCGGACCATTTATGAAAATCGAAGGTAACCACACACGCCGAATAGCACCCAGCCACACACACACACACACACACACGTGCTGATAGCCAAGGACCTATGAAACCCATCGGAATGGGTGCTGCTGGTGTGGGGGCTGGAGAATGGGAGGGGATGGGGCAGAGGGGTCCTGCATGGGCATCAGAGCAATCGCCTATTGTGAGCTGAATGCCAAGACCGGCTCACCTTTCGGCAGCCAGGCTCCAAAAGGGGGACTAAAAACCCTCAGGGGAAGTGTTATCCACAGGGCCTGACCCCCAAAACCCTATCCTTCACCGAGTGCTGCTGAGTCTTGAGAGTTCACTGCATCCTTCTGATGCAGTGATTCAGTAGAGATTTTGACACTCAAAGCTTAATTAACTCCTATTTAATCGAAGTCGCCTCCACGGTCACGGTCACGGTCACGGTGTCTGCACACGGGATGATTCTGCAAGGCCTCTGGTGCTTCATTACAAGGTTGAGCTTCCGACTCGGCCATTAGCAGCCCTGAGTCAGGGTAGGGAGAGGAGCCTTCAGGCTGTAGGGGGTTGATGGCTGGAATTGGAGTCCCAATTCCAGAAGGACAGACCCCAGGGGAGGCAAGAGGTGCCAAGACTGTGCAGAGGAGATGATCCCACAGAGCGAGCGGTATTTGGGGGGCAGCGAACAGGACTCATGTGGGGGATAAAGAGGACCAGCACGGGGACCAGCCAGCCGCACAGCCAACCATCTGCCTTTCCTGAGCGGATCATTGTCTCTTGATGGAACGTGGTTCTTTTCCCCTACTCAGCTTCCAAAGCGAAGATAAACCACTTGCTAAACTCAGCCTTCAGCCTGCTACTGATTTCAAAAGGCGAGCAATCCCCTTTTGGGGATCACCCCAGGCAGAAGGCAGGGAAGTGTTTACAGCTCAAGGATGAATTCACATTCATCCATGGGAATCCAACCCAGGGAGGTACTTGGAGATGATGTGTCAAATAGGCTGGGAATCTCATTAGGCAGTGGAGAGCCAAGCGACCAGACTCTCTCTAGGAGAAGGTCAACATTAGCTGGTAGGTATTTGGGGAGGACAACTGACCGTCTAATCCTGGCCTCGCTCCGTGGTTGGGGACTGCAAAGAGCAATTCTAATTAGGAGGTGTGGCAGACTGCGTCCCTCCCACCTGCTCTTCTTACAGCGACCTTGACATCGCTCCCGTCCAGACAATGCTTGTTCCCTCCTCCTGAATCTTGGTACTCTTATGACCGACTGTGGCAGAGGTGACCCTATGTGACCTCTGAGGTGAGGTCCTTAAAGCTGATAGGATTTCTCCCGGCTCCCTTGGGATGCGTGCTCCCAGCTTGCAGCCACCATGCGGTGAGGAAGCCCAAACACACGCAGAGAGAAGCCACCTCGAGTTGTTCTGCCTGTTACACCAGGTGAGGCCCAGCTGACAGCCGGCATCAAATGCTAGCCTTGTGAGTGCACAAGCCCTCAGATGATCCAGTCCTCCCCCACTGAGTCACCCCAGTCTTTTGAGTCTTCCCGCTGAAGACTCAGACATCACGGAAAAGACACAGGCCAGTCCCCATTGTGTCCTGTCCAAATTCCTGACCCCCAGAGTCTGGGATCTTCATGAAATGGTTCTTGTGTAATGACAATGAATTTGGAATGGATTGGGAGTTCCCTTGTGGCTCAGTGGGTTAAGGACCTAACATTTTCACTGCAGCAGCCCAGGTCACTGCTGTGGTGTGGATTTGATCCCTGGCCCAGGAACGTCCACATGCCCCAGGCTTGGCCAAAAAAAAAAAACCAATTTGCAATTGATTTTTTTTAACCTTTAAACAAATGACCACCAACTTAGTGACTTAAAACCACACCAATGTGTTACTCTATGGTTCTGCAGATGAGAAGTCTGGCATGGATCTCACTGGGCCAGGATTAAGGTGTCTGCAGGGCGTCTTCCTCTTTGGAGGCTATAGTGTAGAATCGGCTTCCTGGCCTTTTCTCGTTTCTGGAAGCTGCCTGCATTCCCTGCTTCGTGGCCCCTTTCTCCATCTTCAAAGCCAGTGTCGTTAGGCAGAGTCTTTCTCACACTGCCACCTCTCTGGTTCTCTTCCTCTTTCAAGGACCCTTGTGCTTACATTGGGCCCACCTGGTTAATCGAGGTGGGTCTCCTTTGTCAGAGTCACCTGAGAAGTGACCTTATGGAACTGCTTTTTTAAGCAGAAGAGGCGGCGGCCATGGGAACAGCCTAAGAGAGACAAAGAAGGCAGAAGCTCACCCACTATAGGGGTCCATCTGACTGGAGGAGGGATTTGAAGACACTGAATGGCTGACAGGAGCATGTGCCACTGGCTGAAGTAAGAAACTCAGAACGGGGAGAAGAGTCGGTCTTTTTGGCTTGCAAATGTTGATCATGAGGCAGTGGCTAGATGTTTCCACAGGCAGATGGCAGTGTTGGGAAATGATGTGGTTTGGAGAGCCTCGGCCGATAGGTATCTTTAGAGCCCCAGGAGAGGGTTACTCGTCCAAGAGAGGAACAGCAAAGTCCGAAAGAATAGACTTCAGAACAGGTCTTTGTGGGGAGGGCTTCTTCCAGGGAGAAGAGAAGGTGGATGGAAACCAGAGGGGCGTTATCAGCGTTTATGGTACAAACCCAGGTGGGAGGGCAGGAACAGAGGGAGAAGCTGCCCTTGGATTGGATGACAAGGCGCATCCATTTGGTTTCAGATTTTTTACCATCCTCTTAGATCCAAATCATAAAAATGGATTTCTGTGATTACCTTTGTCTAGTACCAGTCGGATGCCAGAGACCAGACTACGGGTGCTCCATGTATTACTTGGCACTTTTCATTTTCCTAACACGTTGGCATATTTTATCCTCACAACAGCCCTATGAAATTAGGCGTTGTAAACTGCCAGGAAGCTAAAGGCCCTGACACGACACTGTTGTCAGTGGTGGAGTCAGGATTCGAACCCCGTTCTCGCTGCCACTAACGCTCTCCCGTTTCACCTGTGTGTCTGCATCTCCCCTCCCCGTTCCAAAACTTGCACTGTCTGGTGCACACACAGGTACAAATGAGAGTAAGTGAATTTTGTCTTGAAAGCCAAGGAAAGAGAAGCTGCTGCATCTCAATGCCAGAAAGAGCAAGGATGGCCTCGGGTTTGGGAGCGTGGGTGTTGCAGCCCTGCCTCTTGGCTTGTGGTCTTGTTCTCGCACGATGGCTGGAGGGAGGGGGAATTCATCTGAGTGGTTCACCTTGAGGCTGTGCTGGGAAAGAGACGCAGATGGTGTGTCCCAGGCGGAAACATCACAAAACCCCCAAAGGGAGGGAGAAAACCCCAAAGCTGCTCCCAGGGCTCACCTCCCACAGGCGCAGCAGATGGGAGCCTGCGTAGCGAGAAGCCAGCTGAGAACCCCTTTTTATCATCTCTGCTGACACTGGATGGGCCCCGGAATCTGGGGCAGTGCTTCGCCTACACGGACAGAAAAAGGGTCTACGGAATATCTCCATGTTCTCTGCTTCACACGGGTTAACGTCGAACAACATTACCCCACGGAACGCATACAATCCAGTGTACCCCTCGTACATTCACTGAGGGGTGCAGCCGTCCCTCCTAACCAGTTCTGGAGGATTTGCATCACACCTAGTGACTTGCACCACCACCCGTCACTCTCCCTCCAGCCCCCCCCCCTCCCACCCCAAGCCTCCAGCAACCACGAATTCACTTCCTGTCTGGATGGATTTGTCTATTCTGGACATTTCATATAAATGGGACATTCAAAACGTGGTCCTTTGTGCCTGGCTTCTTTCCCTGAGCCTCGGGTTTTTGAGATGCATCCATGATGGAGCATAGACGAGCACTCGTTGTTAAGACTGAATAATATTCCTTTGTATGGATATAGCACATTTGGTTCAGCCTTTCATCGGCTGATGGCCTTTTGAGCTGTTTCCACTTTTTGGCTGTTATGTGAATAGTGGTTCTATGAACATTTGCATGCAAGTTTTTGTGTGAACATCTGTTTTCAATTTTCTCAGATGTATACCTGGGAGTGAGACTTCTGGGTCAGACTGTAAAGCTATGGTCAACTGTTTGAGGAACTGCTAGACGGTTTTCCAGAATGGCCATGCCATGTAACGTTTCCCCTAGCAAGCCCCAGGCTTTCAATTTCTCAGCATTTTTGCCAACACTTGTTCCTCTCCAAACTTTTTATTAGAACCCTTGGGGGTTTGGTTTGCATTTCTCTAATGGCTAATGCTGTATATCTTTTTGTATGTCTTCCTTAGAGAAATGTCTATTCAGACCTTGTGCTTATTTTAAAATTGAGCTGGGGAGGTCCTGTCCTGGCTCAGTGGTTAACGAACCTGACTCGCATCCATGAATCCAACAGGAACCATGAGGTTGCCGGTTTGATCCCTGGCCTCACTCAGTGGGATAAGGATCCAGGATTGGTGTGAGCTGTGGTGTAGGTCACAGACCTGACTCAGATCCCGCGTTGCTGTGGCTGTGGCGTAAGCTGGCAGCTACAGCCCCGATTGCACCCCTAGCCTGGGAACCTCCATATGCTGCTGGTGTGGCTGTAAAAGACAAAGAGACAAATAAAATAGAGTTGAGTTGGGTTGAAAATTTGCAGAACACCATAAACCCACTATAATGGAAAAAATGAAAATCATTTAAACAATGAAATAAATAAAAATAAAAATTTGGTTGGAATTCCTGTTATGGCTCCATGGGTTAAGAACCCAACTCACATCTGTGAGGATACAGGTTCAATCCCTGGCCTCGCTCAGTGGGTTAAGGGTCTGGTGTTGCTGCAAGCTGTGGTGTAGGTCACCGATGGGGCTCAGATCCCTCATTGCTGCGGCTGTGGTGTAGGCTGGCAGCCTTAGCTCCGATTCCATCCCTAGCCTGGGAACCTCCCTATGCCACAGGTGCGACTCTAAAAAGAAAAAAAAAATCTTCACTTTTACTGTCAAGTTGTAAGAGTTCTTTATTATACTGGATGCAAATCCAGATTTGCAATTGTTGCCTCCTATTCCATGGGTTATCTTTACACTTTATTTTTTTAAGTGATTTTTTTCCCATTATAGTTGGATTTTTACACTTTATTGATGGTATCTTTTGAAGCACAAATTATTTTTAATTTTCAGAGTCCAATTCATCTACTTTTTCTCGTGTCCCTCTGCTTTTGGTGTCATATATCGAAGAAGGCTTTGCCCAACTCAGGTTAGTGAGCATCTGCCTCTCTATTCTTCTAAGCTTTCACTCCCCCCCGAAACTTTTTTTTTTTTTTTGCTTTTTAGGGCTGCACCGGCAGCATATGGAATTTACCAGGCTGGGAGCTGAACTGAACTACAGCTGCCGGCCTACACCACAGCCACACAGGATCCAAGCTGCATCCGCGACCTACACCCCAGCTCACAGCAACACCAGATCCTTAACCTACTAAGCGAGGCCAGGGATTGAACCCACAACCTCATGGTTCCTAGTGGGATTCATTCTCGCTGCGTCACGACGGGAACTCTGATAGCTTGCACTCTTAAATTTAGGTCTTTCCTCCATTTTGAGTTAATTTTTGTGAATGGTTTAAGGTAGGGGTCCAGTTTCATTCTTTGGCTTGCGGACATTCAGTTGTCCCAGCACCATGTGTTTGCAACACTGTGGTTTTGTGTTGTTTTGTTTTGGGGTTTTTTTTTTTTTTTTTGGTCTGTCTTTTTAGGGCCCCACCCACGGCATATGGAAGTTCCCAGGTTCCGGGTCCAATCAGAGCTGTAGCTTTTGGCCTACCCCACAGTCACAGCAACGCCAGATCCAAGCTGTGTCTGTGACCTACACCCCTGCTCATGGCAACACCGGATCCTTAACCCACTGATCGAGGCCAGGGATGGAACCTGTGTCCTCATGGATGTGAGTCAGATTCGTTTCCGCTGAGCCACGGCGGGAACTCCTGCATTAATCCTTATGCACAGCATGTGTCACCCCAACGTACAGATGGGTAAACTGGGGTACAGGGTGGTTAAATAACTGGTCCAAGGTCAGCTCATCCATGGCAGAGACTGCATGCAAGCAGTCTGAGGGTTTGGACCCAGGCCTAGGCTAGCTGGCTTCACAAAAGCCCTGTGGGGACCAGTGGGTGGGAGTGAGAAGGTCCCACGCCCACCCCAGGACCAGGGAGGTGACGCTCCATCCCATGAGGCTTGAGATGCTGCAAGAGCCAGGCCCCCTGCACACTGGGGCCTTTGGTGCAAGGATGCAGAGCCACCAGAAGGGTCTTCCACCAGCTCTGCCTAGGGGCTGCCCTGTGGCCGAAGGGATGAGGGGACAAAGTGGCTATAGCCCTGGTTAGGGGTGCTGAGAGGAGGCCCAGGGCCCCACAGAGCACCCCTCAGTATGGGGACTTCAGAAAAGAGATGCTCCCCTCTGACAAGGGTTGGGGGCATCTGGGAAAACACAGGAGAAAAAAGTCCACTTAGAGCCCTGGCGGGGGCCGGGGGGGGGGGGGAAGAGGGGGGTCAAAGAAACACAGCTCAGAGTCGGGAGAGAAAGACCTGGGCATGGCCTGGGCAGGGCGGGCATGGCCTGGGAAAGGCAGGCCTGGTTCAGGCAGAGGCCTCCCTGGCTTTGCTCTCCCTATCAGGCTGCTTCAGGATGTTGCCAGGGCCAGTGGTCCAGGTCAACCTCACAAGCACCTACAGTGACTCCCTCCTTTTGCCGTCAGGAACCATCTGACAAGCCGCTGCCCCCCCCCCGCCCCGCCACCACGGGCTGGATGCTACCAGATGCCCATCCCCTAGGGCTCCTGGTGTGGCTTTGGGCTCCAGGGCAGCCAGAGGCCCGTTCGTGGTCACGCTCATCTCAAGGCAGCTGGCCCTTCATCCCTGATGCTCCCTTAGGTGCCGGGGGCGGGGGGGGGGGGGGGTCCTTCCAGCTGGAATCTTCCTCACACAAAGGCGATGGTGGGGGTCCTGGGAGCCTTTGCCCTCCAGGCGAGGGCCCAATATGATGGCCTGGAAGGTCAGCCCTGGGCACTGGGTCTAGCACCTACTAGCTTGGTGATCCTCTTGATGCCTCAGTTCCATTTCCTTATCTGCAAAATGGGGAAAGCAATAGCACATCCCTGGAGTTCCCACTGTGGTTCAGTGATAATGAACCCAACTAGTATCCATGAGGTTGTGGGTTCCATTCCTGCCCTCGCTCAGTGGGTTAAGGATCTGGCGTTGGCGTGAGCTGTGGTGTGGGTCACAGACTGCAGCTCAGACCTGACATTGCTGTGGCTGTGGTGCAGGCTGGTGGCTACAGCTCTGATTGCACCCCTAGCCTGGGAACTTCTACATGCTGTGGGTGCAGCCCTAGAGAGAAAACAAAAAATCAAAGAAAAGCACATCCCAGATAGGGCTGCTGTTGGGATTAAGTTAGGAATGCACTGAGGGCCGGACCCTGGTGCGGAAGGTGAAGACGTGTTATTTATTATTCCTGCTGTTATAATTTATGACACTAGCTTTCTCTTCTAGGTGTGAAGGGGTCTGAAAGACAGCGAGCTCAGCCTGGAGCGTCTGGCAATTCTATGTCTGCAGCGATGGTTTTGCTGTTTTCCAAATTCTTCCCCAGGGCTCTCTCAGGGGTAAGCGCCTGGATCTGTTGGCTTTGTTCATGAGGCCCAAACTACAGCTGCCCAGCCAAACCACAGCCTTGGGGTCTGAGCAGGATGGCTGTGGACGTGGGTATCAGGGCCTGTCCTGGGGAGTCGTTTGCTCCTGTGGCATGTCTGTGGCTTTGACGTTTATATGACAATACACTGTCCGGTCCTGTTGGTTCCTGGAGGTCTCAAAAGGCCCCTGTCCAGCCCCCTCCCAGGCCCATCCTCGCAAAACAGCCCGGGCCACTCGCTTCATGCCCTCTCAGAGGTGTTCGGATGAGAAGCAAGTGCTTTAAAATGTCCACGTGTTTGGGATTGATTTTACTCAACACACATTATTCTTTTCTAGCTTTCTTGTACTGTCAGAGTAAAGAGCCTGTACCTTTATTGATTTTTTTCTTTTTAGGGCTGCATCTGCGGTACATGGAGGTTCCCAGGCTAGGGGTCTAATTGGAGCTGTAGCCGCCGGCCTACACCACAGCCACAGCAACTGCTGGATTTGAGCCACATCTGCAACCTACACCAGAGTGCACGGCAATGTGGGATCCTTAACCCACTGAGCGGGGCCAGGGATTGAACCTGCATCCTCATGGAGACGAGTCCGGTGCTTCCCCTGCTCAGCCACCATGGGAACTCCCCACCCTTCTTTTTATTTTTTTATTTTTATTTTTTATTTATTTATTTTTTTTGTCTTTTGTCTTTTTTGTTGTTGCTATTTCTTGGGCCGCTCCCTCGGCATATGGAGGTTCCCAGGCGAAGGGTCCAATTGGAGCTGTAGCCACCGGCCTACACCAGAGCCACAGCAACGCGGGATCCGAGCCGCGTCTGCAACCTACACCACAGCTCATGACAACGCCGGATCCTTAACCCGCTGAGCAAGGGCAGGGACCGAACCCGCAACCTCATGGTTCCTAGTCGGATTCGTTAACCACTGCGCCACGACGGGAACTCCCCACCCTTCTTTTTAAAATCGGGTCAAGGTTACCACTGAGGAACCATCACGTGCTCTGGGTCAACACTGCAGGTTCTTCGCAAACGCAACAGCCTCCCATCCCCCTTCTCGCGTCCCCTCAGTGCCCCCCAGGGGGTCAGGTCGAAACCGAGTAGGATGAGCAGAAAGGTGCCCACTCCCCCGGAGGGGGGAGAGGCAGGGCTGAGCTTTCTCGGTGGAAACCTCTGGGTGCGCATCCTGTGTCTGGGTTGGGGTCCGAGTCTGTGGCACACACACTCCGGTCCCCCCCACCACCACCCCAGCTGTGGGACTCTGGGCCATTTTCTCCACCTCCCTGCACCGGTTTCCCTCCGTCTGTACAAAGAGAGTCATTCTTGCCCTAGAGGTTGATGTAGAAAAAGACCCCACAGGGCTATGCGGTGCGGGCACAGAGCTGCCAGGTAACAGGATGCTGTTTGCAGAGTATTTTTTTTAAAAAAGAAATAATAATTAACAACAACACAGTGGAAAACCTGCAGTTCCACCAAAAGTTAAGGAGAGAATTAGCACCTGACCCAGCACTTGCTCGCCTGGGTGTAGACCCCAAGGAACTGAAAACATATGGTTCACACAAGTGGACACAGCACCACTCTTTGCAACAGCCCAAGAGTGCAAACAGCCCACATGCCCATCACCTGATGACTGCAGAAACAAAACGCAGCCTGTCCTTACAATAGACCATTACTTGGCCGTCAAAAGGCTAAAGTCCTGGCACCTGCTACTACACGGATGAACCAGGCAAACGTGAAGCTGGTCAAAGAAGAGGGCGCAGCAGCCCCCATCTGGTGCGAGTCTACTCACAGGACATGATGGAGAGGTGGAGTCCCTGCTTAATGGGTGTGGGGCTTCCTTCTGGAGGAATAGGAACGTTCTGCAACTCAATGGCCCTGGTAGTGTCTGCGCAGTGCCGTGAATGTACTCATGTCCCTAATGGCAAATTCTGTTTTGTGTATTCCACCACAATTAAAAAAAAAAAAAGACAAAGAGCGGAAAATGCTGATCAAGGCTGTCTTCCTTCTCACGGCTGTTTGCTCTCTGCTACCCTTGAGCGCACCTCAGGGTTGGGGGGGAAGGGCAGGGGTCGAACTTCCACGAAAAGCAGAAGTGGGGTCTCAGAACGTGTTCCTTTAAAGCTCCATTCTCCCAGGGGGCGGCCCCTACCCCTCCATTCTGTCCCCATCACCCCCAGACTACCTCCTCTGGGTTGGGGGGGGCGGTGACATGAGACACTGCCTCTGCCAGCCTCTGCCACAACCCCTACTGCTCTCACATGTAAGAGCACTTTCTCGAGAAAACATTTACAAATGATATGACCAAGAAGGGGTTAATATTAAAAATATATCAGCAGGGCATACAACTCAACATAAAAAAAAAAACCAATTAAAAAATGGGTGGAACACTTGAATAGACATTTTCCCAAAGAAGACAAACAGATGGTCCACAGGCACATGAAAGATGCTCACCAGCACTCATCCTCAGAGAAATGCAAAGCAAAACCTCAATAAGCTAACACCTCGCACCTGTCAGAATGGCTGCTCGAAAAGACCACGAATAACACATGTTAGCCAGGATATGGGGGAAGGGGAACTTTTGTACACTGTTGGGGGAAGGTCAGTTGTTTTCTGCAGCACAGCTGCTATGGAAAACAGTATGGAGAGTCCCTAAACTAAAAGGAGAACTCCCATTGGACCCAGCAATCCCACTCCTGGGTATATAACAAAGACAAGGAAAACACTAATTCAAAAAGATACAGCCCCTCCAGTGTTCACAGCAGCACTCATCACAATAGCCAAGAAACGAAGCAACCAGATGTCCCCCAAGAGATGAAGAGATAAAAATGTGGTACGTATCCACAATGGAATATTACTCAGCCATAAAAAATAAAACCTTGTCATTTGCAGCAACATGGATGGATTTAGAGGGTTATTATACTTTGTGAAATAGGTCACATATATGACTTATATGTAGAATCTAAAAAAGACACACACACCAAAAAAACTAGTGAATACAACCAAAAAGAAACACAGAATTCATGGTTCCTGGTAGGGAAAGAGGGGGCAAGACAGGGGTAGGGGATGAAGAGGCAAAACCCACTATGTACAAAATAAATAAGCTCTAAGGATATACTGTACAACACAGGGAATACAGCCGATATTTCATACAAATTATAAATGGAGTATAACCTTTAAAAATTGTGACTCACTATGCCACACACCTTAAACTTAGAATATTGTCCATCAACTATATTTTCACTTTAAAGAAAGGAGGAAAAAAGCACTTTCTTTTCATTTGGGGCCTCACCTCTGAAACTCCATGAGTTCTGACGGCGAGGAGGCAGCAGGCTGGCACTTCCCACAAAGCTGCTAACGCCGGTCCTCAGGTGGCTGGCGAGGCAGGCTTGGAACAGGGAGGCAGCTGGCAGTGGCCACGAGAGGGTTGGCTGATTCCTGGATGCTGCTCAGATCCACTTTTTGACCCAACAAGAGCGTAAACACCGTTTTGGGCTCTTGATTCAAGTCATTCTTAATATCTCAGATTTGGGCAAGTAACTCTATTCTCCCGACCAGGACTGCCTCCCTTCCGGTGGGGAGGCTTCCGGGGTAGAGAGGGCAGAAAATGACAAACTCTGGAGACGCATCCTCTGTTGCATCATGTTGTTGCTTCTCCACGGCTCCGGCTGCCCCCAAACAACTCCATCTCCGAAGCCGCTGCCAACAAGTCCTTGTGTCTCTTTAAAGCCACACCAGGACCCAAAGGGCCCTGCCAGCCAGCACCACCGCCGACATCACAAGCATTCTTGGCACTTTCTATCCAGTAACACTGGCTAGAGTGATGGTACCACCCGAGCCAAGATATGGTGCGGGAACCCCAGCCGCTTGGTCTGCAGGTCTGCGCGTCCCTCCAGCCCAGGAAGACGCCAAGCCCTGGCCCGCCCCCAGCCACTGGAACCCTGGGTAGATCCTGAGTCAAATCCACTCCACCTGCCCTTGCTAGTCGAGGGCATCTTAATTGTTGCTTCAGAAGACTTGCCTGTCCTCCAAACCGCCCGGAGCCTAAACAATAAGCTGTTTGCTGGAGGTGGTTTGCTAGGAACTTGGAGTCAGCTGTGTCTCGTTGGAGCAGAGCTGATTAAGACAGGCCAGGACCAGCCCCCCTCCAACTTTGTCTGTTCTGTGACCTTTTGACCTCAGAGGATCAAAAACTCCGCCCTCTCGGGGGGCGAGGCCTGTTGAGCACCTCTATTTTGAATATGCAAAGGCCTGGAGCATAGTTGCACCTACGAAGAATGATGCTCATCTCATTTCCCCATCCCCTCTCCCCACGCTTCCCCAGCCATGGACCACTCTGCTGCTGTATTCCCTATCCCCTAAATACCCCACGCCTCTTGCCTTTAGGGAGGCAGACTTGAGATTTGTTTTCCGTGTTCTCCCTTGGTTGCTTTGTGAATAAACCCTGTCTTTGAGTCAAGCCTGGGCTTGCTGAGCGTCCAGCAAATCGAGCCTGGTCAGCAGCACAGCCCCTGCCTTCCTCCTGGCTCTGCTCATATCAGCCCCACGAGGCCTCCCTCTGTGTACACCCCTGGCCTTCTTTCTCCGTCCTCATCGCTTCTTTGGACTCGATTTCCCAACATTTCTTCTTCATTTGTTTGGTTTTTGTTTTGTTTTGTCTTTTACGGGCCGCACCTGCAGCATATGGAAGTTTCCAGGCTAGGGGTCCCATTGGAGCTACAGCCGCCAACCTACACCACAGTCACAGCCACCGCCACCCCCAATCTGGAGCTGCCACTGGAAACTTCACCACAACTCACAGCAATGCCGGATCCTTAACCCACGGAGCGAGGCCAGGGGGCGAACCCATGTCCTCACGGGTGCATTACCGCTGAGCTGCAACAGGAACTCCCAGACCTTTCGTCAAAGCTTTCTGCTCCAGCAGATACATTTTATTTTTCATGGTGGTCTCCTCTCAGATTCCTTTTGTTCATGATCATCCTTGCTTCTGTGCGTTGATGAAATAATATCCGTCTTTTGTGGCCAGACCAGGAAAATTTAAATGTAACATTTTTTTTCTCTGCCGTTTGGGCCCCTGCCCTCCCCTTCAGTGTGCGCCGTGCATCTGCAGTAACCAGACCTCCTTCAGGAATCATGCTGCTTCTCAATCTCCCGGAGGGTCACAACCCCTGAGGCGATGGCCTTCCTTCTTGTTCTTGTAGGGGGCATGATGCCCCGCTCACTTTGTATGCGTAGATTGCAAACCACCAATAATACATCACTGAACGGACAGCTGCAGGTCACAAAAGCTTATATAACTATGCTTACCTCCCACTGGCGGGACAGTTCTGGGGGCTTTCTGAGAGGTTGTTCCTGGGTTCTTGTCCTCGGTTTGGCACAAATAAAATTTCTCTTTCTTTCTTAGATCGACTGATTCATTTTTTTCATTGACAGTGTTTTGAGGATGATCAGCCATGGAGCCAATCACAAGCAGAGGAACCCCTGGGGACCCCCATGTCCCTGGTTGGAGGAGAGTTTCATTCATTTATTCATTCATCAGGTGCCTGTCCTGTGTGGGCACCCCACCAGGCTCCAGGGCTCCAAAGACAGATCAGACTGAGCACCCACCGTCAGGGCCTGGAGTCTAGCAAATAAAGGTTTGAGCACAACGGTGGTGAGAGAGTCGATGGATGTCTTCTGCAGGCCTGGCATTGTGTGGACTGCTTCACGGTCACTGATTTAGTCCTCACCCACCCTCGGACAATGAAACTATTTTTAATCCCACCCCACTCTTTTTTTTTTTTTTTTTGGTTTGGCCATGTGCATGGCATGCGAAAGTTCCCAGACCAGGCATCGAACCCACGCCATGCAATGACAACCCCAGATCCATAACCCACTGAGCTACCAGGGATCTCCCTGCATCCCCATTTAGAGATGAAAGACCTGGGTTCACCCAGGTCGTTAAGTGCCGTGCCTGTGGTTTATTCTGGGACCTCACCCACTGCGTGAGACCATTTTCCCAGGGGACATTTCTGGCCCTTCCCAGTGGACACTGGACCAAACGGAGCATCACGTCAGAGCCTCACAGCCATCCTTGCCTCCGACAATATGTGGGGACATCGACCAAGGTTCTTTTAGGAACCCCCAGGCGTTCACTTATTCATTCCCCAAGAGGCCTTGTGACCATCTCCTTGGGTCAAGATACACGGTGGGGTTTCTGAGAAGAAACCCAATGATGACTTGACTCTTAACACCTTCCAGCCACCGTAGCTTGGTTTTCACATAGTCATGGAATCTTGGAAGACCTGTATCAATCGATACAGGTGGCAAAGGACTCAGTTTGGTGGCAAAGGACTCAGTTTGGTGCCAGCCCACGTGGCCAGGAACGTCCAGCTGTTGGGGAGGCCACCGTGCCTTCCACATTGGGAGAGTCTCCTTGGGGTCTACGTTTGGCTCCTGTGATGAGGCTACAGAGCCACACTCTTGGGAATTCAGCCAGAAAACACATTGTACCTGCCGAGGAGCCCAGCGGCTCTGGATACCCGTCTCAGTGTGACACGGTCAGCTTGGTGTCTTTTTTTTTTTTTTTTTAACTTTGTGTAGTCATTTTTTTAAATATTTAATTATTTTAAAAATTTATTTTCCACTGTCTGGCAGGGGGACCAAGTTACACATACATGTATACACACTTTTCCCTCCCATTTCTGTGTTGCGATGTAAGTATCTAGACACAGTTCTCAGGGCTACACAGCAGGATCTCATTGTACATCCATTCCAAGAGCAATAGTTTGCATCCCTTAACCCCAAGCTCCCCATCCCTCCCAATCTGCCCCCCCCCAACCCCCGCAGCAGCCACACGTCTATTCTCCACAGCTTGGTGTCCTTGATCTAATTCTCTGACAACCTGAAACACTCAGACACTTCGCTGTGAGAACACACGTGCTGCGGCTTCTGACCCCCGGGGGTCCTACACACCAAACTGCCTCGCCAACGAGACGGTTGGAGGCCGAGGGAGATCGTGGAACCCGCGTCACGTCACACAGCCGCGTTTTCTCTTCCTCAATCACCGTTTCCACTTTTCAAAGCCCCAAGAGAGACTCAAGATGTTCAGACACTGGCGAGACGTGCAGAGGTACCAACAGACATAGAAATCATCTCGGCCAGGGTTAGAATTGTGGGGGGCAACGTTCTTGCTGGGCCACCCATCCCATCGCCCTCAGAATGCCTGGGTCAGATTTTTTTTCCCCAGCTCTCAAGTGGGAGATTAATTAATATCTAAAGTTATTATCATCTAAAATTTTGGGGGTGAAAAAACTCCCAGGGTTCTTTCATGATAAGACAATGCTGGGAGATGCTGGACATATTATTTCTAAAGTTTTTTTTTTTTTGTCTTTTGCGTGTTAAGGGCCACACTCACGGCATATGGAGGTTCCCAGGCTAGGGGTCTAATCGGAGCTGTTTCTGCCTGCCTACACCACAGCCACAGCCACTCCAGATCCGAGCCATGTCTGTGACCTACACTACAGCTCACAGTGACACCGGATCCTTAACCCACTGAGCAAGGCCAGGGATAGAACCCGCAACCTCATGGTTCCTATCGGATTCGTTTCCTCTGCACCTCGATGGGAACGCCTATTTCTAAAGTGTATATAGAGGGGAGGGCATGTAATCTCACACCCTAGGCCATCCCTGAAATGTAGTGGTGGGATCCTATGATGTGGTCATTGGTAGAAATTGCAGTGGGGGAATTTTCTGGTGAAGTTGTGCCAGGGGAGGGCTTCTCAAAATTTAAGGTGCATTGGAATCTCCTGAGGTGGTGGTTAAAGTGCAGATCCTGACTCTGCAGCTCTGGGGTGGGGCCTGGGATTCTGCATTTCTAACAACCTGCTAGGTGCTGCCACTGTTGGAACATAGCGGACTTACTTCTGCTCGACCATGAAAAGCATCGCTTGGCATTGTGAAAACTGTCCTGTGTGCGCTGAGGTTGGGATTGGTGGCAACGTTAAGGACAGCGAGGACTCCGACTGAGCTCGATTCAAGAGACACGTTCAGGTCGCCCTCGCCTTCGGAGACGAACCTCATGCTGCCTCTGGAAGGAGCATCTTTCTCAATAAACCTGCTTTTGCTTTATAATGGTCCTATCTTGAATTCTTTTTTTTGTGTGTGTGTGTGATTTTTATAGAGCTGCACCTGCAGCATATGGGGGTTCCCAGGTTAGGGGTCAAATCGGAGCGGTAGCTGCCAGCCTACACCACAGCAACAGCAACGCCGGATCCTTAACCCACTGAGCGAGGCCAGAGATTGAACCCGCAACTTCATGGTTACTAGTTGGATTCATTAACCACTGAGCCACAACAGGAACTCCCCGATCTTGAATTCTTTCCTGTGCAAAGGCAGGGATGCTCACCTGGCAGCCTGTCCCAGGAACTAGCCCGAGACCTGAGACATGGCCATCCTCTCGTTTGTCACATTTTCCTGCCTCTTTACAAAGGATATAAATAAATCTACTTATAAAAAAAAAAAGAGAGAGAGAGAGAGAGAGACTTTCAGGGAGGAGCCCAGATGAAAGCAAAGAAGACCTTTCAGCTGATGACTATCTGTCCAGGTGTGCACATCACAGGTGAACAAATGTAATCCCAGCTACAACTGGGCGTACAGGTGAACGTGCCGGGACTGCACGGGGGTGGGTGGCTGGCTTCATTTAGGAAGGACAGGCATCCTGTGGGTGGGATGGCACGTCCCCAACATCACACTCAAACATCTCCCCTTAACCACACCCCCTTTTGTGCCTTTGTGTGATGCTGCCGCTCCCTGCTCCCCTTATTGAATTTCAACTGCCCTTTAATGCTTTGCCTTCGACATCAAATGATGGAATCATTGATCCTGTCTCTGCCGTCCTCTCTCTCAAAGCATCCATCACTGGGCATTTGTCAGGGACAGAAGATGGGGCTGGCTGGATGCTGGACCCACTGAAGTTACTGGAAAACTATGCCTGTGGATTTTTAAAAAATTCTGTTCTGGAGTTCCTGTCGTGGTGCAGCGGAAACGAATCCAACTAGGAACCATAAGGTAGCGGGTTCGATTCCCTGTCCCTGCTCAGTGGGTTAAGGATCCGGCATTGCCGTGAGCTGTGGTGTAGGTTGCAGTCACAGCTCAGATTTGGCGTTGCTGTGGCTGTGGTGCAGGCGGGCAGCTGTAGCTCTGATTAGCCCCCTAGCCTGGGAACCTCCATGTGCCGCGGGTACAGCCCTCAAGAGAGAAAAAAAAAATTCTGTTCATGCGTTTGGTTTCATCTCCAGCTTTTTTTAAAAAGAGAAGGAAGCACTGGTTAATTAACTCATTCCAGAAGAATTTCTTGAGTACCTATCTGTGCCAGGCACTTTGCCTGGTGCTAGAAACCCAGGGAACAAAGCAGACGTGCCTCCTCCAGTTTGCCACCTGATGTGAGTGGCAGTGGAGAAATGAATGCTTGCTACCTGAACACATGGTTATAATGACGCTAAGTGCTGTGAAGGAAAAGGATGGGGTCTCACAGACAGGAGGGAAGAAGGCCTGGTTATGGAAAGCATGAGAGTAAAGACATATTAAGCTGGATGTTTGGGGCAGGATGGAGCTTAGCTAGGGGAGTTTGAGCCCTGCTTTTATTGCATCAGACACTGTTACGGGCTGAATTATGTCCCCCTAAAATTGAAGGCCCCTATTGTGACTGTCTTTGGAAATAGGGTCTTTAAAGAGATAAAGTTAAGTGAGGTTGCAAAGGTGGGACCCTGATCCAACAGGACTGGTATTGTAAGAAGAGGAAGAGACGTGGGGGGCACTGCACACCCAGAGCAAGGGACAAGTTAAGGACGCAAGGAGAGGTGGCCGACTACAAGCTGGGCAGAGAGCCCTTGGGAAAAACCAGCCCTGCTGACACCTTGATCTTGGACTTCCAGCTTCCAAACTGTGAGAAACTGTGGTTTAAACCACCAGGTGTGTGGTGCTTTGCTGCGGCAGCCCCTGCAGACTGTCAACCCTGCAGACTAATAACCCTGGGCTAATGTATTGCAGGTTTCTCAGGGCAAAACATATTTTGTCAGAAGTGGCTGCTCTGCCAGCAGCTTCCCTATAAATCCATCAATTTGGGCATCTGCTGTGTTCACACGAAGGGTTCACACGTTAGGAAACAGTTTAGAGATGGGTTTGTTTTCTCTTGTTTTCTCTTAAGAAAATGACTGCATGTGCAGTGGAGAAGTTTCGAGAAGAACCCCAGGTTCCTCGGGAGCAAATCTATGGCCAGGTGACCCTGATCAGGACCTAAACTCTTTTTTGTCTTTTTGCCTTTTTAGGGCCGCACCTGCGGCACATGGAGGTTCCCAGGCGAGGGGTCTGAATCGGAGCTACAGCTGCCAGCCTCCACCACAGCCACAGCCATGCCGGATCCAAGCCACTTCTGCGACCTACACCACAGCTCACAGCAACGCCGGATCCTTAACCCACCGAGCGAGGCCGGGGATCAAACCCACAATCTCACGGTTCCTAGTTGGATTCGTTTCCGCTGTACCACGATGGGAACTCCTTTTCTGGTCTTTTCGAAAATAACATAGCAGACACCTGACATCTGAGCCCGTCCAGCATCATTTCCCGTCTTCCCTAAGAGCCTACCTTTCTTTAGGGATCCACCTTCAGGCTCTAGGTTTGGGTGGTCCTGCTGGTATCCTTCAGGGCATGAGGTGGGGTTTGCATTGACTCTCAGTTTGATGAGCTTCACTGATGCATCGGATATGGTGATATAATAAGAAATACATATTATGGTCCCCATAACCAGCGCCTGGCCTGAGCTCCTCAAACCCTTGTAATTTCCTAAATGATAAGAGCAATAGGAATATGAAAAAACATCTATAGAAGGAAATTAATCCCATAAGCAAGTCCTCATTGAAAGAAACACAAAGTGCTTCAGGCTTTAAAGAGTTTGTTCTTCTGATGGGGTTCGAAGAGAATTAACAGTTGAAGAAACTATGCCTTACTTCAAAAAAAAAAAAAAAAGGCAATAGGAGCATCTATAGTGATACTTGGTTTTTGTCCCTGCTCTTGAAAGGTCTGGAGTGATAAAGGGGAAGCTGAAAAAAGCATCTTTTGGTATTTATAACAAGCCTCTTTTTAACCTCACTTGAATTTGCCTTTTTTTTTTTTTTTTTTTCTTTTTAGGCTGCCCCTCGGCAAATGGAGTTCCCAGGCCAGGAATCAGATCTGAGACTCAGCTGTGACCTAAGCTGCAGCTGCAGCAGGGCCAGATCCTTAACCCACTGGGCCAGGCCCTGCGTCCATCGAACCTGTGTCTGAGCACTCCCAAGACACCACCCATTCCATTGCACCACAGCAGGAATTCCGAGTTTTTCTTAATGTGGTGACTTCCGGAAGACCCCCTAAGGGTAGAGGGTTGATTGTCAGGGAAACTAACCATGTGATTAGAGGGGAGGAGAGAAGGGCTGAAGATGGACTTAATCTCCAAAGGTCAGTAATTTAATCAGTCTTGCCTACTTAATGAAGCCTCTGCAAAGACCCTAGCCGAAGGGCTTTGCAGAGCTTTTGAACTGGTCAGCAAGGACTCATCCTTATGCCAGGAGGATGAGTACCCCTAATTCCATGGGGACCTGCAGATACGGCTTGGATCCTGCGTGGCTGTGGCATAGGCCAGCAGCTACAGCTCCAATTCAACTCCTAGCCTGGGAACCTCTATATGCCATGGGTGTGGCCCTAAAACAATAAAAAATATTCTTTCTAATAAATTGGTAATAGTAACTAAACTTGTTTTCCTGAGTTCCATGAGCCACTCTAGCAAACTGTCAAACAGGAAGGAGAGGGGTTGCAAAAACCCTCAATTGATAGCCAGGTGGGAAAAAGTACAGGTGGCTGGGAGTTGCGATTGGTTTCTCGAGTAGGCGGTAGTCCCTAGCCTAGGAGTTTCTTTCTGTTCTAACTCTGGGCAGTTAGTGTCAGAACTGAGTCAATTGTAAGACACCCAGCAGGTGTCCACCAAGAACAAGAGGAGTGCTCAGTGTGAAAAAGCCAAAAAAATCTGGTGCCGGAGTATTGTGAGGAGAGAAGGGAAAAAGTTTTCCTTTTGCTATGTCCAGAGCTGATGCACTCCTGCAGTATGGCCAGAGCTCCAGCTGAGATCACTCTACCAATTTAGAGACCCCAGTTCTGTACACGGATGCTAAGTAGCCATAGAAACTTGGAAAAGTCACTTTTAACTGCTTGGAAACAGATATCTAAAGAAGTGCTCACAGGGGCAGCTAAAAACATGAAGGAAAATATTTTGCACTCTGAAGCAGTGGTTCCCATGTTCTAGTGCCATGCCATCGGAATTACCTAGAAGGCTTGTTACTATATGGCTTGCTGGGCCACAGCCCCAGAGTCTCTAATTTGGTACATTTGGGCTTGGGCCCTGAAAACTGGCCTTTCTATCAAGTTCCCAGGGGATGCTGAGGCTGCTGGTCCTGGAGCTACACTCGGAGATGCTTTGGTCCACAGGCATCCTTAATCTCCACTGAGACGGCCCCAGGCTCAGGATGGCGAGGGAATGATGGAGAGCTCTTCCTGCCCTGATGATGTGACAAGTCCTGTGCCACTGAGAACCGTGACTCTATTACCCCGGGCAAGGTCAGAGGAGAGGCTGCATGGAGGTGAAGTGGAGCAGGATCCTGAGGGACCCTCCTGGGTACAAATCCTTTCTGTGTCTTTTTCTGGTTTGCAGGAAATAGGCTTCATTCCACCTGCTTGACCTTCCCTGAGTTCCAAAGAGCAGATTCAAACAGTTGCTAATCAGAGAAAGGAGGAAATGCAGAAACAAAGGAGGACCAGTCAAGAAACAAGAGGGCAGCATCCTAGTTCCTCTTGAAGAATATACACAACCAAGTATCTTTGCGTTCTGCAGGAACGAAGGCCCCAACCAGGTGGAGGATGCTGACTTCAGGCTGCGCACCAGATTCTTGGAGCCCTGCCCTGTTATCTCCCACCAGCCAATCAGAACAAGGTCTGCCCACAGTGGAAGATGAGAAGACTCTGACCCCTCCCTAAGTGATTCTCCCTTTAAAGATTTTCCTGGGGGAGCAGACTCTTTAGAGTTGTATTTTGGACGTAAGTCCATCTTCTCCCCCAGTTGCGGGCCTCCTGAACAAAGCAACTTTTCCTTTCCAATGAATACTTATCTGTCAAGTATAGGCTTTCCAGCAACCAGCAGCCAAATGTGAGTTTGATAACAGGGTAGGGTTTGTTCTTGCCCCTCTTTTTTTCTGTGGAGTTTGGGGGATTCATCTCAGGACGGTTTGTAAGATTGGGGGAACCTGAATATCCCATACCGGATGCCACTGTGGTGTCTTGTCTGAAAGCCATTTGTTGCTGGAGTAGAGGGAGGGGCTGAGACCCAGAGAGATGAAGAGTGTTGGTGGGGGGTGGGGAGTGGGCAGCCACCTGCATCCCTCTGTTTGTGGGGTGCGGAGGATGTGTTGGTAATCTCCCACCCCAGCATCCCGCCACCTCCCCAAATGCCTGCTGCTCGGAGGGGGGGTGCACGGGAGTGGGAAGCTGTGAGGTGGCTCCTGGGTGACAGGCGGGGGTTTGGGGTGTGGCAGGGGGGGGAGGAAGAAAGGGAGGGATGAAGGGATAAATGGAAAGAGAGAGAGAGAGAAAGAATAGACACACAGCTGCTCGAGCCCGGGCTGGGGATGAGGAAGGGTGGGGAGAGCAGATCTTTACATCTTTTGAATAGAATATGAAATTGCAGACTTAAAACGAACAAGATCAAGTGCTAAACAGCGAAATGAAACTCTTTCCATAACTCAATGCCTCATGGAATCGAACTGTCATTATAGGAATCCAGCAGATAAGGAGACTCTTCAAAGCACAGTTTTGGGGAAAATGAAACCTTTTCACATTCATCCCCTAGAGCTGAGACTTCTTAATGAACTGCTCACACTCGTTTTGGCCGTATTACCTGGGGTCTTGTTTCTGTGGAATGACCCGAGGAGGATCCTGGGCTGACTCCCTGCAGAAGCAAATGTGTGGTCCCCGTTAGAAGGTCCCCTTGCCCAGCAGGCTGCACTTTTAACCCTTTAATATTTTTCCTGTCTTGTACGAGGAGTTGGTGCCTCTGGTGGTCCTATGCTGTCCTGACCGTGGGATTCCTCCCTTCTAGAAGCCTGCCCACTTTTGGCCCCAAATTTCTTAGCATTGAAATCAATTATGCAGTAAATAGAGCATTACAATGCAAGGCCATGTGTTTTCCTAAGAAAATGTATATTAAAGTATCCATGGGAATGATTATCATCAAACACTTCATGGCTTTATAAAAGGAAAAGGTAACCAAACCCCTCTGTAGAAGAAGGCATGGTATTTAATTAAGTAACAAGAATGCTTGAGCTTCGAGCACGTCCAGCAGGACTCTCATTAAAGCAGCAGCCCTCACTGGATGTCTACCCATCACAAGTTGCATTTCGGTCCTCAACTTGATGGAGAAAGGGAAAATACAAAAGCAGGTTCTAATAAAATACATTCCAGAAAGCAATTTCCAGGTCCTCTCTTGGCATGCAACCCAATGCTTCTCTTTTTTATTTCTGCAAATAAAAATGAGAAAGGGGGGAGTTCCTGCTGTGGCTCAGCAGAAAGCAAATCTGACCAGCATCCATGAGGACACAGGTTCGATCCTGGTCTCAAACTGTGTGTTAAGGATCCAGCGTTTCCGTGAGCTGTGGTGTAGGTTGCAGATGTGGCTCAGATCTGGTGTGGCTATGGCTGTGGCTGTATAGGCCAGCGGCTACAGCTCCAACTAGCCCCCTAGCCTGGGAACCTCCATAGGCTGCAGGTGTGGCCCTAAAAAGACCAAAAAAAAAAAAAAAATTAGCAAGGGGCATTCTGGTGTGGTGGGAAGAGCAGTCCATTTGGAGACCCAAGTTCAAGTCTTCACTGTGCCTTGACACACGACTGCGACCACAGTTTGAACCCACCCCTTCCACCTCAGCCTCCCCATCTACAAAATGAGGGAGTGGAGCGTGTGGTTTAGAGGCCTCTTTCAGGCTAACAGTCTGCAATTTCGAGGTGCCAGGTGAAAAATGATAACCCCTTGAAGAACAGGCTGATTCTGTGGAGCATGAAATGGACAAGAGGAGCCCGGGGCATCTCATGCTATCAGAAAGTAAAGGAAGGCTAAAAATCAACAAATAAATACAAAACCTATCGTAATGGGGTATGTCATAGGTACCACCTAAAAGAGTTCCCAAAGGCCAAAGCAAAAACAATTTGAGCAAGACGATAAAGTAATATTGGAATGTAACCCAAGTACAAAAGAAATAGCTCTGGGTCCATACTGAAATACAAATAAATGGCTGAATAAAAAAATACATGGGAGTGAAGGGTCAAATTTCCCATGCAGAAGAATTCCAAATAATTTACATAGAAGGTGCTTCCTCGAGAAGACAGAGGAACACAGCTCCCCCCCCCGCTTCAGGGTGAGAGGGACCTGGAACCTGGCAGGCCCCCGGGAGGCCTTTGCAGAGTGGACCCCCCGCCTCAGGTCCTCCCCCTGCCTTT
The DNA here is from genome assembly GCF_016906955.1 of Phacochoerus africanus. NCBI lineage: Eukaryota > Metazoa > Chordata > Mammalia > Artiodactyla > Suidae > Phacochoerus > Phacochoerus africanus. The sequence continues at coordinate 15,912,702 of NC_062548.1, forward strand.
TTGTCTATAGAACAACTTTAGTCAAAGAGTCAATTTAATTAGAGAAGTGAGAAAATACTGAGAACAAGGAAAACAGTCCAGCAAGACGGAATCATAATAGTTGAGCCATTCGACAAAGTCAAGGACTTTGAGTTCTTCCTCAAGGACTATAGATACTATTCGGAGCCGTGTCCTTGAAGCCCTTTTGCAGGTGCTGAAGCCCCCACCGGGTGGAAGACGGCAGCTGCCTGCTGCCCACAAGCGCATAGACCCCAGACCTGTTGCAACCAGAAGGTCGAGGAGGCGGACTCCCAATGACCTCACCACCCACCAATCAGGAAAATGTCCACGAGCTGATCACGCCCTGCTCCTTGAAGACTCTAAGACTCCCCACTCCCCGCTCCAGCGGGGTGCACAGTCCTCGGAGCACGAGCCTGCTGGGTTCCCTCTTTGCCTGGCAATGCAAGCTACTTTATTCTTTCCTCCAACCCTGCATCCAAATTTCTATTTGCTGTCTGTGTGCAGAGGCCGCCGAGATGTGTCAGCGACAGACATCATGACTCCTGCCAAAGAGAACAGCCTGGAAATTGGGGTGGGAACCGGGGAGAGAGTAACTTTACAGGAGAAACTGGACTAACGTTTCCTCAGCGAGGTGATCACGGTTAATATCAACCGCGATAATTCACGCTGAGAGTATATACCCCGGATGTGTAATGAGAACCCCACTTCATTTCTGGGGTCTTTCACAACACCCATAATATTCGCGGAATCATGAGAAAAATACCAGACACATCTCAAGTGAGGCATATTTGGAAAAATACTGACTGATATTTCTACCAAACTAACAAGATCATCAAAACAAGGAAAGTCTGAGAAATGGTCAGAGCCAAGAGGAGGCCAAGGAGAGACGATGTTTAAATGTAATGTTGTGTCTTAGATGTGATCCTGGGACAGAAAAGGGACATTAAGGGAGTTCTCGTCGTGGCGCAGTGGTTAACGAATCCGACTAGGAACCTTGAGGTTGCAGGTTCGATCCCTGGCCTTGCTCAGTGGGTTGAGGATCTGGCCTTGCCGTGAGCTGTGGTGTAGGTTGCAGACGCGGCTCGGATCCCGCGTTGCTGTGGCTCTGGTGTAGGCTGGTGGCTACAGCTCCGATTCAACCCCTAGCCTGGGAACCTCCATATGCCGCGGGAGTGGCCCTAGAAAAGGCAAAAAGACAAAAAAATAAAAAATTTTAAAAAATTTAAAAAAAGAAAAAGAAAAAAGGGACATTAGGTAAAAATTAAGGAAATCTGAATAAAGTATGAACTTTAGTTATTAATATGTTAATGTTGGTTCCTTAATTGTAATAAATATACCAAACTACAGCAAGATGTAGTAACAACAGAGAAAACTGGGTGTGAGTGTAGTCGAGAACTCTCTGTATGTATTTTGACAATTTTTATTAAATTTAGAATGCTTAACTCTAAACTGTTCCAAAATAAAGTTTGATTTTAAAAAAATTATAGCCCCAAGGGCTGGCAAGACTTGCAAAACTGATTCAGTATGGCAAACAGACTGGTGTGTATAGGGAGAGAGAAGTGACAGAGGCTTTCCAATAAAGATGAAAGAAATGGGATTTAATCAGAAGTCTTTTCTTCCCGCGAGCTTCCCAGCAGATGAAGCTGTCATGGCAGGTGTGCACAAAAGTTTAACCCAGGCGGCCTAGGTTGTCCAAACCCCACGTGTTCTAGGTCTTCAAGATGAGCCCTTGACCAGCCCCTGGGAGCTAACTTTGGAGCCACTGGGATGTCCAGCTGCTAAGAGTGTCTTTGCATGCCTGGGGCCATGTTGGATAGTTTATGCTAACAGTGAAATTTATGGTGAATGCTTGTTTTTATTTGCCTGGGGCCTTGGGCCATCCTCAATGAGTTTGACTTCTTGAGGGGTATGGGCTGGGGGTGAAGGTCAGTCATGTGGGTGCTTCATGCCTACAAGACCCCCCCAGTTAAATCCTCAATACCAAGTCTCAGGGGAGCTTTGCTGACTGGCAATACTTCATACGTGTGCTGTTGCTGGGACCATCAAGAGCTATTCCCTCTGATTCCACTCGGAGAGGATCTGGATGCTCATGCTTGGTTTTTCTTGGACTCTGCCCTCTGTCCCTTATTCCTTTGCTGATTTTAATCTGTATCACAGTATAGACTGAGAAAAAGTGTAACAGCTTCTTGAGTTCCGTACGTCCTTCTAGAGCATCATCAAACCTGAGAGTTGCCTTGGCGATCCCTGACACAGCCTGGCATGCAGGATGGGGGTCTCCAGCCTTCAACAGCTCGGCCGATCTCACAAGGGGCCAGGCCATAGCCAGCGGGGGACACCCTCGACCTGGTGATTGTTGGAGAATATAAATTACCCGATCAATTAGCCAATTATCCATTTCCCTCCATTAGTCCTCAATCAATACCTCGGAACTTAGAAAAGCACATATTCAATTTCCTCTTCCCTCCAGCTCCTAAAAGCTATCATCATTTGGAGGTGATTTTGCCCAGTTTGAAAAGACACACACAAAAGAATTCAATCATTTTTCTGCCTGATAAAGCTCCACTCTCCCTGAGGACATGAATGCTGCCTGCTCTCATTGCAACGCTCCCAGCTCCCAGCTCTTCCCCGAAGACGATCAGCGGGATGCTCGGGATTACAAAGGTCTGGCTCCGGTCTGGGGAGGTGGGGGGGGTGGGTGGGATGGAGAGGGGCTTGAAACGGTGAGGACAGAACACAGCTGCAAAGATTGAGAAAAAGGACCCGGTTGGGAGGCTCTGCAGCAGGTCACGTGATGGGTGGTCAGGGTCACTGGAAGATGTTTTGGTCAGCGCCTCCCATGCTTCTGTAATGAGGAAGCTGCTGCATTGGGCTGTGCTCCAGCTCAGAGAGCCCCTGAGTGGCTGGGAAGTCTGGGGTCCTGCAAGGAAGCCCACGTTTGGGTGGTTGGGAGGAGCGTTTGAGCTGCAGCCCCTTTTCTGGCCACGACAGCTTCTCCACCTGCTGGAGGACGTAGCAGATACACACGTTGGCCTGGGGTGGCTTCTGTCACTAGCCTCAATGGGAGGCAGCCCCCAGCTCCCAACAGCCAACTAGAGTCTTGTTGGGCTGCACCCCGCAGGCCTGCAAGGCTGGTACTTGCCCAGCTTTAAAACCAAAGAAAGAGATCAGAGTCAGACAGAGAGACATGCACGGTTTAATGGATAAAGGGAGCTTACCTGTCTGCAGCAAGGTCCTGGAGTGACATCCCGGCAGACAGGACTTGGGAGCAGTCTTTGCTCCGGGGGTGGGGGTGGGGGCGGGATGGGAAGAGAGATTGCCAGTTAAAGGGGGAATTGACAATTGATGTCAGGTTGGTTCATTGGTTACCAGGGAAACTAGCAGAGGGGCAGGCCCCTTACCATCCCTTTGATGAGAACCATCACGAGCTGGGGCCTGGGGCAAGAATGTAGGAAGGGTGGTCAGGTGAGTAGGGTGTAGGTGAAGCAGCCACTGGTGGAGCAGGGGGATTGTGAGAGAGCAAGAGAACAGCCATCTTGAATGGCTGACTGTACAAGTCTCTATATGAAGTGATACCAGAAAGATGATACCGGAATCCGGGTTCTTGTTCACGGCAGTCGAAAAATGAACTCCGCAAACACACAGGCAGCAAGCAGCAGTTTTTATTAAAGGAAAGCAGGTAGCTCCCAGGGTTGCTGGGAGGGGGAACAGCCCCCTTTTCTCTATTGTCCTATAGAGGTTTTTGTCCCTTAAAGATTGGGGGGGGGTACCAATGTGGGGTCAAGAGAGATGTGGTCTCTCCCATTGGCCTTGCCCAGTTACCTATATCAGTCCTTGTCCAATAGGGTCCCAGGGGTGGAAATGTCCCAAAAGTCTCATAGTTTCTTTGCCCTTTTCTTCCTGTAAACTGAGTCACAGGGGATTAGGAATTCAAGTCCATCTGGGCGTAGGTAGAGACACTCCCTATAGTAAACAAGGGCTGTGGGGATGTTACTCCTGGGAGCCCTTAAGCCACAAATGTTAATCAATAGCCATATCAAAGAAGGCACCGAAGCCCATGCCCCTACACTGACTACCTGAGTTAATATTCTGCCTCAAAAGGGCCCCAGCCCCAAGGCCTGGCTATGTCCTGCAGACAAATACATGATGCCAATAGCCATGTGGTCAGTGGCCTCATGGGAGGCAGAATGTGTTTTTTCTATACTCGGCGCCTCTGAAGTCTTGTCCCTGCAAACTTGGGTGTCACAGGTTGGCTTTCTCTGGTTTGGTCCGTCGGTCCAGAGGTGGTTGATTGGCGGCTCCTTTAGGTGGCTGCAGAGACAGCTCTAGGGTCCAGGACCTGTGGAAAGGAGACCTTTAGGCAAGCCCCTCAAGTGCTCTTGCTGGAACCATGGAGATTTCCCGTCTCTTCTCAGCCCCAAGTTCAAGGATGCTGGGGCTAGTTTACGATTTCCAATTCCATGACGTTCCCATCGTGGCGCAGTGGTCAACAAATCCGACTAGGAATCATGAGGTTGCGGGTTCAATCCTTGGCCTTGCTCAGTGGGTTAAGGATCCGGCGTTGCCGTGAGCTGTGCTGTAGGTTGCAGACGCGGCTCGGATCCCGCGTTGCTGTGGCTCTGGCGTAGGCCGGTGGCTACAGCTCTGATTTGACCCCTAGCCTGGGAACCTCCAGGCCCTAGAAAAGACAAAAAGACAAAAAGACAAAAAAAAAAAAAGATTTCCAATTCCAGTCTCCACCTTGGGAAGGAAGCTGGATGTTTCCAGCTGGGTTTAAACACATTAATTCCCAAATTGAGTTTGGCTCTCTTGCTATTTAAAAACCCTATTTGGTAAGCACTTCACAGAGCAATGGCTCTGAAAGAGAAAGATTGCTTTCCCATTAGGCCGGCTTAGGAGAATGCATTGTTATTCAAACGACCGTCAAAGGGGATTTAAGTGGCATGTGGGTTTCAAAGTCCAGGTGAGAACCAGTCTGCTGGGAGTCTGGGCTCCCCCACCGCTAGGGAAATGAGGATGTAGTGGCACTGGCTCCCCTTCCCATCTTCCAGGCTGCTGGGCAACGGAGCAAGCAAAATGGAAGATGCCAGGAAGCCTTGCTCCCAAACACGGTAGAAAGACAAACAGGAGAGCAGCAGCCACAGGGGGCTGGAACCAGGAGAGGCGGCCCCACCTCAGGGTTTAGTGGTAACAGGGATGGATGGGGTAACAGGGGACCATAGGGAGGGTCCCAGAGGGAAACCTAGGGAATTTGGGGAGACCCCTGTAAGTTCATGATCGCTCAAGAAAGCCATGAGAACGTTGTGGAACCACGCAGGCTTCCCTAACTATAAAACCACACGTAAAAGTACGAGATGGGCTTCAGCTCATTAAGTGAAAGATAAAATGAGGCCTGCATTCAAGTTCAGCAAGATAATGATCCTTAGGGCCCAGGACAGGAATTTCAGGGAAAGATGACATTCCAAAGCCCAAGTCTGAGATGATTGGACATGTTTTAGCATATGGTACCACCCCTCTGCTGATTTGAATAAGCACCCTGACAGTCCTAGTTCGACCTCCTAGGGCCAAATACTCTCTTACCCAAGGCGAAGGAGTTGCTAATGAGGTCAGCCTGAGGTCTCCTCGAAGAACGGAGAAGAAGGTGGTCTTCTCCCCCTCCCCACTTGGCTTGGATTATAAAAATGTATAGCATTATATATTATAAAAATCCTTGGGGCAGAGCCTCCTTGCTGGTAGCATAATAAATCTATTTCTTGCCTATCACTTTGTCTCTTGCTGAACTCCTTCTGCACGGGGACACAAAGAACCTGAGTCTCGTTCGTCCAGACACCAGGTGAGTGATGCTAATTAAAAAACCATGGGGGATGCACTGGGGGTTTGGGATGGAAATGCGACAAAATTGGATTGTGATGATTATTGTACAAGCATAAATGAAATAAAATTCATTGGGTAATAAAAAAAAGAAAAAAGAAAAAACCAATCAACCAACCATGGGTTCAAGTCCCAATCTGGGTTTAGGCTGGATGAAGTGAGAGGTTTCAGTTGTGCTCAGATCACAGGCTTTGACGTCGTTTGTGGGATGTCTTGCCGCTAGCCTCTGGGTCTCCCCGCCTCACTTTTAGAACCATTTAAGAATTTTCTGGATGAATCACCTTTGAAACTGCCCCATCGCTGCAACTTTGGGAGATGTACCCCGCACTGCACCTTCTCTGGCCAAATCTGCTGCCCTTAAGCTGGCGTGGGACCTGAGCTTTCACCTAGAACGGGAGGGGTGTTTGTTTTGTTTGTGGTCCGGGGATGGTGGAGGGGGACAGGAGAAAAGCAGTGAGACACTCCAGGGACCAGTTGTAATATTCCATCTTTTGAAAAATTGAGATTTTTTTTCCCCCACTGACATAGAGCAAATAGAACAGTGATATGTTTCATAATTTATGTGGAGACTACATCATGGGCATTGACAGGTCTCGCATATTTACAAGGATTACTGGCTTTTCTGTCTGGGAGAAGCCTCCTCTCTCTGCAGCACTGCTGACGGTTTCTGACCGTGAGCCCCGCCCACAGTCGGCCTTGTCCCAGGGGTTCAAGGGTGTCCATTCTCCCCATCTTATCCTTGCCTTGCTCTGCTTTGTGCCCAGTAGTCAGCTCATCTCTTTCTGGGCACAGTGACCTTGACTGGCAGAAGGGCTCTTGGCTCCCTTCCTACCCCTTGGGTCTTTATTGAGTCTGGGGTTCTGTTGGATGGGATTTCTGTCCTCAAGATGCATAGCCTAATAGAGCAAATGACACAAACCCAAGCTATGGAAACACACGAGATATGCATCTCCCCAGCCTGGGGGGAGGACGGATCAGGGAAGGCTTTCTTGAGGATCTGGATCCTAACCTGTGTCCTGACGCACAAGCAGAAGTGGGTGGGGAAGGGGGTGGGGGACAAGGGGCAAGAGAGAGAAAGGGAGGGTATGGTGGGGACATTGGCCATTGTCCTGCTGTCAATGTTAATAGGACATTGAACCTCTTTTCTGTGTCTGGGGAGCTCCCTCTTTTCTAAGTCTTGGTCAAGACCACCACGGAGGAAGCCAAAAATTCAGATAACCTGGGAGTTCCTGTCATGGCTTAGGGTAATGAACCTGACTCATATCCTTGAAGACGTGGGTTCGATCCCTGGCCTCACTCAGTGGGTTAAGGATCCAGCATTGCTGTGAGCTGTGGTGTAGGTTACAGACACACCTGTGTTGATGTGGCTGTGGTGTAGGCTGGCAGCTACAGCTCTGATTCGAGCCCTAGCCTGGGAACTTCCATATGTGTGGGTGCAGCCCTAAAAAGACCAAAAAAAAAAAAAATCAGATAATACCATTCTCAGCCTCCCTTTCAGCTCAAAGAGGCACAGGAGCCGGGCTTCACCTGTCTGCATTCTTGCACCATCTTTGACTTGAGAGCTAGCGATGCAAACAGGCAGGCCTATGGAAGGTCCATCCTGCAAGAGGGATGGATGCTTCCTTCTCCAGAGGCAGTCATGTCCTCGTTTTACCAGCACTGGCCGGGGTTTGGCCACAGTGTTGTCAGGAGCTCTGGGCCCAGCACTGGCAGCAGTGACGACTTCTCAGTGATTGTTCTGTATCTTGACTTTAGACCTCCTTTTGGCCCTGGAAGCTCCAGGTCTGGTTCACCCATCCTGGACGTCATGCCAACTCACCATCATCTCTTTTTGTGGTTGTTATGCAAATTTGATATTTTCCTTGAGCTACAACTGACGTTTAACATTGTATTATATTTGTTTGGAATGTACGACATGATTCGATGCATGTATACATTGCAAAATAATTATAGGAAGTTTCGTTAATATCCATCGCCATGCAGAGTTGCATTTTTGTGTGTGTGCATCCTCTTTTATTTTTCATTAGACTGTTTATTTTGGAATAATTATAGATTCACATGCAGTTGTAAAAAATAATGCAGAGAAGCACTGTATTCTTTTGAGGGCAGAGAAAATACCCTGCATGATACCATAATGTTGGATACATGTCCAAACCCACCAAATGTACAGCACCAAAAGCAAACTACCACGTTAAGCTGTGGACTCTGGATGATGATGTATTGCTGTAGGTTCATCAATTGTAACAGAGGCAGCGCTCTGGTGGGGAAGTTGATAATAGGGGATTTGAAATGCATGTGTGAGGGCAAGGGGTAAATGGATGATCTCTCTATTCTCTCTCAATTTTATTTTATTTTTTTTTTAGGGCCACATCTGTGGCATATGGAGGTTCCCAGGCTAGGGGTCAAAGCAGAGCTGCAGCTACCGGCCTACACCACAGCCACAGCCACATGGGATCTAAGCCACGTCTGTGACCTACACCACAGCTCATGGCAATGTCGGATGTCTTACCCACTGAGAGAGACCCGGGCAAGCATCATTCTACCCTATTTCTAAGAATTCAGCTTTTTTAGATTCCACATATAAGTATAATTGCCTCTATTTGCAGATAATAAGCTCTCACATATAGAAATGGAGACTATTTTTTTTCTCTGACTTATTTTACTTAGCACACCACCCTCAGTCCATCTGTGTCACTGCAAATGGCAGAATGTCCTTCGTTTTTATGGCTGAATAATATCCCATCATATCTATCATCTATCTGTCTATCTATCATCTCTCTCTCTGTCTGTCTGTCTATAGCTCACATTTTCTCTATCCATTCATCCACTGATGGACATTTAGCTTGCTCCCATGTCTTGGCTATTGTGAATAATGCTGCAGTGAACATGGGGGTGGGTGCAGATATGCCTTCAATACAGTGATTTCGTTTCCTTTGTCTATATCCACAAGTGGGACTGCTGCATCATATGGTAGTTCTATTTTTTTTTGTCTTTTGTCTTTGTTGTTGTTGTTGTTGTTGTTGCTATTTCTTGGGCCGCTCCCACGGCATATGGAGGTTCCCAGGCTAGGGGTCTAATCGGAGCTGTAGCCACCGGCCTACGCCAGAGCCACAGCAACGCGGGATCCGAGCCGCGTCTGCAACCTACACCACAGTTCACGGCAACGCCGGATCGTTAACCCACTGAGCAAGGGCAGGGACTGAACTCGCAACCTCATGGTTCCTAGTCGGATTCGTTAACCACTGCGCCACGACGGGAACTCCCCTATTTTTGATTTAAGAAAACTCCATACTGTTTTCCATAGTAGACGTACCAATTTACATTCCCACTAGCAGTGCACAAGGATTCCTTTCTTCTCCATCTCCGCACCAACACTCCTTTTCTCTCTCTCTTTTTTTTTTATGATAGCCATTCCAACAGGTGCAAAGTGACATCAAATTGTGGTTTTGATTTGCGTTTCCCTGAGAATCAGTGATGGTGACCATCTTTTCATGTCCCCGTTGGCCATTTGTATGTCTTCTTTGGAAAAAGTCTGTTCCAGTCATCTGTCCATTTTTTTATTAGATTATTAAAATTTTCTTCGTTTGCTGTTGACTTTTATGACTTGTTTTGGGATATTAACCCCTTATTAGATATATGGTTTGCAAATACTTTCTGCCATTCCAGGGGTCGTCTTTTCAATCGTATTGTTTCTTTAGCTGTGCACAAATGTCTTAGTTAAATACAGTTCACCTTGTTCGTTTTTGCTCTTGTTCCTTGGGCTTTTGGTGTCATATCCAAAAACCTGCTGCCAGGACGAATGTCAAGATTTCGCTTATGTTTTCTTCTATGAGTTTTATGATGGCAAGTCTTTCATTTAAGTCTTTAATCCATCTTGAGTTAATTTTTGCAAGCAGTGTAAGAAAGGAGTCCAATTTCATTCTTTTGTATGTGAATGTCTAGATTTTCCACCCCATTTATTGAAGAACCTATCTTTTCCTGCTGAGTATTCTTGGCTCCCTTGTCAAAAATTAGTCAAACATATATGTGTGAGTGTGGACTCATTACCTTAGTTTCGTACCATAGTTTGAAATCAAGAAGTGTGATGCCTCAGGCTTTGTTCTTTTTCTGGCTTACTTTGGCTACCTAAGGTCTTCAGTGGCTCCACAGAAATTTTAGGATTTCTTTTTCTATTTCTGCCCAAAATGCCATGGGAATTTTGACAGGGACGGCCCTGAATCTATAGATGGAATTTAACAGTATTAATTCTTCTGATCCACGACTATGGGAAAATATTCTTTGCATTTATTTGTCTTTTCCGATTTCTTTCATCATTGTTTTGAATTTTTCAGTGTATGGATCTTTCACCCCTTTGTTAAATTTTTTCCTAAGTATTTTATTGTTTTTGATGCTATGGTAAATGGAATTGTCTTCTTTATTTCCTTTTCATAGAGTTTTGTTCTTAGCACATAGAAATGCAACCGATTTTAAAATAAATGTTAATGACTTTGTTTCCTTCAATTTTGCTGAATCTGTTTATTAGTTCTAACAGTTCTTCTGCGGAGTCTTTAGGACTTTCGAAATGTAAAATCATACTGTCTGCAAAAAGAGACAATTTTACTTCTTCCTTTCTGATTTGGTTGCCTTTTTTCTTTTCTTTTTCTTGTGTAATGCTCTGGCTAGGGTTTCCAATATTATATTGAATAGGAGTGGGTGAGACTGGGTACCTGATATGTTTTTTTTGTCTTTTTTTTGTTGTTGTTATTGTTGTTGTTGTTGTTGTTGCTATTTCTTGGGCCACTCCCGCGGCATATGGAGGTTCCCAGGCTAGGGGTCTAATCGGAGCTGTAGCCACCGGCCTACGCCAGAGCCACAGCAACGCGGGATCCGAGCCGCGTCTGCAACCTACACCACAGCTCACGACAACGCCGGATCGTTAACCCACTGAGCAAGGGCAGGGACCGAACTCGCAACCTCATGGTTCCTAGTCGGATTCGTTAACCACTGTGCCACGACGGGAACTCCCCTGATATGTTTCTTGATCTTAGAGGAAAAGTTTTCGACCTTTTGTTACTGAGTATTATGTCGACATATACAGCGTTTATTAGGATCAGGTAGATCCCTTCTATATCCAATTTGATGAAAGGTTTTTTCGTTTTTTGTTTTTGTTTGCTTGCTTTCGGTCTTTTTAGGGCTGCACCTGCAGCAGATGGAAGTTCCCAGGCTAAAAGTCAAGTCAGAACTGTAGCTGCAGGCCACAGCCATAGCCACAGCCATGCCAGATTTGAACCATGTCTGAAACCTACACCGCAGTTCACCCACACTGGATGCTTAACCCACTGATGAAGCCCAGGGATCAAACCTGGGTCCTCTTGGATACTAGTCAGGTTCATCACCATGCAGCCACAACGGGAACTCCTGCTGAAAGTTTTTTTAATGAAAGGATATTAAATTTTGTCAAATGCCTTTTTTGCATCTATTGAGATGATCATACAATTTTTATCCTTGATTCTATTGATATGGTGTATTACATGTATTGCTTTGTGTAGGTTGAACTGAACTTGCATCCCAGGAATAAACCATCCCACTTGATCATGGTTTGTGATCCTTTAAGCATGCTATTGAATTTCGCTTGCTAGGGTTTTGTTGAGAATTTGCATCGATGTGCATCAGGGCTCTTGGCCTGCAGTTCTCATTTCTTGTCATGTCTTTATCTGGTTTTGACATTATGTTCCTGAGACCGCTCGGTGTAATCGTGGCCAAGAGAATCTCTGCAGGTTGGTTCTCTGTCTCCACAGAATGTTGCTGGAAGTTGTAGGAATGGATGTGACTGCTAAGCATGGTCTGACATGGTATGTGTGACAGACCTTTGCTGCTCCAAGTAGGATCCATCAGCCAGAAGCATGTTGGAAATGCAGCCTCTCAGGATCCTTCCTAGATGTATTTTAATAAGATTTCATGGGATTCTTCACAAAGAGGACAGGGAAGCACTGATACAACTGATGCAGGCCCAGTTACCAATTTCAGGAGCACCCGAGTTGGCCCAGTAGTCCACTGGGAGCAAGTATTAACTGGGCCTTGGGCTTATGACCCACCCACCATTTAAAACTTTCAAAAATGTTCAGTTTGTGTTTTTCTTCAATACAAATCCTCAATTAATTAGGAAAGCCTCCCAGAGCTGCCAGATTAAATGGTTCTCTCTTGAAAAAGATTCAATATTTGCCCATTCAAATGAACCCAGCTCTCCCCTTCCACTGAAGCATCTGTCCAATGGTAATGCCATCATTACTTTTCTTAATCTAGTTTAAAAATTGAGTATAAACAGACCCCTTGTTCCTGGACAGCTGAATAGGAGAATTTATCCTTCCTTACCCAAGTTTTAATTACTTGCATTTGGGATTCCAAGACTGTTTCAGGAATACAATTACTTTTCATCAGGAGTCTCCATTTGCCATTCAATCCAATTATTCTCAATTAAGCGATTGTGTACTTCACTTCATTATCAATTGATTGTGATTACCTATTATCGAGTAAACTCAATATGTTTATGATGATTTCATTAATCAGACAAGGCCCGCTCTTCAAACAGCCCTGTTTTTTTTTTTTTTTTGTCTTTTTGTCTTTTGTTGTTGTAGTTGTTGTTGTTGTTGTTGTTGCTATTTCTTGGGCCGCTCCCTCGGCATATGGAGGTTCCCAGGCTAGGGGTCGAATCGGAGCTGTAGCCACCGGCCTACACCAGAGCCACAGCAACGCGGGATCCGAGCCGCGTCTGCAACCTACACCACAGCTCATGGCAACGCCGGATCGTCAACCCACTGAGCAAGGGCAGGGACCGAACCCTCAACCTCATGGTTCCTAGTCGGATTTGTTAACCACTGCGCCATGACGGGAACTCCCAAACAGCCCTGGTTTTATTCAAGGGTCCATAACCTGGGCACCTTGAAATCCTGTGAAATCCATGCACACCAAAGATTTTTACTGAACTCCTGCATGGCGAGGCTAGCACTCTACTGGGAGTGTTGGGACAAAGGAAAGTGTACAAGAAAAACTGTCCTCAAGGCCCTTGTGAGTATCTGAGATGGGTGGTGTGTGTGTGTGTGTGTCTGGGGGTGGTAACTATTCAGAAGGATGGTGCAGACAGACAATTATGGAGGGTGAAGGAGAACCGACTGGTCCAGTAGGTTTGGCGGTAGAAGCAGGATTGGAGTCTTTGGAATGTACAAAGCCCACAGCCCAACAGGTGAGGCCACACCTCCACTGACCTGAGGAACACCTGGGGTGCCTGTAAGACAAATGCATCCCAGGTCTCCACCCCAGACCTACTGAGTCAGCATCTCCTGGGCATGCGTCCAAGAATCTGATTTTTTTTTTTTTTAGGACCGCACCCACGGCATATGGAGGTTCCCAGGCTAGGGGTCCAATCGGAGCTATAGCTGCCAGCCTACACCGCAGCCACAGCAACGCTGGATCCTTAACCCCCTGAGCGAGGCCTGGGATCGAACGCGCAACCTCATGGTTCCTAGTCGGATTCGTTAACCACTGCGCCACGATGGGAACTGATTTTTAATAAGATGATTAATAATGTGATCCCTCTGGCATAGCAGTGAAGAGAAAGGTGTCTGACTCCAGTGCCTGATACCTCACTCCCAGTTTCCACTCACTGGCTTTATGACCTTCTAGAAATCATCCTGTCTTTCGAGGTCTCAGCTTTCTCATCTTTAATTTGGAAGGGTCCCTGAGCACAGCAGACCTTCCAAAAGGGTAGCTTAAGGAATGCAAAGGAAGGGCGAGAGAGCAGAGAAGAATGTTCTCTAGGACATAGCATGGACTCAGAGTAGGAAGCAGGGGAGGTCTTAGAGGGCCTGACCCAGCCCAGGTGCCGGAAGAAAGAGGATCCACTGTCCAGCTTGCCCAGGCCAGAGCGTTTCCTGGGGTGGGGGACTTTCCTGGGCACAATGGGACAGCTGGTCACCCTAGCATGGGAGCAGAATTCCACCAGGAAGGAAAAGTGACGGTGGAGGGTAGCTGGGGCCAGATGGTACAGGGCTCCGCCATCCTTGTGATGTGCGAGATATGACTTCAAATTTTATCTGCACAGACCTGTTCTACTGAAAACTGGTGAGAAGACACTTGTTTACTGGGAAGTTTTGGTTGTTTCTCAGCCCTGTTCCAGGTGGGGCTTAACTCAAGCTGAAAACCACACCATCTACTCAATCCAGGACACCAGGGAAAGGGCAGGAAACAGCTATTTTTAATCATAGTGGCCACTGTTCCCAACCACCATTCTCAATTCCTCACCTTGTCTGCTCCTCATTATCAATCTCTCTCATAGCGAAGGCAGCTGTATGCTCCAGATACGGTCAGTGTAACACAACATGAGATCTAGCAGCAGGTTTCTGGGTAGGAGCTCTTCTCTCTTAAGACAGGAGAGAGACGCATGAGCCAAGCTCTTTTTCTTACTCCCTTTGCTTCTCCCTTTGGGTATAGTTATATAAGGATGTGATGCCTGGAGCAATGGCAGCCATCTTGCAACCAGAGGAGAAGGTCTAGAGAATGACAGAGATGCCGACCCAGTACTCTGACACTTTGAAGCTATTCAACCAATCCTGAAAGTGCCTCCCAGTAGGCTTCTTGTGGAGCAAACAACTGCCCTATATAGTTTTAAGTCCTGTTAGTCTTGTATTCTGATACATGTGGCCCAGAGCATCCCTAAATGATCCATGAACTCATGCATACGGGGGCCTGCCCTGTTGCAGGCTGCTCCAGTCTGTTGTGGTCTGCCTGGGCATGCTAAGTCTGACCAGAGGACTCTGCAGCCTCTGTGTGCCCAGACCTGGAGCAGGGGAGACTGAGCCTGGCAGAGGATCCAGAGTTCCCATCCATTCCCTGGCTGCCATGTCCTGGAGCCTTGGAGACAAGCTGTCACTGGACATGAGTAGGGCCACTATGTTGCAGCCACCTCATCTAGCCCTACTGACCAGACCAGCCTACCACCCCCTCCGTCAAGTAGAATTTAACCAGGAGCTGGCAAACTCTGATCAACCTTGGCTTGGTTCCTGCCAGCCCTTCCCTGAGGCCGAATGCAATCTGGTCCTCCCTGATCTGATGTTGCTCAGACATCCTGGATCAGGAAACCACCACTGCCCAGACTTGATATTGTGCCCTTGATATTGTCACCCCTGAGACCTGACAGCACCCATCAGAACACCATAGTCGCCCACTGTGAATTCTACCCTCAGCCAGGAGTCCTGCTTATCGCCCCACCTCCCCCTGCAACCCTCTCTCCACCTGCCATCCCTTCCACACTTGAGCCACAAAGTCCCAATTCCTAACTCTCACCCACCTGCTCCCTGGCCTGGAAGCAGGAATCCCCCCCACCCCCCGCACCCCGCTTCCTATAAACACACATACTTCACACATTCATCCTTTAAAACTCAGTGTAAGTATCTCTCCCTGAATTCTTCCCTGGGTTTCCAAGGACTGGTTTGGGCCCCTCCCATGTGTCTGCATCCTGGGGGAGCATGTCTCTTGTTTTGGGCTCCCCAGCCCCCTTTTAGCCCCGCCTTCTGGTCAGCATCTCACCTCTTCTCCTGGGAAAGGCACTGCCCTCCCTCCTCTCCAGTCACGTGATTCTGGAGGACGCAGGGACAGGCCTCTGCCCAGGCTTGGCCAATCAGAGCCCTCTTGGGTTCTGTTATCCTAAGATGAGGAGGGAGACGGCAGCCACGCCCCACAGAGAAAAAGTCACCTGCTGCAGGGGCGAATGAGGACAACAGCTGTGGTGAAGGAGAAGCAGTGGTGGAATGGGAGAATCCCAAGTGATTCATTAACGTGCTCCATCCAGGCCTGCCTGAGGTTGGCATCACCTTTGCCTTTGCAAGGAGGCGAGGCCACCCATCCTCTTTTTCTGCTTAAACTAGGCTGGGGTGTGTTTTGGTCACTGGCATCAGGAAAAGTTCTAACTCATCCCCGTCATAGGGTATGGGCCTCATTTCCTAGCCTCATTGCCACCCAGACTGGGAATTCCTGGAGCTCAGGGGCTGGGGCACACACTTAATAAATGTTTGTTGAATGAGTAACTGAGTGAATAAAGAAATGAGCTAGGCTTCAGTTTACCTCATGCAGCTGGGACTTGTGCTATTAGAATTACCTGGCTTTCTTCCCCAGACTGGCCCAGCCTCACTGTCTCTGTACAGCCTTTCCAGCCCCTGACACAGCCCCCAGCTCAATCACCGGGTTCCCAGCATGTAGTGCAGTCAAAGTGAACCGTTCATAATATGTCATTCTGTCCTGTTTGTGCTTCTGAGCTCTGGGGAAAAGCTAGACAAATCCACATTTAAAAATTCAACTCTCTGGCAGACGCTCATGGTTTCTCCACAATAGCCTGTGCTTAGGAATATTTAGCGACAGGGAGCTCGCCATGGCACCTGCTAAGGGGCTTCTTCCCATCTTTATTTTTTATTTATTTATTTATTGGCTTTTTAGGGCTGCACCTGTGGCATATGGAAGTTCCAAGGTTAGGGGTCGAATCAGAGCTACAGCTGCCAGCCTACACCACAGCCGTGGCAATGCAGGATCTGCACCACGTCTGCGACCTATACCACAGGTCACGGCAATGCCGGATTCTTAAGCCACGGAGCGAGGCCAGGGATTAAACCCGAGTCCTCATAGATCCTAGCCGGGTTCGGTACCACTGAGCCACAATGGGAACTCCAGTTTCTTCCTATGTAGCCGTTCCTTGCTATGAGAAAATTCATCCTTATACTGAGCTTAAGACTCTTTTCTGGTAACTAATCACCCCGCTTAGGTCCTAATTCTCTTCTCCAGTGCTTCTTGCTTGCTCTTTTAGCCTAACCATCTCCGGGCTAACATCACGCCTCACGGGGGGGTTGAGACCTTCCTAACCCTGGATGTGCTTTTCTTTGCCTGCATCCTTCTTAAAATGAGGCCCACTTTGCCACTGCTCCCAACCCAGCTCAAGCCACCATTATCTTATAGCGGGACATAATTGGCTATAGATGCCCTGCGCCCAGTTTGTCCTTTAATCCTGTAACCCTTTCCTAGCAACACAGCGAGCAAGGCCTCCATTGCCTCAAGGGAAGATGGTCACAGGGAACAGAATTTGATACAAAACTCTGTGAGGGGAGAGGAGAGTGCAGACAATAGGACTCTCACCTCCTTCATTCTGTCATCTATATTTCTGTTAATGCGGCCTCAGAGAGGTCAACTTTTGTTTTCATGTATCCACTTATGGAGCCTTATTCCACATGAAGGAACACATGGAGAACAAGAAGGAGATGGAGGGGGAAGAGGCAGAGAAGGCTGTGCTATAAAAAAAGGAGAGACCAAGAGGGAAGTCAGATCACAAATGCCTCCTTTAAAGTGGGCACGAAGCAGGGTTTTTGCCATGTTTCTAGGATCCTGCCTGACACAGAGCTCTCCACAGGCGAGATTTGTGAATGTTTTCTTCATCTGAGCCCAGATTTTCTAACACATCCTGACAGGCTTCTTCATGCCAACTCAAGGCCATGAATTGGGTAACAGGAATTTGACAGCAAGCAGATAGCCCAGACTGAGACTTGATTTCTAGTGACAGACTGAGTGTCACTAGAGAGCATCTTTAGAGAAGAAAACAAATTCAGGAAAAAGCTGTTCATCTGCCTTCCAATGAGGTTCCCAGGGACTGGCCAAGCCATCTCATTGCAGGCGACCTCCTGGGGTCCCTCTCCGCTATTTTCATGCCTCCATCCCCTCTTCCCCCTTCCCCAGGCCAAGGCACCATCATCGTGCCGTGAAATCTCAGTTTGCTGAAGCTTTTCCCTGCTATCCTGTGACCAAGGGATGCTGGAAGTCCCCGCTGCCTCAGCAAACCAGAGCAAATGAGTAAAGATCTTGGCTTAAGGACCCCTAGGTTTAAAAACAATCACATGAACCAGTTTTCCTCTAGGAAGGAAGGAAGGAAGGGAAGGAGGGAAGTGGGGGGTGACAAAGGGAAAGATGGGTTCTCACTGGGGAGACAGGGTCAGTCAGCGTTCGGACATAGCCCCGCATCTGGGCAGTTACATCACTCTTCTCCTGGCTGGTAAACCATTTCCCTCTGCCTGCTGAGCCTGGAAGTGGAGACTGAGCCCCTAGACATTTGGAAGGATGGCAGGGACGCATGGGCAGGAAAGCAGTTCCTTTAAACTCTGGATCTTCTCCCTGGATGGCACAGTTGAAACACCTTACTCTCTCTTGCCTATTGGTTGTCTGATTCCGGCTATTTACACACGTGCCCTGGTTTCACCTTCTGTCCTCCTTTCCCCAGGTTACCTCCTGAGTCATCTTTGAAAAGCATGATGCTGATTCTGTCAGGACCGTGCTGAAGACTCTTCAGTGGTCCCCACTTCCTGGGGGCCTAGGTCCCAGCTCCTGTACCAGGCAGAAGAAGGTCTGGCTGCTGTCCACCTCTGCAGCCCACACTGTCACCACTGTCCTCCAACAATCAGCTTTTTAGCCAGGCTCAACTGTTGTCAGTTACCTTGACCCTGGATTCTGGACGTTTGTACACGCTTCTCTTGATGCTTGGACCAGATCACCTATTGCTGCAGAGAAACCATTCTAGTGCTAAGTGGCTTAAAACAAGAGCAAGCCTTTACTTTGCTTAAGAACTAGTCATTTGGGGTGGAGTTCCTGTCGTGGCTCAGCGGTAATGAGCCTGACTAGTCTCCGCAAGGATGCGGGTTCGATCCCTGGCCTCATTCAGTGAGTTAAGGATCTGGTGGTTGCCATGAGCTGTCGTGCAGGTCACAGATGTGGCTCAGATCGGCATTGCTGTTGGTGTGGCTGTGGCTGGCAGCTGCAGCTCCGACTGGTCCCCTGACCTGGGAACTTCCATATGCCTTAGGTGCTGCCCTAAAAAGGCCAAAAAAAAAAAAAAAAGAACGTGTAATTTGGGGCGAGCGCATGTCTGCTCCACGAGGTGCAGGTCGGCTGGTACAGCTCCCCTGGGGCTATGGCATCAGTTTCAAGACGGCGCATGCACATGGCTGGCTGACCATTCTCCACAGGCTGCTCAGACTTCCTCACGGCCTGGTGGCTGGGCTCCGAAAGTGAGGGTCCCCAGAGCACCAGGCAGAAACCGTATGGTGTTTCATGACTTAGCCAAGAAGTCACATAGCATCACTTTAACCATAATTATAAGCCTATCAGACTCAAGGGGAGGGGACATGGACCCCCATCTCCAGAAGGAAGGAGCCTCAAAGCTGCCTTGCAAGGCATGTGTGGACCAGTGGGGAGAGAGAAGAGGAAGGGGCAGGAAAGAAGGGATGGAGAGGTACAAATGACTGTGTATGAAACAAATAAGCTACAGGGAGTCCCTGTGGTAGCTCAGCAGGTAACAAACCTGACATCGTGTCCATGAAGATGTGGGTTTGATCTCTGGCCTCGCTAGGAGGGTTAAGGATGTGGCATTGCTGCAAGCTGTGGAGTAGGTTGCAGAGGTGGCGTGGAGCCCAAGTTGCTGTGGCTGTGGTGTAGGCTGGCGGCTGCAGCTCTGATTCGAACCCTAGCCTGGGAACTTCCATATCCCAAAAAAGGCAATACCTACATAAATAAATAAGCTACAAAGATATACTGTACATGGAGTTCCCATTGTGGTCAGCAGAAACAAACCTGACTAGGAGTGATGAGGTTGCAGATTTGCTCCAAGGCCTCACTCAGTGGGTTAAGGATTTGGCATGGCTGTGGCTGTGGCTGTGGCTGTGGCCGGCAGCTGCAGCTCCAACTCAGCCTTAGCCTGGGAAACTCCATATGCAGCAGGTGTGGCCCTAAAAAGACACACACAAAAAAAGTGTATATACATATATATATATATATATCTACAACTCAGGGAATATAGCCAATATTTTATAATAACTATAAATGAGGTATAACCTGTAAAAATTCTGAATTATTATGTTGTACACCTGAAACTTACACAATATTGTACATCAACCACACCTCAATTAAAAAATAAATTTAGGAGCTCCTGTTGTGGAGCTCCTGTATGTGGCTCAGTGGTTAACGAACCTGACTAATAACTGTGAGGTTGCGGGTTCGATCTTCAGCCTAGCTCAGTGGGTTGAGGATCCAGTGTTGCCGTGAACTGTGCTGTAAGGTCGCAGATGCGGCTCAGATCTGGCATGGTTTGTGGCTGTGGCGTAGGCCGGCGACTACAGCTCCTATTAGACCCCGAGCTGGGAACCTCCACAGGCCGAGGGTGTGGCCCTAAAAAGCAAAAAAAAAATAATTTAAAGAAAGGACATGGAGGGGATGGGGGATGGGAGATAATGTTACCACCTTGGGAAAAAAAATCTATCTGTTCTCTCTATTCTGTTGCTCACACTTGCCCTTAGATTTCAGTTTAAACATCTCTTTCGCAGGAAGGCCCGGGATCACCTAAGCAGACTTGGGTCATGTTTTTCTCTCAACACGCTGTCCTTCCCTTATTGAGATACTTGTCACATGCTCAGAACAATAATTTCCCACTTGGCTGTCGGCTGGCTACATTCTCCTTCCACCCCTCCCTGTTCGAAAAAGGAAACCCATTAGTTAGACATGGGGATGTGCCAAGCCTTGTGCATTATTGAGTGTGTTATTTCTAATCCTTAGGACAATCCTGTAAGGTATTGCCTTTATTTTATACATGAGCAGAGACTCAGAAAGCTTAAAAACAACCGCCACAGGATCCACAGCTAATAAATTGACAAGTTCAAGACCAGATTATCTAGTTGTGATGGCCTGTGACAGTTTCACTACATCTTTTTGCCTCTCTTGTGGTTTGTTGTACACTTTTGGAGGGATTACTAATTGAGGCTGAATATTTTCCATATGTTTTTAGACAATTCCATTTCCCTTTCTGTGAACCGTGGGTTATTTTATTTTTTTTTCTTTTTCTGGCTGCACCCATGGCAGATGGAAGTTCCCAGACCAGGGAATGAATTCAAACTGCAGCTGCGACCTACACCTCAGCTGTGGCAATGCTAGGTCCTTAACCCACTGTGCCACAGTGGGAACTCCACTGGATAATGTTTTTTTCGGTTTTTGGTTTTTTTGGTTTTTTTTGGCCACCCTGTGGCATATGGAATTCTGGGGCCAGGGATCAGATCAGAGCCACAGCTGTGACCTATGCTGCACCTGTGGCAATGTCAGCCCCTTTTACCCGCTATGCTGGGCCAGGGATTGAGCCCACATCCTGGAACTCCAGAGATGCTGCCAATCCTGTTGTGCCACAGTGGGAACTCCATGTTTTTTAATCTATGCACTTTTTCTGATTTATTGGTAAGCGTTCCATATAGAGTAAACTATTTTCATCATTGTATTTACCTTTTGATTTTATTCCATTTTAGACAGGCAAAAGTTTATGTTTTCATGTGGTCAATCCCAAATCTCTCCTTTGGTGACTGCGTTCATCACTTCTCAGAGTTTTCTAATGATAAAAGTGATACATGCTTATCATAAAAAGATTCAAAAATGCAGAAAAGTATAAAGATAAAAATACAATCACCCACATGCTTTTCACTCACCCTGAAATCACCCTCAAAATGGTGTACTTCCTTCCTTCTTTTTTTAAAAAAATGGTATCGTATATAAAAGAGTAGGATGAAAGGTATGCATACAGTTGAAAGAATCTCAATAAGCATTATAAACAATGCTGCTATAATTTTTTATATATATAGTTTATAATGCTGAGCATTATAAACCATGCTGCTGGCTTTCCTACAGATATCTCCTGATGCAGGTGTATAAATTGTCCCTTGGGTGTATATACGCATCACCCAGGTTAAGAAACAGAACAGGAGTTCCCGTCGTGGCGCAGTGGTTAACGAATCCGACTAGGAACCATGAGATTGCGGGTTCGATCCCTGCCCTTGCTCAGTGGGTTAACGATCCGGCGTTGCCGTGAGCTGTGGTGTAGGTTGCAGACACGGCTCGGATCCCGCTTTGCTGTGGCTCTGGCGTAGGCCGGTGGCTACAGCTCCGATTCCACCCCTAGCCTGGGAACCTCCATATGCCGCGGGAGCGGCCCAAGAAATAGCAACATCAACAACAACAACAAAAGACAAAAAAGCCAAAAAAAAAAAAAAAGAAACAGAACATTCGAAACACCTTAGAAGCTCAGGTTGCCTCATCTAATAACACGTCTCATGCCTACCCCTATTTTCTAGAGGCAGCCAGGATCCTAAATTTGTATTAACCATTCCTTAGAGTTTAGCTACCTAGCGATCTACCATTAAACGATATATCATTTAAGCTTCAGAACTTTTGAATTTTATTTCTGACACTGGCTTCTTTTCCTTGACACTCTGTTTTCGAGACTGGCTTGTTTAAACAGAAGGAAAGGGCAGCTCAATCATGTTGGTGCTGCGGAGCGTTGCAGTGCAAGACTCTCCTGTGGTTTATCCATCTTACGGCTGATGGACATTTGGGTTGTGTCGAACCCTTGGCTGGTATGAACGGTGCTGCTGCGAACACTCACACACGTGCATGGAAGTGTCTTTCGGGTGTGTCTACCTAGGAGGGGCACTGCTGGGTCATCCAGAGTACATAGGCTTCGAACAAATGTCCAGCTCTTTTCCAACGTGGTTGTAGCAATTTATGCTCCTACCCACAGTAAAGGACTCATCATCACTGTCCACCATTTCCGCCCTGGGTGGCTTTGGGGCAGCCTGGTTGATATGAAATAATGTGTTAATCTTGTTGATATGTTAAAATTGTTCAGATTTTCTACATATTACTGATGTTTTAGCAATGAATGACAGAATGGTGTTAAAATATTCCCCCTGGAGTAGATTTGTCAATTTCTCCTTGCAGAGCTTTTTTTTGCCCTAAGTATCTTGGAGGTGTTAGGAACATACAAGCCTAAAATTAAAGTTATGACATTTTTTGGTGAACGGAACTATTAGGCATTGTAATGACTCCTTTGTCTCTCAATGTATTTTGCTTTAAATTCTGTTTTAAATATTAATATGGCTACTTTTGCTTTCCTTTGGTTAGTATTTGTCCGATGCATTTTTTTTTCTTTTTTTTTTCTTTTTTGTCTTTTTAGGCCTGCACCTGGGGCATATGGAGGTTCCCAGGCTAGGGATCGAATCAGAGCTACAGCTGCCGGCCTACACCACAGCCACAGCCACATCAGATCCGAGCTGTGTCTGTGACCTACACCACATCTCAGGGCAACGCTGGATCCTTAACCCACTGAGTGAGGCCAGGGATCGAACCCAAAACCTCATGGTTCCTAGTCGGATTTGTTTCCGCTGTGCCACGAGGGGAACTCCACGATGCATCTTTTCACTTAAACTTTTGGATTTTATTCTGTCTTTATGTTTTCAGTGTGTTTCTTGCAATCAGAATTGCCAGAGCCAACCTCCACTCTCTAATTCACATCGTGCTAGTCCCCTCCCCCATCGGCAGTGGCAGAAGACACATTTACTTCTGTATCCCTCTCACCTGTCACGTGGTCTGTGCCCAAAGGTGTTTGATGAATGAATGAGTGAACGTACAATGCCTATTACGCACTGTAGAAAAGCTGCAAGACGAACAATATTTCCTTTTTGACAAAGGTGTTCTGCTTTAATCGAAGTTATTTTTTTTCTGAAAGCAAACTGATGTACAGAATTTTCTTTAAAATAAATATCATTATTTCTTATACCTCCCGCTTCACAGAGATGAAGCAGGACACCTGCTCTTCTACGATGGCACCAAGTGACCGAGGGGCTCTGGCCCTTGTAGGGGCCATGGCACCCAGGCTGCCTCTCTTCCTCCGGCACACAGGGTCTGTTCTTGCAAGGACTCCAGCTCTTTTGTCTGCTTGCATTTGGGCTTAAGGGATTTGGTGCATCAGTCAGGCACATCTGAGGTGAAGAGAGAAGTGGGGCTATGCAGAGAGCTGCTGTTTGGTGGCATTGACTTCCGCCTGCCTTATGCGTCAGCCCTGAGAGCCAGGGGGACCCAGGCCTCCAAACCCTGACATGCACTCCAGCATCAGCCTTTACCTTCCTCTGTGCCCCAGGGAGAGACCCTGACCTTCTCCAGGCCTCTAGCTCATGAGAAGGTGGGACGTGCAGTTTTGCGTCCCCTGATCCTGGGCACTTGTGCTTTCCGCGTGTGGCTGGGCTGACAAGGGTAGAGAAAGCGCCGCTGGAGCGTCAACCTCTGCTGACAGTTTTCTACCGCAGGATGGCTGAGGGCCTCTGCAGAGAGGCCTGGCCACCACGAGGGCTTCCTTCTACCGACTCCGTGAGGGCGGGTCATCCGCGGCGCTGGCCCCGGTCTGTCCCCTTCCCTCCGTTCCCGTGCGAAGGTCGAGGACTCCCGACAGCTGTTTTTTTTCCCCCCAAAGTTCCTTCTCCTTCCAAAGGCCATGGGCTCTCCATCCTGCGGAGGTGGAGCTCAGCTGCGAGATGTCATAAACAGAAAAGAAATATGCTCCCTCGTCTCGGTTTCTCCAACGCTCAAGCACTTTATCTTCCACTTTTAAATTAAGCTACCAGAACAGCTCTGAGGGGCAGCCAAGACAAAATGCTAGTCCTTGGCCCCAATTTCCTGAGAAATGCCCCCAAGCAGTTTGGCTGCTGAGATCAGCGGCGCTCCTTGAGCCAAAGACCATCTGGACTTTCCCTCCTGAGGGCAGCTCCGCCGGCCGGGGGTGCACATGTCCTGCGCTTGCTTAGGGCGCTCAGGCGCGCCTGAGGTGCCCTGGGATCTACAAGTTGCATTTCCCAGAAGCCGGGGGGTGAGCGGAGGGGAGCTAGAATAGGGAAAGTAATTGCAAAACCAGCTCAACAGTCCAGGCTTAACGCCTCTTCCTTTGCTCCGTGGCTAAAAAATTATAATGAATCCTTGCAGCGGAGTGAATAGGGTAGGCGTAGGCTGGGGAGGTGGGGGAGGGAGCTTGTTCGCCAAAAGGGGCTGATGCACAGAGAAGCATAGCATCAACTCCCTCAAGGACCTGGAAATCACAGCCCAACTGAAGGTGCTTCCTCCCGGCTTGGCTTCCAGGACCACACACTCTCTTGCTCCCTTCCCCCTCCCTGAGGCTCCTTCTCAGACCTGGGGGACAGCTCCTCCTGCAGGAACAGGAGCCCTCCGTGCTCAGGCTGGGCGCCGTCCTCCTCTCTGTTCTCACCTCTCTCCCCAGCGATCACATCCTTTTACTGGGTCTATCATTTATAGACTCTTGGCTCCCAAATAGACATTTCTGGGCTGGACCCAGAGCTCTGGGCTTCCTGCTTGTCACTTAAATCCACTACGTGTGGAGAACTTAGCAGTCCCCTGAACTCACTCCCTCTGTCTCCTGCTTACTCTTCTCCATGGATGGCAACATCCACCCAGGTGCTCAGACCAGAACTCGGGTTCCTCTCTCTTCTTCACCCTAACCATGCACCAAAAATGGAAACAAGAAGAGAGTTCCCATTGTGGCTCAGCAGGTTAAGAACCAGACTAGGAACCATGAGGTTGCAGGTTCGATCCCTGGCCTCGCTCAGGGGGTTAAAGATGCGGCGTTGCTGTGAGCTGTGGTGTAGGTCGCAGACGGGGGCTTGGATCCCATGTTGCTGTGGCTGTGGTGTAGGCTGGCAGTTGTAGCTCTGATTTGACCCCTAGCCTGGGAAACTCCATATGCTGTGGGTGCAGCCCTAAAAAGCTAAATAAATAAATAAAAACAAGGCGTTCCAGTTGTGGCTCAATGGGTTAAGAATGTGACAGCGTGTCCATGAGGATGCGGGTTCAATCCTTGGCCTCGCTCGGCGGGTTAAGGATCCTTCATTGCTGCAAACTGTGGTGTCACAGATGCAGCTTGGATCTGGATGTGGTGTTGCCATTGCTGTGGCTGTAGCATAGGCCGGCAGCTGCAGCTCTGATTCGACCCCTAGCCTGGGAACCTCCATTATGCCACAGGTTGGGCCCTAAAAAGAAAAGAAAAGAAAATGGGAACACCTCCCTCTCTCCATACTCACTATCACCTTCCTCCTCCTCTGGTCCCTGTGTCCATCTCCCAGCTGGTCTCTCTGGACATTCTCTTCGCTATTCATTCCGGCCGAAAGCCAGGGTGAGTTCACAGTGAGAGGGGAACATGTGGTCCTCTGCTGAAACCCCCGATGGCTTTCCCGTTGCAGGCCCATCTGCTGTCAATGAGTTGCCTCCATTTGGAGCAGGGATGAGAGATCAGGACAAGGTCCAGCCTGTTGGGTCCAGGGTCTTACATGGGCTAATGAGGATTCAGTCAAGCAGTCCCAGAGTCACAGCCATGACCATGGCTTCAAGAAAGGTGATGCTACTGCAGCTCTGGCTTTTCTTTGCTGGCAGCTCTCCCTCCAAGCTCTCCTAAAGGCAGACCCCACTCCTTGGGGTCTTGAGGCCCATCCCTGGTGATGGCCACAGGTAGTAAGTGAGGCTTGACCAACAAACCCTCCCAGCTCCTGGCCATACTGAATTTTCCAAAGGGTGAGTACCCGACCAACCTCTACCAATTGGATCCTCCCTCCTGGGAACCTGAAAGTTGAACCAAGGCACAAATGGATGGAAGGAGGCAGCAGGAGTCATTTTATGGCAGCATCCTAGAGAAAAGGTCTGTGGATTCCCACGGCTGAGGTTCCCGGAGATCTGCCTCCTGGGTTTGCCAAGAATTTATTGCTGTGCACATCCTTTCATGGTATGAACTGCCCTGGTATCTTTCCAAGAAAGCTCTACGTTTGCTCGGCTTAGCCAGGGTTGAGGACTAGGGGTTGCAAAGATGCAAACCTACAGACTGCACGGGCCTGCACCCACCGGGCACAGGAGGGCCAGGCGTGAATGGTACCATCCCCTCCTTGTTTCCAGAGCCCCCAACAGAGGAAGTGCACCCTGAATTCTTATCTGGGATAGCCTGTGAGGAGGAGCCAGAGAAAGGAGTAGCCCTGTTTCTGTATCACTTAGGACGCCCGGCACCCCAGAGTAACAGAGGATCAGATAATAGTGATTAAGTAACAAATGCATTTGAAATAATCTCACACAACAACAGTCTGGAAGGAGGCAGCCATGGTGCTGGGTCAGCATCTCAAACATGTCAGAGTGTTGAATCTGAATCTCTGTGACTCTCATATAGATTTTTATTTTATTTTATTTTATTTTTGTCTTTTTAGAGGCACACCTGCGGATATGGAAGTTCCCAGGCTAGGGGTCAAATCAGAGCTGTAGCCGCCAGCCTACGCCACAGCCACACCGACGGGGGATCTGAGCTGCGTCTGCAACGTATACCACAGCTCATGGCAACATTGCATCCTTAACCCGCTGAGCAAGGCCAGGGATTGAACCCATGTCCTCGTGGCTACTGGTTGGGTTTATTAACCACTGAGCCACGACGGGAACTCCTCTCATATAGATCTTGATGACTGCATGATGGTGGCTGCAGCTCTGAGCATGACACACCAAAGGCAGGGAGGAAGGGGTGGTAGCCAAGATGCCTAAAGGAAGAATATTCTCACGAACATTGCCCTTCTATCAGAGAGATGGAATCTTTGCCAGAACCACCCAGACTTATTACTGCAATGGCTAGAACTGTATTTAGGCGGCCCCCTTTAGCTACCTGTAGGGCAGGTGCAGATATTTTATTCTAGTCGGCGGCTCATCGTTGAATTCTCTTTAACAAGATCTTTGGCAGAGCAAAAATTTTAAATTTTGATGAAGTCCAATTTATCACTTTTTTTTTTATATGGATCATGCTTTTAGTTATCATGGCTAAGAACATCTTCTCTAACTCCAGAAAATTTTCTCTTGTGTCTAAAAGCTTTATATTTTACATCGAGATTTGTGAACCATCTTGCATTAATTTTGCCATACGCTGTGAGGTCTCCGTGGCCCCGTTGCTGTGTAACAGAGCAGAAGCGCAGAGAAGGCGGGGCTCCTGCCAGCTGCAAACACGGCCCCGCCTCAGTTCCGGGGCACCCCAGGTGGTACACAGCTCGAGGCTGCCCGGGTCACCGCTGGCCCCTCCTGGCCACCAAAGCCATCTAGGTGTCCCTTCTGAGAGGGGCCGGCCAGCAGGCTTACAAATTGCCGCCATCTGCCTCGTCCTGCCCCGAGCAGGCTCTGCGCTCAGGCCATAAATATTTCAGGCCCTGCGCTTAGTTATTAATGGAGTGAAATGAAAGGGAATTCTTGAGGCTTTCTCCTGCTCCGCGGATGGGAAATGAGAGCCCGAGAGAGGCCGGGGTGACTGGGGTTTGGGGACTTGGGCTGCTGACGGGAGCTGCGGATGGACTTGATCTGTCCCGTGCTTCTTAGGACAAAGGAGACACGGACCCCTTGTTCCCAGACGCCCCAGAACTGCCTTCTTTTCCCTGCTTCTTTCAGACTAGGAGCCCCTGGTGTTGGGCGCGGGTGGGGGGTGCCCTGGAGGAAATGTTCAACATGCACGTGGGGAACCAGGTCCACTGCAAGGACCGCCTTCTGCAGAGGGAGCCCGGGGAGCCCCCTGACCGCCCCCGCCTCCAGCCCCCAACCAGGACTTCACTTGGGCTGGGGGCAGGGAGCCCGGCAGATGCTCACCTCTGACCACGTGACTGACCCTGATAGGTGGGCTCCCCGGTAGGCGTCCCACTTCCT
The DNA here is from genome assembly GCF_016906955.1 of Phacochoerus africanus. Lineage (NCBI taxonomy): Eukaryota > Metazoa > Chordata > Mammalia > Artiodactyla > Suidae > Phacochoerus > Phacochoerus africanus. The sequence continues at coordinate 15,941,151 of NC_062548.1, forward strand.
CTTTCAGAGCCAAAGAAGAGGCATTTCCCAGAGCGGTCCAGGGCGGTGGCTGCCGCATCATTCCCACCCCCTGAGGGTTGGCAGGAGCCGTGAAGAACTGATTTTTCTGTGAGAGGAAGCGGGGGCAATGGTTTATCTTGCTGTTCCTTTTCATTTGGAACATAATACACCCCGGAAAGCTTAGACCCCACGCTGAAGAAACCAATTACATTGCACAGCATTTTTAGTGCTCTGAGTCTCAGAGCAAAGGAAATAGGTGAGACATTGTCGTCATGGTAGCTAGTCGCAAATTGTCTCTTAAAATAGTATCCAAGCTTCCTAAGAAGGGGCCGAATGCCTCCAGTCGGGTGGTAAAGACATGCATTCAGCAGGCACTCTCTCGCGGGGCTGGGGGTGCTGGGGGTAAGGGGGGGTGCCACTTCCCTTCCCCCAGCTCTGGGAAGACATCCTTTGGGTATTGAGAAGACCAGAATACCGCCGCCCTTCGCCTCTGCCCCCTCCTGGCCACAACTAAAGGCATTTCGGCTCAGGGATTCCTGCTCTTGTTTCTTCAATTCATCAAACAATCCTTATTGAGCACCTACTATGTGCCAGGTACTGTTTTAGGCACTGGGGTTGGAGTGGTGAACAAGACAACAGGCCTTATGCTCTAGTGGTGGTGACCTGTCATCCACAGGATGCCAGGAAATAACTAAAGTGAGTCAAGATGGGAGTAGAGACTGAGTGTGTGTGTGTGTGTGTGTGTGTGTGTGTGTGTGGCGGTGGTCGGGGGTAAAGGTGGGAGGCATCTCTTATATGGAGTTTAATCAGCAAAGGCCTTTCTGAAACCTGAGAAACGAGGGTGACAGAGGCATTTGGAGACCTTGATGGGGGGTGGGCAGGGGGAAGCATTCTCTCTATTCCTGCTGAGACACACCACTCCTGCTTTCTCCCTGCCCCCATGCCCAGGGCTGGGTGGGGGAGGAATTGGTAGAGCTGGAACGAATCAACCAGGCGCCCCTAGCTCCTCCCTGCCCCCTCTGCTTATTCCTCTTTCCCTTTCCACCTGGGGAGCAAGCAGCCCCAGGGTGCAGGGCTCTCCTCTGCTCCTCCCTGTCTTACCCTGGCGTGACCGGAATGGAAAGGTGGTGCCCGTTCTGGGATGTGCAGACTTTTCTGTTTTCACCTAAAGCTCCGTCCTCCCTCCCGTCCTTTACTAGTCATAAAAGGGACATTTGGATCTTCCTCTGTTATTTATCTTATTTCTCCATCTGTTCAGACTCAGCTTGGGAAGAGGAGCGCTGTTATTGGGTCCTTTCCCAAAACCCAACTTTGGGAAGGAGGCTCAGGATGAAGACAAGGGAACGTGCAAAGGTTCGGGGGCAGGAGGGTGTGTGATGCGGTTGAGGACCAGGAAGGGGACGGGTGGGGTCCCAGACACGGCGGGCAACTGGGAGAGTGTCCAGGAAGAGTTGGAGAGATGGGGCCAGCCTTGGAGGCCTTGGGCTGGAGTTTGGGGTTTATTTTAGGCACCATGGGAAGCCAAGGGGAGGATTTGAACCACAGGGGTGACATGATGTATGTCAAGCAAAACCACACAAAACGACATCGAAAAAGGAGACCAGTTAGGAGAAGGCAACAGTTGTTGAGATGAGTTATGGAAGTGGCTTGGGAAAAGGCCTCTGCGGAGAAGGAAAGAGTAGGAGACATATTCTGGAAATAGCTGGGAGGATGTGTGGAAGGTTGCAAGCATCTGGGAAAGAATGATTCCAGAGAAAAATTGGGTAGCCAAAGTGGGCCACCTACTCTGGCTCAGTGAATTGAGTGCCAGAGCTAGAGTATCTAACCAAGTGGCCCCGGAGATGCATGGGGTTTTGGTGGGGTGGCCAGGCCCCAGAGGGACACGGGTAAAGAGCCAAGAGGAAACCTGGCCAGCCCTAGGAAGAGGTCAAGGTCTGAGCCTTCCTTTACATGAAGCCATGCCATTTGTTAAATGAACAAACCCTCCCACCGTATTCCATGAAGGACATTACTGTCCTTCTGGTCTACCAAGCTGGACCCTCAGCATCACTCTCAACACCATCCTTCTTCCAGCTTTCCTTTGCTTTCCACCATCTCCGTCATTTGCCACTCTACTGACCGCGCTACCTCCCAGTGTTTTTGCCACTTCCCTTCCCCACACTTAGCATGAACTTTCATCCCCTCCCTAGAGTCTTACAGCAGGTTCACTGCCCTCACTGGTTGCTCTTTTCCCTTCTCCCTTCTCTTCTTTCCATTCCATCTTTTAAACGGTCCGTGTGGTCTTTCTAAGATATATAGGCTGACTCACATAACTCTCCACCCAGAAAATAGCCATAGTGCTCAGGTGTGTAAAGAATAAAACAAACTCCTTAGCAGGACATACTGTGTCCTCCATAATTCTTCCAGGCTGTCCCATTTACTGTGACTGCAAAACCAACCAACCCCAAACTTAGTGGCCTAAAAAATAATGGCCTGGATTGTGGTCACGGATGATGTGTCATGACTTCAGATACCGCTTGGGGTCTCTCATACTACAGTCGGATGATGTTGGAATCTTCTGAAAGCTTGACTGAGGCTAGAAGACCCATGTACAAGGTAGCTTACAAGGCTAGTGAAGTGGTTCTGTCTATTGCCTAGGGGGGCTCAGTTTCTATCCACAGTGTTCTTGAGTGCCCCAAGGTATGGCAGTGGGCTTCCCCTAGAATGAATGATTCAAGAGGCCAAGAAGAAGCGTCTGTGCCTTTTATGGTTTAGCTTTGTCTGCTGTACGGTACTACTTCTGCCGTAGTGTATTGGACAAGGCAGTTCCAAAGTCCGCCCAGGCTCAAGGAGAGGGAACAAAGACCCCTGTCTCTTGATAAAGGAGGGTCAATGTCATATTGTGAGAAGAGCAAGTAGGCTCTACTGGCGCCACCATCTTTGGAAGATGCGCTCTGCCATTCATCACATTTCTCCAAGCATCCTGGGCTTCATGCACTTGTTCACCCCTGGGTTTTATGTTTTCACAACCTTGTTTCTCTCTTCTGCTGTTCCATTGACCAGAAAGACCCTTATCCACTCACCATCCTTCAAGACAATCTCAAATAACTCTTCCTCTTTGAAGTTTTCCCGAGCTTTTCAGGCAGAATGAATTTTACTCCCTCCACGCTCCCATTGCATCCTATTTATATCTCCACTTAGCATGTTTCTGCGTGAAATCACTGATGTGAGAGTCTGTCTCCTCCCTGAGACTGTTAAGTTCATCTTGCCACCTCCACTTCCTAGTGCGTGGTCAAGTCCATAGAAAGTTCTGAGTAACAATTGCCAATGTACATGTATACCTGAGCGATGGCCCAAGAGAGATGGCTGTGGTGCTGGCGAGGGTGGCATCTGTTTCTCGATCCATTAGGCTTGCTCCAGATTCAAGCCAAGCACCTTCCATGGAGGGATCCCATTCTGCATATTGAGGTCAAAGCCAGTGACTCCTGTCCCAGGATTGAAATGGGGATGCAGAGCCCTGTCTCTGAAGCAGAATTGCCCCTGGTTGGCCCTGGAGGGCAGCAGCCAAGGAGGGAAGTGTTCTTAATTACAGCGGTACTCACCCAGCCTCTCCTACAGCAGTGCGACACATCCACGGTCTCAAATTCGACATGTCCAGAACTCCTGGCTTCCCTCACCCAGACTCGGTCTGGCTTATCCCCTCCCTTTCCCAGTCTCCCGCCCCAGGAAAGGCCCCCCAGTGCTCAGGCTGGAAAGCCCTAGGACTGCCCCTTAAATCCTTTCTTTTGTTCACTCCCAGTGCCATCCACCCACCAGTCCTAGCACCACTACCTCTGGAAAAATCCTTGAATCTGACCACTTCTCATCCTCTGCCGCCGCACCTTGGGCCATGGCGCCATCTAGACAATTGCAGAGGCTCCGGACGGTTCTCTCTGCTTCCGTGTTTGCCTTCCCCCACCCTTCCCATCTGCAGAGCAGCTTGGTCACCTTTCTGAAAGATACATCAGATCACATCCCTCCAGCGTGCACGCCCCTCCTCCACTGAGACCCCCCCCCCCGAAATCCTGGGGTTGAGGGGTGGGGGAGCCAGACCCCACGCCCAGCCTGGAAGAGCCTACATGCCGCCCCTGGCTACTTCTTCACTCTCATCTCCACCTCCCAGGTCCCTCCAGGTTCCAGCCACATGGATGTCCACCTCCGCCTTCACCCACCTCCCAAAGCCCAAGAGGAGAGTGGACTGGACATCAAGAAGAGAGACTTCCTGGGCTAGGAGTTTCCAGAATCAGATTTCTTAGAAGACGACAGTCACAAGGCAGGCAGAACCTGGGAAACCAGAGGCCCTCCTGGTGCCACTTCAAGGAGGTCGGAGGTGACTTGGTGGCTTTGAGAGGGGACAGATCAGGTATCTGCTGGCACAGCTGCAGAGCAGGGCTAGGTAGGCAAAGGGCACAGCCATCCTTTAGGCCCCTACATCACCTCTTCCTGGCCCACAGGTACCCCCGTGTAGGACTAAGCCTGGGGTGACCAAATATTCTACTGCACATTTGGAATATGTGCACCCGGGCCATGGGGGGGGGACCTCAGGGTGGGAGGTCATGGGGTGGAGGGAGGCTTCTCCTAGAGTCATCTCAGGGACTCCTGGGGACCCTTGGCTTGCCGCAGGCAGGGCGGGGCTGGGTAGCTAAGCAAAGCAGTGATGGAGTCCTGGGTGGGCAATGGGATAAATGAAGGAGGGAGGCAGAGAGCTTAGCTTGGGGACCAGAAAGCCAAGAGAGTGACGTCAGGGTCACGTGCCATGGGGAGCTTCAGGGTCTGTGAGACCTGGGGGCTCCCCAGTGAGGCAGGGGCTGCCTCTCATGGCTCCATGTGCACCTGGGTCACCGCAGATGGGGAACTGTTCTCAGGCTGCCCTGGAGCCCATTTTGATGTGGTGACAAAGTATAATAGGTCCGAGCCAGAAGCTGTCCTCGCAGCGGGGTCCTGGGCTCTAAACAGATCCTAGGACATTAAGTGTTGTTCAAAAGGAGTATTTGGGGACCTAGGAGAAAAAGGGGGGGATGATAGGGTTGGCCATCAGCTGGCTTACGTGGAGTCTTTGTGCAAATTATTAAATATAGCCCTTTTTGGGCAGGCACATCCCTTTGGGCACATGCCTGGCATCCGACAGGGTCTTTTTCCAAAGGAAAAGGCGCAGCACTTGGCAAATGAACCAGATGATTCCAGATGAACCAAAGGAACCCAGAGGCACACATGATTAGGCAGGCGGGATTTTTGATGCCTTTGTTGACAAAATGCTCACATATGGCCTGTGGTAGCTGAATGACGGCCCTCCAAAAAATATCCAGGTCTTGGAGTTCCCATTGTGACTCAGCAGGTTAAGAACCTGACATAGTGTCCGTGAGGATACAGGTTTGACTTCTGGCCCTGCTCAGTGGGTTAAGGATCCGGCATTGAAGCAAGCTGTGGCGTAGGTGGCAGATGCGGCTCGGATCTGGCATTGCTGTGGCTGTGGTGTAGGCCGGCACCTACAGCTTTGATTCCACTCCTACTCCAGGAACTTCCACGTTCTGAAGGTGCAGCCCTAAAAAGCAAAAACAAAACAAAACAAATCCACGTCTTAATCCTCAGACCCTGTAAATGCTACCTTCACGGCAGGTGGGACTTGCAGATGCGGTTAAGCTAAGGGTCCTGAGATGGGGAGGGTCTCCTGGATTTTTCTGGGGGGCCCCAAATGTAATGACAAGAGGGAGGTAAGGAGGTGAAAGGAGGAGGTAGGAGGCAAGAGGATGCCGGGATTCAAGGAAGGGGTCGTGAGCCAGGCCATGGAGGTGGGCACCAGAAGTAGAACAGACAAGGGGCTGGGTTCTCCCTCGGGTCTCCGGAGGGATCAGCCCTGCGACACCCCATCTTTAACCTTCTGAGACTGAGTATGGACTTCCAACCTCCAGAACTGTAACATACCACATCTACCCTGTTTTAAGCACCAGGTCACCTGTTACAGAAGCTAAAGGGAAAGAATACGGGCCCTAGCGTGGCCTCCGCCTTCAGCTGAGCCTTCTGATTCCTTGTACGAGGTGCTCTGGGCTCCCAAGTCAGCTTACATTTGAAGGAGGAGTACTGCCTCCGAATAGGTTTCGAAAACCCAGCAGCGGATGGTAGATGAGAGAAAAGCATTGTTTTTGGTGTGAAATTTACAGAAGTTGCTAAGTGCCCTGTGATTATAAGAGGGAATTCACAATTCTTAGCAAATACAGAAGCATTTCGTGTAATGCATGGGGCATATTCTCCGAGGATTCAGAAAAGCATTGTGTGCATGCGTATGGGTATGTGCCTATGGATATGAAAAGAGAGCGTGGGATAAGACATGGGGAGGAATGTTGACCAAATCTCAGCAAAAGTCTATCTCCGGGGCTTTGTGCTCTTCTTACAACTTGGCTACACATGTTGAAATTAATCCCCAAAAAAGTTTTTAAAAAACGGCTCTGAACCAACTTCTCTCAGGGTATGAGCGCGAGCATCGAGATGGTTGGGGGCTTACACAACGCCCCCAAACAGTTTGGCTGGGTCTAGACTCCTCGGTTCCTGATCTAAATGCGATTTGTTTGAGGCCAATGCCCATGGGCAGTCATAGAACATGAAACTAGTTCATGCTAAGTTATTGATAACCTCCTGGGCCTGTTCTTCTGACCCTGGGATCACGGTTAGGTGACAGCATTGTGGTTGTGTGGGTGGAGGCAGGGGAATGACCTGAGAAGCGGGTAAAAGGCCCTGAAACGCGCCAGTTTTTCTCTGGGTAGTCTTGTCCTGTAGGCATCCCGTTGTGACACTGTCATTAGCCTGAGAGAGGAAAGGTATATGATGAGCCCGATGACCTTGCACGAAGTCCCAGGGAAGGCTCTGTTTATTAGTCACTCAATCAGCCACCAAATGTTTATTGAACACATGCTTTGTGCTCAACTAATTATAAGACTGGTCACACCGCTAACACGGCAGGAACAAGAGAGACGGTTCTTGGATGGAGTTTCTATTCTAGAGGAGAGAGAGAGCAATAAGCAGACAAGCAAATGAAAGAAACGTTTGTTTAGTGGGAAGTAATAGGAGGAAAATCAATTAGGGTGTTAACGTAGAATAGAGGTTTCCAAACTCTTTTTTGTTTTTTTAAATTTGATGGCCACGCCTGTGGCCCATGGAAGTTCCTGGGCCTGGGGCTGGGTCTGAGCTGCCACTGAGACCTATATACCACAGCTGCAGCAATGCTGGATCTTTAACCCAGTGCCCGGGACCAGGGATCAAACCTGTGCTGCCACAAAGACAGTGCCAGATCCTTAACCCTCTGTGGACAGCAGGAACTCCTTTTCTTAATAATAAGGAGTTTTAATATTATTTTCCTCTGAATGCAACTCCTCATGTCCCACTGGTTTTCCTGTACATGTGCCTTCACTGCTTTCTAGATACCACCTAATTTCCCTTCAGTTTTTTTTTCTTTTCACCCACGGCATATGGAAGTTTCCGGGCCAGAGGCTGAATAGGAGCCACAGCTGTGGCCATGCAAGATACCTGTTGCGCCCGGCTGGGGATCAAACCCATGCCTCCACAGCCACCTGAATGGCTAGCCAGATTTTTAACCCACTGCGTCACAGTGGGAACTCCAGTTCCCAACACTTTTGATTGTATAAATCTATCAAAAAATTCTGATCACTTGCCACACACACACATACACACATTTAGATATATAGGCAGTGGTTTATAAATAATATTCATGTGCCACTGGACTAAGGCATTATGATATATACACAAAATAAAAATGTTATAAAAATGGAGTTTAAAATAATAGAAATGATGCATTCCCGTTGTGGTGCAGCGGAAACGAATCTGACTAGCAGCCATAAGGTTGGGGGTTCGATCCAGCGCTGCCGTGAGCGCGGTGGTGTAGGTTGCAGACGCAGCTCAGATCCGGTATTGCTGTGGCTGTGGTGTAGGCCGGCAGCTACAGCTGTGATTGGACCCCTAGCCTGGAAACCTCCATATGTTGCGGGTGCGGCCCTAAAAAGCAAATAATAATAATAGAAATGGAACTTCTACCACTTTCTTCTTGTCCCTCGTCGTACCATCTTTGGTACCCTAGCATATGTGTCCTATTCTAGGGATCATGAAGAGAGGGGAAGAGAAGAGGCTTGCTCTAGACAGCAGTCAAGGAAGTCTTCTCTGAGAAGGTACCGTTCGCCTAAGATCTGACCCCCAAGAAGAAGGTGCCAAGAGAGCTGGGGGAGAAGCGTCTAGGTGAGGAGCCAGCAGCTCATCAGGCCCTGAGGAGGGAGCAGGCTTAGTATTTCTGAGGAAGAGACAGAGGGTCAGGGTGTCTGGACTCGAGGAAATGGAGAACCGAATAGCCAGAGGGTGGCCCGCGAGGAGGCCAGAGGCCAGATCCAGGAGGCCCGCAGGCCAGGCCAAGCGTGTGGATTTGATTCAAACGCACAGGAAACCATTGCAGGGCTTTCAGCAAGATCATGGCGTGATCACATGTACAGTTTAAACAATTTCACCAGCTGCTCCGAGAGAAGGGATTGTAGATGCAGGATCAGAAGCGGTGAGACCAGGTAGGAACTTGTTGGAAAAATCCAAGCAAGAGATGGTGCTGGCTGGAAGTCGGGAAGTGGCAGGCAGTGGCTGAGTTGGGATGCATCAGAAGAAGAGCTGGCGGGGCTGGGTGGCTATAGGGGTGGGGGCTGCAGACAGGTGTTGGGAGGGGGACTTCAAGGCTGACCCCTGGATTTCTGGCCTGAGTCGCTGGGTGAAGACTGGTGCCATTTACTTGTCTGGGGAAGTGGGACTCAAGAAGCAGGGCTCACCTCTGCTCCAGATGGGGAGGCAACAAGTTGGCGCTTGTGCATACAAATCTGTATACACACGTGCAGGACGTCAGGACTGTGGGTGACAACACGGGTGTCAGGGCCAGAGGTGAGGTGTCTGGGGAGGGCTGGCTAGTGGGTGGGGTCCGAGGACAGCCTGTGGGCAGCAAGGAGCCGCTGGAGAGCCCAGGGCAGGGAGGAGCTGCAGACAGGAAGCAGGAAATCATTCACGAGGAACTGCACCCACGTTTTGCCCAGATTCAGCCCAAATTGCTTCATGATGTGAAGTGATGCAGTTTTGCTGCGGCCTGGGGCAGATGCAGCCTCAGAGCCCCTCTGCTAGGGGAAGCATGTCAAGTTCAGACCCCTGGCAGCACGTGGCCGAGATGGAAACCCCTCCACCCTGGCCCCTGAAGTCCCCCCACCAACCCCAAGAGGACGCACGCACCCAGCCAGCCTCGCTGCCCTCCTGCCCCCTCCCTCCTCTGCATTGCAGCTGCTTCTCCGGCCTGGAGCTTGTGACATGTTGACAAATGATATAGCCAGCAAAGCAAATCAATGTTCCAGCCGCAGAGCTGCAGGCTTCCCCACGATGGCGGGGGCGGGGAGGGATGGTCAGACGCATTTTCCCGAGTTGGCCCGCGGAACAGGTATGATCCCAGCCATGAATCCTCCTGTAAGAAATCACTCTTTATTTTCTTAAAACTGAACGGGATTTCTCCATCAGGTTCCGGTGCCACCCAGTGGCAGAAGGCATTGCCTCTGTCACGTCTGAGTTTCCCGTTCTTGAGGTTCTTGAGGCTCTCCCAGGCCGGGGGGAGGACAGGCGGGAGGCCTGTGGGTCTTGCTATTGTCGTCTTGTGGGCTGAGACATCCCCATGTCCCTCTGGTCTTTGGTCACCTGTCTCTGCTGGGTCCCCAGCTCTTAGAAGCGCCCCTGGGCCATCCTTGTGTCCATGGGAGAATTTCTGCTGTGCCCCAGTTTCCAGGCCCTGGGAACTTCTGCTTTGTGGGCTCCTCTCAATATGTGGGTTCATGACACTGGCGCTGCAGCCTGGAGCAAGGGGCCTGTGACCCCGTCATGGCCAGTCTGCCCAGTTACACAACCCTGGTCACTTCGGCTTTTGCCCCTCCCACACTGGGCCTAGTAGTCACGAGTTTGGGCCACTTCCTTGGGTTCTGCCCAGGGAACAGGACAGAGGCTGCTTCTCTTGGGGCTTATTGAGAAATGTTATTACTCGCTTGGGTGCAGCCCAGGGAACAGGCTGGAAGGGCTTCTTTTCTCTCTGCTTCCCAGTTGCTGATGTTTTAAGAGGCTGAGCATTTACTGCCAACTTGCCCTTCTCTGACTCGGCCCCTGCCCCTGCTCTTCCTCCATGCTAGGCTCTTGACAGAGGTAAATAAGGAAGATGGGGCAGAGATTATGATCCCCCCATCCCATTTTAGGGTCAAAGCTGGGGCATATGAAAGTTCCCAGGCTTGGGGTCGAATCTGAGCTGCAGCTGAGGCCTATGTCACAGCCAAGGCAACCACTGGATCTGAACTGCATCTGTGACCTACTCTGCGGCCTGCAGCAACACCACTGAGCAAGACCAGGAATCGAACCCACATCTTAACGGAGACTGCTTTGGGTCCTTAACCCACTGAGCCATAGTGGGAACTCCAGGGGCAGAGATTTCTGATGGAGCAAATATTAGTAGACAACCCCCCCCCCCACCTCCCAACCCCGCCACCAGTGTGTTACAGTGCGGGTTGGGTTTGACTGAGATGGAAAACTCACCTTCACCTAACTGGCTGCTTGGGGTTTGATTAAACAGTTGCATTGATGTGGTTCCCTTTGCAAGGGGTTGGCACGGAGTGATTTAAGTGTATCTGTAGACTGGGTCCCATGATGCCCACACATCCAGTTTCTAGGTGAAAATTAGTCTAACAAGGGGAATTTCTCTTACAACTGTTTGTTTTTATGGTGAATGTATTTCATGCCCACAAAACCAGCAGAGCAATGACAACTTTAATCCAGCGTAATAATTCAGCTTTGTACAGAGCCTTATATGTTTCAATGTGTTTTACTATCTGAGTCCTCATTCGGGGGTCATAACAACCCGAGAGACAGGCAGGATGTGGATTAGTTATCCCCGCCTTATCAACAGGGGAACGTAATGACTGGGTCTAGGATCTGAATGTCTCACATCTGCTCCAGCACCCTTTCAATGTCCTGGTATTTTCATGAATAATATTTTCCCTCTATTTTCTTTTTTCCTTTTTTCAGGGCTGCACCTGTGGCATATGGAGGTTCCCAGGCTAGGGGTCCAATCGGAGCTACAGCTGCTGGCCTACACCACAGCAGCAGCAACATCAGATCCGAGTCATGTCTGTGACCTACACCACAGCTCATGGCAACGCCGGATCCCCAACCCATTGAGCAAGGCTGGGGATTGAACCTGCAACCCCATGGTCCCTAGTCTGATTTGTTTCCACTGCACCACAAAGGGAACTCCGGTATCTTCCCTCTAAATTGCCTGGTTTTGCACTATGTACTCTTGGGGTAAAAACCATCCTGACACATTCCTTGGCTAGCTACAGACACTGCCTGGGTTGTGTGCTGATCCTTCTATGTTCTACAGCCATAGGACAAATCTTTGTACTTCTGCCTCAAGATCGGGGAGATGAAAAAATAATTTCAGGGGAGTTCCCGTCATGGCTCAGTGGTTAATGAATCTGACTAGGAACCATGAGGTTGCCGGTTTGATCCCTGGCCTTGCTCAGTGGGTTAAGGATTTGGCATTGCTATGGCTGTGGCACAGGCTGGCAGCTACAGCTCTGATTAGATCCCTAGCCTGGGAAACTCCATATGCAGTGGGAGCAGCCCTAGAAAAGACAAAAAAACAAAAACAAAACCGATTTCAGCACTCAAGAGTGAGTGTCCACTGCACTGTGCACTGGGATCATCCAGGAACTTTAAAAAACAATGTGTCTGGGCGCCACCCCAGAGGTTTGGTCTTGATTGGTTGTTGTTGCCACTGTTAAGCTTTTCCAGGTGATTCTCATATGCAGAGGGGGTTGAGCACCACTGGGCTAAGATATGATCCATTGGGTTCCTCTTCTGGGCATTAGACATGAGGTGCATCATTTTTCCTCAGCAGTAGCATTGGCTGCTTCTTATACTTAAACATCCCCTCTGTGGGTCTCCTGCAATGTCGCTGGTTCCATCCGTGTGATATGAGAGAGAGTGCCATTTGCTCTCGTCTGAGGAGAACTGAGCATCAATCTATAGCCAAGGCTGGGCCTTAGTTGGGAGAAAGTTTGAGAGGACAAATTCTAGCTCTGTGAGACAACAAAGAGAGACCTGATTAATGGTTGCCACAAAAATGTCTGTAAACCTCCACTCTGTGTCCACTTGACGTCTCAGGAGTTGGCCTTGTGTGGGGGAGGCTGAAGAGGTAAGCCCGATGCTGCCGATCTCTGCTGGTGGGATGACCCACTTTCTTTTTTTTTTTTTTGGTCTTTTGTTGTTGTTATTGTTGTTGTTGTTGTTGTTGTTGCTATTTCTTGGGCCGCTCCTGTGGCATATGGAGGTTCCCAGGCTAGGGGTTGAATAGGAGCTGTAGCCACGGGCCTACGCCAGAGCCACAGCAACGTGGGATCCGAGCTGTGTCTGCAACCTACACCACAGCTCACGGCAATGCCGGATCGTTAACCCACTGAGCAAGGGCAGGGACCGAACCCACAACCTCATGGTTCCTAGTCGGATTCGTTAACCACTGCGCCACGATGGGAACTCCGGGATGACCCACTTTCTGAGCCCACAATGGTTTGCTGACATGGTGGGCTTTCCCGGACCCTGCTCTTGATAGGATCCCTGAAGTGTTGGCCTGGTGTAAAGGAGCACAGGGAAGAAGCAGTGCCTGAGAAAGTCTCTGAGACTCTTCTTAGAGGAAGCAGTATTGGAGATGGGCCTTGGGGAGTGAGCAGGAGATCCCAGAGGTTAAGATGGGAGGAGATGAGAGCTTTCTCAGCCAAGGACAAACCAGCTTCACTTCCCACACTTAGGCGTCATCAGCTCAGCACAGAGGAGGTGGAGAATGGGCTGGTTCAGGCCAATGGAAAGGCCTGGCAGGGGTCTGTCCTTCCTCACATGTTCTGTGTGGCTGTGGCTGGGGACACCGGGGACTCTGAGCAGTTGCAGATACTATCCTTAGGACTGGGGCGCCCAAGGAGACTGGAGGATTCACCCTGAGCCCTGTGGGTTCTTTGGTCCCTCTTCATCATCCTCATTATCACACAACAAGAACATAATGCTGTTCGCTGTCAGTGACACCCTTGTCTCACAATCTGGGGACTGATCACTGTCCCCATGTGATAGATGCAGCAACTAAGGCTCAAAGGGATTAGATGACATGACTCATGCATAACAGAACAGTGACGAGAAATCCAGTTCTGCACTTTGGATACGAAGGACTTGTGGCTTCCTTTTTGTCTCTGGCATGTTTGTGATGGGGAATGAAATAGCTTTCGGTGACATCCCCACCACGACATCCACACCTGGCCCTGTGGTCCACCAGCAGTAACATTGCAATCAAACGCTAGTAAACTAGGACCTGCTCCAGGTGCCCTACTCGATTAAGCCATTTAATCCTCAAAATATCTACATTTTACAGATGAGGAAACTGAGGCACAGCGGTTGGTGGTTTAAGGAACAGCCCCATCTCTAAACCTGGGTCCCACCCACTGGCAAGGAGGCCAGCTGGAGAGTGCAGGGGTGTCAGCATCAGCCGTGCCAGCATCAGACAAGCGTGAGTGTGAATCTGGGGCTGGGACCACTTCCCTGTCTGAGCCTCCTCCAGTCCGTGACCAGGGGAGCGCTTACCCTGATGACTTGCTGTGAAGGTGAGACAGGGTCACCCCTGCAGAGCGCCCAGCACCGTGCCAGGGATTGGTCCTGCTCCCTCTGCTTTAGAGGGTCTGACTCTGAAACTAAACATTGGGCATATAGAGCAGGTCAGAGGAAGCAGGAGTTGGGGTGTGGGTGGGGGACACTGGCAGGCCCACTGAGCTGATCTTGCTCTGTCCAGTGGGCCTTGCAAGGCCGACACTGCACACTTCATAAGAGCTGTGCCCTCAGCCAAAGCAGAGTGTCGAACTGGAAATGTGGCATTAAAAAATTGCCACGGTGGAACAAGCAGCCGTTGGGAATCCAGGCAGTAATAAATTAAACGATGCTCCCAGCATATGCGGCTTCCCTGTGGCCTCCCAGGAACACATTTCAATATAAATAATTTACCTGGTAAAGGGCTATTGAACCGGCCACCCGGAGCTGTTCGAATAATAATAAATTCCGGTTTTGTGAATCAGAGATAGGTGTCACCTTGTAAAGCAAGGGCCCCGGACCTGGAGTCTGAGGTTCTGGGCCCCTGTCCTGGGCTGGCCACTGAGCCCCAAACCCACGAAGTGGCTGGAGGGCTCAAGGAGCGGGCAGGACTGGAGGGACCCCAAAGATGATTGCAGAAAATGGCCACTACCTGTAGGGCCTGAGGACGAAGGGAGGAGAGGATTCCTGAGAACCTAGACACGCAGAGGAGGGGGTGCTGCCGAGCTTGTGCTGGGGTCTCTGCAGGTGTGAGTCAGGCTGGTCCTGGAGCATCAAGAGAAACCAGACTCTTCACCCGGCTGTAGTCCAGGGCACAGGGCTTTCCCCACCTCTAAGCAGTTCTCCGACACCAGGTGGGTGTCCTACAACTTAATTCTGACACTGTCTACCTGGAGAGGGCATCCGATGCACAGGTTAAGGGCTCAGTCCCATGAGACGCCATCACCACTCTCCCCCGCCCCTCACATCAAAAGCCAGTCTCGGATCCAGGTTGCTACCTGTGCTTCGGACCAACCAACTATATACATTAGCGGTTCCACCAACCTCTTCTCTGGGTTCATTCAGTTTGCTAGAGCAACTCACAGAACTCAGAAGCATTTGACTTACTGGATTACTGGTTTATTAGGAAAGGATAGAACTCAAGAACAGCCAGGTGGGAGAGATGCTTAGGGCAAGGGGTGGGGAAAATGCAGGGAGATTCCATGCCTTCTCTGGGGTACCATTCTCCCAGCACTTCCATGGGCTCAGCATCCTGGCTCTCTAAACCCTGTCCTTTTGGGGTTTTGTGGCGGCTTCCTTACATAGGCACGATTGATTGAAGCATTGGCCATTAGTGGTGGATTAAACCTCCAGCCTCTCTCCTCTCCCTGGAGGTCAAGGTGGGATGGGACTGAAAGTTCCAACCCTCCCATCACATGGTTGGTTCTCTCCTCATGGGGGGGTGGGGGGCTCCAAAATCCACTTCATTAACGTTACAAAAGACACCTTCAGCACCGGAAATTCCAAGTGTTTTAGTGGCTTTACATCAGAAACAGGGACTAAGACCAAGCACAGATTTCTTATTACAAATCACAATATCATAGGCACAAGGGCACGGGAGCTGACACATGGGAAGGAGCAAGGGCCCTTTCCTCTTGCAAAACCTGATGGTGGGGGGACCAGCTGGCCACGTGGTTCACAGACCTGGCCCCCAAGCATCGCAGAGCAGTGTGTGGAAGGCGGGCGTGGAGCTGAGAGGTATGAGCTAAAGAATACAGACAAGAAGGGTCTGGCGGTTCCTGTCGTGGCTCAGCGGGTTAAGAACCTGACTAGTAGCTACAAGGATGCAGGTTCGATTCCTGGCCTCGCTCAGTGGAGGCGTTGCCAACAAGCTGCGGCGTAGGATGCACATGCAGCTCAGATCCGGTGTTGCTGCAACTGTGGCTGTGGTGGAAGGCTGGTAGCTGCTGCTCCAATTCAACCCCTAGCCTGGGACGTTCCATATGCCACAGGTGAGACCATAAAAAGACAAAAAGAAATGTGGTGAATGAACCCGGACATCAAACCACCCTGAGGGGTTCGGTGTAGAACCATGGGGATTCCAGGCTGGACCGCTGGTGGTGCGGCTCCCAGCATCAGGCACATGGCAGAAGACGAGGAGGAGGAACAGGAGGAGGAGGGGGAGGAGAAACGGCCCTTGGACCTCTGCTTGTCAGCTTCTAGGAACAGGACGGTCCGTCTTCGGCAGCAGGGCACCCGCAGGTCCCTGTAATTGCCAACGACCCTGCCCTTTGGCAGAGGGAACAACTGCCTCCCACAGCCTCCGTGCACAGGTCCTAAGACTGCCCCCCAGAGCATCGCGGGACGTTTCTCTTCTCCCAGACAAATATTTGAAGATAATCGTTAGCTAAAAGAATGAGTAAGAGGTGCAGAAGGATTGTAATTCAACACGCGATGCTCAGAGGGTTTGTTTGGGGGCCCAAAGCAGCACTAGCCAAGCATGTGTCGCTTGAGCAGCCTGGGGCTTGAGGCCAAGGGGTGTTAACAGATGCCTTGGCCTCCGGGGGTGGGGGGCTTTTCAGGGAGGGCGCTGACCCCGAGACAGCGGGCAGGAAATGCTGCATGAAGGAAAGGGGGGGCGTGGGGGAGAAAAGGGGGGGGATGGCGTTGGCTTGTGCCATCCGGATCATCGTTGGAGGCCACACTCTGGACGGTCAGGGGTTCCTGAGGAGTCAGCCCATCAGCTTTGAGAGAGTGTGGACAGGAGCAGCATGGGTGCAGTCTCCGCACTGCAGGTGACTTGGTCAAGGACAGAGGCCTGATGAGGCTGCAAAGAAACAGAGCTTCTGAGAGAGGGAAGTGACAGAGACTAGAAGGGGCAAAAATCCCACTCACTGCCACCCTGCAGACACAGGAGAGGACAAGAGAAGAAGTGGGGGGAATTCAAGCGACCAGAGATGATGCAATAATTGGGATTGCGGAAGGCAAGGAGGCTCTGGAGAGTGACTGATAAAGAGATGTGATTTTTTTTTTTAAGGCATATGGAAGGCACCTTCAGTGTATGGAAGTTCCTGGGCTAGGGGTCAAATCAGAGCTGCAGCTGCCGGCCTATGCCACAGCCATAGAAAGGCAGAATCCAAATAACATCTGCAACCTATGCCATAACTTGTGGCAATGCTGGATCCTTAACCCACTGAGTG
This sequence comes from Phacochoerus africanus, assembly GCF_016906955.1. NCBI lineage: Eukaryota > Metazoa > Chordata > Mammalia > Artiodactyla > Suidae > Phacochoerus > Phacochoerus africanus. Next base: position 15,958,025 of record NC_062548.1, read on the forward strand.
AGGCCAGGGATCGAACCCACATCCTCATGGACACTATGCTGGGTTCTTAACCTACTGAGTCACAATGGGAACTCCCAGGATGCTATTTCTGATCAATCCTCTCTACCACTCTGCTAGGGCTGCTGTAACCAAGTACCACAGAAGGGGTGGCTTAGAGAACAGATTTTATCTTCTCATAGTTCTTAGAGGCTCAAAGGCCAGGATCAAGGTGTCAGTAGTATGGGTTTCCCCTGAGGCCTCACTCCTTGGCATGCAGATGGCTATCCTTGCCTTGTGTCCTCATGGGGTCTTCTCTCGGTATGTCTGTGTCCTAATCTCTTTTTATAAGGACACCAGTCATATTGGACTAAGGTCCATCCTAATGACCTCATGTTAACTTAATTACCTCTTTAAAGATCCTGTCTCAAAATACAATCGTATTCTGAGGTACTAGGGGTTAGAACTTCAGCCTATGAATTTGGGAGGGGGCCCAGTTGAGCCTATAACACCCCCTGAAACCAGGGCCCATGTCTTATATTTTATCCAGCTCATTCTCAGGCTTCAAACATAATTGGCCTGTGTTAACTGACTTGAAAACACAGTCTGGACCCAGCCCTAAAACACTATTTGTTCTGTTGACTCCTGATCACTTTTTCAAGGCCTGGGTAGAACCCAGTACCCTTCCAGTCTCTGCCTAAATATACAGCCTGAGTTAACACCTTTTAGCCCCAAAATATTTGTGGATGAAACCTATCAAAACCCTGCAAATTATTATTCACGCAATTTCCATGTATAACTTGTTGGTTTTTTTCCCTGGAAGCCTAGTGAGATTTTTTTTTTTTGGGGGGGGGGGTCCAGTGGGAAGTACAAATTAATGATCTTTAGGAAAGAAAGTGAATAACTCAATATGATGCATTATGGGCACATCTGTACAACTGAATATCTGTCAGTGTTTCAAGAGACTTAGAGAGGAAAGGACATGACATGTTCTTTTGCCTCTAGGTCCTCTTGAAAGGGCAGAGGAAGCCATAGCCATCAAGAAAGCTGCTGGAGCTCTTTCTAAACTTTTTTTGAAGCATGAATACCCCAAATGGTTATCTTTCTATTCTCGCTGTTGGGTGTCTCATTTTAAACAGGCATGAAGACTTGTTTCTTATTTCATCAGACGTATGAAATATACACTGAAGCTTGCTGTTATACTCAAACATGAGATATCTCACATTTTTCATCTCGCATGTCTTGAAGAGCCAAATTCATCAGAAACTTATTAATTCTAACTTGCCTTAGAGCTCCTGATTGCCAAGGGTTTTAAAAAGATTATAGCTTTTCTCTACATGCCTACAGAAGAACCTTCATGTTATTAATGATGATAGCTAACATTTATAAGTTCTTACTCTGCACCGGGCACGCTGCTATATATTTTAACATTGCATCATTTCATTTAATTTTCATCGTAACTCTATGAGGTAAGGGTGATTTTATTTCCATTTCCTCAAAGCTTAGAGAGCCCATATAACTTGCCCAAGGTCATATCGATAGGAAGTGTTAGAGCTAAGAGTCAAACCCAAGTCTGGCCTCCACAGCCCGACCCTAAAACCCCATGACCATGACCTGTCATGGACAGGGAAGAGCGAAATCCAAGTCGGCGCTCAGGAATCCTTATTCTATCAACTGATATCTACGGTATGTATCAGAGGTAGAACTATGCTGGATACTATTTATACAAAAATGGAAAAGAGAGTGCGCCTTCCAGAGTCCTGAGCCTAGAGGGAAAGGCAGCCATACAGAATGGGTACATTGGGTAGATTGGCCCCTGACATGGTAAGTGCCAAGGCAGGAAGGGCACAAAATGTTTTGTGAGCACAAAGGGACATGCAACTAACTGCCAGGGAAGAGGGCAGAGCCGTGCAAAAGGAAGTCGCTGACATTTGCCCTGAGTTTATAGGGAGAAGCAGGAATTTGCCAGGCCAACGAGGGTGGTAAAGCATGAAAGACAGAATGACCAGAGCTGTGAAAGGGTCTGGCTGGTGTGAGGTAGGAGCAGAGAAGAATGGCTGTGGTTACCAGCTTGGGAGGCTGGGTCGATGGTGATGCGAACTGAAATCAGAGAGGGAAGAAAACAAACCTGGTTACGAGGTGTGGCATTTTGGAGGCCTGCGGTACTTTGCAGGGAGAGATCAAGAATAAGTGTGGATGGAGCTTTGGATCTGAGCATCATCGATGGACAAGGGATTGCTGGGGCCGAGGTAGTTGATGAGGTCACCCAGGGAGGAATGTAGAACCAGAGGATGAAGGCAGATTGGATGGAGCCCTCGGCATATGCAATATCTAGGGGAAGGTAGGGAGATTGGAACTGGACCAGAAGCCCAGGAGCACCACTGCCAGAGAGGTAAGGGGAAAACCAGGAGAGACTTTGATGCTTAGGGATGGCCAACAGCATCCGATGGCCTCACTGGGCATCAAGCACAAGGCTGGTAATCGTCTGTGGACTGAGTCTTGATGGCCTACGTTTCAGCAAATGGCCAAAGTTGAAGAAGGAAGAGACTCTGGGGAGACTGAATACGTGGTGAGCTGAGAGGATGGAGGTGGAGGGCACAAGAGACAATGTCCTTAAGGCTGAGATGGGTTAACCAGCAGAGGAGGGCGAGGAAGAGGCGGACAGGGCTGAGACCCGGGGCACACAGAGAGGAGTGTTTCTTGAAGCAGGAGAGACGAAGGGGTGTCTCCCCAGAGATGGGAAGGAAGGAAGGACGTCAAAGGAACTCCTGGCTTGCAACGTCTATTTACCTCTGGAAGCTGAGGAAGTTGACTCGGGAAGAGGACGATGAGGGTGGCCAGGAAGGCTGTGACGAAGCCATGGTGACCACATTCGAGAGGGTAAAAGCCAGGGCGAATGGGGGGTAGGGCCCGAGAAGGGTCCAACACAGTGTGTTTAAAAGCCAGTTATACATGTGTGGCCCTACGACCGGAATATTTTTGGAATGTTCTTTAGGAGCACTTGGCCCTGTTGGAGGAAGATTAGAGAAAATGGATCGTTAGATAGACGCTGACCTGGGGATTGCCAGACAGTGGTGGGGGGCTGATGGGGGGGGGGCGGGGGGGGGGCAAGAGCCATGCAAGCCCTGGCCGCCAAGTCTGCATACTGCCCCAGAGGATCAGGCAGAGCAGCAAAGCCAGTGGAGCAAGGGGAGGTTGCTGAAGGTTGGAAAGAATAAAGGAGAGAATTCTTGATGAGGTTTGTTTTTTTTTTGTTTTTTTTTTTTTTTAAAGGCAGGCAAGAGAAGAAAAGGGCTAAAGCTGGCAGAGCCTATTATACAATTCCTAAGAAAGCGCATTCTGGGTAACACTGGGGTCCCGGGTGGGACCTAGGAGACGGGGAGGCCAGGCGTGGAGGAGCCATTTCCCTCAGCTACATCCTTTCCCTGTTCCACACATTTCCCCAAAGCCTGTGTCTGGTCCAGCTTCCAGGCTTCTCTCCCCGTGGAAGGCAGAGGTGGTGACGACCGCGAAGGACCAGCAACGTCTGTGTGGCCTCGTGGCTCCGAGGCAGGTGGCCTTGGCCCCGCACCACCCCGACACAGGCCTCCTGGGCCTCTGCCCTGGGCTCAGCCTGGCGGAGGCCAGAGGCAGCAAAACCCATCGTCCTCCATCCCCAGAGTCTCAGGGGTTTCCTGGGGGGGGGGGGGGAATCAGGTGGGTACATCCGTGTATTTGTTGTTTATTTTTAACAAGAACATGGGAAGAGAGCTGGTGCTGCCCGGCGCTGAGATCTCGGTGATGGGAATCAGGAGACGTGCTGGCCACAGAGGGGTAACCAGGCAGAAAGCCTGCTTCCCCAGCTCCATCCCTGCCCGCACAGAGGCTGGCACTCGGGACTCCCCTGGCCCTCTGCACACCTTGGCTGTCCATGGCCTGACGGAAGGGAAGCAGGCCAGCAGCACTGCCTCGGACGTTGTCACGGGTGGTCACAGTGCTCCAGGAGGAGCATGGATTAGCTGCTCTCAGCCCCGTGCACCTGCCAAGAGCCCACCGCCATTGTCTCGGGGTTCCGGGCGCATCCACAACATCGTCCAGCAGTCTCAGGCCTGCAGGATGATGAGGGCAGAGGGTCAGAGGACACCCAGGAATTGTTGCTGGCTGGGCCAAGGCTCCTGCTGGGAGAATTAAGGGGATTTTTTCCCCTTTTTTGGCCGCCCCGAGGCACACGGAGGCCCCCCGCTCCTCCCCAGCTCCGTGTGCGCGCGCGCTCATGCGCGCGCGGGGATCAGATCCCAGGCATAGTTGCGACCTAAGCTATGGCAACTCGGGATCCTTAACCCACTGGGCTGGTCCAGCTATGGAACCTGCGTCTCAGCACACCCCAAGACGCCACTGATCCTGTGGAGTCACAGTGGGAACTCCAAGGGGATTTTTTTTCCCCCATCTCTGTGAAAGGTACAGAAAACAGGCTCTGCGGAAACACTCACTGCTTCTCTGCTTAATGGGGCGGATGTCTTTGCTCCATCAGAGCGGTCTGTGTGGCCAGGAATGATGAAGGGTGGCAACAAATGACCCCTCTCCCACCCCCAAGACTGGCTCCTAGGAAGCCAGACTGGTTTACGCCTCCACGGAGGCATCCAAGCGACCAGACCAGAACTCTCTGGTTTCTTCCTGCGGGGTGACTCTGTGTCTAAAAGGTACCATCTCAGACTCAATTGAACATGCAGGGCTGGATTTTTCTCCCCCCTTTTCTGAGTGAGGGAACGTGTAATGGAGATAGAAAGCGCCGTTAGCTTTCTCAGCTAGAGATTTCGCTCCAAAAAATGACTTCGCTTCCTGGCAAGAAGTTCCAAAAATAAAGGTGTTAAAAAAGATGCCTTCAGGGACTTTTAGGATGGAACAGTGTCTCCAGACTGTGACTATTCTAAACACCATTGCTCTTAAAAAAAAAAAAAAATCACTTACCAAAAAAAGCAAAGGTTCTCATTTTTGTGACTTTTTTTTTGTTTTTTGTGTTTTTAAAAAAGTGCAAGCTTGCCAGTGGGAGAGAGTGATGATGTCCCAAGTTGCCAAGGAGTTTTTCTTTCAAGGACAAACAGCCAGGCACTCTTGGTGGCGTTGGACTCCATCCTAGCCTGTTTGACTCTGCTCAGCAAGGGCTGTGCGACCCAAGGGTTCTCAGACAGAGGGACTGTCTCTTTGGTAGATGAAGTTCTGTTACAAAGCCCCGTCACAAGCTACCCATCAACAATGCCACACAGAGACACACAACCAGCAGTGGCACTTTCTTGGGCCCCTCAGAAGACAAATGAACCTGCCACCACAATGAAATACTCGGGCCTTGTGTGCCCAAGAAGCAGCAATTATTGGCTCAAAGCAATTTGGAGATCTCACTAGGTGTTATTTTGTCTTCACATAAAAGTGGTCCTTTTACCAGTGTGTGTTTATTGGTAAAGCAATATGATAATAACACTTAGGCTGAGAAAAACAGGAAGAGTCAACTTATCTTCATCTGAACACGACTGTTACACATAATACTGCAAGTACATTTTAGTAATCGATCTTTTCTGGTTATTTCCTAAGAATTTATTCCTAGAAGGGGCATTATCAGCTCTAAGAGCATGGACATCTTTTCAAGACTATTGAAACATTTTGCCTGATGGCTTTCCAGAAATAGTGTTTTATTAACCACCTCATTGTTATTTAATTTAGAGTTCCTTGGTTATTAATGAGCTTAAGCAATACGTTAAATATTTATTAGCCATTTATCTATCTTCCTATGCATTATTTGTTTACTTCCTTTGTCTCTATCCTTTTTGGTCGGTTGTATGAACTATGAGGTGTCACCTCACACTGGTCAGAATGGCCACCCCTAACAAGTCTACAAATAGCAAATGCTGGAGGGGGTGTGGAGAAAAGGGAAGCCTCCTGCACTGTTGGTGGGAAGGTATATTGGTACAACCACTGTGGAAATCCGTATGGAGGTTCCTCAGGAAACTACATATAGAACTACCGTATGATCCAGCAATCCCACTCTGGGGCATGGATCCTGACAAAACTGGAATTCGAAAAGATATATGCACCCTGTGTTCACTGCAGCACTCTTCACAACAGCCAAGACATGGAAACAACCTAAATGTCCCTCGACAGATGACTAGATGCAGAAGATGTGGTACATGTATACAAGGGAGTACTACTCAGCCATAAAAAAGAGTGAGATAATGCCATTTGCAGCAACATGGCATTCTCATCCTAAGTGAAGTCAGAAAGAGAAAGACAAATACCATATGATAGCACTTACATATGGAATCTAAAATATGGCACAAATGAACCTATCTACAAAACAGAAATAGACACACAGACATAGAGAACACACTGGTGGTTGCCAAGAGGGAGGGGAGAGGGAGTGGGATGGATGGGGAGTTTGGGGTTAGGAGATGCAAACTATTCCGTTTACAATGGATAAGCAATGCGGTCCTACAGTGCAGCACAGGGAACTATCTCCAATCTCTTGGGATAAACCACGATGAAAGATAGCATGAGGAAAAGGATGCATGACTGGGTCACTATGCTGTACAGCATAAACTGTTCAACTATAATTCAATAAAAAATTGGTATGAACTTTTTTTTTACGAAGCGATCATATTTGTGGCTAACATTTCCCCCTCTGTCCTTTAATTTTATGGACATTTTGATATATAAAATTTTAACAAGTTTATGTGTGCGAAGGTATCCCTTATTCTTTCCTGAACAATATATACTATTAATGAAGAATCTATTACTTGCGAGACAATCCTTAAGAGGTTTTATGCTCATGTTCTGTTTGATCTTTCTGTCAAGCCCTGGAAGTAGGCAAGAGTATACCCCTTATCCATGAGACCATGATAATAATGAAATGAAATAATAATAACAACAATAATGACAGCTGACTTTGAGCAAGTACCATGCTCCAGGTATTGTTATAAGTACTTTAAATGTATCATTAACACAGGTAGTACTCAAAACAACCCTACAAGGTCAGTATGATTATCATTCTCATGTAACGGAGAAAACTGAGGACAAAGAGGTTAGGCGCCTCGTCCAAGGATACACAGCTGGAAAGTGGCAGAGGTCATAGCTTGTCCCAAGTCACAGAGTTATCCAGTGACAGCTGTGTGAGTCAACCCTGGGTCTGATCCTGACATCCTAGGGTCTATTACGCTCGAGTCCTTCCCTAGTTCAACTCTAACCCTTGAGCTGGTATGTATCATCCTATATTTAAGATCTATGCTTATGTAACTCTTATCATCTTCTTAGGTCTTTTGCTGCATGAATCATGCTTAATTTTTCATTTGTTACATAGCTTTGGAAGATAAACATCCTATGTTTTATTCTGCGGCATGAAACCTCAGTCTCTGGGTTTTTGCTGCTTAATGCCACACAATATCCCAAAGTACAATAAAAATAATACATAAAACCATCAAGACTGTTCTTTAAAGGGGGATATTAACGTCTCGAATGTGAATTATATACATGTCTGTTTACTTCTTCTTTTTCTGGTGGCTGTGCTCATGGCATGCGGAAGTTCCTGCGCTAGGGAGCAAACCGGCGCCACAGTTTTAACCAAAGCCACAGCAGAGACAACAGGATCCTTAACCCACTGAGCCACAAGGAAACGCCTTCTGTCTTATTCTGTGATTCAAGCCATGGCCATTTCCCAAAGTCATGTTTCTTGGTAATTAATGGAAAGCAGTAGTTGGGACATTTAAATGTCCATGATTTTTCTTTAGCAAAAGCCCAGGAGACCAGGAAGGAGGAGGAGGGCAGAAGAGCCATCTCTGGGTGAAGGCAGAGGCCACTGGATAAAGCACATTCAAAGCAAAGGGCTGGCTTGGAGTTAGGGCTCTTGGGCAGGGAGCAGGGCTGGGTCCAATTAACTTGCACAAATGCCACTATGCACATTTCAGACCATCATACAAGTATGTTTTCCTGCTTCTTGGAATGTCTAGCAATTTAAAATTTTGTTTTCTTCCTTCAAATACGGGACAGAGCTTTTGTACCTGTGGATCACTTCGAACCCTTTGAGCTTTGCTAGGGTGGATCTAGAGAGGCATCCACCCCCTGCCACGAAAGTGAGGGTTTCTGGGGTCTCCACTGCGTAACCCATGAGCATTCTGGCTGATGGGGGCTCCAAGGTCTCCCCATTCTGTGTGACCTCTGGGAACTGTTCACCTTAAACATTCAAGCCATTCTCTGCTGACCTAGTGGAGTTTGCACATATGTAGCCTGTGCTCAGCAAAGATGAGAGGGGACCCTTCTGTAGATTTATGAGGCTCTTTTTAGGCATAGCTTCCTCCTTTTCAGGCCTCTGCCCTGAATTTCCAGCTGTCTCAACCTCCCCAAGCTTCCTGCTGTAGCTCCTCCACTCAGGCCCTGCTGCAGTCCCTTCCCAATGCCCGTGTTCTGGAAAGAAAGCTGGGCAGTGGGAAGGGCCACCTCATTTGATTCCCTCCCTCCAGGGTTCACAGCTCTAGACTACCTGTGGCCTAAGGTCTGGAAACAGAGCGTCCAGTTTTCCGGTTGTTTAAGGAGCAAGGTGAAGTCTAGTCCCAAGGAGCATGAATCTTCTGCTTCCTGACTTGTCTTCGGGTCCTTGGGCTCCTCTGGGCTGAGGCTTCATCCTGCGCTTAAAGAGACTGTAATTTTTCCTACAGTACGGCCCCACCATGCAAGTCCATGGATTCTTCTGGTGCTCATTCAAAGCAAAGATCTGTCCTTGCAGGAGGAAAAAGTGCCCAGTTGGGCTGCTATGTAGTACGTTAGTCTCCAGCAGAGCAGACTTTCCAAGGGCTGTGTTCCCTTGACCCAGCTGTGACGTCATGGGCTGAAAGGAGAACGCAGCCCCGTCCTGAGACATGCGCCCTGGCGCCTAGATCCCTTTTTAGAGGTTGGGTGATCCCGCCTCTTTTGCTTAGGTGTCTTGGGATGAGGATGTTTGCTTTGCTCCTCAACAGGCATTCCCAGAATGTTCAGCAGCCAACATTATAGTAGTTATGAGAAATTGTTCCCACTCTGACCCAGGCCCTGCTTCCACCTAATGACACTGTGTGCCTATTAGCTTTCTTTCTCGGAAGAGCCTGAGTGTCGGAAATCTGAGCAGGCTTGGTGTTAAATTTTCACTGCTTATAAGGAACTATATGCAGTCTCTTGGGGCGGCCCATGATGGAAGATAATATAAGAAAGGGAATGTGTGTGTGTGTGTGTGTGTACATACACACACACACACACGCACATACATATATGTATATATGCATATATGTGTATGACTGGCTCACTTTGCTGTACGGTAGAAATTGGCACAACACTGTAAATCAACTACCCTTTTAAAAAAAGTCAAAACAAGGATTCAAGTGCAAAGGAGAGAAAGGCACTGATGAACTTGGTAAAATAAATACATACATGTTCCCACTTCCAACTGCAGCGTGAAAACCAAGGCACATTCTTTACAACTTCCGAGCCTTGATCTTCTCATTTGTAAATTACGGGAATGAGTCCCACCTTGCAGGGTAGTTGGGGCAATTAAAGGAGTTCCTACCTTTATTTTTCAGCTCTCTGGCGTGGCTTCCAAACTTCTCTCTCCATGGAACCCGCGTCTGTCGGAATCACCGGGGTCTGGCCGGTGCCATGTCCAGACTCTTCACAGGTCCTCACTTTTCTAGATTGCTCCGTGATCCTTGATATTGTAAGCACTTCCTTTTCCTTGAAGCATTAAAAAAAAAAAGTCATGGTATCTTGTTCTCGTTGTTCCTCTGTCTCTCTGATCACTCATTGGCGGGCTCAGAGTCTCCTAGAAAATTATTTGTATTTCTAAAAAATCTTTCTCATATTTCTACATATTTGTATGTCTACAAAGTATCTGAGTACAGGTGCCCATGTAGATACTTTTAAGTACATGTGCACTTTGGGCAGAGAGGTGAAACATCGTTACTGATGGAGGTGACATCGGCACTTTGGAGGGTGGCACTGCTCTCAGTGCTGGAAACCCTCAGGGCTTGACCATGAGACATGATGGTCCTGCCTCTTCCGCTGTCTCCCTAAATGGTCACATCCATCTCCGTTCGTATGTCCATAACTCCTCCATTGACCTGTGCATCCAAACCTCTCTCATACAACAAAACTTGTGTATTCAACTTCCTATTGAACAATTTCCCATGTTTTTAATGGACTTCTCAGCCCAAAGACTAAGACACTCTCAGTCTTCTCACCTCAATATGCTCTTCCTCCAGGCTTCTCCTCTCAGGTAATGTCCTATCCCTCCAGGGTGGCTAGTGCTTTGAACACACCAAACTGTTTCTGATGGCCTTTCCCTCATTCCTGTCACCACCACCGCCCCCTCCCCTAGCCTCTGGTCCCTGTCTGCTTATTTCCTTATTTATTTATTTATTTTTGTCTTTTTAGGACCACACACACGGCATACGGAGGTTCCCAGGCTAGGGGTCTAATCGGAGCTATAGCCTCCAGCCTACACCACAGCCACAGCAACACGGGATCCAAGCCTCATCTGTGACCTACACCACAGCGCACAGCAACCCCAGATCCTTGACCCGCTGAGCGAGGTCAGGGATCAAACCCGCCTCCTCATGGATTCTAGTCGGGTTCGTTAACCACTGAGAAACGACGGAAACTCCTTATTTTCTAATTATTATTTAAGAGTCCGCTGATAGGGAAAATAACCATGGAGGTGACTCAAAAAAACTAGAGTTACTGATGATCCAACAGTCCCACTCCAGGGCGTATAGTCAGGAAAAAAGGAAAGTTTAATTTGAAAAGATACAAGCACCCCATTGTTCACAACAGCAGTATTTACAATAGCCAAGACATGGGAGCCAACTAAATGTCTGTCAGCATATAAATGAGATGTGCTCTGTGCGTGTACACACACACACACACACACACACACACACACACACACACACAGAGGAATATTACTCAGCCATAAAAAAGAATGAAACAATGCCATTGTGACAACATGGATGGACCTAGGAATGATCATACTAGTGAAATATGTCAGAGACAATTATCATATGATATCACTTCTATGTGGAATCTAAACAATGATACAAATGAACCTATTTACAAAAGAGAAGCGGACTCATGGACATAGTAAACAAACTTATGGTTACCAAAGGGGAAGGGTCAGGAGGAGGGCTAAATTGGGAATTTGGGATTCACAGATACACACTACTATATATAAAATAGCTAAACAACAAAGTCCTACTGAAGAGCACAGGGAGCTATAATAACTTCTAAAAATCAATCATGGAAAGAGTCTGAAGTGCATGGATATATTATATATATATATGTGTGTATGCCTGAACCACTCTTCTGTACACCTCAAACTTTGTAAATCAATTATACATCAACTTGTTTTTAAAAAGATTTAAAAAAAAAAAAAGAGGCAGCAAAAAGATGATTATTTCCCCAGAGTTACTTAATCTGTTGTATTTTCCTTTCAGGCATCTCTGTCCTTTTCCTGCTAGTATTCTTATTTTCTTTTCGGAAACACATCTTCAAGGGTTAGGCTGTCGAGAGGTCCCCAGGTAAGTCCCACCAGGCTTTCAAGGACTTGACTTGTGACCTGAGCTAAGCCAACTGGACTCTTTGCCCCAGAAATTTGAATGTTGGTCAGACTGTTCCAAGGGAGTAAACTCATGGGAACATAATTTCTTCCGAGGGGCATGCCCTGGAAAGTCTGCCTATTGGTTCCCCACTCCCAGATCCCAGAACTTCCATGGTTTCTGAGTGTCCCAAGGCTGACTTGTTCAGCATTTACTTTGATTTTTCTGGGCTACCTCGTTCCCCTGATTACATTCCTGATTTTTACATAAGTTGGCCTCTCTTTCTATCATTTGTTCCCAAAGGCACCCAATGGATCCACGCATCCCAATCTAAATTAGGCCCCACTCTTATTTGACCTAACATAGCACCTGTGTCAGCTTCCTCGGGCTGCTATTAACACAGCAGCACACCTCAGCTAGTTCTAAACAACGGACACTTATTCTATAGTTTTAGAGGCTAGATGTCAAGGTGTTGGCAGGGCCATGCTCCTTCAGAAGCCTCTAAGGGGACAATTCTTCCCTTCCTCTTCTTAGCACTGGTTGGCCCCAGGCTTCCTTGGCTTATGGTAGCATCTCCAATCTGTCTCCATCCTCACATGGCCATCGGCCCCTTCTGTCTCTCTCTCTCTCCTCTTTCCTCCCTCCCTTCCTTCCTTCCTTCCTTTCCTCCTTCCCTCCCTCCCTTCCTTCCTTTCTGGGGCTACACCTGAGGCTTACGGAAGTTGCAGCTGTCGGCCTACACCACAGCCAGAACCACACCAGATCCGAGACACAGCTGTGACCTATGCCACAGCTTGTGGCAACACTGTATCCTTAACCCGCTGAGCAAGGCCAGGGATTGAACCTACATCCTCATAGATACTAGTCAGGTTCTTAACTTGCTAAGCTGCAATGGGAACTCTGCCATGAGTTTTTTTTTTTTTTTTTTTTAAGGGACATGGAAGTTCCCGGGACAGGGATTGAATCTGAGCCACAGCTGCACCAATGCTGGATTCTTTAACCCACTGCACCAGGCTGGGGATTGAACCTGCACCACCACAGCAACCAGAGCCACTGCAGTCAGAGTCTTAACCCCCTGTGCCACGGCAGGAACTCCTCTCTCCCTTTTTCTAATAAGGACACCAGACATATGGGATGAAGGGCCTACCCTGCTCCAATTTGGCCCATCTCAACTCAGCTAAGCACATTGACAACGACCTTATCTTCAAACAAAGTTCCATTCTGAGGCACTAGGGGTTAGGATTTCAACATACCTTTTTTTGGGGGGTGGGGGGGGGTGACACAATTCAACCCATAACAGAACTGTTTTTTTCCTCTGGTAGCAATTTTCCTGTTTACAATTATATTTGTATTTGTGAGCATACTTGTTTGTTTTCTTGGCCACGCCCATGGCATGTGGAATTTCCCCGGCGAGGGATCAAATCCATGCCACAGCTGCAACCCAGTGCAGTGACAACACTGCATCCTTCACCCGCTGCCCCACAAGGGAACTCTGTGAGCTTGCTTTGTTTTTCCACAGCATACGAAAATTCCCAGACCAGGGATCGAATCGGAGCTATGCCGCAGCCACACTGGATCCTTAACCGATGGAGACAATGTTGAATCTTGAACCACCTGGGCCACACCAGGAACTCCTGAACTTACTTGTTTAAAGCTTGTCTCCCTTATCAGTCCATGAGGGCAAAACCTGTATCTGTTTTATCACCGCCGATTCCCCAGAACCAGGGACAGTCCCTGGCATTAACTCTGATGTCGTGTAGAACACCTCGCTCATACCTGGCACACTGAAGCCTCCAGCAAATGATCACTTCTTTCGATCCTTTAGGGAACTGTTGGAATGCTTTCCATTGTAAGTATCTTCCCAGAATCTACCGTATTCTGTACATGTCCAAGGTCAGGAAATGAGGGCGGAGCCAAAACACCCAAGGGACGTGTGCGTTCTTCTCTAAAGAGGGAGAGTCGTGCCTGACTGAGGAATGCAATGGCCCCATCTGGCCCCAGGTGTCTCTGAGGGGACCGTGAGCTGCTGTGTAAGAATGAGGCCCCCATTGGGATGCTGAGAGGCACAGGCAGCCCCTGACCGTCTGGAGGAGCGTCTGCCTCCCTGGCAGGGTTCATTCTTTACCTCTGTCATCCATTTCCCACTGGCGGGGCTTTCTCTGTCTGGCTCAGGGATGGAATATGAATCAGGCTGTCCCTGGTATCCAGAATTAATCATTTCTCCTTCAAATTGATTGTGTACCCCCAGAGCCCTGAGTTGGGCCAGACGTTCTGGAACCTGTTCTTCTAAAACAGATTGGCAAAAATGTTTCTGTGGGTGGAGGGGGAAGAGGTGAGTTAGGGTGGAGACTGCTAAAGCTTTGACACAGGGGAAAAGCCTGTGGGGAGTTGAGAGGAGAGGAGAGGAGAGCGGCCAGGCAGCCGTGGGACAGGTTGGGGGTGGGGGAGTGGGGCTCAGGAATCAGGAATTTGCCGTGGCTTCTGTCTGGGGTTGGGGCTGGTCTCACTTTCTCTAGCAGCTCAGTCACCCGAGAACCGGCACGTGGACATCATGGGCGGGGGTGCAATGGAGGGCGGTGGGCGTGGGGAGGAGCAAGGGCTTTGAGTCTGGAAGGGGGAAGAACTGAGTAAGAGTCTTAGAAGGAGAAATGGAGGCGTCGAGGAGCAATGGAGCAAAAGATGGGGCAGAGCGGGGGCGGGGGAAGGGGCGATGCTACAAGGCGATGAAGTTAGAGCACGAGTTTAAGGTTTGAGAAGTGCAGGTACAGAGTGGAGAGGAGAGATTCTAGGAGTGGGTCGCTGAAATGGAACAGAGGGGGAAGTCTCTGGAATGGAAGCGGTCAAAGAACTTGGAAGGATGGCTCCCAGCCATTGCAGGCAGCCTCTGAGCCTGGAGGGTGGCAACTGCTCTTCCCGTTACCCTAGGTCTCCTCTCTTCACGGTCCACCTGTTGGCCACCGTTGACAAGGGGACCACACCCTCTTCCTGGAAACCCTTTCTTCCTTGGTGCTTGACAGCCCTCCACCCCCAAGCTCTTGGGCTCCATCTCCCCCAGGCACCCCACTGGTCACTCCTTGCTTCCTTTGGCGGCTCCTTGATCCGACCTCCTAAGTGGATGTGCCCAGACTCTGTCCTTAGACTTCTCCTCTGCACTCTAACTCTAGATGTTCCAGTTCCTGGGTTTCAATGCTCTCCATACCCTCCGGTCTCCCGATCCACACCCCACGTCTCTACTTTGCTCCTGGACTCGAAGCACCTGGGTCCAAAGGCTTCCTTGATGTTTCCACTTAAGGGTCTCACTGGCATCTCAGCTTTAACCCATTGAAAACAGAAGTCATGCTTTCCTCTACCTAAGTGTCTACTCCTGCTGGTCCTCCTCTTAGGGACGGGTGACTCCATCCTTCTGGTCCCTCAGATTATGTACAAGTTGCTAAGCTTCTTTGTGTTTCCAAGGCATATGGAGGTTCCCAGGCTAGGGGGTCCATTAGACCACAGCCACAGCAATGCAGGATCCGAGCCGCGTCTGCGACCTACACAGCTCATGGCCGTGCCAGATCCTTAACCCGCTGAGCAAAGCCAGGGATTGAACTGGCAACCTCCTGGTTCCTAGTCAGATTCATTTCTGCTGCATCACAATGGGAACTCCAAGAATTCTTAATATTGTGTCCCAACTCATAGAACATACTCAATGGCTGTTGCCTATTATTACTATCGCCATAGGATCTGTACATATGTATAGGTATGTACATATATATGTGTGTGTGTGTATGCAAAATTCTGACTCTGCATTGCCTGCAGCTACCTGATAATGAACTCCTGATAATTTAAGTGGCTAAAAATGGAGTTGTTCTGGCTTAAGAACCATGAAGTCTGGCTTAATAAGGAAGAGTTTAAGATCCGTGTAGACATGCAGGATTAAGGGAGCTAAGAAATTCCTTTTGCTGTTTTAAATTGTGATTTGGTAGCCAAAACATCTGGGTAAAAATGAGCATTTCATCTGGACAAAAACGAGCATTTCTGCTTTCAGACATTCAGAGCCTAGGCGGCCGAATGTCTGCTTTTTGGCAACCTTGGGGAAACCCATTCCCCAGGCAGCCTGCGGCTCCAGCAGGGTCTTACGGCCAAAGGCCCCGGTTCCAGGGTAAGAGTGGGCGGTGGGAAGAGATTCCTGGCACAGCTTAGTACCGGGGTCTGAATTGAAATAAATCCTGTTTTCCATGATCTACATCCTTTGTAGCAAACAGATGTTTAACATTACAGAGCTGTACGAGGACCATAAGCAGCTGAAAACTGCCAGGCCGCCAAGACGGACATGAAAAAGGTCCATCCCCCTCTTCTGAAGGGCGGCTACAAAGGTTTTGCGGCTGCGATTCTGCACCTTCTTCTCCCCTTTCTAGAAACCCTTGGCACAGGCTTCTGCGGTGAGAGGAGATGCTCGTTCAGAGCTCCTCGCAGTTCCTCTTTCGCTGTGGTCATCTGGGTCAGCCCCGTCCCCTTGCACTTGGCTCCGAAGTGGGGGAAAATAGCCCTCACCTCCCCATGCCTGGAGCATGCCATTCTGGGGCGGGAAGGCCATCCTCTCCCACCAAGACACAGCAATGGGTGGGATGCTTTTAAAGGAATGAAGGGAACTGGGAACTGCCCTCCAGGCAAACCAGGCATCCTCATCCCTAGGGGTCAGTGGGATGATGGAGAGTCCAGCCAGGTCCTCTCACCTCCAGGAGGAAATGAATAGCAACTCTGAGGAGCAAGCTTTAAATTTAAAGAAAGAAACCAGGAGTTCCCTGGTGGCTCAGTGGGTTTAGGATCTAGCATTGTCAATGCTGTGGAGTGAGTTTGATTTAAAAAAAAAAAAAAGGAAAGAAAAAAAAGCAAAAGCAAAGAAAAAAATCAATAAACCAAGAGCTGCTAAATTTATTTATTTATTTATTTATTTATGTCTTTTATGGGCTGCACTCGTGGCATATGGAGGTTCCCAGGCTAGGGGTTCAATCGGAGCTGCAGCCACCTGCCCATGCCTCGGCCACAGCAATGCAGGATCCAAGCCACATATGCAACCTACACCACAGCTCACGGCAATGCCTGATCCTTAACCCACTGAGTGAGGCTAGGGATTGAACCCACGTCCTCATGGATACTAGTTGCATTTGTTAACTGCTGAGACACCATGGGAACTCCCAAGAGCTGCTAAATTTAAAATGCTCAGAGGAAATAAAATATAGACTCTAGAGAGGACTAAAACAAATAAATCAAGAGATAAAGACTCTAAGGTTGGCGACTTCCGGGATAGGTTTCTCTAAGTAACTTAAGTGATGGTTTTTGTGGTCCTGAGTATTCTTGCCCCCAAGCCCTTTGTCATCAAAGTGGAAGAGGCACATACCAGGTTGGAGAAAAAGAAGGGGAAGAAAGGTGGGACAATCCACGTGCCTACGAATCCCCACCATAAAATGAACCACGCTGTAGACATGGGGATATTTTGTGTACACCACTCTCTGAGAAGTGAGTTCAGCTTCAATTTATCACTAAATCTATGAGTAAATACTTGGTATTTATGCCCACAACCTGACAGAGGATTGAAGCTTCAGTTCCTTTATTTTTCATGAATCTAGCTGAGACTTAGTGAAGTGACAGGAGTGCTAGGGTGTCTGACATGGATCCTGCTGGCCAGCAAAAGCTATAGGGAGGTTCTGCCAAGAAAATTTAGGGATCATACTAGATGCAAACAATTGCCTTTGGAATGGAGAAGCAATGAGATCCTGCTGTATAGCACCAGGAACTCTATCTAGTCACTTACGATGGAGCATGATGGAGGGTAATGTGAGAAAAAGAAGGTATGTGTGTATATTTTATACTGCGTCACCTTGCTGTACAGTAGAAAATGGACAGAACACTGTAAACCAGCTATAATGGAAAAAATAAAAATCATTTAAAAAAAACCTTAAGGAGAACCAAAAGGGAAAGGACCAAGAGAACAAAGAAAGGAAAAAGGAGAGAAGGTATATCATATCCCTCTTCCCTCATAAATAAAAGCTGTACGTGAGAGATGAGGGGCTTTTGTGCCTCATATCAGGGAAAGGTTTAAGAAACAGGAGTGAACTGCACGTGCCAAGAAGAATTACCCCCCTTCAGAGCAGTCTCCTTGGAAGTGAGGTTGTTGCATCCTTTTCTTGGAAATATTTTGACAATTTGTATCAAGAACCCCAAAAATATTCATGCAATTTGAATTTCTTTAGCTATGTACTATTTTATTTTTATTTGACGTATAGTTGGCCTACAATATTCTACTGGATTCAAGTGTACAACATAGTAATTCAGTATTTTATTATACTATATAAATTTATTGTAAAATATTGACTATATTCCTTGTGTTGTATATTACATTCTTGTAACTTATTTTATAACTTATAGTTTGTATCTCTCTTTTTTTATCTTTTTAGGGCCGCACCCGAGGTGTATGGAGGTTCCCAGGCTAGGGGTTGAATCGGAGCTGTTGCTGCCCGCCTACACCACAGCCACAGCAACGCCAGATCCTAACCCACTGAGCGAGGCCAGGGATCAAACCTGCAACCTCACAGTTATTAGTCGGGCTCGTTAACCACTGCACCACGACAGGAACTCCTGTATCTCTCTCTCTCTCTTTCTTTTTTTTTTGTCTTTTTTTTGCCTTTTTTAGGGCCACTCCTACGGCATATGGAGGTTCCCAGGATAGGGGTTGAATCAGAGCTGTTGCTGCCCGCCTACACCACAGCCACAGCAATGCCAGATCTGAGCCTCAGCTGCAACCTACACCACAGCTCAGAGCAAAGCCGAATCCTTAATCCACTGAGCAAAGCCAGGGATTGAACACGCAACTTCGTGGTTCCTGGTCGGATTCGTTTCCACTGCACCACAACAGGACTCCTGTATCTCTTTTTGATTCTTTATTTTATTTTATTATTTTATTTTTTTTTGTCTTTTTGCCATTTCTAGGGCCGCTCCCTCGGCATTTGGAGGTTCCCAGGCTAGGGGTCCAGTCGGAGCTGTAGCCTCCGGCCTACGCCAGAGCCACAGCAACGAGGGATCCGAGCCGCGTCTGCAACCTACACCACACAGCTCACGGCAACGCCGGATTGTTAACCCGCTGAGCAAGGGCAGGGACTGAACCCGCAACCTCATGGTTCCTAGTCGGATTCGTTGACCACTGCGCCACAATGGGAACTCCTCTTTTTGATTCTTTAAAAAAAATTCTTGAAGTGTAGTTGACTTACAGTGCTGTGTTCGTGTGCTGTATCCTTGAACAGTCATTCTTTTATTAGGGAACAAGTTTGAGACTCTGAAACAAATTGTTTTGTGTGCAAAGATGTGCATCTCAAACAGGGGTTCTCAACACGCTTCATACTTTAGAATTACCTGGGGAGTTTTTTTTTTTTTTTAAGGACGGGTGCCCAGGCCTCAACCCAAACCCCAGGGTGGAGACCAAGTTCAGCTGGTGGGTTTTACTGTTGTGTCTGGTTTGTTGTTTAAAGCTCCCTGGATGACTTCAGTGCACAGCCAGACTGGACAACCACTGCTGCAGATCTTTGCTTGACTGAAGCCCTCACGCTGGTCAGCACTAATTCAAATTTCATTCCCTTTGAAAGGTTGCCTTGATCCTCTATCCAATGCCATGCCCCACCCCAGGACTCTGATTTTCCTGTTTCACTTTCTTCAAGGTTTACCACCTATTTCTTTCTCCCTGAGGAGATCGTTATTTTTATGTGGTTTCTAATTCTGAGGAGGTCTCCTTATAGCAGGTGTAGGAGGCTGGGGGGCAGGCAGTGGGCTGACAGGTAATTGGCTGCAGGTTACTGAAACTCTAGCCTGCAGGGGCCATAAAGGAAGTTCTGGTGGCTTCCCTGGACTCCTTGATTTCCTGCAGTGGTACTCAGAGACCCCTACTCTCCAGGCTGATGATGTTTTCCTGACTCCTCCCAGGGCAGAGGCTTCCTGGGTTTTTCACTGAGGGGATATTAGGAGAACCCCCCCCCCCCCCGCCGCCCCAGGCTTTGTTGATTCACAATGTACTTCTCTTGTGGGTTAGAAGCCACACCAGAATACTGCTCACCAGAATCTTCCACCAGCTACCATTTTTCAAACATTAAGCCAGGAAGTTGTGCTCCTTTTTGTTCCTGTGCTGTTTTCCCCATATCAATTATTATTAATGTTATTACTATGATTATTTAATTTTAGGGCCTCACCTGTAGCACATGGAGGTTCCCAGGCAAGGGGTTAAATCAGAGCAGTAGCTGCCAGCCTACGCCAGAGCCACAGCAACCTGGGATTGAAGCTGCATCTGCAACCTACACCACAGCTCATGGCAACACCAGATCCTTAACCCATTGAGCAAGGCCAGGGATCGAACCTGCATCCTCATGGATTCTAGTCAGATTTGTTACTGATAAGCCATGATGGGAACTCCCCATTTCAGTTATGTCTATGCTCCTAGGCTCATTTCATCAGCTTGGGGAAGAGGACAAATCAACAAACCCATCTGGCTCATCATCCGCATCAGGAAGTCAGCGAGAATTTTTTAGTCATTCCAATAAAATGTTAACGTTTGGTGTCCAATCCCTAAATCTATCTAGGTAGATAGAGAGGGACTATTTTTAATATAAAAAGTGTGGGCAGAAATACCACAACATGTTAAAGCACTGGAATTTTTATGAAGGAATTATGAAAGACGTTAGTTTAAAATGTTCAGTGCTTCTCAAGTTTTCCACAACATTCTTATTTGGCTTTTATAGTGATAAAAAGTACTATAGAAAAAAAATCCCCAAGCAGTTCTCTTTGGAGACGGGACGAACGTCTATCGCCTAATTCTGTCATGGCTGAGATAGCCCTTCTCTTGCAGAATTGTCGAGATTCTGTGGTGTCTTCTTGGGATGTGGTAATTGAGACCCATCTTCATTCAAGCCTTGGGTCAGGTTTGGCGAATCCATGAGTGATCAGGTTGGGAAATCCTATCTAACTCTACTGATAGAGAGCGTGGCTAAGCCGTTGGCTTTGAGGTCCCCTCCTGGGGAAGCGCCCCCAGCTGCTTTGCACACTGACGAGAGCTCAGTTTCTCAAGGGCATAGCCTGTGCCAGGCACCATCCCAAGGACTTCACACATTCAAGTGTATTTAATACACAAGACAAACCCATACATTTGGATGTAGTTCAATCCCCACTTGGTAGATGAGAAAACCAAGGGTCAATAACTTGCTCAAGATTCTAGAGCAAGTGGCAGAGCTTGCGTCTTAACTCCTGAGCCCACACTCGCAACCACTGTTCTGTACTAACTCCTGTAGCAAGTTGGTGGCATCACTGGAAAGAATTCCAAGTAATGTCCCCAGGAGATACCTTAAAGAGAGCGGGTGTCACAGACCCAGTACTACTGTTCCAAGCTGACTGGTTACCTGCAGAGTGATGGAAGATGAGGGAGGGGGCGATGGAGTGGTGGAATGTGATCCATATTGGGTACCAAGCTGACCCTAAGCACAGGGACCCCTGAGTAGGGCCAGTGCCCAGCAAGGCCAATCCCTACAGCTGCAGGCACTGCAGGACCAGTTCAGCATCTTCATAAAGACCCTCTCCTGCTATTCTGCCTTGAGGGGGCAAGTTGGTCCAACAGGGCAGCCTGGGGGTCACCGTCTCATTTGTTCCCCTGGGATTATCTCACAAGCATGCACCAGCATGCACACCCTTTGCCCTGAGTGCTGTGACGCCAATGGGCGTGTACTTTACAAACAAGGCTGGGGCTCCAGTGCTTCACCTAAGGCCTGCTGTGTGTGGAAAGGTTTTTATTTCTCTCATCTCTCCCTTCTCTCCCTGTCCTGTTCCCTCTTCCCTTATCCTCTTGGCCATTCCTCCTCTTCCCCCCTTCTTCACTCACCTGCCTTTAAACTGTGTTCCTAATTTTCTAAAAAGTCATAGAGGCCATTGAGAGTCTAGGAAAGCTACTGACCTTCTTCTCTAAGTGCACAGACACACACACACACACACACACACACACATTCACATGTATATGTGCATAGGCATCTGAAGCTTTTTCATGGATGCACCATGAGCCTCTCTGTGCCTTCAGAGACCCCTGATCTCTGAGTGGAATTCTCTCCCCTCATCCTTTCCAGTTGCCTGAAGACAAGAGCCTGCGCTTCACTTTACTGTCCTCTTTGTGGACCAGAGAGTGCGCGCGGCCCCACCTCTCCCTCCCCCTTGCGACCTACCCATGGCCAAGAGACTGAAGGCATGGACCTTGAGAACGGTCATCTGGGTAAAAAAATCTGGTTCTTGCAGTTCCCATCGTGGCTCAGCAGTAATGAACCCGACTGGTATCCACAAGGACACAGGTTCAATCCCTGACCTCAGTTAGTAGGTTAAGGATCCTGGGTTGCCCATGGCTGTGTAGGTCACAGATGCAGCTCTGATTCAACCCCTAGCCTGGGAACTTCTATATGCCAAGGGTGTAGCCCTAAAAAGACACACACACACACACACACACACAAATTCTGGTTCTTTAGTTATGTGTCCTTGAGCAAGTGTCCTCACCAACAAATTGAGAATAACTGTACCTTCCCTATGGGGCTGTCTTATAATTACTTGCATGAATAAATAGAAAAGCCCTTAGAACAATGGCTGGCAGGCAGTAAACATCAGTATCTGCCATTTTTGTTATTTGAGGGCTCAGTGAAAGGATACAGAAAAAGCCTTTGTTTTGGAAGCTCACTGTAATTTCTTCCTCTCTGTTCTTATTTCAGGGGGTGGTAGAGGCGAGGACGAACTGCCCCTGAGCACCTTAATACCTAGGAGACATTCCAAGCCCTCTGGGGATGATTAAGATACACTTGTGACCATCAGGGAGCTTAAAATTTAGCCCCAGAAATAAAATAACCAAAACAACTCTAATGCAAGGCGGAAGCTGACAAATGAATGGTTCCAGAGGAGAATAAACCCGGGGCTGAGAGAGTCTGTCCGGTCGGCGGGGGCGGGGACGGGGGCGGGCTGGTGTGAAGCGCAGGGAATGTGGCAGCAGGAGCCGCGTGGGCGTGGAGCGGGTCCGAGGCTGGGTGTCTGGGAAACAGCAGAGTCTGGAGAAGACTGCTCTGGTGAGTGTCGGAAGAAACGGGGAGAAATCTTTAACCACATGTGGCTTAGAGATCCTTTGATCGCAAGAGCAGAAGCTGCTCGAGTGAACTTCACATAAATATCGATTTCGTTTAAGATACTGGGGTGGCTCACAGAGCTCAGAGATGAAGTATGGCTGGGTCCCTCAAAAGACGCAAACTGGGAACCCATGTGGGTGTCTTTCACACTCTTTGCTCCTCTCTCGGCCCTGCTGGGTCGTCTTCTCTTTGGAGTCTCTCTCCCAAGGGATTCCTCTCTTCATCATTTGGGATCTCAAAATGGGGACCCCGAACCCATGTCCACGTGATCTCCGGGGTCCCTGTACCCACAAACGGACTCCATCTCAGCAGGGCTGCTATGGATGGTGGGGCAGGTTGGGCTCTACCCAAGGGTTCCCTGCCAAGGGGATGAGTGACATCTGAAATCCAGTGCCATTCTCTCACTCAGGTATATTGGCCAAAGCAAGTCCCACCAACAGGTGTTTCTATTGCAGATCCAGAAATATTTGGGAATAGCTCTAAAGGGGATCCCATGGTTTAAAAAAAAAAAGTTTAACCTATATAAAGTAGTCAACGAGAATAATTTTCCACATCGGCACATTCCTTTTAACTGTGAGCGTCTCATTCCTACTATGAAATGGTGCATAATGCTTCATTCTGCGGTTGTATCATGGTTGGTTTATGCTTTCTTTTTAAGGGACACTTGGGTTGTTTTCAGTCTTTATACTATAGATAATGAGGTAACATTTTGTTTTTACATTTGAGAATGTACCTCTCTAGGATATGAAGAGAGCCCCCCACTTTACAGTAAGGTGAAAGCTGGCCAGGCATCATCACTTTCAGGACATTTTGTGAACCGATTAGAGAACAGCCATCCTGAAGAGAGGCCGGGGGCTGTGGGAGAACACAGGGCCTGAGCATTTCCTGATCTGAGGGCAGAAGCCACGCGATACTACATAAAGTGGTAGAAGCATTAAACTAGATGCCGTGGTGGAGTTGCTGTTGTGGCTCAGCAGACATGAATCCGACTAGGAACCATGAGGTTGCAGGTTCGATCCCTGGCCTTGCTCAGTGGGTTAAGGATCCGGCGTTGCCCTGAGCTGTGGTGCAGGTCGCAGATGCGGCTCAGTCTGGCTTTGCTGTGGCTGTGGTGTAGGCCGGAGGCTATAGCTCTGATTTTGACCCCTAGCCTGGGAACCTCTCTATGCCTCAGGGTGCGGCCCTAAAAAAAAAAAAAAAAAAAAAGGTGTTGTAGTGGTTTGCCGGAGGCCAGTGGCCAGTGTGGACTCGTTCTGAGAGTGCGAGGGGCTAGGAGGCTGAGGTCATGAATGCCCAACCTTCTTCAGGATTTCCCTCCAGGAATCCCCGTCAGGCTCTCCCTGGAAGGATGGGGGACATCTCGAGACATGGGCTGCAGGACGGGAATGGCAGGCCCTGCTGAAACTCCTCAGAGACCATTCTCCCCCACAGAACCAGGGGCTCCATGTGCAGGGGGATGTGCAATGCCAGAGGCCACTCTACCCAGCTCAACTGCCAGGTCTTTCCTAGGGGAAGAAACCATCAAACTTAATTTGCAAGAATGTTCTCTTCAAAGACACAGACTGGGAGTTCCCGTCATGGCGCAGTGGAAATGAATCTGACTAGGAACCATAAGGTTGCAGGTTCGATCCCTGGCCTTGCTCTGTGGCCGTGAGCTGTGGTGTAGGTCACAGATGTGGCTCGGATCTGATGCTGCTGTGGCTCTGGTGTAGGCCGGCAGCTACAGCTCCAATTAGACCCCTAGCCTGGGAACCTCCATGTGCCGCAGGTATGGCCCTAAAAGACAAAGAGACAAAAACCAAAACACAGTCAGACTGAAGACACTGGAGGCTATTCACTGCTGCAAGAGAAAGGAGTCAGGTGGAGGGATAAATAGCAGAGGAGGGACAGAAACCATCACTAAGGCTGCATCCCAAGGTACGGTGTTCAAGGCATATCGTAGAGACTGAGACGCCAATAGAAAAATGAGGGATTTCTCCCTTCCTCCACACCCTACACCATGCCAGCCTCCGGTAACAATGATAATAAGTAAATACTAGCCAGCCTACCCATGGGGCAGCTCAGGAGGCATAAGACCAAAGACAAAGAGAAAAATCTTGAAATAAGTGGCAGATAGAAAAAAAACAACCCACGCCACCCAACCTACAGCGGGACAAGGATATGGCAGTTTCCTCCAAAACCATACAAGCAAGAAGACAGGGGAGTAACGCCTTTAAAGTGTTGAAAGAAAAAAAAAACAAAACAAAACCTGTCCACCTAGAATTCGATTTCCAGTGAAAATACGCTTCAAAAGTGAAGGAGGAATGGAGACTTCCTCAAACAAAAGCTGAGGGAATTCACTGCCAGCAGGCCCACTATACAAAACATGTTGAAAGAGGTTCTTGAGGCAGAAGCGGTATTATTAAGGTGAGAAACTCAGATCTGCCCAAGAAAGTGAAGAGTATTGGAAGCGGGAGAAAGGTAAAATATGTTTTTCTCATTTGTAATTGCTCTGAAAAATAACCGATTGTATAACATAATAACAACAATGATGTATTGGTGGTTATAACATATGTAACTATGAAGTGACATTATAATATTATGATAAAATACTGTTATGATAAAAGATGGGACTCAGATTATTTTAAAATCTGTAAGCTCTAAGGAAACTACAAGAAAAGTTAAAAAGAAGTATAAATAAGTTAATAGAGAAGATGAAACTGAATCATAAAAGTGCTTAATTAAAACCAGAGAAGGCAAAAAAAAGAGGAAATAGAAACAAAGACTATTAAAAAAAAAAACAGCTAGAAAGTGATCTAAATACATGGTTAAAAGGCAAACATAATCAGATAGGATTTTAAAAATCAAGTCTCAACTATGTTCTTTCTATAATAAACACACTTTAAGTATAAAGACATGAATAGGTTAAAAGAAAAGGGATGAAGAGAATATACCTTGAGAACATTAACTGAAAGCAAGCACAACTAGTTATATTAATTTTGGATCAAGTGGACTCTAGAATAAAGATTATCCGGGATAGAAGGAGATATTACATAAAGATATTACATTAAATAAAGAGGTCAGTTCTCCAAAAAGCTATAACATAAAACCTGTATGAACCTAAGAACAGAGATTGAAAATACATAAAGCGGAGTTCCCATCGTGGCGCAGTGGTCAACGAATCCGACTAGGAACCATGAGGTTGCGGGTTCAGTCCCTGCCCTTGCTCAGTGGGTTAAGGATGCAGCGTTGCCGTGAGCTGTGGTGTAGGTTGCAGACGCGGCTCGGATACCACGTTGCTGTGGCTCTGGCGTAGGCCAGTGGCTACAGCTCCGATTCAACCCCTAGCCTGGGAACCTCCATATGCCGAGGGAGCGGCCCAAGAAATAGCCACAACAACAACAACAACAACAACAACAGACAAAAAAAAAAAAGAAAATACATAAAGCAAAAATCGGTATATCTGAAATAAGAAGTAGCAAATCTACAATCATAGCTGGAGACCTCAACACTTCCCTCTCACTAATTGCTAGAACCAGTAGGCCAAAGCTAGATACAGGAAGAACATGATTGATTAGCTTGACCTTATTGACATTCAGAGAACATTTTATTCAACAACGGCAGAACACGCATTCATCTCAAGGGCACACGGACCATTCGAGACAGGCCATATTCCGGGTATGAACTAAACCTTAACAAATTTAAGAGAGTAGAAACCATGCAATATGTATTCTTATATTTCGAAAGTTAAATTAGAAATCAATAACAAAAAGATACTGGGAAAGGCCCACATAATTTAGAAATTAATACACTTCTAAATAGCCCATCAAGTCAAAAAGTCTCAAAGGGAACTAAAACATATTTTGCAGTAAATGAAAATGAGGAGTTCCCACTGTGGTGCAGCAGGTGAAGGATCTGGCAGTGTCTCTGCAGTGGCATGAGTTCAAGCCTTGGCCCAGCACAGTGAGTTAAGGATCTGTGTTGTTGCAGTGCGGCTTAGGTTGAAGCTGCAGCTCAGAGTCAATCCCAGGGATTTCCATCTGCCTCAGGTGCAGCCAAAAGAGAAAAAAAAAAAAATGAAAGTCCAACCTACCAAAATTCATAGCAGCAAAATTTGAGGAGCTATTAAAAATGTAAATGCAGCACTTAAAAAAATGAAATTGCAGTGTGCTTTGTTTTTCCCCCTTTTTTGGCTGCCCTTAGGCGTATCGAGTTCTTGGGCCAGGGCTCAGATCTGAGCTGCACTGTGACCTATGCCGCCACTACGGCATCACCAGATCCTTTAACTCACTGCCAGGTCTGGAGACTGAGCCTGCGTTCTGGCCCTGCAGAGATGCCGTCGGTCCCCGTTGGGCCACAGCGGGAACTCCCTTTTTCTAGGTGCATCTTTTCAGTCAAGGTCTGGGTTGAAACCACGATTGTGAAGGTTGAGGAGGAAGAGGAAGGTGAGGGCGTGGAGGTGTTTGGACTAACTTTGCTACCAAGGTCGGTGGTTAACAGGAAGGAGAAAGCCAGTGGCCGGCGTTAAGGAGCCATAATTTATGGATGGTCTTCCTGTAGAGCAAAAAACAACCGGGGAAGTGAGGTGGGAGGAGGTAGGAGGAGACAGAGGAGAGAGATGCTCTTGCCAAGAGATGCGAGAAATGGAGGGGAGGGTGGGTGTGGAGACAGAGAAACTGATGGAGAGGGGATGGAATTTAAAGGCGTTTCCTCTGTGTGCTTCCAATCTCCCTGCAGCAGATGAGGTCATCAGCCGAGTGCAGTTTAGACTAGTGTGTCTGGGGCCTCCAGGAAATGGAAACAGTTGGAGCGGAGGCTCTGGGAAATGCAGCAGGGCATCAGCAGGAGCAGCAGGGAGAAGCCAAGTGGGCGGACAGTCAGAGCATCCACACAGCTCTCCCCAGGACCGCTCAGGACTGACGCTCAGGAAAGATGGGAAGGAGGCTGGGGCATGGCCAGGGTGCGGACAGCGAGGAGAGGGGGGGTGCAGCAGGGCCTCAGGCCAGGAGGAGGCACACTTGGGTGTCGGGACCCAGATGACAAAATAGGGCAAATTTGGCTTTTGTAAGCCCTGAGCTCTGCCTTCTGCTTGGATGGCCTGCCTTCTGCCTTCTTATTTTAGGGTTTCTCTCTACGGCCTCCCCACAATCTCTTTGGCACACACACCCACACCCACCCACTCACCATGGCAGCCAGCCTCATTAGCCCCTCTTCCTCATACTTGGGGCCTCCTGGGTTCCAGGTGTAGACCCTCATCCCTGGATCCCTACATCAAGCGTGAGCCCCCTGTGCTCTTGAACTTCTCAGCAAGGCACCTGGGTTCTCCACTGGCCCTGCCCAAGAATGTTCTGACACCTTCTCGTCACCCATACCCTGCCCACAGAGCTGTTCAGATGGACAGCATCTTGAGCATCCTGGTACCAGACCCTTTGCTGGGCACGAGGGGCGCAGAGATGGATCAGCTCGAGCTGCTGCCTCAGGCGGTCACTCTATCTCCTCCGAGCAAATGATGCCAAGACACCAGATTCCACCACAGCAGACGTCTGCCAAGAGCAGCCCTTGAGGTGAGCCCTAGAGCACAGCAGGAAGGAACCAGAGGAGCGGAAGGAACCCCAGGAGCACAGGCTCGGCGTCCAGACAAACCTGCAATGTGGGGTCACCAAGATCAGGCTCATGTGTGCTTTGCTGGTGAGCTGGGCTCTGGTCCTGCCGTTGCTAAGCTGCAACCAAGTGTGGTTTCCACAGGGTCTTGGATGCCGGCTGGGCTCTTGGGGCTGCTCAGCCATGCAGGTCCTAAGCCTTCAGGGTGCATGTTTTGCTCTGGGTCCCAGCCTGTAGAAAACATCTCCCCTTTGCCCAACGCTGTCATTCCTGCCAAGGTCTACTGAACATGGGGGTGGGGTAGGGGGACACTGGTGTCCCTTGATCTGTGTTTAACGCAGGGCATTTCCCAGCTGAGTTGCTCGCTTTCCCTGGGTGTCAGTTTCTTCTCCCTCCAGGGAGGGAGGCCAAGAAGCACCCCCAGCCCAGGTGCCTGCAACCCAAGGCTGCCCTGCCTCGCCTCTCCTCCCTTCCCTCTGCTGAAGCTGTGCCATTTATCCTAATCCTCTCCAGCAGGACCCATTGTGCGCCTGCTTCATCATATGCTAATAATGTAATTATGTGCTTTATAGGATCAGGTCAGCGGAAGACCAGCCAGGCCAGGAAATAAATCAGAGCTGGGCGTTTCAGGGAGAAGTCCAAACGTCTCTGCAGTAGGGCCTCTCTGGGCTCCCAGCCCGGGGCGTGAGGCCTCCTATCTGGACCAGGAGAGGGAATTTGGTGCAGCTGCCCGGCTGTTAAATTGAGGGAAAGGCACATGTGGACAGGCCCAGCCCTTCCACACCAGCAGCCCCGGGGCCCGGCCACCAACTGCTTGGGAAAGCAAGAGTCAGCCTCTAAGGGGGCAATTCTTGGTTTTCTGGGGCCTTCTCCTGTCCCAAGGTGGCCCAGTTCTTTGTCTGGTGTGATCCTCAAACTCATGTTAAAAAGAGTGGAGAGGAGCTCCCACTGTGGCTCAGTAGGCTATGAACCTGACTAGTATCCATGAGGATGCAGGTTCGATCCCTGGCCTTGCTCAGTGGGTTAAAGATCTGGCATTGCCACGAGCTGCTACATAAGTCCCAGATGCAGCTCAGACCTGGGGTTGCTGTGGCTGTGGTGTAGGCTGGTGGCTGCAGCTCCAATTCAACCTCTAACCCAGGAACTTCCCTATGCCTCAGGTATAGCCATAAAACAGCGGAGAAGCTCATTAACTTGCTAGTTAGGCTACCAACTAGCTCCTTAGTGCTTGACTAAGAGAACCTGGTCTACTGAGCCCGGAGAGAAGTGGTTTTCCTCCCAGTCAATGCCTCCTGAGATAACTGGCTGCTATTCTGGTTCCTTTGGAGCTGAGGGATGGAGGGAGGCAGCATGGATCTCAGGCCTGAGCAAGTTCAGGTGCTTTAAGGGGGCTTTTGCGATGGCGATGGCGAGTAATTTGACTCCTGCGACAACACTTGGAAGTAGATACCCTTCCTCCCATTTGACTGGTGAGCAAACAGAAGCACATGTCAGTCACGAGGTTGAATGAGCAGTGGTTGGCCCATCTTGCCTTCTACCTGCTGCAGCGCATCTCCCACCCTCCCCTGGAATCTCCTCAACTGCAGTGGCCCGAGTGGACCCATCTCCACTCTGAGCGGGAGGGAAGGCCCTGGAAGAAGGAGGTGGGTTACTGTCGCAGGGTGGTCATTCACCCCTGGCCCTGGGTCTTCTGCCCCTGACTTGCAAGATGCATGGGGAACCCCTCCCTCCCAACTGTGGGAAAGACTTGCTTATGGAAACAAACCACTTCCTCTAAAAGTGAGGGGCTGGACTTAAAAGGAAAGTGTTCTTTAGGGGATAGTTTAGGATTATGAAAAGAAGTGAAAGTGGGCCGTGAGGAAAAAAAAATTCTTAGGAGTTCCCGTCGTGGCACAGTGGTTGATGAATCCGACTAGGAACCATGAGGTTGCGGGTTCGATCCCTGGCCTTGCTCAGTGGGTTAACGATCCGGCGTTGCTGTGAGCTGTGGTGTAGGTCACAAACGCGGCTTAGATCCCGAGTTGCTGTGGCTCTGGCATAGGCTGGCAGCTACAGCTGCAATTAGAGCCCTAGCCTGGGAACCTCCATATGCCATGGGAGCGGCCCAAGAAATAGCAAAAAGACCAAAAAAAAAAAAAAAATTCTTAGAAAGAATTCTAGGGACACACTTTTTTTTTTTTTTTGAAAGTTCAGAGGCCAGGGGTCAAATCTGCACCACAGCAACACTGGATCCTTAACCTGCTGAGGCACTGGGGAACTCTGGGACACATAGTTTTGGAAGGCGTGGGCCTGCTGTGTGCTCCTTTGTCTGGCAAAGGAATAAAGCTGTGTTCTTTTCTCCTTCACATCCCCCATCAAAAAAAGAAAGAATTCCAAGAATTAAGGAAGATCGAGGAATCAGGTTGGGATTGGGCCTCCAGGGGCACCCTCGTGAGGGCAATTCCTAGCTTGTCCACTAAAGGCTACTCTCCTCAGCACCCCCCCCGCCCCCAGTTACCCTGAGAATTCAACTCTGGGAGCAGCTCCAGAGAGATGCCAAGCCACTAGTTTTTAGCCAACAACTCCTGCGTTGAAAAGGGGAGTAACAGGAGGAAAAGGGGGAGAAAGAAGATGGGGGAAGGCAAGGGGGAGGAAGCAGAACCACGTGAAGCTGCCCAGGGCTGAGGAAGAGTCAGACCCCACTGACCGGGGCCCCTCACTTTCCTGTCTCCACTGGCAGGATGCACCTTCCAAGGCAGGGACCATGAGCTCAGGGTTTGTTCATGGAAATCCACAAGGAGAGTGAATGAGGCTTGCCAGAGGCCCCCTGGCCTCACTTTCTGGAAGCTCTCACTCCCAGGACCCCTTTCCCTTCCAAGAAACTCCCAGGACCTGGATTTAATTAAATTTGAAGGAAGTAAAACACTTTTTAACCATCTGCAAGACTGGAAGTCTATTTTTTTTTTGCTTTTTATTTGTTTGCTTGTTTTTTGTTTTTCTTTTTAGGGCTGCACCCACAGCATATGGAAGTTCCCAGGCGAGGGGTGGAATTGAAACTGCAGCTGCCAGCCTAAACCACAGCCACAGCAATGCTGGATCCTTAACCCACTGAGTGAGGCCAGGGATTGAACCTACATCCTCATGGACACTAGTCAGGTTTATTACGACTGAGCCGCAATGGGAACTCCCAAGATTGGAACTCTCAAAAGGCCCGTGTCAGTGGTTCTCAAAACACAGCCCTGCAGCTAACTTCAGTATCAGAGGACTAGAAAGCAATCCTTCAAGAGTTTACCCCCAGTCTGCTGATGCCCAGCTGAAGTGCCCTTGTCCTGGAGAAGCAAAGACAGACCAACCTTTCCTGAGCTCATTGCAAGTGCCAGGGATGGTGGCAGAGACCTCATAAGGTACCTGTTTGACAGAGGAAGAAAGTGAAGTGCAGTCGGTACTCAAGCCGCAGTATATTGGCTTAAACACAAAACCTGAAGCTGATGGACAACCTGGAGTGATGCTTGTGACACACCTGTCTCTCTTCTGATAAAGAAGTAGCCTGTCCTAGCAAGCTGTCCTTTTCTCAGTAAAGGGACGGCTTGCTCCAGCAGGTCATTATCAGGAATGAGGAGCGTTTTAGACCCCCAGGTAATCAGTGAAGCCCCTGCCGCCACCTTTTCCCTTGCTCTCTGGCAATAAAAAGCAGCAGCCAACTTCCACCGGGGTCAGCTCTTCCTGACCATCAGGAAGTCGTCCTGCTGCACTAGCAGCATTTCTCTCAATAAACCCTTCTTTCTCTTCACCTCACTATGAGTCTGGAAATTCTTTTTCCAACCTGCACTAGGACCACAACATGAAGGTCAGAGAATTTAAATGACTTGCCCAAGACTGCACTGGTAGGAGCTAACAGGGCTGGCATATGTGAACCCAGATCTGTCTCCCTCTCTTCGGGCCCCAAGCTTCTCTGGAGAAGCCACCATCCTTAGGGGAATCTGCCCCGAGGGGAAATCGAGTCCTGGAGGAGGTTGGTCAGCAGAGGCAGTGTTTAAAGTCCTTAAGTTCTTTTGAGTAGAGCAGCAGTTGGCATGTCTTTGCACTCTGAAAAATTACTGTGGGCCTCAAAAAGCTTTTGTTTCTGTGTGTGTGATATCCAGTGATATTTACCGTATCAGAAACCAGAGCAGAGAAATTCTTAAAATGCTAATTCATCTTAAACAACAAAGAACCTGCTGCACATTAACAAATATAATGTGCTTGGGGAAAAAAGCAACCTAGAGTTTTTTTGGGGGGGTGGGCACACCTGCGGAATGTGGAAGTTCCCAAGCCAGGGATTGAACTCATGCAGTACTTTGCAACCTGTGCAACAGCTGCAGCAATGCCAGATCCTTAATCTGATGTGCCATATGGGAACTTGAAATGATTTTTTTAAAAATAGTGAGAAAAAGGCAATATTTTACATGTTTGCAAATCTCTCCACCACCTGGCTTCATAGAAAACAGCTGGATTCTTATAGCTGCTTTGAACATGTAGCTTCTGGAAAACTCCCCTGTAGGCTTATGAGAGAATGAGAGGGCAAGCACATTTGCATTACTGCCAAGTAATTGTGATCTTGCAGGCCCCTTGAAATATCCTCAGGGAGCACAGAGGTCCCTGGGACACGCTTTGAGCATGGCGGGACTGGGGGAAGCTGAGGAGTCTTCTCGAGTGCTTTGAGGGGCTCCTTTGTAGAATCCAACTTTAATAAATAAATGCTGGGTGATGGTCCCCAGTCTGGTTTCTGCCAGATTTTCCTCTTGAGACTGAGAGATGGGCTGGAGGTGAGAGGGAGAGGAGGCAGGCTGGAGTGGGTGACAGAACGTGGTGTTGGAATTGTGAGCTAAGTCATGGGTCACCGCTAACAAGGAGTGAGTGGTGGGCCGCTTGCTGGGGTCACTGCAGACCCTTCAAGGGATGCTGTCCCTGGAGGCAGGATGCCCTGCCCAGGCCTGCTGCCCCTGGCCAGCACAGTCTGCAACTCAGCTCTGGCCTAAAGTCCACCAGGAGGCAGGTGTGTGTGGTGGAATGCCGCCTCTAGAATATTCAAGCTGAGGGGGGACCCATAGGGGTGCCTCCACCTGCTGAGCTGTGGGACTTGATTTTCCAGTGGGGAGGATCCCTCAGGGAAAACCACTTCTCTGCAGCAACTCAGATGAGAGAGGGGTCACTAGCCAGGACTGAGAGTGACTACATCATATAGCAAGGTGACCTGCTCCTTAGATGCCTTTTTCCCATCTTTATATTTTAAGAGCCTCTCTGGGGACAAAATGTCATTTCCACACCCAGTCACATCCAGTATATCGCTGTAGCAGTGAACAAAGAGGAACTTGCAAGTGACCCACAGTGGGGGTCCTTCCACCCTGTGTCCGCATGGCTCCCATCACCAGGTGCAGCCCGGAGCCCTGTCTTCCTTCCCTGCTCCCACGGATCCCTGGCCATGTCCCTTCTGCCAATGCTGGGGACACAGGAACAACTCACGGTCCTCGCCCTTGCAAAGCCCGTTATACCAGTGAGGAGAGGCAGTGAAGGAGCCCACGTGGGCAGGGTGTGGTAATGATTGCCGAGGGGTAGGCATGATGTAAGAGGAAGCAGACAAGGCTGGCACTTAACCAGCCCTGAGAACCGGGGAGACGTGGTGCCATGGAGAGCTCACAGCCACCCCCCCCCCCCCCAGGATGTGAAGCCTTGGGGGATGGAAGTGGCCAGAGGGGGTGAGAAACGGGGCAGGGGGGGGGCAGGGGTGTCACTCGCCCTCACTCTCAAGGACCCAAGGGCAGCTGGCTCAGGGCTGTGGGATTATAACATCTGCAGAATTATTTGAACAGCCACAAAGGTGTGTCTGCCCCACCTGTGGGACTTCAAGGCTTGTCCAGGGAGGTAAAACTCAAAGCCTCTGGCCAAGACCAGAATCACTAGATTCTTATCATGGTCCCACCCCTCTCATTGCTCCTCCCCAACCTGGCCTACTCCTACCTGCCGCTACTAGGAAAGGTGTGTGGCTCACTCCTCAGCCACCTCTATAGGACTTTATACATCCCCAGCCAGCCAGCAAGTGTAACCATCGGTAGGTCAACAGGTGTATCTTGAGACCTCTGCTCTCCCTGGGCAATAAAAACAGACATGACCACGTGCTCACTGACTGCGGCTCTTCCCCGGTTATCAGATTATCAGGAAGTCGTCCCGCTGTCCTTGCAGCATCCATCTCTCATCTCAATAAACTCTTCTTTCTTTTCACCCCCATACGAGTACGGAAATACTTTTTTTTTCTTTTTCTTTTTTTTTGGTCTTTTTGCCTTTTCTAGGGTCACTATCGAGGCATATGGAGGTTCCCAGGCTAGGGCTCTAATTGGAGCTGTAGCCACAGGCCTACGCCAGAGCCACAGCAACTCGGGATTCGAGCCGCGTCTGCGACCTACACCACAGCTCACAGCAACACTGGATCCTTAACCCACTGAGCAAGGCCTGGGATTGAACCCACAACCTTGTGGTTCCTAGTTGGATTAACTACTGCACCACGATGGCAACTCCAGAGTCCGGAAATTCTTTTTCCAACTCTGGTGCACAGACCACGACACCACCCCTGGGGGAGGTGCCTGCCTGCCTCTTGCTCCTGGTAAGGTAGGGATTCTCCCTGGACTAGATTGGGCTAACGGGGAGCTAGCTCCAAGGAAGAGGAGATGAGGGGAGAGACAAGAGGAGGAGGGAGCTGGATGCGAATGGAAGGTTGACCAGCGCTAGGCAATTGCATCCGGGTTGAGCCTTGAGGGGCTCGTTATGTTCCTGAGCTGAGCGATGCCCCTGCTCTCTGGGGGCCTGGATGCAAGCCTCCCTCAGGGGCTTCCAGAGCCAGGGCAGGAGAACTTCCCTGTCTGGGTTCCCATGCCAGAGCCTGCTTTCTCTCCCCACCCCTACCCCCACCCCGGGCACCTCCCTCTCTTCCAGCAAAGATGATGGGAAACTCCCAGTCACCTGGGATGCAGCCCTCTCTGTCACAGGGGATTTGTTCCATTGTTTTTCGATATCAGTCTCTAGAAAATCTTAATTAAAAAAAAAATCTCGAGTTCCCGTTATGGCTCAGTGGTAACAAACCCAACTAGTTAGTATCCATGAGGATGCAGGTTCAATCCCTGGCCTTGCTCAGTGGGTTAAGGAACTGGCATTGCTGTGAGTTGTGCTGTAGGTCGCAGACTTGGCTTGGATCCCCCGTTGCTGTGGCTGTGGTCTGATGGGACCCCCTAGCCTGGGAAGTTCCATATGCCATGGGTGTGCCCCTAAAAAAAAAAAGGAAAAAAAATCTTTTAAAGGTGCCGATGAAACACGCTTCGGTTTACCCTTTAACCGAAAAAAAAGTCTGCATTAAGAGGCTCACAGGTGACATGTTGAGAGAATAAAAGCCCTCAGATCCTGGCCATCACATGGCATCGACACTGAAATTCAAGGGCAGGCTGAATGTAGCAGAGGGCTGGGGGCTTGCAGACCATCGGCAGAGCCAGAAGGCAAACCAGAGACTGCGGGAGTCACGCTGTCCTCCCCATTCCACTTATGGAGGTTCAGTGAGAAGTCCCGGGGCTGGGTGATAGACGGTGCAGGACTGGGAGCAGATCCAGTGGCTGAGGGCAGCGCCGTCTCTGAGCAACACCGGGGGTCCCTGGTGCCCTTAAAATTCTCCACATATTTGCTGGGGGTTGTGAAACCGAGCAGGGGCCTCAGGGGCTCCTGGGCAGGGAAGTCTTTTGGTGTCCGCCCCCCTGCTACTTCTTGTAAGGATTAGGCTTCAGCCTCCCTGACCTTCCCGGAGCTCCACAGGGTTGCTGATCAGGGAAGGGAGGGGATGCAGAGACCAGGGAGGAGCAGCCAGAAACAGCAGGGCAATCTTGGGGCAGGTCCTGCGTCAGCCTTAGGGGACAGACCTCTCTGAGCGCTTCTGCAGAACTAAAACCCCAACAAGTGGAAGCTGTTACCTACTTGACGAATTCTTCACTTCAGCGAAAAGGTTACAGTTTGAGAACCACAGATGCTCAGCAGGAGACAACCCCCCAACCCGGGCCAGATTAAAGGAACACAGGCCCTGATCCTTATCAGCTACCCCCGCCCCCTTGAACCCTTGCTATAAAACTCCTCCCCAGATCCTCCTGGGTGGGACACATAGTTTTTGAAGGCTTGAGCCTGCTGTGTCCCCTCTTTGGCTGGCAAAGCAATAAAGCCATTTTTTTTCCCCTTCACCCCAAATTCTGTCTCTGAGATTCACTTTGGTGCCCATGCACAGAGGCAAAGTTACAACAGCCCTTGGGCCTGACAGAGGACCTGCTGGCCTGATACTTCAAGGCAAGTTAGGGCTTCAGGGCGGCTCTGAGTCTAGACAAAGGGAGTCCCAGCCCAAGGTCTCTGCCTTCAGTGTCCGTGATGAGTCCTCAGTAGAAAGAGCACGACACGTGCTGGACTAGCGAGCAGGGCTGTCACTCACGGCCGACCCCCGCTCCTGGCTCTGCTCCACACACTCAGACTCTCTACCAGCTCCGAACGCCGGGCGCACTTCACCGCATTTAATTCTTCCACCAACCCCATTTCGAAGCTTTGCAAACTGAGGCACATGAAGTGGCTACAAGACCTCAGATCCCACATCAGCTCAGAGGGTGGAGCTGGAGTTTCATTCCATATTTGGCCCTGTTTTTTTCTTTGTTTTAATTGAAGTATAGTTGGTTTACAACACTGTTTCAGGTGTGAAGCAAAGTGATTCAGATTTTATATATGCATAAAATCTGTCTATATATATATTTATATATCTCATGTTTTATATAATTTTATATATTTAAAAATATAAGCTTGTATTAATATATGTTAAAATATGTTAATATATTAAAGTTATATATTATATATTACATATATTAAAATATGTTACATATTTTATAACATTTTATATATATTATATATATGCTTCTTTTTTCAGATTCTTTTCCATTATAGGCTATTATAAGATATTGAAAATATAGTTCCCTGTGCTGGATATGGTTCCCTTGTGGCTTATCTATGACATATATAAAATAGCATGTATCTGTTAATCCTTTACTCCTAATTTCTCCCTCTCCCGCCCCTTTGGTAACCATAAGTTTGTTTTCTGTGTCTGTGAGTCTGTTTTGTAAATAACTCCACCTGTATTCATTTTTACATTCCACATATACTTATTTTTGTGTCCACATCCGCAGCATGTGGAAGTTCCCAGGCCAGGGGTGAAACCTGTGCCCCAGCAGCAACCAAGCTGCTGCAGTGACACCACCAGATCCTTAACCTGTTTGTACCACCAGGCAACTCCTAAATTCCACGTGTAGGTGATATCCAAGGCCCTGCTTTGAATGACTGCGCTTTTTAAGCCCCTCCCAATGTATGAAGTTGACTCCTGTACAGACTCTTTGGGGTGCCACGTGCCATGGGAACCTTGAGACCATTTAGAACTTTCTCACCATTGTAGCCTCATCCGTCAGGGTCCATCAGGAAGCAGACATCACAGCAGGATTAGAGGAGCTCCTGCTGTGGTGCAACAGGATCGGCGGCATCTTAGGAGCCGCTGGGACACAGGTTCATTCTCCGGCCTGGCACAGTGGGTTAGGGATCCAGTATTGCCACAGCTGTTGCTGGGTAGCTCCTGTGGCTCTCTGATCCCTGGCCTGGGAGCTCCATATGCCACGGGGCAGCCAAAAATGACCAAAAGAAAAAAGAGAGAGAGAGAGACAGTATTAGACATGCAGGTGACAGGGGAACAGCCCAGGAGGGAAAGGAGGAAGGAAGCAGCACAGTCTGGGAAAGGGGTGACATGGTGACATGCGTCTGACCCCGAGAACGAAGGAAAAAGGAAGGAAGGTCTGGGGCTGTGTGCGGTGCTAACGCAGCTCTGGCAAGGCTGAGGTGGAGGCCCAGCCAGAGCGCCAAGCTTCCCAGGAGCGGGCTTTCCCAAATGTCCCTGGGGAGCTCAGTGCAAAGGTAGCGATCGCCTATCTCAGAGCAGAGCAGCTGGGGCCCCCCGTGGAGCTCTGGAGGCGCATTTTCATGGCCACCACGTAGCAGTGTCTTCACTGGTCAGAACCAAAGGCCCCTTGGGTTTGACTTACAAGCACACAGATATCTACCAAGGAAATGCTGCTGGGCTCCTTTGCTTTCAAGCTTCCATCAGACGGAAACAGGCCCTCGGAAACAGGCCCTCGGAAGCTGCTCTCAAAAAGAGGGCAGTCCTCCTGGGGAGGATGCTGGGGGCTGTCACACTGCCAGGCAGGTGAGGAGGAGAAAGAGATGGAGGTGGGGCCCGCCACAGACACGGAGAGAAAACACCAGTCATCAGAGACAAGAATCGAACACCTTGCCCAAGCGATGGGGCCATGAGGAGGTAGGAAGGGAATCCAGGCCGATGGATAAGCTGAGCCAGTCTCCAGGAGGAGGACTGGAGGGCCTGCAATGGGTTGGACAAAAACAGGGCTGAGATGCCAGGACAAAGCAGGAGTGAGAGGCAGGGTGGGCTTTGCAGAGAGACACCCCAGGACGCCCAAACCTGGCCATGGAATGTTATTCCAGCACATCGCTAGAGAGAAACTCCCATATGAGGTCCATATTGTGTGCTACCCTGACATTTGGGGGAAACAGAGGGCCCTCTGATGGTCTAATTGCAAGTTCTCCTCTCTGCTCCTGCAGACAAGACCCCCCCGTCGAAACACCCTCCTTATCAAAGTGACTAGGCACCATTCCTGCTTATCCTGAGTCGGGGGTTTCAGTTCCTTCCAACTCACGGAATTATTCCAACAAGCCAATCACACTTTCCTATGGGAACCAGGGGTCACCCCAGCCTCTTGATACTGCAAAGCCTGCCTTGGACGGCTTTTGACTCAGCTGCCCGGTGCAACCCCTGTGTGGCACTGTCTGCGGTGCGATGCCCTCTTCCTCCAGGCTAGGAGTGCATGTGGCCGAGAAACAGCTGTTGATCTCAGGTGCCCAGGGTTGGGTGTTCTATGTTTGATCACCTTCCTAAGTCCTCAGGCAGGAATTCCTCCCTCACAAGTGGGGATAAATAGGAGGTGATTAAAACAGGACTAGACCCCATCCGTGCCCTCAAGGAGTCCAGCTGGGAAGACAAGCCGTGAAAGATAAGCAAGTGTGAAGTGACATGAACAGACCAGACAAGAAAGCATTCATTCTACAAATGAGAAGTGAGCCCCTCCTATGTGGCAACCACGGCTCTAGGTCCTGGCGACACAAATATGAAGAAAACAAATTCCCTCCTCCCATAGAGCTTCTATTCTGTAAACTCTAAGTGGTAGGGAGACAGACAAGAGGGGTTAGGAAGAAAAAGAAGCCAAGTACAAGAGATGGAAGCCCCCAGTAGAGGTAGGGCTGCTATCTGTGTACCTAGGATGGTTGTGGAAGATCTGATGAGGAGACCAGAGTTCCTGTTGTGCTCCCTGGTAATGGACCTAACTAGTATCCATGAAGATGCGGGTTCAATCCCTGGCCTCGCTCAGTGGGTTAAGGATCTGGCATTGCTGTGCGCTGTGGTGTAGGTCACAGACATGGCTCAGATCTGGTGTTGCTGTGGCTGTGGTGTAGGCTGGCAGCTACAGCTCCGATTTGACCCCTAGCCTGGGAACCTCCATATGCCGTGGATGTACCCCAAAAGGCAAAAACTAAATAAATAAAAGTAAGGAGATATGCAAACAGGAACTTCAAGAACATGAGGCTGCAAGCCCCATGAGACTCTGAGGGAAAAGCATTCCCAGCAGAGGGAACAGCCAGGGCAAAGGCAGTGAGTCCGTGCAAGAGTGGATGAGGTCTCGCTGTTCACCAGGAACTTCCGGAGGAGGAGGACTTGAGCAGGAAGAGTGGGCAGCTTTTGACCAAAGGAAGCTTGTGAGAGCCCATGTGGGCCTCTTCCAATGGCCTCTTTGTGGGGTGTCCAGGAGCTCAGAGACCTGTTGAGGGGGTCGGGCAACCCCTGGACTTACACCTCAGATGGGAGTCTGAGAATTCTCTGCATCCCTACCCCTACCTCCCAGGCTGAGACATCAACAACATGTACCAGCTCG
This sequence comes from Phacochoerus africanus, assembly GCF_016906955.1. NCBI lineage: Eukaryota > Metazoa > Chordata > Mammalia > Artiodactyla > Suidae > Phacochoerus > Phacochoerus africanus. The sequence continues at coordinate 15,998,387 of NC_062548.1, forward strand.
GGACCTGACTCCTGGTTTCTCCAGCAGCAGGACAGATTGGGACCCACGTTGGGGGCACAGATGTTTGTCTCCACGTCCCCACCCAATTCTGTTGAGAATCAAAGGCCTCCTTCCCACTAACAGCGTGGGGTTCCCACAGCTCCACAAAGGAGCTCCCCACATCCCTCCTCCACAAGGGCACGGCCGGAGCCGCCTCCAAACCGTGGGGTTCTGTAGAGCCATCCTCTTCCACCATCTCTATTCCTTTAACAACTTCTGAGGTCTTACTCTGGCCACTGCACTGTGCTGGGTGCTGGGCAAGAAGAAATGAAAAGCCAGACGCTTGCACGTGATTGATCCAGCCCTCCAAGGCCCCACGCAATCCCAAGGCTTATGGCTCTTCAGGGTTTCTGGTGTTCACTGTGCTTATTTCAATGCCCTGCTCCATCCCTGGGAGCCCAGACCATGACCCCCAGCTGAGCCACTGCAATAGCTGCCCCCTAACACGAAGCAGGCAAAGCGGTGTGGACACATGGCCTACACACACACACACTCTCACACACACACACACACACACACACACACGTCCTTTCCCTGCAGAGGATTTCTGCCTTTCAGACCAGTCCCATTACCTCCTTTTACTTTCGGATTTTTTTTGCTTTTTAGGGATGCACCTGCAGCATATGGAGGTTCTCAGGCTAGGGGTGCAAGTGGAGCTACGGCTGCAGGCCTGCACCACAGCCACAGCCACGTCAGATCCGAGCCGCATCTGCGACTGACACCACAGCTCACGGCAAGGCCGGATCCTTAACACCTTGAGCGAGATCAGGGATTGAACCCACAACTTCATAATTCCTAGTTGGATTCGTTTCCACTGTGCCACAACAATATGTATACTGGTATATTACATATATATGTAATATATATGTTATATAGTAGTATATATCATTATATATTATAATTACATATTATATCATCACATAATATATAATTTAATTATATATTATATCCAATAATTATATATAATATACAATATATAAAATATAATTCTATATTAGATATTAAATTATATATATTTATATATGTAATTATATATTATATAGTTATAAAATTGTATATTGTATATAGCATCTAATTTACATATATTACATAATTATATACTATGTAATATCTAATTTATATATGTTATATAACTAAATTATATAATATATAATACATATATAATTTATATATTATATACTTATATATTATGTAGTTCTATATTTATATATAATTATATATTATATTATAATACATCATATAATATATATTTTAGATAATACATTAGCTATATAATTTATATATTATAAATATAAAATATACAAATATATTTTAATATATTATATATAATATGCCTAAGATATATCTGTACACAGTGAGGCATTTGCAGGTCAAATGGTGCAACATCTGGAATTGGCTTTAAATGTCTCATGCTCTCCCAAATTAGGAGGCATGCGGATGTGCAAAAATGTGTACAACTGTTGAAGCTGGGGTTTAATCATACTATTGTGTCCACGTTGGGGAATATTGGAAATTGTCCAAAATAAAAAGTTAAATAGATAAATAAAGCAAATTGGTAAATAATTATGAAGCAAATGCCCAGGTAACCACCATGTAGGTCAAGAAAGAGAAAATTTCCAGCTCACCCTCCTCCTTTCTCTTCTCACACCCTCACCAGATGTGACCATTAGCCTCATTTGGCAATAATCATTTCCAAGATTTCTTTACAGTTTTATCACCTAAACCGGACACATGCTGCCTGTTATTGAGCTGTGTACGTGGAATCACGTAGTATGTATTCTTTTGTGAAAAGAGAAAGACGTGAAAGTCTACAGAGAGAGAACATGGCTGAGCAGGAAGGGTTGAGTCTGTCCTTGTAGCAATGAGGAAACCAAGGCTCAGAGACGTGGAATTCCTATCTCCAGTTCCACACGAGGAAGAGGCTGGATGCCAGGTCTCACGTCATCAGGGCAGAGCCATTCTGCTTACCTAACAGTTTTGTTCCAGGTCAAATAGGACTGGGCAGAGGGCCATCGTAACAGCTTGCATCAGCTTCACCAGGACTTGAGACCACCAGGTGGATTTGCACATGTGGCAGCTTGTTCAAGGTGGATTTAGCTCAAGGGGGTGTTGTTTGTGACGGGTCCAAATATTTTCACAGAGAAGTGACAGAGAACACAATCCCCAGGGAGTAACTTCAAGCAAAGTATCATAGGAAGGAGAGTTAGTGTTTTACTTTACCAAAAAGTATGCTATATGTGACCCATGATGTAGGTAGGCTGCATAACGGCCCCCAAATTGTCCATGTGCTAATCCCTAGCATCTGTGGGTGCCACCTGACAAAGCAAAGCCTTTACAGGTCATTAAATTAAGGCCCTTAAGATGGGGAGGTTATCCTGGAGTATATGGTGGTCCCTAAATGCAATCACAAGTGTCCTTGTAAGAGGGAGGCAGAGGGCGATGACAGAAGAGAAGGAGGCAATGTGACCACAGAGGTAAAGACTGGAGGGATGGGGCCACAAGCCAAGGAGTGTCAACCCCCACCCACCTCTGCCCCTCCAACCCCGCATGACAAGAGGCCAGGAACGGATTCTTCCTCAGAGCCTGCAGAGAGAGCACAGACCTGCCCACATCTTGGTTTTGGCCCCGTGAAACTGATTTCAGACTTCTGGCCTCCAGAACTGGTGAAAGAAGAGATCTGTATTCAGCTACCAAATTGGTGGTGATCTGTTACAGCGGCCGTAGGAAAATAATTCAGATGTGTTTACTGAAGAGCTACAGTTCTAGGTACTTGGGATAAGAAAATAAATTAGACTGAGTCCCCGATGTCAAGATTTCTAAATAGTCTGATGGACGGAGCAGTGCATGGAGGAAGGCTTCCTGGAGGAGGTGATGCTTGAGCCCCATCTTAAAAGGATGCACAGGAGTTAGCCAGGGGAAGAGAAGGAAGTAGGAGCCAACAAGAAGAGGAGCGTCACCTACACAGTGAGGACTCCCAGAAGCCTGGGAAGGCCTGAGAACCACACTCAGAGGGCCGGCAAACAGGAATGATGTACGAAGTCACATTCTACTGTGACTCTGCGGAGACACAGCTGCCACTGGGTGATACTTGCCCCCCCCCACCCAATTGGTGATTGCATGAGAATCGACTCCTGTGACTCAGGAATCTGGCTTCAAAGTGCAGCTGCCACAGCGCGTGCAAAACGACCCCAGGTGTCCTCGGCTTCACATTTCTTTTTTGTTGTTGTTGTTGTTGTTGTTATTGCTGTTGCTATTTCTTGGGCCGCTCCCGCGGCGTATGGATGTTCCCAGGCTAGGGGTCCAATCGGAGCTGTAGCCACCGGCCTACGCCAGAGCCACAGCAACGCGGAATCTGAGCCGCGTCTGCAACCTACACCACAGCTCACGGCAACGCCGGATCGTTAACCCACTGAGCAAGGGCAGGGATCGAACCCGCAACCTCATGGTTCCTAGTCGGATTCGTTAACCACTGCGCCACGACGGGAACTCCGGCTTCACATTTCTAACTTCTGATCTGGCGTCCAGGCAGGTGCCTGAGGTCAACTGAGCTGGGCTGTTGGTCCCAGCCCAGCCGCGAGGGAGCCTGGGAAAGGGCGTCTCTGGGATGTTCAGCTGCTCTGTGAAAGGCGGGCTATGTGAAGAGGATTCAACATCAACTCTACTTCACTAAAATGTTTTTAAAAATAAAGAAATATCATGTCCCGAAACCAGGGGGCAAAAAAGAAGGCTTGGAAGAAGGACAGTTATCACTGTACCAGGAATGCAAATGAAGGTATGGATTTCAGGGGCTTTGCAGACCTCCTCCTCAGAGGGAACGTGCCTCCACCACTGAAGGAAATGAAGGAACTCCCGGCCATGACGATGTTATTAACTCCTAAGGAGAGCCCTCCACTTCCTTAGCGGAAGCTCTGGCCCTGCAATTTGAAAGCAGCCCTGCGCCCGTGCGTCATGGTTTCTGATCAGCGTGCGAGGAGGCTGGCCTGAACCACCGTCCGTGACACCAACAGCAGGTGTTTCCATCGCTGCTCCTCGGATCAGCCCCCTCTGACTTGTCGAGGCTTTTATACACCAACCCAGAAGACCACCACTCAGGTCTTTCTCCTGAGCGTTTCAGAAGGTTGAGCAAGACCAACCTGGGGGCTTCATCTTGCCTACCAGGGATGTGGGAGCCCCCCACCCGCTTTGCAGAGGGAGGCTCTCTCCGGAATGCACTCTTTTCTTGCTTCTCCTTCTGGGGGGATTTCCTCACATCCAGAGATTTTGGAGACTTCCATTTTTTTTTTTTTCCAGAAATCTCAAATGCATGCATTGTCGTCATTGTTATAATAAGCCATTTTGGTGGCTCAGCAAGGACCACAGAGTCCCTGCACGTAACACCACAACAGCCTTTTGAAGGTGTATATATTATTTATTTGCTTATTTGTTGTCTTTTTAGGGCTGCCCTTGTGGCCTACGGAAGTTCCCAGGCTAGCAGTCGAATCAGAGCTAGAGCTGCCAGCCTACACCACAGCCACAGCCACGCCAGATCTGAGCAGAATCTGCGACCTACACGACAGCTCTTGGCAACGCCGGATCCTTAACCTACTGAGTGAGGCCAGGGAATGAAACTACCTCCTCATGGATATGAGTTGGGTTCACGTCTGCTAAGCCATGATGGGAACTCCTGAAGGTGTATATAGTATAATTCATGTTTTTATTTTATTTTATTTTTTTGTCTTTTTGCCATTTCTTGGGCGGCTCTCGCGGCATATGGAGGTTCCCAGGCTAGGGGTCGAATCGGAGCCGTAGCCACCAGCCTACGCCAGAGCCACAGCAACGCGGGATCCGAGCCGCATCTGCGACCTACACCACAGCTCACAGCAACGCCGGATCTTTAACCCACTGAGCAAGGGCAGGAATCGAACCCGCAACCTCATGGTTCCTAGTCGGATTCGTTAACCACTGTGCCACCACGAGAACTCCTAATGCATGTTTTTATAGGTGGGGAGACTGAGCCAATGAGAGATGAAGTGATGTAGGTAGCAAGGGAGCCAGGATGTGGTCCAAAGCCATCCGCTACTCAGATGTGTTCCTCTCTCTCCCTGTTTACCCTCAGCTCTGGTCACTAATGATGACCTAATAGGGCTTCACACTGACATCCTGCTACAGTGTCCTAAAGAAAGCCTCTGGCAAGGTGTGAAGAAATGCAAGGGTTTGCAGCAATTGAAGATTCCAGTGAGACCCCAAACACCCTGCAAAATATGGACATTGGCTACATGGTGGGAAAAATAAACAAAAGCCAGTTCCAAGTTGGACTTGGGACAAAGTGACCATGCCTTCTAGGTCCCGAGGGGCAGAAATGCCCGTGGCTCCCATGAGCTGACTCCTGGACAGGATGGGTAGGTCAGCAGAGGTAGGAATGGGCACAGTCAAGGGCAAAAGCACTGTGCCAGCAGCACCAGGAGCACATGGGGGCTATACGCAGTCAAGCTGGGGGGGCTCAGTGCCATGGCCATGGGCAGAAGGCCTATTGGTGACCCCTCTTATGTGTACAAGTGGAGGCTGGGGTGCCCGGGGGTCACGTCTGCGCTCCTCTCCCCACTTTGTGCCAACTCGGGCTGCATCTCCACTGTGTCGCTCGCATTTATCTTGGCCCCTCTCCCACAGTGATCACCGCTTGACCCTCTCGGACATCAACATTAATGCTGTGGGGAGTGGTTATTAATAGCTCAGAGCTTTCACATAGCTAATTTAGGGGAGATAAATGGCTTTGTCGCTCCCATCTTCCCCAAATGAGAGAGAAAAGGAAAAAAAAAAAAAAGCAAAAAACATACAACAAAAACCTGCAGGTACCAAGAGAGAGGTTTCTGGATAGCAGCTTCTAACATGAGAATGATGCTGAAATTTCCCATTTATTTGGCGTGCTGTCAAGTCAAATCATTTACAGGCAAAAACAAACACATTACTGAATAAAAAAAAAAACAGATTATTTTAAAATGCTAACACTTGATATATATCTGGTAAAACTAATTGAGCTGAAAGAATGGGGAGGGGGGGATGTGATAATTTGTGCCTTTTAGAGGATGCTGGGCTGGAGGTTGATGGGCTCCCTGGGGGCTGGGAAGTGCCCATCCCGCTGACATCTTTCCCAACTTTGGTCTTTTCTCTGGCCAGTCAACTTATCGCGGCAACAAGCTGGGTACTTAAGGATACAGTGGGATACGAATTTTGGCATGTTAAACTGATCCTGATCCATTTCCTGCTGGTGCCCTGGGCTTGGCTATGGAGCCCCCTGTGCACGTGCCAGCAGAGAGACTATTTCCCTCATGGAAATAAATCAACATTCAGATGCTACATAAACCCATAAGTGACCCCACATGAGTCTGTGATGTTTCTTTAGAGTAGTGGCCGTCCTTTTCTTTCTGTTCACAGTTTGCTGTCATAGACACTGCAGACCACTTCACCCACTGGCTCCATCTGCATCCCCAGGGAAAAAAAAATTACTCACCGAAATGAGAGAAAGGTGGGCTATTGCTGGGGAGACACCAATAGGAAGCAAACAGTGCTGCAGTGTCGATGCGTTTCTGAAAGTCGAGAGGAATACAGCCAAATTCTAAACACAAGCCATGTTTGCTGGGTCCACAAGCAGAAATAGTAGCTGTCTCGTAACTTCGAGCATTTTCTGTACGACTGTGATGTGTTTCAGGGGACTCAGGTTAGAGATCAACCAGAGGAGCCTTTGCGAGACTTCTGTGGACAACCGGGTTCCAAGGGCATCCTGTGATCTGCGCAGCGTTCAAAGGCCATTAGCAGTCTACACAGCTTCAGGCTTAGTAATCACTTCTCTGGGGTCTCAGCTGCAAGTCTTGCGATGTGAGCCCCTGTTTCAAAATATGCCCACTCTGGGAGCGAATTCTGCCCGAGCGGATTAAAGGCGTGAGTGGTGGGACAAATCTCTTCCTCGATTAAAGCCACCTTATCCCTGCCTTTTCAAGATGACACTGCTAAGCCACTGTCATCGGCATGTAAACGAGGAGCTGTTTTCCCAGGAGTGGAGAGGGATTTTTTCCTTTTCTAGCCACACGTTCTGGCCTGCTGCTTCTGCAACAACCATCAGGCACCTGGCCAAGGTTGAGAGAACGGTCTGTGCCCCAGAGGCTGGGACTCAGCAAACTGGCTGAGGCTGAAAGTGATGCTGTGATCCCTTGAGCCAGCCAGGCTTATCAGCCCCCAGGGATGGAGGCAAAGACGGGGGTGGGGGGGGTCTTGTGTCCTTGGAGGGAAAACAGATGACCTTTGAACGGAGTGGGGATTAGGGATGCCCACCCTCTATGGAGTCAAAAATCTACATATAAGTTTTTCGGTTTTCTTTTTATGGCTACACCTGCAGCATATGGAAGTTCCCAGGCTAGTGGCTGAATCGGAGCTGCAGCTGCCAGCCCACGCCACAGAGCCACACTAGATCCCAGTTGCGTCTGTGACGGACACCACAGCTTGCGGCAACACCGGATCCTTAACCCACTGAGTGAGGCTAGGGATCGAGCCCGCATCCTCATGGATACTAGTCAGGTTCTTAACCCATTAACCACAATGGAACGCCTACATATTACTTTTTACTTCCCTCAAACGTAACTACTAATAACCTACTGTTGACTGGAAGCTTTACTGATACCACTTGATCAGCACATATTTCATATGTTATATATAAAAATATGCATATATTTTATATATTCATGACATACCTAATTACATTTTTTTCAGTATTTCTAGGCTACACAGTTCATTGTTTTTCCAAATGTTCACAGATCTCCAAAAGACATGTTCAATGCATTTATTGAAAAAAAAATCCATATATAACTGGACACATGCAGTTCAAACTCATGTTGCTCAAGGATCAACTGTACCCAGATGTACTGCATTGAGAGGCTCTCGAAAACATTCATTTTAACCATGGCATGCTCCATGCAGCTTTTAACCAATGGCCTCATCTTCCTGTTTAATAACGTTCTTAGCACCTTTTTGATGAGAATGCCAAAGGGATGGAGGAATAACAAGACACACGATGTGGCTGTGTGCCCCAAATAGTCAGCCCTTGAGAAATTTGAACTGGTAGATAACCAAATAAATAACTGAATTTGCATACACCCTCACACACCATGCCTCATTCTACAGAGGCGCTGAGGTCGCTTACAAGACTATAAACAGTGTGACAAGGAGGAGACAAAATTTTAAATTCTATTGTGGGAAAATACAGACGTAATAAAGGAATATGTCTGGTAGACACTGGAGAATGATACATGGTTCAATCAGACAAAAAGATAACGTAAAATTGAGGAGCATTTTCTGTCCACCAAAATAAATCAGAACTATGATTTATTACAAATATCACTGTTTTGATCCCATCCCCTTGAATCCTATTAATTCTTCAGACTAAACCAAAATTTTCTGGACCAGTGGGTCTACAATTTTTTTTTTTTTTCACATGGGGCATCTTAGAAAACACAAAGCAACAGCTTCAGCCTCCTATCTGTAATAATGCAGGAGTGGGTTTGGGCAGGAGTTTCTTGTAGCTTTCCTCCATGTGAACAGAGCCGCTATTTAGGAAAGGCGCTTTTGTTGCAGGAGCTAGACAATATGTATTTCTCCAATGGTTGGGTCTTATGTCCTCAGGTACATTTGGTATACTCAGTGCAGGTCAGAATTATCTGCTAACTTGTCTAAAAAATACAGACACTTAGATTCAGTGTCTTGCCATAGATTCCTATTCAACTGAATTGAAGTGGGTGTCTGCATTTTTAATCATCTCCCCAGGTACCCCTGCTATCTGCCAAAGACTGGAAATCACTGGTCTGCTCTGGTCCTGGAACTTCATAAGGCTTACCAGGCCTCTGGTTCCACCAGCCAGGGTCCTTCTCTGGGGCTTCTTTTCAGATTTGCTTAACGTGTTGAGACACTTTAGGTAACTGCTTCAAAAGACACCCAACTGGACTTCCCCAAATAAACAACCAAATCAATAATCTCCAGACATTTAAAGCTTTGCTGTATATACCAAATCAGCAAGTTCAAGGCAACTTCCCCTGTGTCTTGAATTCTAGCAGATTTAAATTGTGTAACATGAATTAAAGTTGTATTCATTAAACACCAGGAAGGTAATTATGTTTGGGAAGATATAAGTGCTTTCCCCTGTGGGTAGGAAGAAAGGCATATTAGAATCTCTACTGGATTCATTTCCCTTTCTCTTGGTAACTTTTCCCTTTCCAAGATGTTTTCTTTGTGTCTACATGGGGCTCCCAGTTCAGCAATTTGGCAGAAATGGCCAGTTGAAAATGAGTCAATTCGGTTAATAAAGTTAATTAAATTAGTTGCTTATTAATTAAATAGGTAGCACAGGTCTAACAAAAACTGGCTTTAAAACCTACAACATTATTTGAACATTGCACAAAAATTGTTCAATGCACCATTAAATATGTTAGTCCAAAATACATTTATATATTCATAAATGAAGGTAGCTAATTAAATTGTTGTATCCACAGATGAATTAATATGCAATCATTAAAAGTAATCCATTCACCATAAAAAAGGAACAAAGTACTGATACTTTGTGAATGAACCTCAAAAATATTAAAGGTGTCAGCAAAATGGCACAACAGGAGATCCCCAGCTTGTATCCCCCCCATAAAAATAACCGTCTGGTGGCCATTCATGGACAAAAGTGCCTTTGAAGGAGCTTTAGGAACCAGAGAGAAGGTTGCTAAACACTAGTGAAGTCCAAGAAAAAAGAGAGCTGCTTTGAGAAGGCCTGTATGTGTCCCTGTGGCAGGTTTTTTGAATGTGGTCCCAGTTGCAGACTAAAAGCAGTCTCATCCACTTGTGGACTCGGCTTTAGCCTTTCTTGGATACGGTCCAGCAACCAACCCCAACTGCCAAGGGACCTGGAAGGAGCTGCATCCATCCATGTCCCTGGTAAGAGGCTTGCTGACCTTGGTTCCAAATGCAGATTCTGAATCAGGCCTGTGACCCAACTCCAGTCCGCACTCTACCATGGTCCAGAATCAGCACTGCCTGCCTTGGGACCCAGAGATGCCAGTCTGTACCCCTGGTATCAGGCCCACTGACCTCAGTCCTGACTGTGCCCCCTGAAGTAGCCCTGTGACCAGTTCCAGCCCCACTGTACTGAAGTCTCAGAGTCAGTTCTGCTTGCCCAGGGACTGACCCAAGGATTTGGTAGCAGCACACTCAGGGACCCAGCAGGAGCCATGCTCATGTATCCACCCATGGACCCAGCAGAAGCTACAGGACCAAGCTCCAGCCCCGTTCATCTATGATCCCAGAAGCAATTTCAGTAGGAGAAAGACTTTATCTGCCAAAACCAGTCTGTAAATAAACGTTTGCTCCTTCAAATGCACAGACATCAATGTAAGTTACATAGATCATGAACAAAATCAGGCATGACACCATTTAAGGAAACTAATAAAGTTCTGGTAACGGACCCCAAAGAAATATGGGTGAGTTGCCTAACAAAGAATTAAAGATAATTGTCTTAAGAAATCTTGGTGAACTGTAAGAAAATAGGGGTGAGTTGACAAAATCAGGAAAACAATTCCAATGAACAAAATGGGAAGTTCCTCAAAGAGATAAAAATTAGAAAAGAACATGCCTTGGGAGCGGCCCAAAGAAATAGCAAAAAGACAAAAAAAAAAATTAGAAAAGAACAGAACAATTTCTGGAGCTGAAAAATACAATGAATGAAATGGGGGGAAATGAAATAGCTCAATGGCATGAAAAAAGAATCTGTGAAGAAAGCAGAAGAAAATATCAGTGAATTTGAAGACAGTGCATTTGAAGTTATCCAGTCAGAGGAGAAAAAAGAATTTTAAAAGTGCAGAAAGCGGAGTTCCCATTCGTGGCACAGCGGAAATGAATCTGACTAGGAACTATGAGGTTGCAGGTTCAATCCCTGGCCTCGCTCAGTGGGTTGAGGATCTGGCATTGCTGTGAACTGTGCTGTAGGTTGCAGATGTGGGCTCAGATCTGGTGTTGCTGTGGCTGTGGTGTAGGCCGGCAGCAACAGCTCTCATTAGACCCCTAGTCTGGGAACCTCCATATGCTGTGGGTGCGGCCCTAAAAAGACAAAAGACAAAAAAAAAAAAGTGAAGAAAGCCTGAAGGATTGATGAGATACCATAAAGCAAACCAACATAGGTATCATGGGAGTCCTGGAAGGAGAAGACAAGAGAAAAGGGCAGAAAGCTGATTTAAAGAAATAATGGCTAAAAACTTCCTAAATATTAGATATCTAGGTTCATGAAATTTAAAGTCCCTAAACAGGATCAACACAAAGAAGATTACACCAAGACATTTCATAATTAAAGCATCAATAGTCAAGGACAGAGAGAAAATTTAAAGCAGCAACACAAAAGTGACTTGTCATATACAAGGGAATCTCATAAGTCTATCAAAACTTTATCTGCAGAAACCTTGCTTGCAGGAGAGATTGGGATGATAGACTCAAGTCCTGAAAGATAAAACTGCCAACCAGGAATACTACATCCAGAGAAGCTGTCCTTCAGAAATGAAAGAGAGATAAAGACTTGCTCAAATGCACAAAAGCTGAGGGAGTTCAACATCACCAGATCTGCCTTACAAAAAATTTTAAAAGGAGTTCTTCCAGTTGAAAAAAAGGGATGTTAATTAAGTACATCAAAGTGTATAAAAGTAAAAAACTTACTGGTGAAGATAAGTATACAGCCAAACTCAGAATACTCTAATACAGTAGTGGTGTCTGTAAATTGTTTACACCTCTAGTGTAAAGGTTAAAATGTTAAAATATTGATATATATTCAATAATTTGTTCATGGATATATCACACAAAAAGATGTAAATTGTGACATCAATAACATAAAATGAAGGGGGTAAAGTGTAAAGTTTTGTACATGACTGGAGTTGCTATCAGATTGAAATAGACTGTTACAGCTATCTGATAATTTATGTTTACCTTATGGTAACCACAAGGGAGAGATAGCTAGTGGATACACAAAAGAGAAATAAATCAAAGCATACCACTACAAAAAAATTCATCAAATCACAAGACAGCAAGAGAGGAAAAAAAGAACAAAAAGAACAACAAAACATTCAGAAAACAGTTAATAAAAAGGCAATGGTAAGTCCTTACCTGTTATTAATTGCTTTAAAGATACACAGATTAAATTCTCCAATCAAAAGACATACAGTGGTGAATGGAAAAAAAAAAAACACCTAGATCCAACTATGTGCTGCCTATAAGAGACCCATTTTTGCTTTAACAAAACACATTGGCCAAGAGTAAAGGGGTGGAAAAGTTATTCCATGCAAACAGTAACCAAAAGAGAGCAAGAGTGGCTATATTTATATCAGACAAAATAGACTTTAAGTCAAAAACTGTCACAAGAGGCAAAGAAATTCATCACAAAAGGACAAAAGGGTCAATTCAAGAGGAAGATGTAAAATTATAAATAACGTGATCCCAGCATCAAAACACGTAAATGTATAAAAGTTAATATGGACAAATCTGAGTGGAGAGATAGCAATGCACTAATTATAGGAGACATCAATCCCCCTCTCTAATGGATAAATCAATGAAAAAGAAAATCAATAAGGAAATAGCAGAACTAAACAATACTATAGATCAAGTGGATCTAACAAACATACACAGACCTTTCCATCCAATAGCAGAAGAATACATACACTTAAGCACACATGGAACATTCTCAGGATAGACCATGTTAGGTCACAAAACATGTCTTAACAAATTCAAGAAGAATCATTCCAAGTATCTTTTCTGACCACAGTGAAACGAAGCTAGAAATCAGTAACAGCAAGAAAATGGGAAAACTCACAATTACGTGGAAACTAAGCAACATATTCTTGAATAGCTGTTGGGTCAAAGAGAAAATCAAAAGGGAATGAAAAAAAAATCGTCTGACAAATGAAAATGAAAACATAATATACCAAAACTTAGGGGATGTAGCAAAAGCAGTTGTGAGAGGTAAGTTTTCATTAATAAAATCCTACCTTAAAAAAATAAGATCTCAAATAAACAACCTAACTTTGCACCTCAAGGAACTAGAAAAAAGAATAATGTAAGTCCAAAGTTAACGGAAGAAAGGAAGTAATAAAGATTGGAGCAGCAAGAAATCAAATAGAAAATAGAACAGAAAAGAAAAAAAATCAGAGTTCCCTCATGGATCAGTGGGTTCCCTTATAGATCTGGCATTTTCACTGTTGTGGCTCTGGTTACAGCTGTGGCACAGGTTTCATTCCTGATCCTGGAACATCTGTGTGCCACATTTCTGGTGGGGGGTGGGGGGTGGGGGGGGGAAAGAGAGCAGGAAGGAAAAAAAGAGAGAAAGAAGCTCAACAAATTAAGAATTGGTTTTTGAAAATATAAACAAAATCAACAAGGCTTATCTAGACTAACTTTTAAAAAAGAGAGAAAAGACAACTAAAATCAGAAATGAAAGAGGAGACATTACAACAAGTACCTCAGAAATAAAAAGGATCATAAGGATCATAAGATTATAATCCTTATAATTTTATTGGTACATACAATTATATACCAATAAAATGTATAATCTAGGAGCAATGGATAAATTCCAAGAAACCTAGACACCAAAACTGAATCAAGAAGAAATAAAAAATCTGAACAGACCAATAAAAAATAAGGAAATTGATTCCATAATCAAAAACTTCCTTAAAAAGAAAAGCCCAAGACTAGATGGCTTTATGAGTAAATTCTAATAAACATTCAAATAAAAATGAATACCAATCCTTCTACAGCTCTTCCTCAAAACAAGGAGAGAACAATTTTAAACTCATTTTATAAGGTCAGCATTACCTGATACAAAAGCCAGACAAAGATATTAGAAGAAAAGAAAATTACAAGCCGATACCCTTGATGAATATAGATGCAAAAATCCTCAATAAAATACTAGTAAAACAAGTTGAACATCACATTAAAAGAATTATACACCATGACCAAGTGGGATTTATCCCAGGGGGGCAAGGATCATTTAACATATGAAGATCATATGATATACCACATTAATAAAATGAAAGAGAAAACCACATGATCATCTCAACAGAAGCAGAGAAAGCATTTGAAAAAGTTCATCATCCATTCATGATTAAAATTTCTCAACAGATTAGTTATAGAAAGAACTTACCTTAACATAATAGAGGCCATATATGAAAGGCCCACATCCAACGTCATAATCAATGGGGGAAAAATTGAAACCTTTTCCTTTAAGATCCAGTAACAGGAAAGGATGCCCACTCTCACCACTTCTATTCAACACAGTAGTGGAAGTCCTAACCAGAGCAATTAGACAAGAAAAAGAATAAAAGCCATCCAAATCAGGAAGGAAGAAGTAAAATGATCTCTCATATGATCATATATGTAGAAAATCCTAAAGATTCAATAAAAATCTGTTATAATTAATAAACTCAGTAAAGTTGCAAGATACAAAAATCAGTTGCATTTCTAAACACACAACAGTAAACTATATGAAAAGGAAATTAATATCTCCATTCAGGAGTTCCCACTGTGGTGCAGTGGGTTAAGGATCCAGCATTGTCTCTGTGGTAGTGCAGGTTCGATCCCTGGCATGATGGGTTAAGGATCTGGTGTTCCTGCAGCTGCGGTGAAGTTCACAGCTGTAGTTTGGATTCAATCCCTGGCCTGCAAACTTCCATATGTCATGGGTGTGGCCAAAAAAAAAAAAAAAGAGAGAGAGAGAGAAACAACACTCCATTCAAAGTATAAAATACTTAGGAATAAACCTAGCCAGGGAGGTGAAAGACTTGTACACTAAAAATTCTAAAATACTGATGTAAGAAATTAAAGAAGACCTGGATAAATGAAAAGACATTCGATGTTCATAAATTCATAGAATCAATATTGCTAAAATATCCATACTACTCAACATGATCTACAGATGTAATGCAATACCTATCAAAATCCCAGTAGCATTCTGTATAGAAATAGAAAAAAATTCCTAAAATTCACTTTGAACCACAAAAGACCTTGAAGAGCCAGAGCAATCTCGATCAAGAAGAACAAAGCTAGAGATATCACACTTTCTGCTTTCAAAGTATATTGCAAAGCTACAGTAACAAAACGGTATGGCACTGGCATAAAAACAGACATAATAGACAAATCGAACAAAAAAACCCAGAAAGAAATCCATATATCTTAGTCAGTTTATCTTCAAAAAGACTGTTAAGAACACACACTTGGGAAAGGATACTATTTTCATTAAATGGTGTCAGGTAGGCTAGATATGTACATTTGGAAGAAGGAAACTGGATTCTTAACCTCATACCATATACAAAAATCAACTCGAAGTGGATTTAAGCCTTAAATGTGAAATCTGAAACAGTAAAATCATTAGAAGGGAACACAGACAAAAAGCTTCTTGATGTTTTTCTAAGCAATGACTTTTTTGGATATACCTCCAAAAGCACAGGCAGCAAAAGCAAAAGTTGCTAGGAGGGATTGCATGAAACTAAAAGAGCTTCTACACAGCAAAGAAAACAATCAAAAGATTGAAAGGGCAACCTATGGAATGAGAGAAAATATTTGTAAACCATACACCTGATAACAGGTTTAAGATCTTATCCAAGATCCTTCCCAAATAATAACAATAATAGTCAAATAATAAAGCCTCGTTTATTGAGCTGAGTAGTTTGTCAAGCTCTGTGCTGGCTCACTGTCAGTGTTAGAGATAGTATCTGTCAACTGGGGCACATAAGCCTGGTTTTAGAACTGAAGATACTGAGACTCAAGTCAGAAAAAAAACAACACAATTTTGGAGGCGAGGTTTAGTGACAGGTCACCTACTTTTGAAGTTGAACCCATCCACAAGGCACTCCAGGGAAACAAAGATTTCTGTAATATTCACATGGCTGGCTCTTCCCACAGACTCCATGATGGACACCACACTGGTCCCATGTGTGACCAAGAACAGGCAAACTGGCTCAGTAGATGGCTTCAATCTGTCCTTTTTGGTATCATGTAGATACAGACTAAAGTCCTGTGGGATACTGATTCTATATCCTCTTCCTGAGACTCCCTTGACATCCTGAAATACTATTTTTACCTGCCAAGCTTTTCCTCCTTGTTTCTGTCCCTGGGGAAAGACTTTCTCCAAGGCAGGATTTTTGCAACAGCCACCCAAAGGAGAAAAGAACTCCAAAATCCTTCTGCCATCATTCTTGAAAGGTAATCTGGACTTGGAAAAATACATAAGGAGCTGAACTCAACCCAGAGGAGAGGATGCTACCTGGTGAATCAGGGGGTCCCGGGGTCTAGCAGTGTGGGTTGATATTGGAAAGACACTTAGCCCCTTCAGGGCTTGGTGTCTGTATTATCCAGGCATCTCCAGAGAAACAGCATCAATAGGAGATATTATACTACATGCATAGTATATACATACACATATATAATAAACCACACTTATATATCATATACATACATATATATTATATATGCACGCATAAAATATGTATATACTTTACATATACTGTATATGTGATTTATTATAGGAGGTAGCCCATGTGCTTATGGAGGCTGAGAAATCCCATGACCTTCCATTTGCCAGCTAGAGACCCTGGCAACCAGTGGTGTAATTCAGGTCCAAGTCCAAAGGCATGAGAACCAAGAGCACCAGGGTCTCATGCAGGAGAAGGATGACCCAGCTCAAGCAGTGAGAACAGACTGGCCCTTCCTCTGCCTTTGTGTTCTATTCAGGCTCTCAGTGGACTGGATGATGCCCGCTGGCATTGGAGAGGGTGATCGGCTTTACTTGGTCTAGGTCTACTGATTCAAATGCTAATCTTTTCCAGAAACATCTTCAGAGACATACCCAGAAGCAATGTTTTACCAGCCATCTGGGCATCCCTTAGCCCAGTCAGGTTGACATAAAATTAACCATCAGTTTCCTTTCTTGTAAAATGATACAGTTGGAACTACATGATCTATAAAATTGGCTTTTTCCGGAGCCAACATTGGTTCTGGGATTCTACTTCTAACCCTGTTGCCCAGAGTGCCCTGACTCTGAGCCTCCCCCGCCCCGCTCCCTTTCCTACACCCACTGGACTACAGAGCTTTGCACATTTGCAACAGCAGTTGCCATGCTGTTGCCCACACCTGGCATATCTGCTTACTCTCCTGTGCAGGCTGATTTTGTGTACTTTACAGGTGTCTGCCTGAGGAGCTGGGCCTGTGGATTGATCCCTCGCCCTTGCTCTGCCGACCCAAAGCCCACTGTTGGAAACTCGCAGGTAAAGCCTGTGACAGCATCATTAGTGTGAGTCAGCGTGCTGTTGTCAGGCCCGGGGTAATGGGGGGAGTGAAGGGTGTAATTTGCTTGAACACACACACTCTCCTCTCCGGCAGAATGAATACTTTGCAGCCCACATACTTTTGTGGGGCCAGAATTCCTCTTGAACCAAGCACAGCTTTCTTTGTCATATTCTGTCTAAAGAAAGACAGCTGCTCCGTCGTCAGGAATGGAAGGGAGAGAAGCAAATGGAAAAAACAAATAATGCAGGGGGAGGGGGCAGGATGTTTTTTGGCACGATGTGCGGCTCGAAGGCTTTTTTTGGTTTTGTTTTGTTTTTGTTTTTAACAGAGTACAGAACACAGCCAAGGTGAAATCGTGAACCAAGGGAAATCCTTGAGGCGTGTATTTACACAGCACCATGGCAGTCTGAAGGAGAGTTTTTGCTTGGGCTCCGAAGGAAGAAAGAAAGGACACGAGTACCAAGCGGCCGAGAGGAAATCACCAGTTTTGGTAATAGATCTCCTGGGAACCCCAGTCCCAGGAGGACTTGTGTTGTCAGAAGACAGAACACAGCACGAGTTCCCCGTGTCAAGTCAGAGCCCACAGAAGCCCGGAAGCACAACAGCGCCTTGCTTCGAGTCTTTCAGCGCCGGCCACCTTGTTGGTCCTGCCCTTACACATGCTTTACGAGGGGGCCACACACATGCAGTCTCCCACCACCACATATTACACAGTCGAGTTTCTTGCATCTGGGGAAATTGCAGAGGTCAGCACCAGCCTAACACCACAGCCACAGCAACACAGGCTCTGAGCCGCACCAGCAACCCACACCACAGCTCATGGCAACGCTGGATCCTTAACCCACTGAGCAAGACCAGGGATGGAATCCATGTCCTCATGGATACTGGTCAGGCTCATTACCGCTGAGCTACCATAGGACTTCCCTTATTGAATTTTTATAATGTCCCCCCGAACTGATCTTATTATGCTGCTTTTCCACTGCCATGCTCTGAGAGCCAGATGATACTGGGCCTTAACTCACAGGGCAGACATCAGGGACAAAGGCCTGAGACATTAGACTCATATAGGTTATCATCATAACTTCCATTTTCTCAAGTTGTCCCAACAATTTTTTCCCAGTCACCTGGGTCTCAGAGGAGCAGCTGGAGGGCAGATAGGGCAGAACGCACTTTGGAAGTGAAGGGTCAGTCTGGCTAGGAATTTTGAGGTAGGTTGGAACAATAGCAGAGGAGAAAAACTGAGTTGGGAGGAATTCAATTCGTGGAGAACGTATCACTTCAAGATTCTTTTCACATATTGGATATATTATGGAGTGCCCACTATGTGCCAGGCACTATGCCAGGTACCACGTTTTCTTTTTCGATGTCATCCTCAGCCACTCCAACAATGCCTAACCATCGTATAAGTTTCCCTCTGTGTCCGTCCACTGTTCTGGCCTTCAATTATAAATTCTTTTGTTACTACTCAGCCATAAAAAAAGAATAAAATAATGTTATTGGCAGCAACGTGGGTGGAACTAGAGACTCTCATACTAGGTGAAGTAAGTCAGAAAGAGAAAGACAAATACCATACGATATCGCCTATATCTAGAGTCTAATATACGGCACAAATGAACCTTTCCGCAGAAAAGAAACTCATGGACTTGGAGAACAGACTTGTGGTTGCCAAGGGGGAGGGGGAGGGAGTCAGATGGACTAGGAGTCTGGGGTTAATAGATGTGAACTATTGCCTTTGGAGTGGATAAGCAATGAGCTCCTGCTGTATAGCACTGGGAACTGTATCTAGTTACTTATGATGGAGCATATGATAATGTGAGAAAAAGAATGTATATATGTATGTGTGACTGGGTCACTTTGCTGTATAGTAGAAAATTGACAGAACACTGTAAACCAGCTATAATAGAAAAATATATAAATCATTAAAAAGTAAAAAAAAATTCATTTATTGATCACCTATAACAAGGCCTATATCAGGCTTAGAGGAAACATACAACATATATGCTTCCAACTTCTGGTATAGGAATGACAAAAATAAGTAATGGGATAGAGTTAAAATAAGAAGGCTTTGAAATAGACACAAAATGAATATTGAAATTTGATACATAATTGGAATGGCATTTAAGATGCCATTTGGGTAAATGGATAGTGCTGAGATAGCACACAATTTGGAAGGCCTTAAACCTGGATGCTTACCTATACGATAAATAGCTAAGATTCTGGATGGACTAAAGAGTTAAGAAGAAATTTTAAGATTATGTTTCTTGCCTCTTAGAATGGGAGAGACCTTTCTAAGCCTAAAAGGGAAGAAATCATATAAAAATATCAATAGATCTAACTTCACAATTTAAAAAAATGTACACACAAAGAAAAATACTATAAACAATATTGATGGAGGTCTTCCAGGGCAATTTGATGCTGTGAGTTCACGGTTGAATGATGCTCTTTGCTAGAAACTCAGCAATAATGGATAAAACACAAAAAGGAAAACTAAAATACAGACCGGGGCTCAAGTACAGGATAAACATCTTTGTGGATTGGACACAGCAGAAAAACAAGCTGAAGCCATGGGCTTGCAGGACCCTGGCTCCAGAATCAGACTGACAGTGAGGTATTGAAGCAAATACGTCACTGCTCTGCTTGAAGACAGGAGTTGAAGAGGGGCTTACAAACATCACAAAACTAAGCTGAACACAAAATGCTACAAAATGCTGCTGAAGGAGAACACTTTCGGATCATACATCTGATAGGGACTTGTACCGAGATGACATAAATAACTCTAACCACTCAACCATCAAAAGACAAGTAACACAATTAAACATGGGCAAAGGATATGAACAGGTGTTTCTCCAAAGATGATACTCCAGTGGCCAATGAACAGATGAAAAGGGGCTTGACATCATTAGTCCCTTGGGACATGCAAATCAAAATCACAATGAGGTACTCCTTCACACCCACTAGCATGGCTTTAAGAAAAAAGAGAGATAATAGCAAGTGTTGACAAGAATGTGGAAGAAATGGAATCCTTGGAGTTCCTGCCACGGCACAGCAGGAGTGGCGGCGTCTTGGAGTGCTGGGACTCAGGTTCAGTCCCTGCCCAACACAATGGGCTAAGGCTCCAGTCACAGGTGCACCTTAGGTTGCAACTACAGCCTGGATCTGATCTCTGCCTGGGAACTCCATGGGGCAGCCAAAAAAAGAACAAGAAAGAGAACAAGAGAGATACAGAGAGACAGACAGACAGAAAAAGAATACTCACACATGGCTTGTGGGAATGTCAAATGGTGCAACTGCTATAAAAAAAAAAAAGATTGGCATTTCCTCAAAAAGCTAAACCTAGAATTAGCATTTGACCAAGTAATTCTACTCCTAAGTATATACCCAAGGTATAAATGGCCATGTAAAAACTTGTAAATGGTCATCATGTAAAAACATAAATGATCATAGCAGGTGCTATGGACTGAATTGTGTTCTCCCAAATTCAGATGTTGGAATCTCTAATCCCCACTGGGATGGTTTTGGAGATAAGACCTTTGGAGGTAATTAGGTTTAGCTAAGGTCATGGGGGTGGGACCTCTCTGATGAGATTAGTACCCTCATAAGAAGAGACACCAGCAAGAGGGGCAGAGCAAGAGGGTGGCCACTTGCAAGCCAGAAAGGCAGTTCTTACCAGAACCCAACCATGCAGCCATGGTGATCTCAGAATTCTAGCCTCTAGAACTGTGAGAAAGAAATTTCTGTTGCTTCAGCCACCAAGTCTATAGCATTTTGTTATGGCAGCTTGAGCTGAGACAGATTTTACTACCAAGAAGTAGGGTGTTGCTGCTGTAAGAAATAGATAAACACATGGAAACAATTTGGGAATTGAGTAATGGATAGAAGCCAAAGAGTTCTGAGGTCCATGCTAGAAATAGGGACATCACATGATTCTGAAACTAATTCCAGTGGGTTTTTTGTTTTTTTACCTACACCAAGCAATTCTCTAACACATCATGGTGTCCTACAGTTTAATTTAATTCTGATACTATCTACCTGGCAACAGAATCAGATTTCAGAGGTTAAGGGGTCAGTTCCGCAAGACTTCCCACAATTCAGACGCCAATCACAGGTCCAGGTGGTTGGTTACCTGTGCTTCTGACTGACTGGCTGCCAATCAGAGGTTCGCACAACTCCCTCCATGGGTTTGATGAATTTGCTAGAGTGGCTCCCAGAACTCAGGAAACCAGAGTATGCACTAGATGACCAGTTTATCACAAAAGGTATTAAAGGATATGAATCAACAGCCAGATGAAGAGATACATAGGGTGCTCCTGAACAAAGGAGCTCCTGCCCTCATGGAGTTTGGGGTCTGGCATGATAGCACATGGATACATTTTGCTCACCAACTTGAAAACTCTCACAAGCCCATCTTCTGGGGGTTTCATGGAAGCGTCATTACATAGGTGTGATTGATTAAATAATTGGCCATTGGCCATTGAACTCTGTCTCCAGCCCCTCTCCCCTCCCTGGATGTACAAGAATGGGATTGAAGTTCTAACCCTCTCATCTCATGGTTGGTTTTCTGTTAACTGGCCCCTATGCTTAGGTTATCTAAGGGCTTTCCAAAAGTCACTCTGTTAACGTCAAAAGGACCTCGGGGGAAGTTCCTGTCGTGGGGCAGCAGAAACAAATCCCACTGGGAACCATGAGGTTGCAGGTTTGATCCCTGGCCTTGATCAGTGGGTTGAGGATCCTGCATGGCCGTGAGCTGTGGTGTAGGTCGCACACCATCTCGGATCTGGTGTTGCTGTGGCTACAGCTCCAATTGGACCCCTAGCCTGGGAACCTCCTAAAAAGACAAAAGACTGGGGGAAAAAAAAAAGACCTAGGGAATTCCCATCATGGCGCAGCAGAAACCAATCTAACTGATATCCATGAGGATGCAGGTTCGATCCTGGGCCTTGCCCAGTGGGTCAGGGATCCGGCATTGCCATGAGCTGTGGTGTAGGTGGCAGACGAGGTTTGGATTCCTCGTGGCTGTGACTGTGGTGTAGGCCAGCAGCTGTAACTCTGATTTGACCCCTAGCCTGGGAACTTCCATACGCCGTGGGTGCAGCCCTAAAAAAAGCAAAGAAAAAAGACCTAGGACATGCCAAGAATTTTAGGAATTCTGCTCCAGGAACAGGGATGATGACCAAATATGCATTTCTTATTATAAATTACAGTGTCACAGTTGTTAGTGGTGAGTCTGGTGAGGTCTCCAATGGAAATGAGGAACTGTTATTAAAACTTTGCTCCTTGTTTTAAAGGGGCAAAGAACGTGGCTGAACGATATTCCAGTGTTTTGGAAGGTCGAACTTGCAGGGGATGAATTTGGACATTTCGCTGAGGAGATCGTTCTAAGCAGAGAGAGGAAGGAACGGCTGGCTTCCTTCTGACTCTCTACAGGAAAATACAAAAGAAGAGTGATAAATCAAAGAAGCAATCATTCAGCAAAAAGGAAGCAGGGCCTGATGATTTGGGAAATGCTCAGCCTGTACCCGTTAGAAAACATGAGAAAACTTTGTTCTGTAGAGAACGCTAATGGGATGATGGAACAACCATTCGATACAAAGAGCAAGGGGTGCAACTATCTTGGGAAAAGCCAGAAATAGAGATGGAGCTTCACTAGCAAGAAACAGAGATGGTCCTTCTCTAGCAAAGACACTGCAAGGTTGAACTAAAGGGGACAGAGATAGTAGGATGGAATGGAGGAAGGCTGTTACCTCTTGGATTCTACAGAACTAGATCATTGAGATTTCAGCTAAGAACAGGCATTCTTCTTCATACGAAAGCAAGAAGGAACCCAAAGGCGATTAATTCAGAGATCGTCAGGGCTGCCTCCTCAGAGTGAGGTCATCGTGTCAATTTCAACTGGCTGGACAGCCTCCACTAGAGGAGAGAGTGGGGCTGCCAAGAACCTTGGAGGAAGGACCCCTTTATAGCAGAGCCAAGAAAGCACGATTGCCACCTGAGTGCATCATAAAGGCAGGACTGCCACCCCAGTGGGTCTACAAGGTAGGCGATCAGGCCAAAGAGGATTATTCACAATCCTAAAGATGGAGCTGGCTTTGCTAGGTTGTAGACTTGTTTGGGAATTGTCACCCTTTCATTCCTTCTTATTTCACCCTTTCAGAATGGGGATGTCTCTCCTATGCCTATTCCACAATTATATTGCACATAATATGTCCAGTTTCACAGGTTCACAGGTGGAAAGCAATTTTCCCTCACTGTGATATTTAGATATGTCTTCATATTTTAGACTTTAGAATTATGCTGGAATGAATTAAAGTTGGGGGGCCTGCTTAAGGCAAAATGCATGTATTTTGTACATGAGAAAAACATGAATTTTTTGGGGGGGGGGCAAGGGACAGAATGCTATGGACTGAATTGGTCTCCCCAGTATTCATGTTGAAGCTCCAACCCCCAATGTGATAATATTTGGAGATAGGCCTTTGAGAAGGGATTAGATTTAGATGAGGTTATGAGGATGGAGCTCCATGACGGGATTAGTGCCTTTCTAAGAAAAGACATCATATATACAATGGAATATTACTCAGCCATAAATAAGAACGAAATAATGGCATTTGCAGCAACCCTGAGCTCAGGGCCTAGAGACCATCATACTAAGTGAAGTTAGATGGTGAGAGAGAATCATCATGACATCACTTATACGTGGGATCTAAAAAGAGGACACAAGTGAACTTATCTGAACAACAGATACAGACTCACAGACTTTGGAAAAACTTACAAGTTGTTGGGGGAGGGAGGGGTGCACTGGGGATGTGGGATTGGCATATGCACCCTGAGGTAGGTAAAATGATGGGCCAGTGGGGGCCTGACATATAGCACAGGGAACTCTACCCAATATTCTGTGATAGTCCATGTGGGAAAAGAACGTCAAAGAGGGAGTTCCCGTTGTGGCACAGTGGTTAACCAATCTGACTAGGAACCATGAGGTTGCGGGTTCGAACCCTGGCCTTGCTCCGTGGGTTAAGGATCCGGAATTGCCGTGAGCTGTGGTGTAGGTTGCAGATGCGGCTTAGATCCCGCGTTGCTGTGATTGTGGCGTAGGCTGGCGGCTACAGCTCCAATTCCACCCCTAGCCTGGGACCCTCCATGTGCTGCAGGAGCAGCCCTAGAAAAAGGCGAAAAAGATAAAAAATAAATAAATAAACCAGTAAGGTTTTTTTTTTTTTTAAAAAGAATCTCAAAGAGAATGGATGTATGTACATGCATCACTGACTCACTGTGTTGCACAGCAGAAATTATCATAACCTTGTAAATCAATTATACTTCAATAAAACTTAAGAAAGAAAAGACACCAGAGAGCCAGCTCTTTCTCTCTACTATGTGAAGACAGAGCAAGAAGGCAGCCATGTACAAACCAGAAAAAGATGCCCTCCTGAGAAACTGACCATGCTGACAACCTGATCTTAGACTTCTAGCTACAAGAACGGTAAGAAATCAATGTCTGTTGTTTAAAGCAAACTAGTCCATGGCATTTTGTTATGACAGCCTGAGATGGCCAAGACAGTAAGACTGTCCATAAGTTACAATTTGGTGAGTTGTATCTGGCTTTTTCCACTTAGCATAATTTTTCCCAGGTTCATCCATGCTGTAACATGTATCAGCACTCCATTCTTTTTTATGGCTCAATAATATTCCATTATACAGAAGGCCACAAATTGTATGATCCCATTTACATGAAATGTCCAGAATAGGCAAGTCTATAGAGACAGGAGGACAGTCACTGGTTACCAGGGGCTGGAGGTGGAAGGGGATGAGAAAAGACTGCAATGAAAACGGGGTTTCTTTGGGGTTGAATCAAATGTTGTAAATGTAGCGGCAATGGTGTCACAGCCTAATGGTGATAGTAAAAAAACAAAACAAAACAAAACTGAATTATTCACTTTAAAAGCATGACTTTTTATGATATGTAAGCAATATCTTAATGAAACTATTATTTAAAAAATGCTGCCTAGGGCTCTAGCTCCTGATAATCTCCAAGCCTAGGGCGAAATGGGAGCACAGATTTGACCTGCAGACTAGGGGGTGAACTGAGCCTTGAGTCAGCCCTGTGACTGGATGTGTGATGGTCCCAATATCAGTTCAAGGCCTGGTTCTGGATGGGATCCCAGAGCATCTAGTGGGAGCGACAGCAAACCGCAAGACAGAGAGCAATAAATACATGGACATGCGACAAAAACAAAGCCTGTAGGAAATTAGATCATGAACTAAAATATCAAAGGATATTTTGGTGGGAATGATGGAAAAATCTATTTTGGGGGGAAGAAATAATTCACAGAAATTTTCTAGAATTTTATAAAAATTGTCTTCAGTTTGCAAATGCTCTCCAAGGACTGAACAGGACCAAACTCTACATGGAAAGCTCAGAAATACACTCTCGGGTATATGAAAAACCAACATATGAAAGAGATAGCATAATAAATTAATGGAGAAATAATTACTGCTGGAGAAATAGGGAAAATATTAATGTTCTTACTGCATACTAGAAACCAGATGAATTTTAAGTGAACTCAAAACCTAAACTTCAAAACCAAAGCTTAAAAGCTTTTAGAAGAAAGTATAAAAAAAATCTTTATCATCTTTTGATAAGGAGGATCTATTTAAAAGAAAGCATAAAAAGGTAGAGATTGATAAACTAGGCTACATTAAAATATAAAACTTCTTCATAATCAAGACAAAAAAAAGAAAGTTAAAGGACAAGTTACATATGGAAAGAAAATATTTACAATGTACAAAACAGATAAACATTTATAGAATATTTAAGGGATGTCTACTACAGTACAAAAAGCAATATAATAGAAAAATGGACAAATAATATGATCAATTTATAGAAGGGAAAATCTGAATTATGAATATACATATGAAAGACTTCTCAATTTCACAAGTCATCATGGAAATATAACCTACAATGACAATGAGTGTCAATTCACGGATTGGCAAAAATTAAATTCTGTCTCTGGAGAAACAGAAATTCTATTATACCACTGGGTGGAGTGCAAATGGGTATGACAACTCTGGGGCTGAATTTCATTGTCTTTAGTAAAAAAGTCTTTTTTTCCTTTCTTTTTCTTTTTCTTTTTGGCCATGCCTGCAGCATGCAGAGGTTCCCAGGCATTCAACCCATTCACAGAATGGATACACCATGCGTGGCACATTGATACAGTAAAATGTACTACAGCTGCATGTATCAACATTAAGAAATTTTGGAAAAAAGATGAATGGAAAGAACAAGGTGCAGAGAGGTATATGCCAAATGCAAATGATACCTATATATCTATATATCATGTATAATATTATGAATATGTATGTATAATAAATAACATAAATTTAGAAGAGGCAAAATAATATCACTGAAAATCTGTGGATATTTAAATTTGTAACAAATGGAATAAAATTGCTGCATTCAAAATACTGGTTAACTAAAGGAAAGGGTTTAGAATTGAGGGGAGGGGGACACGGAGACCTCAAGTTTATGTGCCGAATTTTGTTTATTTACAACAAGTCTGATCTAGATATAGAAGAATAGTAGCATTTTATAACGCCAAAGAAGAGGTTTTCTTTTCATAGGTTTTAATTTTTTTGCTATAGGTTTTAGATATATTATAATGAAAACATTAAAAATGCAAACACTTCAGTACTAATAGATGAATATAAATTGGGAAAGAATAAGTGAAACATCTGTCAGCCAGATGACTGAGGTTCTTATTATATAAAGTGCTCTTATTAAGTGATGAAAATGAGATAAGCATATGAGAGGAAGGTCGAGTAACAGCATTAAAAGGCAATTTGCTGGAAGAGGAATATCAATGACTTAGGAATTCATGAGAGCAAAAATGCAGATTGAAGCCACAATGAAATTTTTTTTTTTTTTTACTACTCAATTCTGGGAACTTAGCTGTAGGAAGTGCCCAGGAATTCTATACAAGTTTATTTTCAGGGATATTATTCATGGTTCATTAGAGTGGTCACATATAGATAAACAAATATGCAGACAAAATGCATCCATCTGTCCAAGCCAGCTCTCTAGGAGAAACTTTTGATTCATTTCATCCTTTTACTCCCATCACCCCACACCAATAGTTCTACTTACTAAATTCAAGGGTCACATATTTTTTTCTTCACATTTTAGCATCTGTGAAATTGCAATGTGTCTTACAGTCACTGCCGGCCAGAGGGCAGTCATGAAGTAGTTGTCATTGTCTAAATTTGCTCATCCAAACTTGTGAAATAAACAGGTGTCACATTCTTCTTCTCACAAGTGTCCTAAGTGCTAATGCAAACAAGCTCAGAAATGCACGTTCATCTCAAAAGTACCGTCTTAGGACAAGTTAGAGCAAATTAAGATGAATCTAAGCAGGTAAAGTGAAAACAGTGTCAAAAATCACACATTTATACCTAAGGTAACTTTCTAAGGTGACACAGAACAAAGGCAAGTGAAACTAAGCAGACTGTTTGAAACAAGCAAGAAATGTCACTTTTAATTTAAATGAAGTGGGAGTTAGGGTGAGTTTAAACAAAACTAAGCAGTTTGTGTCAAACAAGCTCAGAAACTATCATTCTTCTTAAAACCAGTTCCTTAGAGCAAATTCTGGTTGAAACTACACAGTTCATATGAAACCAAGCTCAAAATCACTTGTTCACATTAAACTAAAGTTCTTATTGCTCATTAGAACTAATTAATACATAATTAAATCATTTATGCTAAACCAAGTGCTGGAGTTCCCGTTGTGGCTCAGTGGTTTAAGAATCTGACTGGTATCCATAATGATGCAAGTTCGATCCTTGGCCCCATTCAGTGGGTTAAGGATCCGGCATTGCTGCAAGCTACATTGTAGTTCTCGGATATGGCTTGGATCCCAAGTTACTGTGGCTGTGGTGTAGGCCTGCAGCTGCAGCTCCAATTCCACCCCTAGCCTGGGAACTTCCATAAGCCACAGGCGTGGCCCTAAAAAGCAAAAAGACAAAAAAAAAAAAAAAAAAGAAAGAAACCAAGTGAAGACTCAAATGTTCTTCTCAAAAGTAACATTTTAGGATGAGTTAAGAGTGTGTGTGAGTGGTTGAAAATAAGCACTACACATGAAAAAAAGGTCAAAATTCTTCATTCATTTCAAACAAAATTCCTAAGCTTTGTAAATGTTTCACATGCAAACAAAACAGAAGAAATGTTCTTTGTCCTGGTTACTCAGGGATCATTAGGAGTTACCAGCATGGCTCAGGGGTAATGAACCCGACTAGCATCCATGAGGATGTGGTTGGATCCCTGGCCTTGCTCAGTGGGTTAAGGATCTGGTGTTGCCCCCTTGAGCTGGTTTGTAGGTGGGCAGTTGCAGCTCCTATGAGACCCCTAGCCTGGGAACTTCCCTATGTCAAGGGTTCAGCCCTGAAACAAACACACAAACTTGGGGGGAGGGGTCACTGGATTCCATGACCATTTGTTACCCACTCCTTGCAAGTCAGACTTGGGTTGCTTTGGATGACAAGGCAATCTTAACAGCTGCTTGGGAAAAGCACGGTAGGTACACATTACAGAGGATCCGTAGGTGTTCTAAAGGGATGTGCAAACAGTGATGGGATAAAAAGTTAATAGGGCCAATGAAAATCTGTAAGAAAAAACGAACTCTCCAATAGAGGAGCAAGCCGAGAACACAGAGCCCATAAAGGAGGAAATACAATCAGCCAAGAAACATTTGAAACATATATAACCTCCAAGGAGATCAGAAAATGCAACTAGGACAAGAAGTAAATTCTGCCTATTGGATTACCCAAGATTGAAATGATAAACGGTCCACTGTCGCCCGGGTTACAGTAAAACAGCAACTGTTATGTCCTCCTCCTGGGAGAGCTTATTGAAGCAGGCTTTCTGGAAAGCTGTTTGCCAATGTGTGAAAGGAGCCTTAAACACATTCACACCTTGCTTGGGTGTGCAAAAATAAAAAATAGGAAGGAGAGCCAAAAAAAAATAAACCAATTTATAAGGGGAGAAGTACAAGCAGGGGAAAGAGGAAGGAACTCTTAGGGACAGGGAGCCAAAGACCCTTCTCTGAGTATGTATACCTTTCAAATGGTTCTGCATTTTAGAGACATAGGAACACTTTTCCTACTCCCAAATGAGTGAATAATTAAAACTCAGCCAGAATGTGGAGAGACTCCACCACAGCAAACAGGTAGCAACCAATGAAGCTCATTATGTTACCAATGATTAACCACCCTGAACAGAGCAGGGAAGAGAGGAACTAACCTGAGTAACTTCAGACAACAGAGTTTTGACTAGATCCCGCAGGACTCAAGACTTGAAAAACAGTACACACAACCTGTGCTCAAATTGGCAAGTGTGTTTCTCTCAGGGGTGTGAGTTAACAATTCCGAAACTACTTTATGTGTATACTAGGATGGAATAAATACATAAATACATTGCAGATGATATCTGCAGGGCTTCTCACTGTCAGCAAAAGAAGCTGCAAATAAGGAAAAGGTAGAATTTTAGCCCTGTGGTTTTGGATTGCAGTTGTAGCTATCAATATGAACTCCTGTTCTCAGACAGGAAAATGCAGAAATGAACATGATGTTGATCACGTGTGTGGATTAAGGAGCCCTACAGAGATTTTCTAGCTAGAAAGGCCTAGAACAATGACACCCTGGAAGCAATGAGGACACTTGGGAACCAGATCTTCGTTTCTAAACACCCAACGAAAGGAACCAGGGTTTGGTGGAGAAGTGGATGATTCCAGAGCTGGGGCAGGAAAAATGCAAGATGAGCTGGGAGCACCCTGTGTTGGAAGAAATTAAGGAAGTGCTCAGAAAGAAAGAAAATACCAAAGAAGCCCCACAGAGCCAAGGCTAGAACAAACAAAGCAGCAAAATACATAACTATATCGTTGGATTTTTTTTTTTTTTTTTTTTTTGGCTGGGCCTGCAGCATATGAAGGTTCTCTAGCCTCGGGCTGCTGCAGTGACAGTGGTGGATCCCTAACCCACGGCACCATAAGGGAACTGCCTTATATTATTAGATTTTAATCTGTGGAGTGAAGAACAAAGGAACAAACAAAAAGAAAATCCCTAGTCTGTATTGATACAAAAAAAAAATAGTTGAAAAAATAAATAGGAGTAAAAGTTTAACTCCTCTTTATAGAAGATCCCAATTCATAAAGGTAAAAGGAATGAAGAATTTTTTTAAAAGAAAATCTTTAGGCAAACACCACAGTAATAATTATAAGAAAGTTCCATCAAGGGATGCTAAAATTAGTTTAAAAAAATGGACATTAGTTGTGTTTTATACACTAACAATGAAGAATCTGAAACGGAAATTTTAAAATTTCAATTTATAATAGTGTCAAAAAAGAATACAATGCTTTGCAATAAATTTAACAAAGGAGGTCAAAGACTAGTATACTGAAAAATATAAGGCACTGCTAAAAAAAAAGACAAAAAATGGAAAGACATCCATGTTCATAGATTGAAAGATAATAGTGTTGAGATGTCTGCACAAGGCAAAGCAACTACAGACTGAATGCAGTCTCTATCAAAATTCCAATGATGGGTTGTTTGTTTTTTTCAAAAATAGGAAAACTTATCCTAAAATATGGAATCTCAAGAGATCCAGAGTAGCCAAAATCATTTTAAAAAAGGAGTATAAAGTTGGTGGACTCACACTTCCGGATCTCAAAACATTACAAAGCTACACTAACCAAAATAGCATGGTTCTGGCATACAGACAGACATATGGACCAGTGGAATAAAATATAGAGTCTAGGAGTTCCCATTGTGACGCAGCAGAAATGAATTCAACTAGCAACCATGAGGTTGCGGGTTTGATCCCTGGCCCCGCTCAGGGATTCAGGGATCCGGGTGAGCTGTGGTGTAGGTTGCAGATGCAGCTCAGATCCTGCATTGCTGTGGCTGTGGTGCAGGCTGGCAGCTGTAGCTCTGATTCGATCCCTAGCCTGGGAACCTCCATAGGCAGCAGGCGTGGCCGTAAAAATAAAAATAAAATAATAGAGAGTCTAGTGTGTGTATGGTCAAATGACCTTTGATAAGGGTGCCAAGACCACTCAATGGGGAAAAAACAGTCTATTCAACATATGATGTTGGGGAAACTGGATACCCACATGCAAAAGAATGGAGTCAGGCCCTTTTATACAATGTGCAAAAATTAACTAAAAATGAATGAAAGATCCAAACATAAGAGCTAAAGCTATAAAACTCTAAAAAGAAACATAGGGGAAAGCCTTCACAATATTGGTGATGATTTCTTGGATATGACACTAAGGGCAGCGGCAACCAAAGGAAGAACAGACAAATGGGACTACATCAAATTTAAAAAGTTTTGTGCATCAAAGGACACAATAGAATGAAAAGACAATCTATAGAAAGGGAGAAAATATTTATCAAGCATATATATGATACCAGGTAAATACCCAGAATACATAAAGTACTACAACTCAACAACAAAAAAATCAAATAACCCACTTAAAAATGGGCAAAGGACTTGAACGGACATTTCTCCAAAGATGATATACAAATGGCCAGCAAGCATTATGAAAACATGCTCAACATTACTCCATATCGGGGAAATAATCAAATTGCAATGAGATATCACCTCACACCCTTTATGATGGCTATTATTTAAAACACACAAAACTGGAAAATATCAAGTGCTGACAAGGATGTGGAGAAACTGGTACCTTTGTGCACTGTGGATAGGATTACAAGATGGTGCAACTGCTATGGAAACCAGTACGGATGTTTCTCAAAAAACTAAAAATAGGACTACCATATGAGCTTGCAATGTCACTTCTGGGTATATAGATGCAAACAAATTGAAATCAGAGTCTTGAAGATATATTTACACACCCATGTTCACAGCAACATGATTCACCATAGCTAGAGGTGGATGCAATCCGAGTATCCAGCCACAGATGAGTGGATCAACAAAATGTGGTGCATGTACGTGCATATGCATATATATAAAAAATGGAATAATATTCAGTCTTTAAAAGGAAAGAAATCCTGTCACACGCTGCACCAAGGGTGAAACTTGAGGACATTACGCTAAAGGAAATAAGGCAATCACAAGATAAGTACGATATGATTCCACTTACATTAAGTATCTAAAATAGTCAAATTCATAGATAGAGCAAATGGCATGTGGGTACCAGGAGCCGGGGAAAGCAGGAAAAGGGAAATTGTTATTTAATGGGTATAGCGTTTCAGATTTGCAAGAAAAAAATCACTTGGGAGTTCTGTTTCATAACGATGTAAGTATACTTAACACTACTGAACTGTACACTTAAAAATGTTTAAGATGGTAACCTGTATGTTGTTTTTTACCATGATAAAAAGTAACATTTGCAAAGACACAAAATATCTGCATGAACTTAAGAGATGAGTGCATAAAGAATGCATATATATATATAAATACACACACATATATGCATATACATGTACACACAATGGAATATTACTTAGCCATAAAAAAGAATGAAATAATGCCATTTACAGCAACATGGATGGACCTAGAGATTATTATACTCAGTGAAGAAAGTCAGGTACAGAAAGACAGATTATATGATATCACTTATAGGTGGCACCTAAAAAAGTAATACAAATCAATTTAATTTACAAAATAGACTTACAGACATGGAAAACAAACTTCTATTTACCAAAGGGAAAAGGGGAGGGGAGGGATAAATTAGGAGTATGGAAATAACAGATACACATTACTATATACAAGGATTTGCTGTATAGAACAAGGAACTATATTCAAAATCCTGTGCTAACCTATAATAGAAAAGAATCTGAAGCTCTACACCTGAAACCAACAGGATATAATAAATCAACTATAGTTAAATTAAAAACAAAAACAAAGAATCTCCTCTTACCTGAATGTGCATTAATTACAAAGGGGAAAGCAGTAACTTAACAGTAGAGAAACCCAGCAGACCCACCAGACCTTCGTCAAGCAAAGATCAAGGTTAACATTGCCTAAAATAAGATTTATCACCCTCATGAACCCCCTCATAAAACACACTGAGAAGGACACAACATCACTTTTGCAGTTTTCTTGCCAAAAATACACAATCTCAATCTAGTCATGAGAAACCACCAGACTAAGTCACATGTAGGGACATTCTACAAAATGTCCAGTGCTCTTCAAAAGCCTCCAGTTCATGAAAGACCAGTGCTCTTCAAAAGCCTCAAGTTCATGAAAGACCAGTGCTCTTCAAAAGCCTCAAGTTCATGAAAGACAAAGCAAGACTGAGGAACTGTCACAGACGGGAGGCAAGAGAAAAAATGACACCTAAATACAATGTGTAACCCTGGATTGCATCCTGGGCCAGAAAAATACAGAAGTGACAGAACTGGTGAAATTGGAATAGAGTCTACAATTTAGTTAATAGTATTCTTCTAGTTTCTAAATTTTGATCATTGGCCTATGGATACACAAGATATTAACATTAAGGCAAGCTCGATGAAAGGCGTAGAGGAACGCTCTGTACTATTTTTGCAACTCCTCTGTAAGGTTAAGATTATCTCAAATTACATACATCCATTCTCAAATTCCCCCATACACTGGAGGAAAAACCAGAAGTGCCTTTTCTAACAATCTTTCCTAAATAATCTGAAATAGGAAAGTGTTGCTATAAAAAGATGTTTCTTATTCATGGTGATTTTAAAAATCAGAATGTATACATTCACAAATAGGATGATGGTTAGGACTTATGATCTCTGGGTTCTCAGCTTTAAAAACGACATGTTCCGACTGTAGAGCACAGGAAACTAGAGTCAATATCCTGTGAGAAACCATAATGGAAAAGAATAGGCAAAAGCATTTCTTGAGTCACTTTGCTGTATAGTAGAATTTTTTTTTTTTTTTTGGTCTTTCTAGGGCCACACCCGTGGCATATGGACGTTCCCAGGCGAGGGGTCCAATTAGAGCTATAGCTGCCAGCTTACACCACAGTCACAGCAATGTTGGATCCGAGCCATGTCTCCAACGTACACCATAGCTCATGGCAACGCCAGATCCTTAACCCACTGAGTGAGGCCAGGGACCAAACCTGCATCTTCATGGATACTAGTCAGGTTCATTTCCACTGCGCCACAACAGGAACTCCCAACAAGGTCTTTTAATGGCTTCTGAAAACTAGCGATGAGTAATCACCCACAATGATTTTGTTCATGCATTTGTACCGTGGTTAACATTCTGCCTCCTTCCTCGAAACTGTAATCTTCATGAGAATAGTTGAACTGTTTTTTGAATAATTGGATCTACAGAAACATTAGCACATACACCTTACTTAGTTTCACCAGATGGTAACATCAGATCATCTTATCTCTTTCTCTCTTTACACACACACACACACACTCTCTCTCTCTCTCTCTCTCTCTCTCTCTCTCCTTAACCACTTGAAATAAGTTGCAGACCTCACGGCACTTCACCCTAAATACTTCCTCATGCACCCAATGACAGTGACATTTTTCTGCATGCTCTCAATATCATCATAACACTCAAGAAAAGGAATACTTCCCTAATGTCCTCTTATACTTACAGTCCAAATTTCTCCAACTGTCCTGAAGATGTCTTTTATGTCAA
Source organism: Phacochoerus africanus (assembly GCF_016906955.1). Taxonomy (NCBI): domain Eukaryota; kingdom Metazoa; phylum Chordata; class Mammalia; order Artiodactyla; family Suidae; genus Phacochoerus; species Phacochoerus africanus. The sequence goes on from NC_062548.1 coordinate 16,033,383, forward strand.
TTTTATTTTTTCCTAATTCAAGATCAAATCTAGTGCCAAGCATTGCATCTGGTTATGTCTGTTTTGTCTCTTCCACTTACCCTGCCTCTTAATTTTTCATGATGTTGACTTTTTGGAAGAGTCTATTCTTCAAAGAGCCCCCAAAGCCCATCTGTCTTATAGAATGCACTGCCCTCTGAATTAGTCAGATTGCTTTCTCCTGGCATCAACTGAGTATATATTCTGTGTTGTCCTTTAACTAGTGGTTAACTTCAGAGCCAATAAGACGGCAACTGGCCACGTGAGGCTACTGAGCCCTTGAAATGTGGCTAGGGTGACTGAGGAACTGAGTTTTTACCTTTCTTTAGTTTAATTTAATTAATTAATTTAATTTATTTATTTAATTTATACCTTTCTTAGTTTAATTAAATTAAACTAATTTAATTAGTTTTTACCTTTCTTTAGTTTAATTTATATTTAAATTTAAAAAATGGAAATGCCTTTCATCCATTGGGAACTTTCCAACGTAACAGTACCATTTACCTAACTTGGGTGTGCAGCTCTGTTTTTTCCCCTGTGTATTATGAACTCTGATTGAAGATCTGCTTCGTATGTAAAATACAAATTGAATTTCGAAGACTTAGAAATAAAAAAGAATCAGAGTTCCTGTCGTGGCTCAGTGGTTGACGAACCTGACTAGTATCCATGAGGACATGGGTTGGATCCCTGCCCTTGCTCAGTGGGTTAAGGATCCGGCGTTGCCCAAAGCTGCGGTGTAGGTCGCAGACGTGGCTTGGATCCTGCATTGCTGTGGCTCTGGCGTAGGCCGGCAGCTACAGCTCTGATTCGACCCCTAGCCTGGGACCCTCCATATGCCATGGGTGTGGCCCTAAATAGACAAAAGACCCAAAAAAAATTTAAAAAGAAATTAAAAAAAAATCCATCTATCCATGCTTTCACATCTGAATTCAAGTCCTGGGAGGGAGTAGGATGGACTGGGAATCTGGAGTTAACACAAACCATTGTCTTTGGAATGGATAAGCAATGCAATCCTGCTGTACAGCACTGGGAACTATATCCAGTCACTTACGATGGAACATGACGGAGGATAATGTGAGAAAAAGGAATGTATACACGTATGTGCGAATGGGTCACCTTGCGGTGCAGTAGAAAATTGACAGGACACTGGAAACCAGCTATAATGGAAAAAATAAAAATTATTAAAAAGAAAAAGAAAAAAGAAAAGGAGCAACCCATCACACACAAATAAACACACAATTTCCGAAGCCAGAGAGGCGCAGGAAGGCAGGGCAGGCTGAAAATGACGCACCAGGTGGTAAAATCTACCAGGTAGGAACCTTCCACCAGGTAGGAATCTTCACCAACGCATCTGTCCTGTCTACACAATGCCTGATGTGGAGTTGGTGGGTAATATTTATTTGTTGATCGAATGAGAGGGAGGAAGGGAGGGATCAAAGTGATCAGCCTTTGAGGAAGGAGAAATGGATTTCTTTGCTCAGCGCGCTTGGGGGTAGGGGGCCTTCCCAGCGGACCAGCAAGCACAAACAGGCAAACGGTGATGCCCTAATATTTTTTTTAAAAAATGACTTGAGAGAATGGAGGCAGGGAGGGCTGGGGAGACCTGGCAGGGAGCCAGGAGAGCATTCAGAGTTCCTGGAACTGGCTTTGTCAAGGCAGCAGCACTGCCAAAGGGAGCAAAAGAGAGAGATGGAATGAAACGGGACCTGGACCTTGCCCTGCTTGGGCATTCTTAGTGTGGGCTTGTTTGGGCTAAAACTCCCCCTGGAGGGGGGCAGCCCCGCTTGGTCTCCACTCCTGGCAAGCAGGAACTGCAGGGCATCCCCCCGCATGATGAGTGACTTGGCTCAGGTACCAGCCCTGGCAGCTGCCCATGGCCATCCTGTGCCCAGAGGAGACACACACACACACCACACAATGACCGCAGCGGAGCCCATTCTGTCCTTCCCGGGAACAGCATTTGTCTTTCTTTTGTAAGAGAAGAATTGGCAAGTTGGGAACTGATATATTTAATCACATGGATTTATAGTGCCAAGTACTTAAGTCCTTTCCAGATACTATTCTAATCCTGATAAAAAAAAAATTTTTTTTTTTGCAAGGTAGGTATTCTTATCCTCAGCTGAGACAGGAAGACATCAGGTTTCAGAAAGGTTGAATAATTTATCTCAGGTCACACAACCTTCTGGGAGTCTGTGCTGGCTTCTGGGAGCAGCTGGGCCCCAGGTTGACGCTCTTTTTACACTTCCCCACCTTCCAACGGAGAATAAGACCATGTAATCACAATTCCTGCCTGGGTTGTCTTCGCACAGCTCTGGTATCTGCGCACTACAATAACTCTATCTCAGAGTTCTTGTTGTGGCTCAGAAGTTATGAATCCAACTAGTATCCATGAGGATGCAGGCTCAATCCCTAGCCTTGCTCAATGGGTTAAAGGATCCAGTGTTGCCCACGTTATGGCATCAGATGCACCTTGGATCCTGTGCAGCTGTGGCTGTGGCTTGGGCCAGCAGCTGCAGCTCTGATTCAACCCTTAGCCTGGGAACTTCCATATGCCACTGTGGAATGTGTGGTCCTTAAAAGAAAAAAAACAAAACAAAACAAAAGCAAAAACTACCTGGTTAAGCTGTGCTATCCTAGAGGTACAGATGCCATGCCACTGTCTGCATTTATATAACAACATAAATATTATCGTGTGTATGTTGTACATATATTGCATTTTTTTTCTCATTATGGCAAGGCAGTCTTTCCATCTGAATTTCTGGATCATATGACTAAAAGCTTGGGGGAAAAGCTATTCGATCATAACTCAGCTGACACCCACCTAGTCCACGGCAACATGGTTTTCCACATTTGAATCAAATCCCATCCCTAGATGTGCATGCAACTGTCTTCTGGTAAGACCAGCACTTCCAATCAGTGTCAGATCTGATTGTTTACTATGAAATTGCAGCCTCGGCTCAAACTGCCAAATCCTGGAAAGGCAACCCTCTGCCTGTCTAAGTGCTTTTATCTAAACATTCTTTCACTGAAAGGTTGAGTGTTTCCATTTGAGAGGGCTTCAGTTTCATAAGGATCGGAAGGGGGGGGAGCAGGTTGACATTCCGGTCCCCCCAAAGAGCTTTATCCCATGGAGAGCATTTAAGAGATACTGAACAACAAGAACCACTTTAGAACCACAAATAAACTTCATTGTGATGAGGTCTGGGAAAATCGTGTTTTACAGAGCTCTTTAAGACTCCTACGTTAAAATGTGGATTGAATTTGTACTTATTTTCACTTCCTTCCTAAAGCCCGCTGAGGCTACAGAAGAGAGATTTTAAAACAACAACATAAACGCAAAGGTATGGGGGAAACCGAGAGGCAGGAAGATAGCCAAAAATTGGGGGAAGATGGATGCAAGTAGATGGATGTTTGGTAATGGATTCAGGAGATTCAATAGAGCTACATCCTAAGCTACTTGCGGGCAGAGCTGTGGCTGCGAACCCTCCTGAAATATCCTGCAAAATCCTCAACAGTCGAGGGAAGTGGTACCTCGGAACCCAGGGGAAGGTAGTGGCTAGAGAGAGACGACTGGATAAAACCCCCAAAAGACCTAAAGTGGGAAGCAGAGAGGATGAAGCTCTGGGGTCCTACATCCTTGAGTGTGTAGCATCCAAAGTCATCCTGAGAAGACTTGGCTGGGCAAAGCCTTCAGGGTGCGTCTCATCATTTCTGCCAAAAATGAAACACATCACGTCGAAATTGTTCAAATAAGTGTCAAAAAGCAACTTTTAAAAAGGCAACAGCTTGGAGTTCCCGTTGTAGCACAACGGAAACAGCAGCATCTCTATACCGCTTGGATGCAGGTTTGATCCCCGACCTGACACCGTGGGTTAAGGATCCAGTGTTGCTGAAACAGTGGGTTAAGTCAAACTGTGGTTTGGATCTGATCCCTGACCCAGGAACTCCATACACTGCAGGGCAACAGGGAAAAAAAAAAAAAAAAGCATATCAGCTTGAGTTTGTAAACAGAGAATTTGTAGATTCATGGTAGATGTGTAAGAACAAGTGTGTTTGTGCCCCGCCAGACTAAATCTTCTTCCTCACTTCATGTGCCTCTGATGGCAGGTGGTAGGAAGTTTCTGAAGCAAGTGCTCTGGGTAATGACTTTGATTTCTTAGAGCTAAAAGAATCTCCACTCAAGGACCACACAGCCACTCAGAGAAAAGCTGTCAGCTTCCTAGCATGTCTTTCTTGCCACCAACTGCTATAAACACCTTTGAGTTACACATTTCTGAAATCCATCAAGAATTATCTTCTAGAAATATACTGAAAGGTCTTCATCTGAGCTTGGCTGTTTGGTTTTGCCACTCTCCGAATTTAGCTCTTGGTCAGATGGCATAGCCTGCCATGGCATCTGTGCCAATGTTATTATAAGACGGTATAGAAATAATTTTTTTGTGACAGGTTTGAGTAGTAAATAGAGACAGCTTGGTGTAGCAGAGCATTTTTTAATTTAAGTAAAGAATCTCCTTGAAAGGGAGGTCAAAAACAAATGAACTTCTCACATACTTCAGGCATGGACTGAAATTATTTTTCATTAATGAAATATATATGAACATTAAACAAGAAATAAATTCCTTATGTTTATAGCACTTAAACTATATATGTGTATGTTTACAGCACTTAAAACTACATATAACATACATATAGTTATATATATATAAGCTATATATGTATACACATATATACACACACACAAAAGAGAGATCCAAATTAAATTTAAGCAAAATAGAGCAAACCCCCAATATTTTAAAACGGACTGAGTTCCTTATGGTTTGAGTATAGACAGTCATGGCAGATTATTGCGTCTGTTTTAATGACTAGGACATAACTAGATAAAGCAAAACTTCACATTTTAAAGATGCCAATAAATGGATGCAAATAAATATAAAGGAATGAATTCCAGGGAGGAGAGAGCCTTCCCCAGGTGAGCACAGCTCAGCAAGTTTCCTTCCTAAGGGCATCTGCCAAGTTTGGACACAAGCAGAGGCTCAGGCTTATTAGAGGCAGATAACTCAGTAAAATTCATCTGATGGAAAACTGCCAGGTGCAAAAATCATCTGCCATTTCTTCATGCCAACTCATAAAATCATTAAAAAATTATAATGGCTTTTCTTTTCCTCATAGTTTACTGGGGTTGTGATTGGGCTCAGCAGTAAGGAAACTGACCAATATCCATGAGGACAGGGGTTTGATCCTTGCCCTCGCTCAGTGGGCTAAGGATCTGGTGTTGCAGGTCACAGATGCAACTCAGATCTAGTGTTGCTGTGGCTGTGGTGTAGGCCAGCAGCTTACAGCTCTGATTCGACCCCTAGGCTGGGAACTTCCATATGCCATGGGTGCAGCCCTAAAAAGATGGGGGAAAAAAAAAGAGAGAGAGAGAGAGACTTAGAGCTTGGCTAGAAAGGCAGAGAAAGAGTCCTTGCAACCTTGTGGTTCTTGGGAAGGATTGTGAAATAAACACAAGATAGGTCTCACCCTCAAGACGCTTGAAGGCAAAGGAGGACTGTAACTTAAGCTGAAACCCTGCCCCAATGAAGCTCATTTCCTTGAGAGAGAAAAGAGCGTATTTTTGTCTGGGGAAAATAGCATTGGCCTCTGTCTCTGTGGCTCTGTTATACACAATATCTGGGGCATGATAAAGAGTTAAGCAAACAGTACAATATGACTCAAAATCAAGAGAAATAACATTCTATTGCAACAGGCCTATGGACAACTCATGTTTTAGAATTTGCAGAGGACCTTAAAATAACCATTATAGGTATGTTTTTAAAAATAAAATAAGATCTAGATAAAAATGAGTGAAAAGATAGAGAATTTCAACAGATAAATAGAATCTATATCACAAACCAAAAGCCATCCTGGAATTTAAAGGTACAATATTTGGAAGGAGGAATGGAAGGGGGGTCAGGGGATGGGAGAGACAGCTCTTCCTAACTGGTGGAGTGGGAAGAATCAGTGAGTCTCTCCCCAAAAGCAACTCTAAAACTGGAGGCAATTGTCAAAAGAAACAATGTTAGGACTGGAAGTTGGCCAAAGGCATACAAAACACTAAGTAGCATTTTATTTGAGGAAAACAGCTGGACTTCGAGGGAGAAAAGTAGGAGTTTATAGTATTTTAGGCTAGAATTGCTTTTATTTGCAGGACATCCCTCTCCAGCTCTGCTGAGGCAAGTCAAGAAATCCTTCAGCTTTACTGCTGAAAGGGACCGACTTGTTTTGTTGCTCAATGCAGAAAAATCCGTTCTCAGGAGCACTGTTCAAAACTACAGTGATCTTAGTAGCAAACAACCAGAAAAAGCCAATGCCACAACTAGCCTGTTGGTGCAGTGAGCCACAGACCAGGCACATTAGCCAGAAAATTTAAAGATCCGGGGAATGAGACAATAACGGGCTTTGATAAGCTTCTGCATGTGCCTGGTAGCCTGAAAATTGGTATGCATGCTCCAGGTTGCTCAGACACTCAGGAGAGCCTGGAGAGGACCCTAATTACCTCTCCTACATGTGTAGACGGCCTAGTAGGAAGTAAAAACGAGGGCCAGGACCAGCTGTATAATTTGCAGAGCCTACTGCAAAATGAAAATGCAGGAGTCCTTGTTCAAAATGTATAACGAATTTCAAGACAGCAGTAAGAGCATGACAACAAATACCCTCCCAAGCAAGGGCCCCCAGTGTGCACAGATCACACACTCATGCCACTGGCGCCGGCTTCCGCTGACTTTTAAACAGTCTGAACTTTGAATGTGATTCCCAAACTGTACACAAATGGGTAAAAACTAGAAGATTTACTGGCTCAAAGTATTTAAGGCCAACCTTCGACCGATCATTGGCTGACCACTAACATAGGCTGACCAAGGGTCAACCCCTGTAAGTCAGGCTTAAACATAAAGACAACCAACCAACCAACCAAACATTAACACCTGAGCAAAGATGCTAATAGCTAGTCACTTTGGGGGAGACAAAAAAAAAAAAAAATCTGTAGAATTAATATAGGCAAGTTAATGAGCCAACAAAAAGAGTCAAAATAATGATCTCAGAATCCAAACTTACTACCATATATTCCCTAAATTTAGTTTTCAACAACATAAAAGCTATGAGACATGCAAAGAAATGAGAAATTGTGACCCATACCCAGGAAACAAAGGAGTCAATAGTAACGGTCTTTGCTAGAGTTCCCGTTGTGGCTCCGTGGTTAGTGAACCCGACTAGCATCCATGAAGATGCAGGTTTGATCCCTGGCCTCACTCCGTGGGTTAACCCTAACCCTCCCAGCGTTGCCGTGAGTTGTGGTGTAGGTCACAGACATGGCTTGGATCCTGAGTTGTCCTGGCTGTGGTGTAGGCCGGCAGCTAAAACTCCAATTAGACCCCTAGCCTTGGGGACTTCCGTATGCTGTGGGAGTGGCCCTAAAAAGACAAAAAGAAAAAGAAAAGTGTGGTATTAGCATAAGAATAAGCAAATATATTAATAGAACTAAATAGAATGTCCAGAAAAAAATCCTCACATTTATGGTCAAAATTGATTTTGAAAAAGGTTTCAAGACAATTCAGTGGAGGAAAAGATGGGTCACAGACCTAAATGTAAAAGCTAAAATTATAAAATTTCTTGGTGAAAATTAAGAGATCTTTGTAACCTTGAGTCAAGTAAGGATTTCTTAGATATAATCCCCAAAACACAATTTATAAGAAGATAATAAATAGATTGAACTTCTTTAAAATTAAAAACATTTTCTCTTCATAAGCTATCCTTAGGAAAATAAAAGATAAGCCACTGACTGGGAGAAAATATTTGTAAGTCATACACTTGAGAAAGGACTTGAATCCAGAATGTATAAAAACTCTCAAAACTTAAAAATAAGAATATAATCCAATTCAAAAATAGCCAAAAGATGTTGAATCGACATTTTACCAAAGATATACAAGTGACTATTCAGCACATGAGAAGATGCTCAATATCATTAGTCATTAGAAAAATGAACATCAAAAGCCACAATGTGATACCACTTCAAACCTGCTAGAATTATGGTAAAAAAAATATTGACATTATCAAGTCCTAGTGAGCATGTAGAAACCTCACATATTGCTCATATATTTACTGGGAATGCAATAAATAAATAAAAGTGGCACAGCCACTTTCAAAAACAATGTGGCAGTTTCTTAAACAGTTACATCCATAGTTTGATAGGACCCAACAATCTCACTCTTGGGGACCTAAGATGAGAAATGAAAATATATTTCGACACAAAGACATGTATGTGAATCTTCTTAGCAGCATTATTCATAACATTACCAAACTGGAAACAACTCAGACATCTGTCAGCTGGGGAACCGATGGACAAAACGTAATGTTGCATACAATTGAATATTATTCAGCAATACAAAGAAACAAACTCTACATGTTACAATGTGATTGAACCTCAAGAAATGTTATGCCATGGAAAGAAGCCAGACACCAAAAAACTGTCTATACTGTCAAACTGTTGTTTATAAGAAAATTATAGAAAATTCAAGTCTTTCTGGATACAGGAGACAGAGCTTCCTAGTGATTCCCTGGGGCTGGGAGCAGGAGTAATGGTGACCGCAAATGGGCACAAAGGAACTTTTCAGGGCAAAAAAGGTGTTCTGAAACTGTATTGTGGTGACACTTGCACCACTGTAGAAACACTAAAAATCACGGGACTGTATTCCTAAAATGGGTCAATTCCATAGTTTGTAAATTATATACCAATTAAGCTGTTTAAAAACTATCTGACAAGGCACTGTGGTAGGAAAAAAATGACAGGCTCATTTTCCTCATGACCACAGATGCAAAAATCCTGCCCAGAACAGTAAGAAACCAAAACCCATGGATATGTAAAAAAAAAAAAAAGGGTACTATGTCACCAGGTATTCCACGTTATTCCAGGAAGGCAAGGTTGGTTGAACATTCAGAACTGACCAATGGAACATAGCCAATGAAAATGATGGGACCAATGTCCCATCAGTTTCTGTTAGGGCAATGGTGGGGGCTCTGCCACCTGGCTTAGTGTGTGTACACTCAGCTTAGCTAGTTGCCTGTCTCCTCTGGTGGTTGGGGGAATCCAGTCTTTTGTCTTAAGGGAAAATTTGTTGGGAGCATGGATCGGGCTGTTGCTTGTGCTCAGACCATGAGGCACATTCTACACTTTTGCCTTGGTCAGAGGGAGTGCGACTTTGGCTGTGGCTCTAAGCAGATGGGCTTCCCTACAGGTAATTTTCCAGAAAAGCAGGAGATAATCTTCCAGCTCATGTATTTATTAGCCATTCCAACAGTTGGGCCCATAGATAATGGAGATGTCCCTGAACAGGTAGGGAGCCTAGGAAAGAACCTACGCTATAGTAAAAAGTAACTCATGTTGCAACAGAACAAAGGGTGGGGGAAAAAATGTAATTGTAATGTATACATGTAAGGATAACTTGATCCCCTTGCTGTACAGTGGGAAAATTAAAAAAAAAAATTAAAAAAATTAAAATAAAGATGAAATAAATAAAATTTAAAAATAAAAATAAAAAGTAGTATAAAGCCCATGGAAACTCATTATGCATAACCAGTGTGGCCACATTTTTTCAGTGTTGGAGCAAAGGAAATAAATGGGATGGGTGAAAAATAGAAGATATATTAGGTATACATAATGAGTCATCTATTAGCTTACGATACATAATCAGAATTCCTAAGGAATGTTAAGTTCAGATAGCACTGAAGCAAGTAATCTGAAAGACATTGTCTCTGGTAAAAAAAGACAAACCATTACTTATGGGTTGAGAGGGATGGAAATAGGCACATACCATGCCCCCAGCCAGTATGACAACACTGTTATCCACAGACCAGTTACTCATTGGCGCTCCCCCATTTTTGGCCCACATCTACTCAGCCCAAGAAATGCAGATCAAATTCACAGGTATTCATCACCTTAGCTGGTGCCTCAGCTGTAGGTAGGCATACAGGTACCAGAGAGAGAGAGGGGGAGGGAGAAAGAGAGAGACAGGGCTGGGGGAGAATGTCTTTGGAACACCTATGAATACTCCGGATTTCAGGTTGACTACTTCTACTCCATTCTCTCTCTTTTCCCCGGCTTCTTCCTGTGGGTTTTAAGCATCTTATTCTGGTCTCTGAGCATTTCTGTTCTGCGATGTCCAGGAGATCTTGCCAGGTAATGCACCTGGGTATCATTTCATGAAGATAGTTTCCCACATGCCATCATCACTGGCTACGTCAAACCGGAAACAACTCACGATTTTTTTTTTTTTTGGCTTTTTAGGGCTTCTATGGCATATGGAAGTTCCCAGGCTAGGGATCAAATCAGAGCTACAGCTGCTGGCCTACACCACAGCCACAGCTACAGGGGATCCAAGCCCAGTCTGCAACCTACACCATAGCTCGCAGCAACACTGGATCCTTAACCCCCTGAGCAAGGCCAGAGATCGAACCCGCGTCCTCACAGATACTCGTCAGATTCGTTTCCACTGTGCCACAATGGGAACTCATGGACTGACTTATTTTAGCAACTCAAGATAATAGAAAACTAAGATAGATTTACCAAATCATGAATAGATTTGCTGAATGTGTGAAACCTGAACAAGTCAATTTGTTCTTGGTTCTCAAACGCAGAATAATGAACGGCCACTATGAGAAAACATCTTATTTTTTTCACTGTTATCTTGTGTTTCACTGCTCTCTCTACAGTCTAATTCTTGCTTATATTTTAAAAATGAAACAATTTCCTATGGTGGGGATTCGCTTAAATGATATCACGCTGTTACCATATTATATTTCAGATGCCCTATGAAGCCCATATTGTCAGAGTACTACAATGAGAAGATCAATTTAAAATTCAAGATGTTTTGTTTTTCTCTCCCCCTCTCCTTCCCTTCCCGTCTCATCTTTTCCTTTCTCTTTCTTCCCTTTCTGACTCTTTTTTCTTCCTGTTTCCCTTCTGCTGCTTTCCTAAACAATTCAGCCCTGAGACCATCTGATGGACCATAACAACAGAGGTATCAACGGTGGGGACCATAATGGCCCAGAGTGGGGTGAGGAAGGTGTTGGTATTGGGATGGCCAGAGTGGGATATGAGAGCCCTAACAGGGTCAACACACAAAATTCAATTCCGGGTTGATCACAGAATTAAATGCGAGAGGCAAAACAACAAAGCCTCTCGCGAATACTACAGTAGAATATTACAGAATCCAGGAGTTTGGAAACGTTTCTTAAACAGGGCCATGAAAACCACTAAAAGATATGAAACATTAAAAATAAGAACTCTGGTCAAGGAAAAGCATCATTAAGTGAACAAAAAGGCATCAACAACAGCAGAGGAAATGCGCAATACATATAACCCACAAAAGGGCTTGTGAAAGAATATGTGAAAAACTTCTATAAATCAATAAGAAAAAAGACAGAAAAAAATAGCCAAGGGTCTTGAACAAGTACTTCCAAAAAAAGTATATTTTAACATGCAATAAGCATATGAAAAAGTATTAAGTATCATTAGTCATCATGCAAATGCCAATTAAAATCAGAAAGTCATACCACTACACGTCCACCAGCCTGGCTGACATTGAAGAGCCTGACAATAATGCAATGCATTTGTTGGCAAAGATGTCAAGCAAGGGGGATTGTCTTATACAACTTGTGAGAGTGTCGATTGTCGAAACCACTTTGGAAAAGAGCTTTTTAAAAAATACATTAAATTTAAAGATACACAGGCTCGCGACCAAAAAACTTCACTCTTAAAATTTCCGTCCGATATAAACGCATCTTTATGTGTGCGAGAAGACAGGAATGAGAATGTTCTTGAAAGCATCACTCACACAATATGTTACTAATAAAGAACGTGTAATCAAACGATATATAAATTCTTATACATCAACAAGAAAATAATCCACAGAAAAACGCATCTAGCATATAAACGTTTACAAAATAAGATATCCAAATGGCCAATAAGCTGTTTGAGAAGTTATTAACCACCAGGAAAAACGCAAAGTAAACCCACTATTCAGTAACACTGTACACCCATCTGACTAGAGAAAAGCAAACAAACTTGAATGGCTTGACATTCAAATCATTCAAATGGTTAGAGCTTTCCTGTATTGTTGCTGGGGGGTTGAATCTTTTGCACCACTGCTAGCTCGAATTGAAATTAAATAAAGCTTGTGTAGGTCCTATGACCTATGGCATAGTAATTCTTCTACTTTTAGGTATAGACCTAAAGGAAGTAGGACACTAGGACCCAAAAAACATTCCCAGTAGCCTCATCTATAATAGTGCTAATATGAGACAACCCAAATCCATGGATAAGTCAGTTGTGATACTCTGATTCAGTGGAACCCTTGACAACAACAGAAATAGACACGCCAACTCTACACACACACACACACACACACACACACACACACACAGAGCCACCTAAGTGGACCTCGTAAGCACAACAGTAGAAGATGCAGCACAATGAACGCATAGCGTGTGAGGTCAAACAAATAGGAAAAAGGGAAATGACATGACTAGGGATGTATGATTAGGTGGGAAAACTGGAAGAAGAAGGAGGGGCTTAACAGTGACAAAGACCATCTCCTTGGCCAAACTCTAGCCAGGCTCCTCTGAGCCTTATCTCCACGAGGTCTCAACCTTGGCTTCTCTCAACTACTGACTTTCAAAGGCTTAAACAGACACTAACACAGTTTCTGGCAGCAAAAGGCCATCCCTAGGGTGACCTCAGTCCCCTTAAAGCGCCTGCCTGAGAAAGCGCAAGGCTGCCAAGAGGATTTACTGTTTGTTGTAGCCACACCTGAAGATAGGCCCCTGGCTGCCCTTTCTTAGAGCAGGTGCTAAAAAGACCTGCCATCAGGCATCTTTCCTCTGTCCCTTTGAGATGTATATGTATCTGCTACAGCTCAGGGCCGTCTTTCTCAAGCACCTGAAAGCCATTCTTTTAAAATGTAATTATCAGGAAGGGCAGGGGCCCTGTCTCCCCTCTCTGGGCTTGGAGAGAGAATCCAACTTCAACAATTGCCAGTGAATAGATGCAGCTGGCGTAAGCAACAGCATTTGTTTATCCTAACCGAGCCTTATCAGCGTTCCCCTCCCCTCTCCGGATTTCCTCATCTTGATTTTACCCCACCCACTCACATCTGCACAAATCAAAATTCAAACTGGACCCTCTTCCTGGGTCACAGTAGTATACTGCTAGTTAAAACCTGTCCACAGCACTTGAACTAATATCTGGCTTTGTTTATCTCTGACATAAAAATGGGGGTGCGGAGGATAATGACAGCAGGGGTGCAAAGAGGGCTTCTGGGCGCTGAAGTCCTATTTCTGGACCAAAGTATTGATGCCACAAAGGGCTACTTGCTGTTGCGTCCTTGGATCCACGTTGGGTCCATATTTCTGAAGGTATGTTTTATGTCACCACTTTTAAAAAGGGTTAAAAAAGAAACTGCATAACTGGCTCTGCCCCTCCTGGGAAGGCTGGTGCTCAGTGAATGGCTTTCTAAGAATGTGAACACAAATGCTGCTCATTATTAGCTTCGGGAGAAAATCTGCTCGGACTTGGGTATTGCTAATGTGATTTACTGTAGGAGAATATAGATTTTTTGTGTATTTGTAGCTTTTTGAGAAGACGCTTGTATTAGATTTTCAACTTTTGAATCTTCCCACATACTTAATGGTATCTTTACATTTCTTAGAGTGTGTATTATAGTGGAGGAAACGTCCAGGGACTGGTATCCTGGTAACTCCTGGACTTTGAAGGAAGCTGCGTCTTGCTGTTATTCTTTGGTTTTTCTTTAATTAATCACCTCTTCTCAAGAACACACCAAAACCACAACTATGTGAACAACCACCAATGAGAAAGACTGAAACCTACCGGAGAAGCTCTTCTGCTGAGTCATGATGGAACCGAGCCCCCTTTCCCCCTTCTTCCCCCCACCCCGGTGCGAGGTAGGGGGACCTATGAGCTGGAGAATAATTACAGCGCAGAGGTTCCCTCCGAGGAGTGAGAGATCTGAGTCCACATCAAGCTTTTCAGCCCCAGGGATCCAGGGCCAAAACGAGAAGATGAGGGCCCAGAGCACTTGACTTTGAAGGTCAGCAGGTCTTAATTTCGAGAGCCCCTCAGGACTGACGGAAATAGAGCCATGCTCTTAAAGGGCACAAACAGTATCTCATGCATGCACACTGAGACCTGGGGCAAAAGCAAAAATTTGTTATGAACCTAGGCCTGACCTACCTGCTGGTCTTGGAGAGTCTCTTCCAGAGGCAGGACGGGTTACAGCCTCCCGTGGGGATGCAGGCACTGGCGGCAGCCACGTTTCTGAGCTCATCCAACACAGGGATGCTGATGCGGGCTGGCCCATCGTGGGACCCGCCCTCTAGCTCATTAAGGGCCAATCTTGCCCCATCTAACAGCCTGCAGGTGTCAGTTCTGGGAGCCTTGGGCCAAACAACTAGCTAACAAGTAACAGCCTCGCTCATCAGCAAAACTGCTGGGCTACTTAAAGGGTTCCTGGAGCCTACAGCTGCCTCTAGATGTGCCTCTAGACTCGGCCCTGCCTGCCAGTGGGCCAAGACCCAGCTCTACTCTCCGAGAATCAGGCTTTAATTTCAAAACCAGCCTCACCCACCAGGGGGCAGACATCAAGTGCAAGAAAACCATCCCACTTGTGGAAGGAGCCTGCCCACAGTAGGCTAGACTTTGTCCCTAGACCAGCTGGGCCCTGGTCCACCCTCTAGCAGTCAAATGCAAGTTTCAGGACACCCTGTACCCAACTGGGTCAGGAACTGGACATCCATCCCTAGCAATCTGACACTAACTCTGGGATCCCTGGGCCCTGCAGCCAGACTCCAGGACTTGGCTCTGCCTGTCCATAGTCAGGCACTAACCCCAGGACCCAACTTCACCCACCAATAGGGGGCTGGGGGAGCAACAGCTCCAACAGCCCAGAGTCTTCTGGATCCTGAATCTACCCACCAGTGAGCCAATACTAGCCTTGGAGCCCCCTGGGGTTCTACAGTCAGCTTCTCTGTGACCAGACCCTACTAACCAGCAGTCAGTAGCATCCACATAAGGCAGGGTCTGTCAACACATGGGGCCAGGGGCCAGCCAAGCCTACCAGATATATTTGCATTATAGGAGTCCCAGAAAGAGAAGAGAAAGAGAAAGGAGCTAAGAACATATATGAAAGCATAACACCTGAAAACTTCCCAAACCTGGGGAAGGAAATAGTCACCCAAGCCCAGGATGAAAAAAAGAGAAATGCACCAAGACACATTATTTAACAGGACAAAAATTAAAGAGAATGTTAAGAGCAGTAAGGGAAAAACAACAAAAACATACAAGGGAACTCCCATAAGGCTGTCAGCTGATTTTTCAGCAGAAACTCTGCAGGCCAGAAGTAAGTGACATAATATATTCAAAGTGATGAAAGGGAAAAACTAATAACCAAAAATATTTTACCCAGCAAGGCTCTCCTTCATGAGAAATCAAAAGCTTTACAGACAAGCAAAAGCTGAAAGAGTTCAGAACCACCAAACCAGCTTTATATTAAGGAACTTCTCTAGGCAAAAAACGAAATGGCTACAACTATAAATAAGAAAATTACAAAAGAGGAGAACTCACTGGTAAAGGCAAACCTACAATAAAGGCAGAGAATTGTCCACATGCCAAGCTAGTAGGGAGGTTAAAAGACAAAAGCAGTAAAAACATCTATAGCCATGACAAGCAGTTAAGGGATACACAAAACAATTAGATGTAAAATATGACATCAAAAACCATAATCATGAGGGGAGGAGAGTACAAACACAGGGTTTTAAAAATGTGTTTGAAATTAAGAGAAATTAAGAGATCAGCAACTTAATGTGCACTATATATATATACACTATGTATATAACTATATATACTATGTGTATAGTATGTATATAGCTATATATGTCTATGTGTGTATAAATATAACAATATATAGTATGTATATAACTATATATATATACTATGCATATAATACATATATAACTATACAAAATCTCATGGTAACCACGAACCAAAAATCTGCAATAGAGATACATAAAAAACAGGAAAAAGAATGCAAGCATAACACAAAAGATGATCAAATCAAAAGAGAAGGGGGCAAAAGAAGAAAGGGGAAAAAAAAGACGTATAGGAATTCTCTTGTGGCACAGTGGTTTAAGGATCTGGCATTGTCACTGCAGCAGTTTGGATGGCTGCTGTGGTATGGGTTTGATCCCTGGCCCAGGAACTTACACATGCTGCAGGCATGGCCAAAAAGAAGACAGACAAAAGCAATTCCAAGATAATTAATAAGTGGTAATAAGAACATACATCTCAATAATCCCATAAATGTGAATGGACTAAATGCTCCAACCAAAAGACACAGGCTGGTTGAATAGATACAGAAACAAGATCCATATATTTGCTGCCTACAAGTGACTGACTTCATATCTAGAGGATCTAGAGGAGATGGAAAAGGTATTTCATGCAAGTGGAAATCAAAAGCCAGAGGAGTTCCCGTCGTGGCGCAGTGGTTAACGAATCCAACTAGGAACCATGAGGTTGCGGGTTCGGTCCCTGCCCTTGCTCAGTGGGTTAACGATCCGGCGTTGCCGTGAGCTGTGGTGTAGGTTGCAGACGCGGCTCGGATCCCGCATTGCTGTGGCTCTGGCGTAGGCTGGTGGCTACAGCTCCGATTTGACCCCTAGCCTGGGAACCTCCATATGCCGCGAGAGCGGCCCAAGAAATAGCAACAACAACAACAAAAAAAGGCAAAAGACAAAAAAAAAAAAAGCCAGAGTAGCAATATTTAGACAAAATAGACTTTACGACAAAGACTGTTACACCCCAATGTTTATAGCAGCATTATTTATCATTGCCAAGCTCTGGAAACAACCTTAGTGCTTCCAAGCTCTGGAAGCAATCCAGATGAGTGGATTAGGTATATAAATACATATATATGTATACACCATATCTATTATTGTATGTCTATGTCTCTATCTATATTCTATCTACATACATACATACAATGGAATACCACTCACTCAGCCATGAAAAAGATGAGTGGATTAAGTATATAAATATATATATCATATCTGTTATTGTATATCTATATCTCTATCTACATTCCATCTATATACATACATACAATGGAATACCACTCAGCCATAAAAAAAGAATGAACTTTTGCCATTTGCAGCAGTTATGAATGGACTTGGAGGGCATTATGCTAAGTGAAATAAGTCAGACAGAGAAAGACAAATACTATATGATACCACTTATATGTGGACTCTAAAAAATACAGCAAATTAGTGAATAAGGCGAAAAAGCAGCAGACTCACCATAATAGAGAACAAACTCGTGGTTACCAGTGGGGAGAGGGAAGGGAGGGGGACAAGTTAGGGGTAGGGAAGAAAGGGCGGGTTTTTATGGGAGTCTATGAATTCATGTGTGTGAAACTTTTGAAAATGGTAAAGCACGATAGAATTTAGAGAATCTATCACTCAATATAATAAAATACATTTCTGAGTCAATAACTATATCAACCGTGCTTTCACCTCTGTGGACACACAATCAACAGCCATTACTTAACTGCTTCTATTCGTCCGCCCTCAAGTTTAACTAATAATATAAATTGAATTCATTGTAAGAATTCTTGGGTACTCCACCCTTTTCCAAACTTCTAGCTAGCATTCATTTCCTTCCTTTTCCTTCCAAGGCCAGACTTGGTCCCCAGCCCCAAACAACAAATAAACCTTGGACAAAGTTTCTAAAAATAGCCTTGGAATTTCCTTCTGGTGTATCATATGCCTTCAAGGCCATTAGAAGAGAAGCCTAGTCAAGATTCGTTCTGCAAAGACAAAGGAAGAAGGACTATTTGACTTTCAAATCCTCCCTTCCAACTGTGAGATTCTGCAGTTTCCAGATTAGACAGAATGAAGGATAGAACCCCGGCATTTACCCATTAAAGCAATGACGGGTAGGTCTAATTTGTGGTATCTCTAACTGATAGTTTGCATTTTAAGGTTAAGATATTTTATTGCTTCCAGATGGTCAGCTAACTTCCAGCCAGAGGAACATTACAGCAGAGTTTAAGAATAGCTATGATGCAAAGAGAGATTTTAATTATCATGTAAAGGATCTAATTAAAAAGACATACAGTAGTCGGCTTTTCACATGCTCGAGCCTATAAAAACCAGTAGTTTAAAAAATTACCTTAAGGAGGGAAGTGGAAAATTATTCAATCTGAAGTAGAGACACTTGAGGAATTTCTCAAATTAGGAAACTAGAATTAGGTTAACTGCTTGTTTCTAGACGCCTTGATTTCCACATTGTTCCTTGGATTATGACACAAAGTTGTGAAAGTTCTTTGAGTCTTTTTGCCCCTTCTTTTTTTTGCTGTTCATTTCCAGAATAAGGCAGATTCTCTTCAAGCAAGCAAGCAAGCAATGAATCAAGTTCTCAATCTCTGAACTTGACACCTGTTTAGATCCAGGTTTTTCCATTTACTGGGTGACCTTGGGCAAAGGACATTATCTCTCTGAGCCTCAGCTTCCTGGTCTATGAAATGATAAGCCCTCTCCTCAGGGTTTCAGGAGACAGTAAAAACTAGCCATGGTTATCTGCAGAGCTTTAGAATGTGCAACTATTCACAGATGCAGCCAAGAACTGTGGAAGACAGGTGACTTGTGGGAAGAATTCTACAGAAAGAGATTCTGCAAGGCACTGTCTTCTCTGTGACTTCCTCTCCCTCACTCCTGAGCTTTGCAGGACAGAAATATTTCACAAGAGGGGCAACGGTGTTTGCAGGAGGGATGAGCAGAGAGTCCTGTTGCAGGCGAGCTGAACTCTTTGGATTTCCTCATATGGAACCAGAAAGCTAGTGAACTGTGACACAGTATCCTTGAGTAAACACCATTTCCCTAACTTCCCTGCATGATACATCAAGACCTCCTGACCCACCCATCCTTTCCTAGGTTTGGCACCTTGGGACAGTGCTGGAACAAAAAGCCAAAGATGGCCAGCAAAACTCAATTTGAAACAGGTGCCGTCCATACTATTTAACTTCGTGGCCTCCAGTTATCTATTTTTGGGGTTTTTTTTTGGCTTTTTAAAAAAATTTTTTTCAAAAAAAAAACAAAAAACAAAAATGGAGTTCCCGTTGTGGTACAGCAAAAATGAATCCGACTAGGAAGCATGAGGTTGTGTGTTCGATACCTGGTCTCGCTCAGGGGGTTAAGGATCCAGTGTTGCCGTGAGCTGTGATGTAGTTCACATCCCGAGATGCAGCTCACATCCCGAGTTGCTGTGGCTGTGGTGTAGGCCGGCAGCTGTAGCTCTGATTCGACCCCTAGCCTGGGAACCTCCGTATGCCGTGGGTGTGGCCCTAAAAAGCAAAAAAAAAAAAAAAAAGAAATTGAACTATAGTTGATTTACAATTTCGTGTTTAATTTCAGGTGTACACCAAAGTGATTCAGTTGTGTGTGTGTATACGCACACATTCAGTTATATATATACATATATTCATATATATACACACATACACATGTATGAATATATATATTCTGCATATGGTGGTTCCCAGGGTAGGGGTTGAATTGTAGCTATGGCTGCCAGCCTACGCCACAGCCACAGCAATGCAGGATCCGAGCCACGTCTGCAACCTACACCACAGCTCACAGCAATGCCAGATCCTTAACCACTGAGTGAGGCCAGGGATCGAACCTGCAACCTCATGGGTCCTTGTCAGATTCATTTCTGCTGTGCCACGACAGGAACTCCTGAATATATACATTCTTTTTCAGATTCTTTTCTGTTATAGGTTATTACAAGATATTGAATATAATTTCCTGTGCTATAGGGTAGGTCCTTGTTTTTTATCTATTTTATGTATAGTAGTGTGTATCTTTTAATCCCAAACTCCTAATTTATTCCTCTCCCCTCCCGTTTCCTTCTTGGTAGCTATTAGTTTTTTTTCTTTCTAAAAAAATTTTTTATTAAAGTATAGTCGATTTACAATGTTCTGTCAATTTCTGCTGTACAGCAAAGTGACCCAGTCATACTTATGTATACATTCTTTTTCTCATATTATCTTTTTATAAGTTTGTTTTCTTTTCGGCCATACCCGAGACATGCGGAAATTCCTGGGCCAGGAATCAAACCCACGCCACAGCAGTGACAATGCTGAACCCTTAACCTGCGGAGCCACCAGGGAGCTCCCATAAGTTTGGGGTTTTTTTTTCTGTGAGTCTGTTTCTGTTTTGTAAATAAGTTCCTTTATATCAGGCCTCCAATTGTCTTAAAGTCGCCATAACCCTCCCCACACTTCCTCTTCTTTCTTCCGGTTGGAACTTGACCAAGGGAATTCATTTAACTTGAAAATACCTGAGGGCTCCACATATGTCAATCTCATTCTCGAAGGCTGATGTTTCTATAGCCCAGGCTCCTTATAGCTCTGCTAAGTGCAGTGAGGCTTGGCCAGATGTTATGAAAGAGAAAAAAAATCCCTTCTCCGGTTTCTCCATGTTGGAAAGCCTAATTTATTTGACACCCAGCCTTCCTCTTGTTAAGCCTAAGCCAACTTGACAGCTGACCCACAATCTGAAGAATCTTTAAATTTCTGAAGGGGAGATGGATGGAAGCCGGAGGGATCATTGTGAAAGAATGAGGCATGGCTTCCCTTCCTATAAATCAGTGGGTCACAGCTCAGACAGTCCATATTCTAGGCTAGGTAAGACTCCAAAAGCGGAAAGTTGGTGCTGGTCAAGGGATGTCTAATCTGTTACTGGAGTAACTGCGATAGCCTTGCCTGCATTCCAATGGGAGCTATAGGTACCTAAACTCCCCAGAATGTCTTTTTAATTATTTCCACCCTTTCTTCCTTCCTTCTGGGTATGTTCAGAGGTCAGATGTAGGAGAATGAGAAGATTTCTAGCCTATACTTCTCCCGACCGCAAGAAACAAAGTACAGAGAACTAACTAAATACGCCAGAGGTAAGCACACCCAGAAGCCCGGACTAGTCCACTCAAGCATTGCGGACAATCAGGCTCTGAGAACTAGAATAACTAGTTCTTATAACTGTGAGAGGTGAAGTCACTGTCCACTGGCAATTACCTGGTAATGTGGAACCTGTGTCTAGAATATATAAACCACCCTTACAGCTCAATACGATAATAAGCAATCCATTTAAAAATAGGAAAAAGAGGGAGTTGCCATTGTGGCTCAGTGGGAACGAACCCAACTAGTATCCATGAGGATGTGGGTTCCATCCCTGGCCCTGCTCAGTGGGTTAAAGGATCCAGTGTTGCCATGAGCTGTGGTGTAGGTCGCAGATGTGGCTTGGATACTCTGTGTCTATGGCTGTGGTGTAGGCTGGCAGCTGCCGCTCCAATTCGACCCCTCACCTGGAACTTCCATATACTGCGGGTGCAGCCCTAAAAAATTAAATAAAATAAAATAAGGCAGCCATTAAAAAATATTGTTTTATACCCTCTAGAATGGCTTCATCTTAGGCATTAGACTGACCATATGGAGTATTGATGAGGATGTAGAAAAGCTGAGTGTTCTGTGTGTTCCTGATGGAAATATAAAGTGGTATAGACAGAGTCCCTGTGGTGGCTCTGCGGTTAATGAATCTGACTGTTATTCATGAGGACTCAGGTTCGAGCCCTGGCCTCGCTCATTGGGTTAAGACTCTGGTGTTGCCATGAGCTGTGGTGTAGGTCACAGAAGTGGCTCAGCTCCGGTGTTGCTGTGGCTGTGGCGTAGGCTGAGGGCTACAGCTCTGATTAGACCCCTAGCCTGGGAACCTCCATGTGCTGCAGGTGTGGCCCTAAAAAGACAGTACAATAAAATAAAATAAAATAAAATAAAATAAAATAAAATAAAATAAAATAAAATAAAATGGTGCAGCCACTCTGGAAACCAGTTTGGCAGTTTCTGATGAAGTTAAACATACGCTTACCATATCTTTTAGCAATTCCTCTTCTAGGGATTTACCCAAGAGAAAAACATATGTCCACTCAAAGACGTGTATATGAATGTCCATAATAGTTTGATTTAAACTAGCCAAAGCTGGAAACAACCTGACTTCCATGAACAGATGAATGAATAAAAAAATTAGAATATTTCTTTTTAAGGAAATCTTACCAAGTAAGAGAGAGAAGAATGAAATATTCATACATGTTACAGTGTAAATGCATGGGAAACAATTATTCTGAGTGAAAGAAGTCAGACCAAATATGAGTACATATTCTATAATTTTATTTATACAGAAAGCAAACTCGGTGTTTTCTCTAGAGGGTCATGTGGAAACTTTGGGGGGGGGTGATAAAAATATTCTCTATCTGGTAAGGAGATGTTGCCATCTGCGAATATGGTTGAGCCTGGAGAACTTTAGGCTAAGTGAAGTAAACCAGACTGAGAAAATTAAAACCTGCATGATCTCACTAAAATGTGGAATCAACCAAGTTGAATATATAGAAACATAGAGTAGAACAATGGTTACCAGGAGTGGGGAGGTGGGGGAAATGGGGAGATATTGTTCAAAGTGTACGAAGTTACAGTTCTGTAGCTTGTACGTCTGGGAATCTAATGCTCAGCATGGCGACTGTGGTTAGCGACACCACACTGGGTACTGGAAATTTGCTAAAAAGAGGAGATTTCTGTTCCTCTCATCACACAGAAAATATGTAAGATATATTAATTAGCTCGACTATAGTAATCATTCCACTCTCTGTATGTATATCAAATCATTATGGAAGTTCCTGTCATGACTCAGCAGAAACGAATCTGACTAGGATCCATGAGGATGCAGGTTCCATCCCTGCCCTCGCTCAGTGGGTTAAGGATCCAGTGTTGCAGTGAGCTGTGGTGTAGGTTGCCGATGTGGCTAGGAACTGGCATTGCTGTAGCTTGGTGTAGGCCAGTGATATGGCTCCGGTTTGACCCCTAGTTTGGGAACCTCCATATGCCATGGGTGTGGCCCTAAAAAGACCAAAAAAAAAAAATTATGTAGTACACCTTAAATATATAGAATTTTAAAATAAAATAAAATAGATAACTAAAATATTTTTTGTTTTGAAAGTGGTAGTATTATTATGAATGCATATATTTGTTAAAATTCATTGATGTGTACCCTTAAAGCAGATACCTTTTTATTTTTTTTTGGCTGCACCCTCAGCTTGCAGAAGTTCCTGGACCAGGGATCAAAACCATGCCACAGCAGTGACAATGTCAAGTCAACCACTAAGCCACCAGGGAACTCCAACAGGTATCTTTTATTACAGTAATTTAGCATCAATACAATTGATTTTCATAGAGAATAGGAAAGCACAACTCTGAACCCAAACCCGTCAACACAACCAACAATATTGCTAAGACTTCCTAGGAGGCTGAGGAGTTACCACGGGAGAGCAGGAACCTAAACTCATGGCGGGAAGGCAAATCAGGTGTGCCAAAGCAGAAATTGTGCACGTTTCTTCAGGAAGATTTTATTTCCCCAGGGGAATGTCCCCCTGCCTAGCAGTTTGCCCGCAGCTGTCTTTTTTCAACTAAAACAGTGGTCTGGCTGGTAAAGATTGAAGGACAGACGGTGGTTAGGTGGTTCTTTATAAAATCACATCCGCCAAGCTAAGAGTAAAACCAGGTTACTTGTAAGTGGCAGCTGATAAAGGGAAATCCGGAGTTTCTGAACTCAGAAGATGTCAGCTAACCTGCTTCTTATAGGTGTGCACTGAGACATGCTCTCGTGGGCCTGGGAGGCAGGGGCCAGATGTGATGTTGGCTTTATAGAGATCCATAAAGAAATTCTCCTGTGTCTTGGGCTCCAATAGGCTTTTATCTTTTATCAGATTCAAATATCTCCTTCATTCTTTTTTTTTTTTAATATATAGGAATAAAAGCCTGTAGGTACAACAGCAAACACAAATAAAACTCTTGTGGAAATGCTCCATATTTCAGGCTGAAGAATATAAACAAGGGCCCCTGTGGGTCAGCCTTATGACCCTTTCAAACCAGAGGCTGTCCATTTATGTCTTCAGTTTATTCATTCACTCACTTCTTCGGCTAATATGCATTTTGAACCTACCTCATGCCCAGTGTCCAAAAGACAGAACATGGTCCTGAGTTTAAATCTCTGAGTGCATTTGGAGACAGAAATGTGAGCAAATGATCACAATGCAAAATGATCACCGAGGTGAGTGTTCATAGAGCACAGACCGAGGAGCAACACAGTCGAGGGAATTAGGAAGATTTTTTGCACCCACACGTGCACACACACACACACACACACACACACAGATACTCATCTGACAGAGATGCCAAGGGCCGGTTTGGTAAGAAATCTCTGGGAGTTCCCGTTGTGGGCCAGGGGGTTATGAATCCGACTAGTATCCATGAGGATGCAGGTTCCACCCCTGGCCTTGCTCGGTGGGTTAAGGATCCAGCATGGTTGCAAGCTGCAGGATAGGTGGCAGATGCAGCTTGGATCCCAAGTTGCTGTGGCTGTGGTGTAGGCTGGCAGTTTCAGCTCTGATTCAACCCTTAGCCTGGGAACCTCCATATACTGCAGGTTCGGCTCTGAAAAGATACAAAGAAATCTCTGACCTTCGACATTCCCTTTAAACAATCCACAGTGAGTTTATCATCCGTGGAGTTCCCTAAAGCTGTCTGAGGCTGAAAGTAATAGAAAAAAAGGGAGTTCCCGTCGTGGCGCAGTGGTTAACGAATCTGACTAGGAACCATGAGGTTGCGGGTTCGATCCCTGCCCTTGCTCAGTGGGTTAACGATCCGGTGTTGCCGTGAGCTGTGGTGTAGGTTGCAGACGCGGCTCGGATCCCATGTTGCTGTGGCTCTGGCATAGGCCAGCGGCTACGGCTCCGATTCGACCCCTAGCCTGGGAAACTCCATATGCTGTGGGAGTGGCCCTAGAATAGGCAAAAAGACAAAAAAAAAGTGATCGAAAAAAAGGAGTGCAGTTGCTTTGAGTGTTTCCAGTTCTGGGGTGAAGAGGATGGGCAACTTTATTTTCATCATTCCTACTGAGGCACAGACCGTCTTCTGATAGGAAGGAAACAGCACTTTGGTATAATTTATTCATCCATCTTATTTATTGATGTGTGTGGAAGAAGTTATTGATTGCAATCATGTAATTACACAGAAGCAGTTCCCCAAATCTACAAGATGCTTGGACTTAGTTTCATCCTTCTTGACTTCCATTCTTTGTTCTGGCTTTCCTTTCTTCCTTTTTTTCTTTGCAATACCTTCAACCCTCTTGTCCTTCTAGGCAAACAGATCAATAAAAAAACACTACTTGATGGAATTCCTGTCATGGCTCAGCCGTAATGAACCCGACTCATATCCATGAGGATGAGGGTTCCATCCCTGGCCTTGCTCAGTGGGTTAAGGATCTGGCGTTGCTGTGAGCTGTGATGTTAAGTAGCAGACGTGGCTCAAATCTTGCATTGCTGTGGCTGTGGTGTTGGCCGGCGGCTACTGCTCTGATTGGACCCCTAGCCTGGGAACTTTCATATGCCTTAAGTGTGACCCTAAAAAGACAAAATAAATAAATAAATGAAATGTCCCTTGCAAATTTTGAAATGGCATTCTGAAAAATTTAGATTAATACGAGCTCCATATGCTGTGGGGTGGCCAAAAAAGAAAAATAAATAAATAAATTAAAAAGGCTGGCTCTTCCACTTACCAGTTACTGAATATCTCTGTACCTCAGTTCTCCCAGGAGTTACCTGGGCATGATAATAATAGAACCTACGTTACTGGACCCTTATGAGGATTAGCATGAATTAACATATGTAAAACATTTAGTAAGTTAAAACACATATTAAATGTACAACACATAGTGAATGCCTAATAAAGTTTGCTTTTTTACTTTGTGGCTATCATTCTCTAAAACGCAATTCATTGAGAAGAAACGAGAGTTAATTTAGTCGAAAAATTATGTAGATAATAATACAGTTGATACGTAAACATGAAAAGAAGGTAAATATATCCATTTGGTAAATATATCCCAACATTCAGTGGCTTAAAGTACAAGAAGTGGATTATTTTCTTCACAATATATGATGTTTCTGATTAGCGAGTGGACTTGCTCCATGGAGTGTTTCAGGGCCCCAGGTTCCCTTAGAATGGAGGCTCTTCCTGCCCCTTTGGGTCTCGTCATCGCCTGCATGGTCAAGGAAGAAGAAGGTGGGTTGTCTTTTCCAGCTGATAGAAAAGGTAAAGACGGGAGTTCTCGTTGTAGCTCAGCAGTAACAAACCCAACTAGTAACCATGACAATGCAGGTTCGATCCCTGGCCTGGCTCAGTGGGTTAAGAATCCAGCATTGCTGTGAGCTTTGGTGTAGGTCACAGACTTGGCTTGGATTCCATGTTGCTGTGGCGGTGGTGTAGGCCAGCAGCTGCAGCTCTGATTTGGACCCCTAGCTTGGGAACTTCCATATGCTATGGGTGCAGCCCTAAAAAGACAAGGAAGAAAGAAAGAGAGAGAGAGAGAGAGAGAGAGAGAGAGAGAGAGAGAGAGAGAGAGAGAGAAAGAAAGAAAGAAAGAAAGAAAGAAGAAAGAAAGAAAGAAAGAAGAAAGAAAGAAGAAAGAAAGGGAAAGGAAGAGAAGGAAAAGGTAAGAGCAGAGCATAAAAGATGCCCACAGCTGTCTTAAAGTCCCTGGGCCAGAAATGGCCACATCTCTTTAGCTCACACTCCTTTGGCTAAAACTTACCTGTTCATGCCTAACTGCCAAGGGAGACCAGGAAGAGGAGTGCAGCTGGGCCCAGGTTTAGATGGACAGCTAGCTGACTCTGAGTGTAAATGACTGAAGTTTGGGAAATACTGCTCTTGGGATTGGTGGTGGGATTCTTCTTAAGACCAGAGCCAAGGAGCAAGACGGTAGATAAGGAATTCCCTGTGATGGGGAAGAGCCAAAGAGTTTTAGGTCCACAGGTAGCTAATACTGAGTTTTACTTTTCTCCCATCTCCATTGAAATCCCCACGGTACACTCTGCTTACAGAAAACCTGTTACATACAATGGCTTTGACTTGAAGGTGCCTGGGGCATAAAGGATGAGGCTGTGATGGGCAGAATAACTCCCCCATAAACCCCACAAAGATACCATCACCCTAATTCCCAGAACCCAGGAATGTATTAGTTTACAGGGTGCAGAGACCTTACAGGTATAATTAAGATTAAAGATCTTGAGGAATTCTCATCATGGCTCAGGGGAAATGAATCCAACTAGCATCCATGAGAATGCGAGATTTATCCCTGGCTTCACTCAGTGGGTTAAGGATCCGGCATTGCCATGAGCTGTGGTGTAGGTCACAGAGGCAGCTTGGATCCTGCGTGGCTGTGGCTGTGGCTGTGGTGTAGGCTGGCAGGTACAGCTCCAATTCCACCCCTAGCTGGGAACTTCCCTATGCTGCGGGTGTGGCCCAACAAAAAAAGACACACGCAAAAAAAGATTAAAGACCTTGAGAGGGGAGAGTGTTCTGGATTTTTCAGGTGGGGCCAGTCTGATCAAAGGAGTCCTCATAACAGAAAATATTTTCTGTGCTGGTTAGAGAACCGGAGAGAAATGGCCATGGAAGAACTCCGCCTGCCGTTGCTGGATTTGAAGGTGGAGGAAAGAGCCATGAGCCAAGGAATGCGGGCATCCTCGGGAGGCCAGAAAAGGCAGCAGCCTGGATTCTGACTTAAAGTCTCAAAGAAGATCGTCCTGCCAAGATCTTGATCTTAATCAAATGAGATCCATGTTGGTCGAGCTTCTGATTCACAGGACTGGGGGATAAATCTGTGTTGTTCTAAATCTCTACGTTTATGCTGATTTTTCAGGGCGGAAATAGAAAACGAATACAGGGACCTATGCTCTTGGTTGAGAAGAAATGCCAAAGATGGGCATGGATCCTGAAAAAGATACTGCCCTGGGGAACCAAGGGTTATGAGCATCAGGTGACAAGGTTGGCCAGGTTAAGATGAGTATCCCCGAGAATCGTACCCTTAGGAGGACAGCCAGAGGCCACTGGTCTTCCTAGAGCAACTGCAACAGAAGATGTTAAAGGAAAGGCTAACCCAGGAGTCTGGAGAACTTGGGGACCATCGAATTGCACGTCCTTGGCCATGGAGTAAGTTAAGGATGGCCAAGGTAAAACCCCGCAAACTCCTCTTCGTCCCAGAAATTCCACCTACACCATGAGAGCGCCAGTAACCTTAGGCTTTTCCAAAATACTTGCAGAATGTGTGGGGCTGTTCCACATGAACTATCAAAAAACCAACAAACAAAAAAACATGCTTTTCTGGGTATGTTCTGTAAATGAGTTGTTGCATTCAGCAAAATAACCCAAGAAGCTATTTTCAAAGGCTACCTCTGGAGGCTTCATGGAACCTACCCTGCCGAGCTAGTCTTGAGGCCAAGCCACTACCCCCAGGAGAGAGGTCCTTGCTCTTTATCAACAAGCAGATATGTAACAAGAAAGGCATTGTGGGAGGTACGGATGCACATTTCGTGTGGCTCTGGTGTGGAAGTCAGGTTGTGGACAGAGCAAGCACAGTCCTTGAAAAAGAGAATGAGAATCTACGGTTTAATAAATGCCTCCAGTTTGCTCTTCTCTGACCCCAAGTACCCACACCTGCTCTTGGTTACTGGCCCAGGACTTGCCAGGTGGACCAGAGCTGGCACGAGGGCTGGGTGGAGTCCAGGAGTGGGGGGTGGGGAGTGGGGCTGAGGCCCCTTGGGTTGGAGGGGCTTTGTTGCTGCCCCTTTCATGGATGGTTCCAGCCCCTGGTCGTCCCTTTTTTTTTTTTTGTCTTTTTGCTATTTCTTTGGGCCACTCCCGCGGCATATGGAGGTTCCCAGGCTAGGGGTCCAATCGGAGTTGTAGCCACCAGCCTACGCCAGAGCCACAGCAACGCAGGATCCGAGCCGAGTCTGCAACCTACACCACAGCTCACGGCAACGCCGGATCGTTAACCCACTGAGCAAGGGCAGGGACCGAACCCGCAACCTCATGGTTCCTAGTCGGATTCGCTAACCACTGCGCCACGACGGGAACTCCAGGTCATCCCTTTTCTTTCTGTGTTGCCTGGTTCCCTCCAGCCAGGGTCCTCCTGATCCATGTCAGCATCACACAGCATCTAGGTGAGTAGATGAGAGACATTCCAATATTTTATTTCTGTGCACCCACTTTGCAAGCCACTGCTGCTCCGGGTCAGAGGAGTAGATCCTGGGGTGTGGGGTGTGGCCTACATCTCTCTGACAGGTGGACCTACTCTTCCTTAGTTGTAGAAATTTTAATGAGAGTAATGAAAACCAACCTTTATTAAGGGAGGAGAGGCGGAAATACAAACAATGGCCAGACCCTATGTGACCAAAAATCTCTGACCCAAAAGCTCTCCAGCCACCAGCCTGGGAAACCCAACCATGGGCTCAAGATGGTCAGGACCTGGTCACTAATGGCCAGCATCCCTAATACATATTTTTTTCTTTTTCAGCCGCCCCTGTGGCATATAGAAGTTCCCAGGCCAGAGAATGAATCTGAGCCAGAGCTGCAACCTATGCCACAGTTGCAGCAATGCTGGATCCTTAACCCATTGCATCTTGCTGGGGATCCAGCCGGCACCTCCACAGAGGCAAGGCAGATCATGAACCCACCAGCCACAGCTTCCCCTAATTTTTGTTCCCACTTCCAATTTAGGACCAGTCAAAGAAAGAGATTTGCTCCCTTAGCCAATGGCAGAGGAAGCCCCCTTCTAGTTATCCTGCCTCTACCTTCCCCAGACCAATAGTCTTCTACCAGGGCATATCTGAGAGCCATCCCTTTTTGCACTATAAAGCCCTCCTCTCCTCCACCTGCCTTTGAGTCTCTGCCAAACACAAGTGATGTTGGCTGACTCCCATGCAATAGAAAGCACTGAATAGGGTTAACGATCCGGCGTTGCCGTGAGCTGTGGTGTAGGTTGCAGACGCGGCTCAGATCCCGCGTGGCTGTGGCTCTGGCGGAGGCCGGCGGCTACAGCTCTGATCTGACCCCCTAGCCTGGGAACTTCCATATGCCGCGGGAGCAGCCCAAGAAATAGCAAAAAGACAAAAAAAAAGAAAAGAAAAGAAAAGAAAAGAAAAGAAAACACTGAATATACAGCCTCCTTTGCTTGACCACCTTGGATGGTCTTTGTTTATTTCCACAGTGATTATTGCATATCCCCAGCCCCATGCTGGGTGATTTACATGTATTTATCCTGGCAACTTCGTGAGGTAGTATTTTGGATATTATTCCTGTGTTACAGCTGGAGAAACAGATGATACCCAGAGAAGTTAGGTAACTTGCTCAGAATCACACAGATAATTAATAAGCAGCAAGGCCGGGCTGATGGGTATGCAGTGGCTGGAACACAGTGCAGCCCTCAGCACACTCAGCGGCTTGGTCTCGCTCTGTTTATTGATGATCCCTCAAAGCCTTTCCTCCACGTTACTGTGAATCCTTGAAGTGGGGGAAAGGAAGGGGAAGGGATGAATTCATATCTCTTTTTTTTTCTTTAAAAAAAACTCTAGTGAAATAAGCCAGACAGAGAAAGACTAATACTATATGATCTCTTATATGTGGAATCTGAAAACAAAAACATGGAGTTCCCAGGTGGCACAGCGGGTTAAGGATCTGGCATTGTCACTACTGTGGCTTGGGTTGCTGTTGTGGTACGGGTTCAGTTCCTGGCCTGGGAACTTCCACATGATGCGAGTGTGGCCAAAAACAAACCCAGCCCCCCCCAACCCAAAACCCAGAATCACAAATACAGAGAACAGATTGGTGATTGCCAGAGGCGGGGTGCGTGATGGGGGAAGCGGGGGAAAGTAGTCAAAGGGTACACACTTCCAGTTTTAAGAAAAATAAGTCATGGGGGTGTGGTGTACAGCACAGTGACTAGAGTTAATAATACTCTTGTGTATTTTTTTTTTTTTTTTGCCATTTCTTGGGCTGCTTCCGTGGCATATGGAGGTTCCCAGGCTAGGGGTCAAATCAGAGCTGTAGCTGCCAGCCTACGCCAGAGCCACAGCAACGTGGGAGCCGAGCCACATCTTCAACCTACACCACAGCTCACGGCAACACCAGATCCTTAACCCACTGAGCAAGGCCAGGGATCGAACCCACAACCTCATGGTTCCTAGTCGGATTCGCAACCACTGAGCCACGAGGGGATCTCCTGTTTGTTTGTTTGTTTGTTTTTGTTTTTGTCTTTTTGCCTTTTCTTGAGCCGCTCCCAGGGCATATGGAGGTTCCAGGCTAGGGGTCGAATCCAAGCTGTAGTCACCGGCCTACGCCACAGCCACAGCAACGAAGGATCCGAGCCAAGTCTGCAACGTACACCACAACTCACGGCAAGGTCAGATCCTTAACCCACTGAGCCAGGCCGGGGATCAAACCTGTACCCTCATGGATACTAGTTGGATTCGTTTCTGCTGCACCACAACAGGACCTTCCTGTTTTGTATATTTGTATGTTGCTAAGAGAGAAGATCTTAAAAGTTCTCATCACAGGAAAAATAATTTGTAATTCTGTATGGCGTTGGATGTTAACTAGACTTCTTGGTGAGCCTTTCACAGTATAAACACATACTGAATCATGATATGGTACACCTGGAACTAACATGCGGGTGTATGCCAATCACATCTCAACTTAAAAAATCAAATAACTCCAGGATCTGCGGCAATGGTTAGGGTTTTATGAGACTGAAGACTCCAATTCTCTGCTTCTGGCAATGGTAAACAGATCGGCAAAACCTCTGTAGAAAGATGAACCCTGGTTTTCCTTGATGAACATCCAAGTATTTTTAACATCAGTGATGGGTTAAGGTGAGATATGAGAGGCTTTTAACAGGCAATCAAAGGCAAACACAGACAAGTAAGGGCTGCATATCATGTGAGCCATGGTTGATGAGTGAAAAATGTATTTGGAATCAAAATCCTTGATGAACTTTGGGCTGAAACACATCAATCTTCTTCCTTTCAGTTTGCTAAACAAACATACTAATAAACCTCTTTTGCAAAATATCTGTAGTTTAACTGAATTTTATTTTTTTCTTTTTATGGCAGCACCTGCGGCATACAGAAGCTCCCAAGCTAGGGGCTGAATCAGAGCTGCAAGGTGCAGGCCTGTGCCATAGCCATAGCAACATGGGATCCAAGCTGCACTGCAAACTTTGTTGCAGCTTGAGGCAACACTGGATCCTTAACCCACTGACCATGGCCACGGATTGAACCTGCATCCTCCTGGACACAATGTAGGGTTCTTAACCCACTGAGGATTGAACCTGCATCCTCCTGGACACAATGTAGGGTTCTTAACCCACTGAGCCACAATCAGAACTCCAAAACTTCTTATTTTATTTTATTTTGTTCACATGTTAAAACTCTTCATTTGCATATTTAAAAAACTGTGCATTCCAATAGTTAAAATCATTTGAGCAACAACAAAATGGCACTCCGCTTAAACTGCATTTTACAGCCTGCAGGGCACCTTGGACCAGCTAGCTTTTCACTCTAAATTCCACCCAGCTTCCTCCTTCACCAACATGCAAGTTCTTTTCCTTCCCTGCCAGCCACACAGGCAGAGGGGAGAGGCAGGCGCAGCCTTCGTGTCAGTAGTTCTCCATTCTTTGATGTGCAAAGGGGCAGCACAGTCATTTAAACCTGATCCAACCTCTTTGCATCTTACAAAGTTCAACAGCTAAAAGAAGTAAAATAAGAAGGCAATGTCTGTGGAATGTACAGTGCACACTGGCGGCATGGGCCTCTCTATATGACTTGCCTGCTTGCTTCTCCTGTTCTTTTTAAGCCAGTGGATTTTTCTCGTGTTTCTGTCGTCTTCAATTTCGACTTACTGAATTTCTCAATCTCAGCCACACGGGGTTTGTCAGACATGGTTGCAGAGGAAGTGGAGCAAGGCTTGAGCAAGAAGAATCCAGTCTATGCAGGGGCCACTGCCGAGGGCCCCACATTTCTTAAAGTTGGGAACTGATGTGCTTCTCGGTAACAGGTGGCATAAAAGCCAGATCCCGTGGTGAGCAGGCCACACAGCCGCTAAGGTCTAATTTTGTTGGTTTTCCTAGCTGGATCGAGGGCAAATGGTGTGTAGACAGATGGCAGTCTTTGATTGAGGGAAGTCACCTACCCCTCCGAGAACCTCCGAATGTGGGGCAACTGATGACTCTGTAAATGGGTCCTTTAATCTTTGTGCAAATAGTTTAAGCGGCTAGGTGTGCTCCTTTGGCAGAAGCTATTTAGTTCCATTCAGCAGGCAGAAGCTATTTAGTTCCATTCCTTCCCATCAGTGTAAACTTCATTCATACAAGCATGTTGGCTTTAGTCCAGAGTTTTCTTTCTTCCATCAAGTTATGTGAGCATCCGGAGAGCTCCGTCAACCTTGTGTGTCTTGGCACCACTGAGTTCATAAGCAGCTGGCATACAATAAATATATCCGGCTGATTATGTTTTTGCGTATCTAACATCTGCCAGGCAGGTTCTTCAATTTTTGGTGGCAGTGACCACATTGGGAATCTGATGGAAGTTATGAGTCTTTCCTCCTGAGAAATGCCCGTATGACACACACACACACACACACACACACACACACATTTTTACATCTGATTAAGGGGTGTTTATGGACTACTGAATTCTACTTCAGACACCTCTGGGGAGAGGAGCTGATTAGGGACACGGAATGGTGGGTTTGAGCAGAATGAACGATCCAGCTCGAGGTATACCCCACCAACTGGTAAGGTCCCCAAACTTTGGGATGATGTGATTTTTCCCTAGGTGCCCTCTCTTGCCTGGGTGAGATTATTCGGATATGGGGATTGCCAGGCAAGAGGCCGTAGGGAATGTACAAGCATGTGTGTGACTCGTGGCCACTGCTGGGAATGTGTTTGAAATAACTGAGTAATTAGAACTCAAGAGAAACCAGGAAGGGGAAAGAAAAACTCAGGAGGGGATAGAAGGGCTTAGATACTTGTGTAGGGGAGAGGGGTTCCTCGTGGCTGGAGCATACATTTAGTTGGAATTGAACATAGGAAGGCAGCAGGCACGGAGTGGAATTTATTGCAGGATTGCAGGAGTGCAGAACTTCTATGTGATGACAGGGTTGTGACCACGACAGCGGATCATTCATTGAGTCTAGAGTGTCGGATGGCCTTTACGAATGTAGAAGCTGTCCAGGGGGGCATGTGGAAGGTGAGGGGAGAAACCTGTAAGACGCACACACAATAAGATCAGCGGTTAAGTTGGGCAGGGGACCTCTCTGGCTTTAGAGGGAGAAAAGAAAGCTCACTGAAGCTGAATCTTGCCTGGAAGTGTCTCCATCATACTGAAGCCACTTCCTCTCCTTTGCTTCCTGTTTCCTTTGCCCAAATGTGCATATGCCCGGGAGTCACATCCATCACAGTTTAGAGCCTCTTACTACTGGGAAATGTTAGCCCAAAGCCTCAGCCTCCCCAGCTGCAGTCCTGTGGCTGAATGAATGCTCAAAAATTATTTTTGCAGAAGCTTCCCTTCATTGTGCTAGCTTCCATCCAAGTGTGGTTCTAATCACACCTAACTCAACTGGGTATTCAGTGAGATAACACGGAGGCAGTACTGGGCCCTGTGGCTGACATCATAACTGCTCAATGACTCAGGTTTCTTGCTACTCAGTCGCTTTCTTGCCCAACGCGTGTGGTTAGAAACTGACTCTTGTGGTTTTGATGTGGCTTTTGCATGTAACAATTGTGTATTCACGTTCTTGTAGATTATACAAAGCCAAACCTACTGAACCCAGACACGCAGCTCCAAGGGAATGAAATTAAAAGATGGCTATATTTTTTCATTCACTTTTATATATGAAGACCAACATTTAAAATAATAAACCAGCAGCAAAACAAAACACAAAATCCCAACAGTACCAAAAAAAAAAAAAAAAAAACACAAAAACAACTTTAATAAGATCGAAACTGTGAGGTGGAAACCATCAGTTTTACTGGGCTTCACTGCCCAATCTTTTTTAGTTGGCAGCCTGATTTCTTTTTCAGGCCCAAGGAATGAAATGGATCAACACGGGGGTTTTGAATTCCAGCATGTGGGGCTCCCGGCTTTGGGAAGAGGAAGAGATCTCGGAAATCCAGTAGTCAAAATATGTTTCTCATGATAAAATACATATAGAGGTGGGGATGCACCCAGAAGGTGTAACCTGGACGGTGAGAATTTTCACGCGGAGGGAACCCACTCAGCTCACTAACACCCGGCCTGGCTCCCAAAGTAACAATCCGAGTCTCCAGGCCAGATTTTCCCTCTAGCCATTCTTGGCCACGCAGAGCGGAGCTGCGAGCACACAGAAAGGGATGTCTTCATCGCCAACCGGGATGGAACAAACCCACCCGTTCCGGGAGTGCTGAAAACCAAAGGGTCCCTCCAGCACCGGCGGCCGCCAACATGACTTGACTGTCCCCATCCCGCGCGGCCCGCACTCTCCAGGTGCCCCCACCATTTCCGGGTGCGCGCGCACGAGCGGGCGAGCGGGGGAGCTGTGCGCTCCGCAGCCTCCGGGCGGCGGCGGCGGCCGACAGGCTCGCGGGGAGAGGAGTGGCCAGGGGCGGCGGAGGAGGAGCTGGCGCCGCAGCCGGTCCCCTCTGGCCGCGCCCCGCCCTCCGCCGCCACCTGCGCGTCTCCTCCGGGGTCTCGCGCCACGGGACTGTGAGGGCTCATCCTGCCGCAGCGGCGATATCACTGCGTCCGCCAATTAGGAGACTCGGCGTTTGGTTCCTTGGGACGCGGGAAGAGCGGTGCTGCCGGTTCTGGCGAGCAGAGGGTGCGCCGGCGCGCGTCCCTCCCCGCCGCGCCCCCCGCGACGTTAGCGGAGGGGGTACAGAACTGCTGTGACTTTTGAGGTCCGACTCCTCCTTCTGGCTAGCTTCCCGACGCGCCAGCTCGGAGAGAGGCCAGTGTGACCGGCAGGCCCGAAGGCTCACTGCGTGGGCTCGGGACTTGGAACGTGTCCGGGAGCCCGCGGCGCTGTGCGCGCTGGTGAGTTTAGCAGCGGGGTGGGGTGTCCCCCGGCGCGAGGGGCGGAGAGGACGTCGCGCTCTGCCCCTTAGCCCGCCCCCTAGTGCTGCCCCCACTTTGAGAGTAACTGAGACTTGAGCGTGACTGCGGAGCCGCGAGGATGCGGGCGACCGGCGCGGGCTTTTCATCACCCCGGCGTGATGGAGCGGGTCGGTGAGCGGAACAAAGGCGCCCGCCCGGAGGAGCCGGTCCTCGGCTGAAGATCGCTGGCCGCTCCCCGCGACGGCCGCCTGCGGACTAGGGTGGTGGCTGTGCGGCCCGAGGCGCGGCGCGCTTCCCCGCGGGCAGGCGCCTGAGCCGGGCACCTGCGCGCCGCTCCCGCCGCGGCGCCGGGGCAGCCCCGCCTGCTGGCCCGCGGGCCCCGGAGGTCCGCTGCTCCCTCAGCCCTGCTCCCGGCTGCCCAAGGTCCAGCGGCGAACCACTTGCTGGTGCAGAGGAGAGACCCTCCCCCCCGCCCTCCTCGCCCCGGGCCCTTCTCCGAGAAGCCGAGGCTCCTGGTAGGGGCCGCGCGCCGTGGACTGAGTAGACCTCTCCGGGAGCACTTCTGCAAGACCGAGCGCTTCCATGTGAGCCTTTTCGCTCTCCCCATCTACCGCCCCCTCCTCCCAACTGCCTCAGCTGCCCGAGCCTCCGCGCCGTGAGGCCGGGAGCGGCTGGGGTCCTCGCCAGCCGTCCGGAGCGCGAGGCTCGCACAGCCCCCGGCTGCCCCGCGCCTCGCCGGAGCCCAAGGGGGCGCGGGTCCGGGGCGAGGGCCGGCCGCGCGTGTTTGATGGCTTCACTGAGAAGAGTCAAAGTGCTGCTGGTGTTGAACTTGATAGCGGTAGCCGGCTTCGTGCTCTTCCTGGCTAAGTGCCGGCCCATATCGGTGCGCAGCGGAGACGCCTTCCACGAAATTCGGCCGCGCGCCGAGGCGGCCAACCTTAGTGCGCACAGCGCGAGCCCCATCCAGGATGCGGTCCTGAAGCGCCTCTCGCTGCTCGAGGACATTGTCTACCGGCAACTGAATGGTAAGGACGGTCGCGGGTGCCCATGGGGTTCAGCGCGGGCGGACAGGGCACCTGGTGCATCCCGGGGGGCCCTGAGCGCGGTGTGGAAGGCAGGCACTTCCTGGCTCCCGCGCGCTCCCTTTTCCTCTCCTTGCCCATTCTCAGGCAGGAGGCCGGGGCTGCTGGAAAGAATTACCTGCTTCATTTTTTATACTTTAGCTGTAAGTTTGCTTCTGTCGTGGAAAGAGGTCAGCGCCGGATCTTCACGTGCAGGCATCATTACCTGGCGACTCTGGTCCAAGTGCAGAAACTAGCCACTCGGCCAAATGGGACTGGAGGCGCGGGCCACTTAAGGGGAGAAAAAGCTCTTACAGCTTAGCGTTTGGTGGGGGATCGGAAAGGCAGGGGCAATGGTGGGCTTTAATGTCCGTAAGAGTAAAGGCCTCAGGTCTGGAGCGAACGCGCTTCGGTGGTAGGTTGGAGGGATGTCATCTCTCTGTGAGGATGGCTGCACAGCGAGTAATGAGGACTCCTCCCTTCCCGCCGCTGCCTTGGTGAGGCTGCTATTAAAAACACGCTGGATTTCTCTCCCAGAGCTGCCTGAGGGCAGTTGCTAAAGTTCCGCGTGGATTGGGGGAGCAGGTTTTTAGGGAGTGTAGCAGAGAGAGGTGTGCCATCCAATTAAAGATAGTTGTCAGAATCGGTCCCATCTAAAATGTTCTTCTCAGTGCTTCAGGAGAAGAGGGAGATTTTTTCATATGCTCTGGTCACATCTGGTCCAGGGACTGATGGGTCTTTGGACACTTGGTACCCCCAAGGTCATCGTGTTATCTACTCGAGTATGAGCAGCTCTCCAGCGTCCATTGGCCACTCAATGGTAATGATAATAATAATGGGTGGATCACTGGACACAGGGCGAAGATGTTACAAGTGCATTATCTCATTGAATGTTCACATCAGTCCAGAGAGGTTCATCCCATCCCCATGTCAGGAATGAAAGCAGGAGGCTTGGAGAGGTTTTCTAAGTTGCCTGGTGTCCTGCTGCTAGTAAGGGGTAGAGTCTGGAGTCGGAACCCCTTGTCTGGTTGGTTGACCAGAGAGTCTGTGTTCTTGACAGCTTCTCTCTCCTGTCTCTCCCTCATTGTAAGGAGCCTTCATTTGGATGACAAAAAGATTCTGCACTAGTGAGACCCGACTCAACTGCTGTCTTCCCTGCAGTGGGGAGAGGGATCAGGCCCAGTGGCAGGCAGAGAGGAGGCCAGCATCCTGCTCCCTTCCTGCTTTTCAGTGATCCCTTCTGGGCCCTTCCAGGTGGGATGTGGTCTGATTTCCAAGCGCTCTTTGCCAGGAACCCCTTGGTCTCCTCGGTGTTATTCAACAAGTATCCATGGGAATGCCTTGAACTTGTATCTGCGGTGGGAAGCGGCCGTCCCACTGACCCTTGGCAGACAGCGTGGCCTGGCTGTGGGGCGGCCTGCGCGGGTCATGTGGGAGCTCTTCTCCTGCATGTCAAAAAAAGCAAGGCACAGAATGAAACAAAAGCCCACAGTTCATTTCTGGAGGAATTGGATGCTTATGGCATGGGTCTTATTATTGTGCCCAGATATGTGCCATAGACCAATCCATAGGACCCAAAAGAGAGAGCAAGAGAGCCTGGTTCCTTCACGGTCAGGCCAGGGACACAAGTCTGTTCAATTAGGAAGCTAAATAAGATATAGTCACCCCCACCCCCAGTGCTCCAAATGGGAATAATACCATTCTAAGTGGTATTTACTAAGGGCCACAGACACTCATGGGCTCATTTAGTCCTGACAGCGTCCCTAGGAGATAGGTGCTGGTAAGTAGCCTACAGTCACTCAGCTAGGGGTAGTAGAGCTGGGAAGTGAACTTGGACAGTCTGGTTTCAGAATTGAGGCTTTTAGCTGCTGTGCCAAATTGTCTCAGTGTGGGACGTGCATTTGAGCCACGGGGAGGGCTTGTCCAGGCACACATTTCTATTTTATTTTATTTTATTTTATTTATTTATTTTTATTTTTATTTTTATTTTTTTTGTCTTTTTGCCATTTCTTGGGCCGCTCCCACAGCATATGGAGGTTCCCAGGCTAGGGGTCGAATCGGAGCTGTAGCTGCCAGCCTACGCCAGAGCCACAGCAACGCGGGATCCGAGCCGAGTCTGCAACCTACACCACAGCTCACGGCAACGCCGGATCGTTAACCCACTGAGCAAGGGCAGGGACCGAACCCGCAACCTCATGGTTCCTAGTCGGATTCATTAACCACTGCGCCACGACGGGAACTCCGGGGCACACATTTCTAGACCCCCACCCACAGGGTCTCTGATTCAGTAGTTGGGAGGGAAGGGGAGGCTGAGCCTTGGCATTTCTGACATGCTTGTGGCCCCAACCCTGGCCCAGTGCCCTCTGCTGCCTGCACCAGGCGGAGCAAAGAGGAAAACCCATTTGCCCATTGGTTGGAGAGAGGCGGGTGGGGGCGGGGGGGGGGGGGGACTTGCCTCTGATGGCCAGCAGGAGTGGGTGTGTGTCTGGCTTCATTCCCTGTGTATTCTGCAGCCCTATAAGCAGTTCCCTTGGGGCGGGGGCGGAGGCTTCTGCCTCTTGGGACTGGTTGGGTCAGGCACTGTGAGCTGGGAAGACGGAGTTTTCTTGGCTCGAAGCCTCTGAAGAGGCGCTGGCAGGAAGGATGGATGGAGAACTTTTGCTGGGCAAGCCAGGAATTGAAGTTGCAACTAGGTGGATGTTATTCGCTTGGCTTCAAGGATAATTTGTAGTGACATGTAGCCTGGAGGAAGAGGGCAGGGGAAAGTCATGAAATGGAGCATCCTCTCCCCCCCAGCACCCCCCCCCCAACCCCATCCCCGCTGCCCCGCCTGGCCCTGGACTCTGTCCTCTGCCCGTGCTTGTTTTGGTAAGGTGTGTTCTACCTGTTGATGCTGTAGGCATGCTGGGTTCTACAGATGGAGGAGGCCACCTGGGAGATGGGAGCTGGGGTCCCTGTCCACGTGTTCTGCAGCCTGTCTCCATCCCTTCCAAGGGAAGGAGGAGAAGGAGATCTTGACCTTGGTGGTTATTTGCTCCTTGGGAATTAGTGGCGGGCCACTTGGGGCCAGCCCCTTGGGTACTCCCGAGGGGGAGCTGGTGTTTTAATGATGGCTCTGATTTCTTAAAACTTGTCTATGGACTCTTAGGAAGCTCACGCAGGAGCGACACAGCACAGCTGTCTCCAGGCTCTCTCATGCCCGAAACAGGTTTCCTTGGGTGACCTGAGAGGGGTTCCCTGGGCTTGGGGGGCCAGGGGTGACCCAGACTTCCTCAGAACTGGCCTCTTTGCTAAGACTCTTGGCTCTTGCCTTTTGAAAAACAGTCACAAGTTGTTACACTTTTGTTTTTCTTTATTTCTTTCTTTATTTTTTGCTTTTTAGGGCTGCGCCCCTGGAATATGGAAGTTTCCAGGCTAGGGGTTGAATTGGAGCTGCAGCTGTCGGCCTACGCCACAGCCACAGCCACGCAGGATCCGAGCCATGTCTGTGTCCTATGCCACAGCTCTCAGCAATGCCAGAGCCCTGACCCCACTGAGGGCTCATGCTTGTTGGCCGGATTCGTAATCCACTGAGCCACAATGGGAACTCCCATTTTTTTGTTTGCTTTTTGTTTTCCTTTTTTTTTTTTTAAGCATTTTAGGGCCACCCTTGCGGCATATGGAAATTCCCAGGCTAGGATTGAATCAGAGCTGTAGCCGCTGGCCTACACCACAGCCATAGCAATGCGGGATCTGAGCCACATCTGGGACCTACACCACAGCTCATGGCAACGCTTGATCCTTAACCCACTGAGCAAGGCTAGGGATCGAACCCACATCCTCGTGGATACGATTCAGATTCGTTACCACTGAGTCACAATGGGAATATAGGCTGAAAAGGACCCTTTAAAGTGAAAGTGGAAGAGCTGGTATGGAGGGAACAGCACACAGAGATGAGTTCATTTTCTCCTCTCCAGACTCTCTCTCTTGCCTCTGCCCTTCCGTTCTTTCCATTAGGCCCCCTCTGCTGACCCTCACTGCTGCTGCAAGGCTCTTAACCCAGGGCCCTGACTCTCATCTCCCACCCCTCCTTTTAGTGGTTCCAGCTGAGTGGAAAGCACGGCTTCCAAAGGGCCTGAGATCTCCCAGAGGCTTTCTGTTTCCTAAGGAACCCTGGTCAAGCCTGAAGGCTGACAGTCAGGGCTGGCCATCGCCAGCCTGTGATTCCAGCCTGGGCCAGGGCCTTCGCCGTTTTAAGCCAGACTGATCTCCTTGCTGAAATAACCTGGTATTTGTCTTAGGACTATAGCCTGCACGTTTCAGGTCCAGTCTTTGAGAAGTACTAGTTGTCCTGGTTGGCGCTCCCTGCCTTCTTTCTACATTCATCCATCCTTTAAAGCTTGGCTCAAGGTCACCGCCTGGGGGTGGGCAATTGTGCCAAGCCACACGGTCTGAGCTTTTCCTGCTCCAAGGTCCTTGAAGCTTTCCTG
The DNA here is from genome assembly GCF_016906955.1 of Phacochoerus africanus. Classification (NCBI taxonomy): domain Eukaryota; kingdom Metazoa; phylum Chordata; class Mammalia; order Artiodactyla; family Suidae; genus Phacochoerus; species Phacochoerus africanus. The sequence continues at coordinate 16,075,061 of NC_062548.1, forward strand.
TCAGTGTCCGTTTGCACCCATGGCTTCTACTTTTGTGCCTCCGTGGTTTTATCTTTTGAGGCCAGAACTGGACTGCAGGCTTTGTAAGGGCTCGAATCATATTTTGGACGTTTTCATAACAGCTTCAACATCTGCCGAAGCACCTTGAACATTGTGTGGGCATCAAGGCTTCACTAGTGGATTAATTGGATGGGAGCTAGTTTTAGAAGGTAAATGCAGAGTTCCCATAGTGGCTCAGCAGTAATGAACTGGACTACAATCCATGAGGATGCAGGTTTGATTCCGGGTCTCGCTCAATGGGTTAAGGATCCAGCATTGCTGTGGCTGTGGTGCAGGCCGGCAGCTGTAGCTCTGATTCAGCTCCTAGCCTGGGAACCTGCATATGCCATGGGTGCAGCCCAAAAAGCAAAAGAAAAAAAAAAAGGAAGAAGAAGGTAAGGGATAGCTGCAGAGAAAGTCATCTGGACACTGTGAAGACTGGATTGGAGCGTTCCCGTCATGGCTCAGCCGTAACGAACCCAACTTGTATCCATGAGGGCGAAGGTTTGCTCCCTGGCCTCGCTCAGTGAGTTAAGGATCCGGTATTGCCGTGAGCTGTGGTGTAGGTTGCAGACGTGGCTCGGATCCCACGTTGCTGTGGCTCTGGTGTAGGTGGGCAGCTGTAGCTCCAATCAGACCCCCTAGCCTGGGAACCTCCATATGCCACGGGTGTGGCCCTAGAAAGCCAAAAAAAAAAAAAAAAAAAAAGGGAAAGAAAGGAAGGAAGAAAGAAAAAAGGTTGGATTGGTTTGGATGGATGCGATGAGGGGAAGAAGCAGGAAAGACCTGGCTGGGGAGGCTGGGTGTCCGGCAGCCATCTTGCCTCCGCCATCTTGCCGGCACCGTCCCGAGGCTGCCGTGGTCCTTCATCCTCCCGGAGAAAGGGCATCGCATCCTTCGGAGGAGCCTGGAAGTGGAGCCAGGTCAGGGACCGGCCTGTTTCCGTGTGTCTTCTACGAATGTGTGATTTTATAACAGGAATATGGTTTTATTATTCCTTTTTTCCCTGTAGAGTAAAATGAATTCATATTTACGGTGGAGAATTTGGGAAACTCCCCCCCAAAAATCATACAGAGGACGATAACACCGTGGTGAAGGTGGTAAAACATGGTGGCAGGGTGGTTTGGTACATGGTAAAAATGGGTGTCGGCACAGACAGATTTTTTGGGGGGTAGAATTTCCGTGTAACACTCTACAGGGCTTTTGGTGCTCTGTCACCTCCTGAGGAAGTTACTGGTTTCCCTCATCTTAGAGCCGAGAAAAGTGAGAAACAGAGATGCTCTGTGACGTAGCCAGGATGACACAGCCAGTGAGGGGCAGAGCTAAGATTCCTGAATGTTAGGATACTTTTCAACCCAACCCGGTGACTCCCCCGCCTCCAAGAGATCAGGGTGAAGGCAGTGGAGGCTCAGGTGCCCCATACAAGCCCCAAGCTCTGGCCGGTGACCCCGCCCCTCACCGGGGTCCCCCTTGCAATGAATCAGAAGGGCAGGGCGCATGTGGCTGCTCCAACCAGTAAGCCCAGGGCACTGTTGTCTTGAGAGGAAATGCAGTCGATTGAGGTTAGGTTCCAAATTTAGATTTCAGAAGGATATTGAATAGAAGCAGGGTTGCTTACAGAAATTGAAAACCTTTGCGGGAATGGAGAGAAGTCAAAATTACCCAGCCTGGTCCTGCCCCCAAGCCACACAGAAAGACAAAGCTGGAGTCGGAACTGCAGAAAACCAACAAGTTCCCACATAACCCGAGTGCAGCCCGCCCAGCCTGCTGCATTAGCCAGACCCACTAGGTGGGGAAAGTGACTTGGCACAGAGGGACAGGGATCGAGATGAGCTCTGTGGGTCTCCAAGGTGGAGTCAGAAGGAGAGGGATCCTGTTTTGAAAGCATCTCTCCATGGATGCCAGGGCTGGTCTTGAGCTGTGTCTTCTTTCCCAGAATATGGATGTGCTCATATAGACTGTTGAGTTGGATGGTACCCGTATTTCCTGTGGGAAGGAGGTCAGGGGAGAGAGGAGAGGCTCCATGTTTGTGTTAAAATCACTCCTTGCAGGGAGGTCCTGTTGTGGCTCAGCGGAAAAGAATCTGACTAGCATCCATGAGGACACAGGTTCGATCCCTGGTCTCGCTCAGTGGGTGAAGGATCCGACGTTGCCGTGAGCTGTGGTGTAGGTCGCAGACACAGCTCAGATCTGGCATTGCTATGGCTGTGGCCTAGGCCAGCAGCTGCAGCTCCGGTTCGACCCCTAGCTTAGGAACCTCCACATGCCACAGGTGTGGCCCTAAAAAGATATACACACAGATATCACTCCTTGCAGAGAGTTCCCTGGTGGCTCAGTGGGTTAAGGAGCAGTATGCTCCTTATGGTCACTGCTGTAGCTCTGGTTACTACTGTGACGCAGGTTTGATCCCTGGCCTCGGAATTTCCACATGGCATGGGCACAGCCAAAAAAAAAAAAAAAAAATCCCTCCTTGCAATGAGCATCAGAAGGGAACCAGGGCAGTGCAAGCCTTAAGTGCTGTGTCGGGCTCTGGGGCCATCCGGGCCCAGGTGTGTGGCAGGCTAGGTCAGCAGAGCCAGGACCTGGACACTGGAGGGAGGGAGTCTCACTTCCTTTATCTGCCACAGACTGATGAGCATCTGGCTCCTGGAGAGATGGGGGCCCGGTTCTTGGACAGATGCAGGCACATCTGTGTTGGCCAGTATGTGTGACAGTCCCCCTGCCAGCAGGGGCAGCCCGCCACCTGCCCAGCCCAGAGGTAGTGGGGAGAGGCAGCCAATGTCTGGAGGAAGAACTCCAGTGCCTTGACCTTTGCTGTTGCCCAATGGGGAGTGTCTTCTGCCGCCAGGAAGAAGGCTTGGTGATGAGAGCTAGGAATGACCGCAGGGAGGTGGCTTGTGGACATGGCGAGGCCCGTGTCAAATGGAGAACCCCCCAAGATCAGAACCTCCTGAGTCTTTCAGAATGTAATACTGGAGTAAAGGTTGTTCTTTGGGGGCAGCAGACAGGGTGGGTTGGGTTTCTGGTTCTGTCACTTAGTAGCTGTGTGACCTTGGGCCAACCTCCCTGCCTGTCAGCTGTGGAGTGGGGATAAATGGGGATTCCAGATGGACAGCACGGCCGCGGGGCCCAGTGCGTGGCCGCTGGGAGAAGGTGAGCTCTTTGAAGGAAGAAAGGAACTTTGCTTGCTTGTTCTTCACAGCATCTCTGATGCCAAGAATGCACTGGTGCATAGCAGGTGCTCAGCAGATGTTTCTGGAATGAATGCATGAACAGTCTTGCTGCTTGAGGCAGTTTGGTCGTTGTTACCTGAGGGGCTGGGGCAGGGGAGGTCCCTTTTGCTTTAACTTGCAAACTTGGGTGAACTTGGGGTCCTTCTTCCTTCTCTGAGGCTGATTCTCTTTCCTTCTTCCTTCTCCTTTCTTCCTCCCCATCTTCCGCTTCCTTTTTTGTTTGTTTGCTTTTTGTTTTACTTTTTAGGGCTGCGCCTGGGGCATATGGAGGTTCCCAGGCTAGGAGTCCAATGGGAACTACAGCTGCCTGCCTACACCACAGCCACAGCCACAGCCACATCAGATCTGAGATGCGTCTGCGACCTACACCACAGCTCATGGCAACGCCAGATCCTTAACCCACTGAGCGAGGCCAGGGATCGAACCCGCAACCTCATGGTTCCTAGTCGGATTTGTTTCCGCTGCGCCACAACGGGAACTCCCTTCCACTTCCTGATAGTGATGGTGCCTTTAGCTGACCTCTTTTGAGGCTCAGGAGGAGAAATGGCAGCTTGTATGTGTCAAAGTCCACTATAGAAATGCTGCTAACTTCCATCTCTTCGTGAGCATTTCCTCGCTGCTGGAGCTCAGGTCTCAGGAGAATATCAGAATGCGTATGAGGGTGGTGACACCAAGTCTCTGGCTGCGGCAGGCACAGTTGGGACAAGGCCTGCATTCAAGGGGTTGGTGCAGTGGCCCCTGGGGTGGCCTGCTTGACCAAGTGGTATTGAACTTGAACAAGAGAACTCAGAAGTTTTAACACGTGGACCCTAGGACCCGGGTGGAAGCAAATCATTGACGATGGTCAGTGCCCAGGACCAGGAATGCATAGGGCAACTGGCCCGAGGACAGGCGGTAGAGACAGAAATGTGTGTGGGGATGTAAGGAGGGCCGTGTGGCTGGAGCCCGTCGGCCAAGTGGAGCTCGTTTGCAGGACCAGGTGGAGGCTGGACCCAGCCAGGCCTCAGTCCCAGGCTGGTTTGGACTGGATTCTGTACACGTGGGAAGCTGTTGGGTGGCTGGTCACTGTGGTGATGATGTAGTGAGATTCATGTTGAGTTGAGGTTTAGTGCATGCACCATTAGGCAGGAAAGTGAGTTAGAATCCAGTAGTGGGTATAAGGTGCCGGCGTTGCTGGCCCAGCCATGCCTCTAGCTCAGGACTCAGCCAGCCCCCCCACCGTTCGGGGACTCCAGGTGCCTCTCCCCTGGGCCCTCCCTCCCCAGCCCAGGCTCCATCCTAAGCCAGGGGTGTGCATCTAGAGCTGCTTCCTTTGGAAAATCTGAATCAGCCCTGGGAGCTCTGGCCAGAGTGCTCCCCAACCACCCCACCTTCGCTAAGGTGTACTCGGCCCCCACCACACCCCTTCCTCGCCCTCTGTCCTTCCATGTCCAGCTGAGAGGGCCAGCTGAGGGGGCGAGTCTGTCAGGAGCTTTCTTGCCAGCTCCTCCAGGGCCCTCACCTCTGTGTCCTCTGCCCCACCCACCTCGTAAACCCCCTAATTCTAGATCAGCTTATGCCCAAGGAAAGGCCCCCATGGCGGGGGGGGGGGTGCCCTTAAATGATGCACATGCTGTCATCTCTTCTCGGCCCTAAGATCGTCTAGCACCTGGTGATAAATCTCCCTTTCTGTTCCCCATTCCCTGCTGAGCCAAAAAGGAAGTGGGATGGGCTGGAGAGATTCGGGGAGAGGCTGTGGTGGTGATGGACCCAGGAATTCTCTGCTCCAAACCCATCTCTTCCTGCTCTCCCCTGCTGCTCCCCTTAGACGACTCACAAGCCCATCACCCTAGTGGCCACTGCAGCAGCCCCCCGCATGCCAGCTCTGTCCCAGCTGTGCCTGCTGCAGCAGCGGGCCCCATGAGTCTGCCTTCCGAGGCCACCACTATCCAAGGCATGTGCGTCCTGCAGATTTAGGATTCACGGATTCTTCATGGATTCAGCTGGAATGCCATGTTGCAGGGTAGCACCTGTTTCTTCTGCCAAAGGGACCAGAAGATGGAATTCAGAAGTTCGGGGAGCCAAACCCCCACAGGGTGGCCTTTGATGGGGGCACAGGAGCTCCTCTTCTGCAGGGAAAGCCTTTCCTGATGCCAGGTAGCATTTAAAACATGCAGAACTTGAACTTCCCTCTGTGGCCCAGTGGGTTAAGAATCAGACTGCAGTGGCTCGGGTTGCTCTGGAGGTTTGGGTTCAATCCCTGGCCCAGCGCAGTGGGTTAAGGATCCAGCCTTGCTGCAGCTGTGGTTTGGATTCAGTCCCTGGACCGGGAATTTCCATATGCCATGAGTGCGGCCATAAAATGAAAAAAAAAAAAATTTGCAGGACTCACTTGGTTGAAAGCCCTTCCCCTGCCTACCTTGTTACCCCTTGCAGGTCTTTAGACTGTTTGACATGTGGGTGGCAATTGGCTTAGCCACTGATAGAGAGAAGTTTTCCCTTTTAATAATGTCCCTGCCATTGCTAACTGCAGAGCCTCAGCCTTGCCATGCATGAGTAATAAACCGCTGCCGTAATTACATCCAGACACCAGCACACGAGCGGGCAGGCTGATGGTTAATAGGGAGCAGGCTTCCACAGAGCCTCCTTCCACCCTGGCCTCAGACACAGTGGCTAATCATGTGATTAGTGTTCACTGCGGGGTGCCTTATGGTTACCTGTGGCTTGCTAGGTGCTGTACCTCCCTGGTTGAAGACGTGGGGTTCTAGTTCCATGTATTTCCAGGGACCAAAGTATGTATAAATGAGAGGTCCATGACTTTAGGGGTCTTTAACTTTCAAATTTTAAATAATACCTCCTTCCTCCTATCCCATCCTGTTAAAATCGCATGCATTTTCCAAGGGCCAACTCCGAAGCCCTTTATTCCCTGAAACCTTCCCTGCCACCTTGTCAGAAGTGTCTCCTCTTCTGGGCTCTGATGGTACCCTCTATGGGTCTGCTTTTAGCTGTTGTTTATCTCTGCCTTACATTATACTGAATCATTTTCATGGTAACAGCTTGCAGAATAGGTTTTATTCTTTTTAAAATTTTCGTTATTATTTATTTTTTATTGAGGTAGGCTTGATGTGCAATATTACAAGTTACAGGTGTACCACCTAGTGATTCACCATTTTTAAAGCTTAAGCTTCTCTTAGAATTATTTTAAAACATTGGGTATATTCCCTGTGTTGTACAATATATCCTTGTAGCTTATTTATTTTATACATAGTGGTTTTGGCCTTTTAATCCCCTGTCCCCATCTTTCCCCTCACCCATGCCCCCTCCCTGCTGGTAACTGTTAGTTTGTTCTCTGTACCTGTGAGTCTAGTTTTTTTGGTGTGTGTGTGGTTGTTATATTCATTGGTTTGTTTTATTTTTTTACACTTTGCAGATTAAGTGATATCATACAGTATTTCTCTTTCTCTGTCTGACTTATTTCACTGGGCATAGTATCCTCCAAGTCTATCCATGTTGTTGCAAATGGCAACGTTTCCTTCTTTATGGCTGAGTAGTATTCCACTGTATATTTTAAAAATCCCTTTCTAGGAAATTTAGGGAATTAATTCATGAGCAAGTAACTTCTTCTCCCTTAAGTCCAGAAGTTGTGGTAACTAGCATTGGTTTGGCACCATGAGGTCATCATGATGACATTCAAATGTCATAATTCATTATATTTCCTTGGTCTTTTCATCATGGTTACAAGATTGTGGCAGTGGTTCCATTCATTGCATCTTTATACCAGGTAGGAAGTACTGTACCACTGATCAGATCTACTCCTATTGTTTAATCAGGAAGGAAAAGCTTTCCCCCAAGTCCCTCCAGTGCGCTCCCATATGTGGTTCAGAAAATGGCCATGTGCCCAACCTCACTTTGAGAGAATAGTTGCTTTTCAGAAGAAGTAAGTATGGTGGAGGTGAAGGGCAAGGAGAGAAGGAATGTCCATGGTATCTGCCATCCTCTCTACACCACCTCCATCCCTGCTCAGTGCATATTAAAATGAAGCAAGGAGTTCCCTTCATGGCGCAGCGGAAATGAATCCAACTAGGAACCATGAGGTTGCAGGTTTGATCCCTGGCCTTGCTCAGTGGGTTAAGGATCCAGCGTTGCCATGAGCTGTGGTGTAGGTCGCAGACGCAACTTGGGTGTGATACTGCTGTGGCTGTGGCGTAGGCCAGAGGCTGTAGCTCCGATTAGACCCCTAGGCTGGGAACCTCCATATGCTGCAGGTGCGGCCCTAAAAAAAAAAAAAGACAAAAGATGAAAAAAAAAGAAAAAAAAAAAGAAGCAAGACTCTTTGCTACCTAGAAATTCAGTTAACTAGAATATTAAATCCTTGGGCATTCTGGTTACTTGGATTTGATTTGACAGTGTCTCATAGATTGAAACTACCATGAGTAATCATATTTTGTCAATGCCAGGATGCACATTTTTATATCTCTGAAATTGAGATTCATTTTATGATCAGTGGTGTGTCATAGTTTCATTGACAGCATTTTCCCCTTTCTGGGTACATAAAAATGCTGCAACTTAACCACTGAAGGCACCTTCGATTTGCTCAAGTACAACATATGGTCTTTGTAAACACGCATGCGTACCGCATTGTACCATATGCAGTATTTTTTGGGGGTGTTGAATACATACATGCAAGTGTTTTGTGTCACTTAATTCTCCATCAAACTTTCTTGCACTCATACCCATTTTACAGTTAAGGAAGCTGAAACTCAGAGAAGTCAGTTCTCTAGAAACACCTGCCAGCTCCCTTTCTGTGGTTTCCTTTGAGAAGCTGGCACTTGCTGATGTCTGCATGTGGGGCTTGGTCCCAATTAGCGTTGGTGGCTGGTCTAGGGATTGCAGAGGGGTGGGGTGTGGGGATACAGTGACAGGAGAGCAGCAGGGATCCTGACTTCCCTTAGGTTTAGCAGTTACTAGTGTGTAAAGTTGTAAAGCTGTTAATTCTAGAGCTCTAAATTATGCTGGGTGAGCTTTAAATCCAGCCTATAATTAGAACAAAATGTGAGAAAAGTGAAATTGATATTAAGTTAATTAAAAGGCTTTGCTTATATTTGCAAGGAAATTAGCACAACAAGAGTGCTGACAAGTACACATTGTGAATTTCTTCATTTGGGCAACTCTCAGCAGGCCTCAGGCAAGCTTTGTTCTTGGCTTCTGCCCTGTGCCCTCCCTGCTGCTGAATCTCCATCTTACTGGTATCTTGGTGATTTTAACTGGGGAAGATGCAGTATAATCTTCTGATGGTCCTTTTTTTAATGGATAGCAAACCCTGAGTAGGAGCCACACCATTCAGTTGAAGGCCCAGGTCCTAGAGTTGTGTGTATGGGGGACTTGGAGGCTGTTTGTTGACCCGTAGCTGATGCAGATGGCTTATGTGGTTCCCTCGTGTCCAGAAGATATGCCCTTTGGCCCAGTGTACCCTTCTTCTCATTCCTGTTTGCCATTCTGAGCTAGGCCACAGAGCTGAGTTGGAGTGTGCAGTGTAGAATTTTAATTTGGAATTCCCAGAAGACAGGGGAAAATCTTTTTCATGGAACCATTCATACTGGGGGGGGGGGCTGGATTGGGGGGCTGATATCAGGCAGCCCAGAACTACCTTTGTCTCTAGTTGGGGTGGCAGAGGCAATTCCGCATTTACCAAGGGATTGTCTTTTCCTCTTGGGCAGATATCTAATCCTCAGGCTCCCTGCAGTTGGTGAGGGGCCATGTGACTGAGTTCTGGGAACTGGAAGATGGGTGGAAGTAATGTTTGCTACTGTCAGACCTTGCCTTCAGAATATCCTCTGGGGAGTTCCCATCGTGGGACAGTGGTTAACGAATCTGACTAGGAACCATGAGGTTGCAGGTTCAATCCCTGGCCTTGCTCACTGGGTTAAGGATCCGGCGTTGCTGCGAGCTGTGGTGTAGGTTGCAGACGAGGCTCGGATCCTGCAGTGCCGTGGCTCTGGTGTAGGCCTGCGGCTACAGCTCCAATTGGACCCCTAGCCTGGGAACCTCTATATGCCACGGGAGTGACCCTAGAAAAGGCAAAAAGACCAAAAAAAAAATACCCTCTGGGGTCCTCTGTGCCTCCTTTCTTTAGAGGCCTTGGGGTCTGCCTCTTAGTGGCATGAAAGATGGAAGGATCCTCAATCCCTGAATGACTGTGTGGAGCAGAATACCCTCCCATCCTCCCCAGCTCTCTTGATATCTCTATGCATTGGACTTTTTTATTAAGCCGTTGAGATCATGGAGCTTATCTGTTACAGCAGCTAGTGTTACTCATCCTGACTCATTGAAGTAGGCAGGTCAGGAATACCAGTCTCCCTAAGTCACAGGACAGTCTTTCTCCTCTGCATCTCCATCCTTGCTTAATATGATCAGCAAGTATGAATTGAGCTCACAATAAGTGGGGTGGGGTAAGATGGTTGGATGAAAAGCCACCTGACTCCAGATCTGCTTCTCTGGCTGCTCTTGGCTTTAAGAGAACAGTCTTGTATCTTGGTGTCCCAGTGTTCTGTTTACAGAATGATGGAATGATTATAATCATCCCCTACTTATGCTCCATGTTGGAGCAGAGGGATAAGTATTGAAATATGGCTAAGTTGTTTGCAATTATAAACAACTAAATAATATATGCATTGTCTTTAGTACGGTTTCAGCTGATAGGAACTGGCATTTTTCAAGATGAGACAAACTGAAAAGGTTAGTTTAAGAATTAGCAATTAAAAAAAATCATGATCTTTGCTGCCACTGCATTTTAAATCATGCAAACATTTATGTTTGTGCCAAAGTGCCACAATTTCCTTTAGAGCAATTACTGAAATGCATTCGCAAGATAAAAATGGAGTTTGGGGAAGAATATTTAAGAGCTCTTTAATGATGTTAAAAACTTTGCTAATTTGCCAAGTTGTTCTAAAATCCACTTCATTTTTTTTTTTCCTGCCTACCCATCTTCTTGCCATTGAACTGATTCCAAGAGATTTGAAGAAAGGGGTTGCAACTAATATTAAAATACACAAATCTCACGAAATATCATTTTAAGAGCCTTTCCCTTTTCCTTCATTACCCAAAGGTGCACACTCAGGAAGGGGTAAGAGTCCTTGGGCTGTGTTTGCTTTTGCACAAAGCAGTTTGGGGAGAAAACAAAAGCTAAACAGTAGTTACTCAAAGGTGGTTTGGATTCAACCCTTTCCTTTTGCTGCCCCAGGTAGCAGACCCCTGGAGAGGAATGGGTTGCCCTGATTTCTTCATCCTCATCCTCCTTACTCAGGTCTCAGCTTGGCACATCTGCTGCCAGTGAAGGGCTTGTGGTCGCCCCAGCATCACTGCTCTGTGGGTCTTCCAAGTTCCTCTTCAGGGCAAAGAAAATCCCAGGCCCTGGGGAATTCAGATCCATCCTCCCTTTTCCCCACAAGAAAGGGTTTGGTGTAATGGTGCACATTTTCATGTGTGTAAGGTTCGTGGTTACCTCTCATGGATGGATCTCTTGAAAGTCTAATCTTGAGAGGTTCCGTAGCATTGAGTTCTAGGCAAGAGTCAGAGATGCAACCCTGACCCCACCAGCTGACCTTTGGGGGTGGGGTGGGGGTAGGGGAGCATACAAAGGACTGAGCCTGGGCTTTCCACTTAGATAGATGACATCTCAAACTTCCTCACAGCTACTTAACAAAGTCACACCAAAGGTTAGGTTTTTGGCAACGCGCAGAACACTACAGGCCCCAGTTTGCCCGTCTGTAAAACAGCAGCTGCCTCCATAAGGAGGGGGAAGGCTGTCTGTGCAAGATGGAACTTGTCAATACCTCAAGGGGTGCCTGTACTTAGGAGAATGTTGATGAACAATTTTATTAATACTGTGCAGTGGCGGCAGAACCATTAGCACTCTTTGAAACAGACATTCAGCCCTTCTCAGGCTCATCTCTTTCCCCAGTGATGTCTAGATAAGCTCTAAAGTCTGTGCAATGTAATTGTATGGCATCTGCAAATTCTCTGACACTATTCTCAGCAAAAGGTGGAGTCGAATTCCCCTCCTGGTGATTATTATGGGCTGACCTGTATGACTTGCTTCTAAAGAGTGGAATTGGTTGGAAATGATGTAACCTGATTTCTGAGGCTGGATCATTCAAAATGGGCCATAGAGTTTCACTCTGGTGCTCTTTCTGGGGACATGCATCCTTAGAGCCTTGAACCCTGAAGCTGGAGAGAGCACGTGGAGAGAGGAGAGGTAGATTGAGAGAGACGGGGGCAGTCCAAGAAGTCTCAGCTGTTGCAGCTCCCCGCTGATTCTGTCTTCCCAGCATACAAGCCAGGCCTGTGCATGAATGAGCTTCAGCCTACCCCACCCCACCCCACCCCACCCCACCCCGACCGCTGCCTTCCAGCCTCCCCAGCTGATGCCAAGTGGAGCAGACACGAGCTGTTCCCGCCCCAAGGCCTGCCCAAATTGCAGATTCATGAGCAAAATGAATGTAGTTATTGTTTTAAGCCATTGACTCTTAGGGTGGTTTGTTGTATAGCAGTAAATAACTAGAACACTGGGCCAGTCTCCTTGTGTTTAATAAAGTGGTTTTTTTTTTTTTTCCTTCTCATCATAAGAAATAGGGGACTTGATGATGATGATAACCGTGTTAACAGTAGTGAACATAATAATAGCTAATATTTATTGTGCACTTGTTAACAGTACCCAGCACTGTGCTAAAGGCTTAAGTGGATGTGAAGGGAAGTCATGCATATTTGTTTCTAAGTCTCAGGTTTATATATCACTGGTAGACTATGGTTAACAGCCTAACTGTTGCAGAGGTTGGCCATCTGAGGCATCTTTTAGCCAAGTTTCTGCCCTGGCCTGGACCACCGTGGGTGGGTGGGAGAAGGTAGAGGGCGGGGCCTGCGATTGTTCGCTCCCACGTGAGCATCAATAGTTAACAGAAAACATCCTGCCTGGTCCCTCGTGGACCCTCGTATCAGCGTTTCCAACATCACACGGTTTCAAGTCTTTTATTTTATTTTATTTTTTATTTTTTTATTTTTATTTTTGTCTTTTCTAGGTCTGCACCCACGGCATATGGAGGTTCCCAGGCTAGGGGTCCAATTGGAGCTATAGCCGCCAGCCTACACCAGAGCCACAGCAATGCAGGATCCAAGCTACATCTGCAACCTACACCACAGCTCATGGCAACGCTGGATCCTTAACCCACTGAGCGAGGCCAGGGATCAAACCCGCAACTCATGATTCCTAGTTGGATTCGTTAACCACTGAGCCACGACGGGAACTCCATCAAGTCTTTTATTTTTTAATTATTTTCTTTTGAGGGCCGCAACTACAGCATATGGAAGTTCCCGGGCCAGAGGTCGAGTGAGAGCTGCAGCTGAGGCCTGTGCCTCAGATCCTTAACCCACTGAGAGAGGCCAGGGATCAAACCTGCATGGTCAGGGCCACTCTGTCGGGTCCCTGACCTACGGTGCCATTACGGAAACTCTTAAGTCGTCTAGCAGAGATAAGAACACATTTGACAGAGCCTGTTTCTACAAGGAGACACATGATTTTCTACTTTTGGGGGAACCTGGAGAACTTGGTGCTTCTACAAAGGATACTCACGGCAGACCCACAGAGTACCTTATGCTGCAGAACTGTAGGTAGTACTGCATACTTCTTTCCTTCCAGTTAAGGAGAGGGGGAAGGAGGGGGCTGATCTGATTTATAATAGAGGAAACATCAACATCACAGTTTTCCCAGAGTGAGGGCAGTTTTTATTTCTGTCTTTACTTGGACACACAGTGCATGTGGCATCCACACTTACTGCCTATATATGTATGACCGGGTTACTTTGCTCTACGGCAGAAATTGGCACAACATTGTGAATCAACATAATAATAATAATAAAAAAAATGCTTACTACAGACAAGGGGATGCCATAGGCCAGTGGGCCCCATGCCATGTCTGAACTTCATATTGATTTGGGGAACTTTGGGGACGAAGTGCTGGTCCCCAGATTCCTCCACCTGGAGGTTCCTATTTTTCAGATGCGGGATGGGACTTGATTTGGAAATCCTTATTTTTCAAAAGCTCAGTGGGTGATTCTGAAGAGCAGCTGGGAGCCACGGAGATGGTTGACTCCCATGCTTTGAAATACTTTCCAGTCCTTCCGTGGTGGTAAAAGCTTTCAAGCCTTCATACCTGTGAACTGCTGCTTGGAGGGTAGCTCTCCCTGCTCGTTCCAGTGTCTGCCTCTGTCAAACGTATCGGCTTTACAGGGTTGACGGGAGCGTGAGACGAGGATGGGATGTCTGGTCTGTTCCTGACGTCTGGCAGACGATGATGACAGTGACAGTGACAACGATTTGAATTCCGGCGCTTGATGATCTTTATTCCTGGCATTTGCTGTTAATTTTAAGATTTAAAAATGAACCTTCAAGAAGGTCCCGTTGTGGCTCAGTGGTCACTAACCCGACTCGTATCCGTGAGGATGTGGGTTCGATCCCTGGCCTTGCTCAGTTGGTTAAGGATCCGGTGCTGCTGTGAGCTGCAGCTCTCATTTGATTCCTAGCCTGGGAATTTCCATATGCTGAGGGTGCAGCCCTAAAAAGACCAAAAAAAAAAAAAAAAAGGTACCATGAAGAAGGCAGATTCCGCAGTGTGCAGAAACCTTCCATGTGTTATGAACCTTTCCACATCCGGTGTGGTTGTCAGGCTCACATCTAATTCCTTTTTCTGGCCGTTGGTTCAGGTCTTTCTGAAGCCTTCCACTTGGTTTTCACGGTCACCCTCTTTCTTTTCTCACTCATAATGTCATCAATTTATGTAAATGGATCCTTTTTTTTCTTATTATAAAAACATTTAGCATGAGATCCGCCTCCTTGAGAATGGGCATAGCTGTGGCTCCTGTGGCTCCGGCAGTTGGCACCCCTTTTGGGGCTTTTGGTGCCTTCGGTTCGGCCTGCATCAGGCCTTCATCTCAGGCCATCGGGGGTGGCTTTTGTTTGGTAAGCTGGGTCTGGGTGAACATATTCCATTCTGTCGGCTCTGAGGCCAGTTTTTACCTTTCATTGTAAAAAACCTGCTTCTCCTCTGGCGTTTCCTGCATCCCTGTATGGTAGTCTTGCTCCTCTAGCTTTACAAACTGGCACCCTCTGTCTCTTCTCACACCTGGTAGCTATCCACGGGGGGGCGGGCGACTCCTGGGACCTCCCATCTCCTCCACCCTCTTCCTGCTGCCTCTTCTTCCTGCAGCCACCGGGCCTCACCTAGGACTTGGGAATTGACTCTGTCATCGTTCCTGCCTCCAAGCCCTTTAGAGTCCTTGCTGCATTTTATCACCACCGTTATCTTCCTTCAACACAATTTGCATCAGGCCACCCCTCTCCCCATGCAGGCATTTCCTCACCCTGAGATCTGTCTTTCATCTCTCCCAGTGCTTCTCAGCTCTTAGTGCAAGCGTGCTTTTCCAGAAGAAGGTGACCTGTTGTCTCGGAGTTCCTGAAAGTGATGGGAGGTTGGTTGGGCATGAGAGCCTAGACTTTCTTTTTTTTCATCGCTGCACCTGTGGCATAGGGACCTCCTGGGGCTGGGGACTGAGTGCGAGCCACAGCTGCCTTTAACCCACTAGACTGGGGATCAAACCTGCACCTCCGCAGCAACCCGAGCCACTGCAGTTGGATTCTTAACCCACTGCGCCACAGCGGGAACTCCAGAAATCCTAGCCATGAAGAAGGCAGATTCCGCAGTGTGCAGAAACCTTCCATGTGTTATGAACCTTTCCACATCCGGTGTGGTTGTCGGGCTCACATCTAATTCCTTTTTCTGGCTGTTGGTTCAGGTCTTTCTGAAGCCTTCCACTTGGTTTTCACGGTCACCCTCTTTCTTTTCTCACTCATAATGTCATCAATTTATGTAATTTAATAGAATTACGTAATTACAGTAACAAGCACAGCTGGCATGAAGAGGCTTGGGCGGGGGCGGGGGGGGGGGGGGGAGGCGGAGAAAAAGCCACAACGAACTCTTGGCAGGTATACAGCTGAAACAGTGAGAGAAGAAACAGAAAGGCCCGCTAGGCAGGTGGTGTCTACCAGCCCAGCCGACAGCGTGCCTGGGGCGTCTGCCTTGATTCCGTTTTACTGAAGTGATGACCCAGCGTGTCATTTGCAGCATCAGTTAAGAGAACATCTATTGTGTTAAATGAGCATGTTCACTGTGATGAATTGGGGGTCCCCGGCAAAACAGAAATGAGAAAATAACATCTCGTTTTAATTCTACAGCATTAGGACAACAGCATTTTGCTGCATGTCCCCCCATAAACATTTTTCCGTCTTTACGATCATTCTCATGTTAAATGTTCCCCTCCTCTGCTTCTCTTAACATTTTAATGTGTTTCCTCATATTGTTAAACACCTTATAAACATTCATTCTAGTTGTTATATGTTATTTTCATGTAGTGGTTTTACCACGAGTTCGTTTCTCACTTCCCTGTAGGCAGAGACGAAGATGGCTCTGTTAGAGAAAACTCACATTATTTTCTTCCTGTGTAAGGAAAACCCCAGTTCTTCCCTCCAGTTTCCTTCCTGTGTGTCTCCTTTATTGTTCACACAGGATGCTTTATTATTATTATTATTTTTGTCTTTTTTTTTTTAAGGGCTGCACCTGCAGCATATGGAGGTTCCCAGGCTAGGGGTCGAATTGGAACTGTAGCTGCCGGCCTATGCCAGAGCCACAGCAATGCAGGATCCAAGCCGTGTCTGCAACCTACACCACAGCTCGCCGGATCCTCAACCCACTGAGCAAGGCCAGGGATCAAACCCACGTCCTCATGGATGCTCGTTGGGTTCGTTAACCACTGAGCCTCGACGGGAACTCCCCAGGATACCTCATTTTTGACGCTTTTGGTCACCAAGTGGGTGGAGGTTTTTCCCCCACACTAAACCATTCTCTGTGCCACCCCCTAGGTGTCTGACAGTTCTGCTCCCTTCTGACATTCCCTGGAGAGAGAGTCAGATTCCATGGTAGAATCCGCTAGAATCAGTCCTACAAAGCTGCCTTCCCTCTTCCCCCACAACCCTCTAACCACTTTGGATGCCAGTCGCCAGCTCAGATTGTCCCTTGGGCTTCTGACCAATCATTTGGAGGTTCCAAAGACGACCCCTCTTCCCCGCCCTGTTTAATTGGCTAGAATAGCTCAGAGAACTTAGACAAACATTTTACTTACTTTTTACCTGTTGATTAGAAAAAGATGTGATGAAGGATACAGATGGACATCCAGATGGAAAGCCGGGTAGGGCAAGCTGTGTGGGAAGGGGCAAGGACCCTCCATCTGCCCATCGCCCCCGCCCCCCAGCTCCTCTGTGTGTTCACCAACCCGGAAGCTCCCTGAACCTCATACTTTGGGGTCTTAGGGAAGCTTCCTCACATGGGCACGGTGGTTTATCCCCTCCACTTGCAGCCTTTCTCCCTTTTCAAGTGAATTGAGGGCAAGCTGAAAAGTCTAAGCTTCTAATCAGGGCCTGCTCTTTCTGATGACCAGCCCACATCCAGGAGCCACCTGAGAGTGACTTCATCAGAATAAAAGACACTTCTGGGACCCAGGAAATTCCAAGGGCTTCCAGAGTCCCGTGTCAGGAACTGGGTTCAAAGGCCAGATGTAAGAACAAAAGATGCCTCTGGTGCTCTTACGACTTAGGAAATTATAAGAGTTCCAGGATCTCTGTGTCAGGACCATGGGCAGAAACCAAATATATATTTTCTGTTTTTGCACAATTGCTTTCAAATTTTTCTTGCAAATAATGGTGTGATGAATATCTTAATAGACAAGGACTTTATGTCCACTCTCAAATAGAAATAGTCTCAATATGGAATAACTGCCAAAATGGATGAGGTTTTTAAAGGCTTTGGATATATTTTGCCAAACTGGTTCCCGTTCAGTTTTTTATCAGTTTAGACTTTCACCAACAGTGCATGATAAGTCCTTGTGTTACCTTATCCTCTGTCACAACGAATAGATATTATAATTTCTAAAACCTTGCTAATTTGATAAGCAATCACATGTTCTTGTTTTAGCTTGCATTTCCTTGATTGGTAGTGAATCTTTTTCCAAGTATTATTTGCATTTGCATTATTGTAAAATTTTAAGTTCTGATTGATCGGTTAGAGACTGAATTTATCCGTTGATTAATTCAATTGTTGATTTGCATGTACTTTTTGAGGTAGTAAAGGAATTATCTCTTGTCTTCAATATTTGTTGCAAACATGCTTTCCAAACGCACTGCTTACCTGTTAATGCTGATAACTTTTCTGGAGGGTCGTATAGGTTTTACATTTTCATAGAGCATCTCATCTTCACAGAGTTTTCTCTCATTTAATGCTTAAAGAAATCGTCATGTGTGTATTTCTCTGGCTTTATTTAAAAAATAAGTTGAATTTTCAGCATATAACTTAAAAAATATATGGGAATTATGCTTGGAAATTATCCTTGAGCGTGGAGGTTCTAACTTGATCTTTCCCATTTATTTATGTCAGCCCCACTGGTTGAGTAATGCTGCCTTCCTCGCTGATTTGTGATCTTCCTTTATCATGCTCTCAATTGTTATATATTAAAAAAGATAATGTTTCCTCTGAAACATTATTAACTATTAGAGTGTCTGTTCCACTCTAATATTATATCTGTACCTGAATCATTGCCATGTTATATTAATTATGTGATCATTTTATCCCCATTATGTCTCTTGTCTTTGTCCTGCCTTTTTTTTTTTTTTTTCCATTTTAAGGGATGCTTATTGCTATGCCTCTTTTTGGGCCCAATGTCCACACTCTGGAATTCTTACTTTTGTTTGTCTTTCGAAGACCAGTAACCTTCTGGAAGAAAAGGTATATATAGATGATAGATTTTCAGAGATCTTTTGTATTTTCCTTTTGCCTTTACATACATATGCCTTGGCTAACTGCAAATTTTCTTTGTCCAAAGCTTTGCCCTGAAAGCTGTGACATTTAATATGACATTTAGTATATTGCAGTCCATTAAGTACAGGGGGTCTGTCTGTCCATCCATCCAGGACCAGCTCTGTGATTTTTGGGGCCCAGTGAAAAATAAAAATGCAGGTACCTTGTTCAGGCATTATGAACAATTTCAAGATGGTGACAAGAGCTTTCAAAGAGCCGGGCTCTGTGTGACTGCGTGGACTCACTGTGAAGTCGGTCCTGTATTCGTCCATCTCATGGACGCATCATGGAGCATACATGGGTGTTGTGTGCTCTGAGGCAAAGAGCCCTCCAAGATGCTCGCCCGTCCAGTGGAGGACACAGGTGGGTCAGCCGGGGCATTGTTAGTACTTGGTGAAGGTGTGCACAGGGTGAGTGGAGGCACAGGGAAAACTCCATTGGACCCAGCTGCCAGAGAAGGAGTCTGGAGGTGGCGCCTCTACTGATGTTCTAAGGCTTTTGCTCTAAGCGTGGGGAGCCTGTGGAGGGTTTTGAGTGCCAGTTCAGATGCTTTTAAAAGATCACCCTGCTGGGTAGAAATGACGTTTGAGGGGACCGGGGTGAAAGCAGGGGTGGGAGCAGTGAGGAGGCTTTTGTAATAATCCAGGCTGGGAAAGTAGAAATGCTGGCTGGACCTGTTTCACATAGGGCAGGTGGTGAGAAGTGGTCACATCCTGGATGTATTTTGAAGATAGTGCTGTGATGATCTGTGGATCAAATAAATAGGAGGTAGGGGAGAAAGACACCTGTTGAGGATAACAGTGAACTTTTAAATCTGATCGGTTAGAAGAATGGCAGTGTCATTCAGTAAGAAGGGGAAGGCTTGTAGGGGAGTGGGTTTGGGGGGTGGGGGTGGGGTGAAGCATCCTACTGTGGATGCCCTGAGTTTGAGATGCTCCTTTACCTTAACTCCAGGTGGAGGTGCTGAAGAGACAGTTGGATGTGCCATTCTGGACTGGGGCTTTTGATCAAGAGGGGCAAGGGAAGGAAGAGGCTTTGCAGGGAGGTTGCGGACAAGACGAGATGAGAAAGGTAGCCTCCATAAAATGTTCTTGGTGACTGATTGGATACAGAGAGAAGGAGGAACCAGATTTAGAAAATGAAACGGACCAACTTTTAAGGCCCCTTTGCCCCTTCAGTCATTATCCAGATAGGGGTTCTGGAATGTGGAGTCAGATCTCTTGCTTCTAGGTCAGATTCGTGTGGGAGATGATGAAGGTAATTTCTTGGGAGTTGTTTGTGATCAAGAGAGAATGACTGCCACTTAAATGATGAATTATGAATGATTTAGGAGAAAACGACTTTTTTTCAGAAACACTAATTCTGAAGGCCTGTTAGGTTGAGGCAGTAAATCACTTGTTTCAGTGACAGACCTAGAGAGTGGCTGTCCTTCAAAGGGGGATGCAGGGATCACCTTCTCTGGGTTGGATCCAGGCAGTTATGATTTTGGAAGCAAGTCCAGGGTCCATTTGCTTATGGCATTCAGTACCTGTTATTTTAATTGTCTTTTTAGGTTGCACCCAAAGTATATGGAGGTTCCCAGGCTAGGGATTGAATCAGAGCTGTAGCTGCCGGCCTACACCACAGCCACAGCAACACCAGATCCAAGCCGCATCTTCGACCTACACCACAGCTCACAGCAACGCCGGATCCTTAACCCACTGAGCAAGGCCAGGGATCGAACCCACGTCCTCATGGATACTAGTCACGTTTGTTACTGCTGAGCCACGACAGGAACTCCTTGCCCTCAGCACATTTGAGCCTCTCATCTTTGCTCCTAGAGTCTGTTACTCTGGGATTAATCCAGTACGAGGGAGAAAGCTGAGCTCTCTAGAACCGGGAGATTTGGAACAGAAACAGAATGTCACCTAGATGCAGGGAAAAGCCAGGTGGGCGCCAGGCCACTCTGATAGAGCCACACAACACTGATCTTCCAGGGTCTGGCTGTCGCTTCCCAGACACGGTGGCAAGTTATGCAGGGCAAAACTGCACCTCCTCATCCCCTTTCAAAATTAAGAGGAATTCTTGCAGGGAAGAGAAATCTCGGCGAAGTGCCCTTAGGTAGGACTTGCCATTTTATTCTGACTTCAGCAGGGAGCGCGAGGAGGGGACAGGGACAGCATCGAGAAACTCAATGAGGGGACAGGGTGGAACAGTCAGGTAGCCTGGTGTGTGTGTGTGGATGTGACGGTGTGGTGTCTGTTTTATCATCTCAGTCATTCATGCACTTTCAAAGACGAGGTCAAGTTATGGAAGGACACTTGCTGTGTTCTGTGGATTAAAACCCATCTTTATTTCCAGTGAGTGATTTAAATATTATATAGCTCATTTATAATTGAATAAACATGTACTGGCTCTTTACAGATTTTGAAGGCATTCTCTCCGAAAAGGCTGTTTTGTTTTCTCCTTTTTCAAATAAACACGAATTAGCATAAGAAATAAGGATCCTGTGAAAGGAATCAATAAAATTAACTGGAATTGGATTTCACACTTTGAATGCCTTCCACGTTCCTATTAGGGGAGATACGGAGAAACAGGTAATCAGTTCAAAGAGAAGCTCAGACTCACACAAGAGTGACCTACTTCCAGAAGATGAATATTTAAAATAAGAAAGGCTTGAAAAATAATTCGTTTTACATTGATGGACCAAAGCTCCAAATAACAGGGAACCTGACAAAAAGAAAGGCTTTTTCTGGGATTGGAAAAGGCCAGGCTAGCACTGTGGTGGGGGTAGCCCAGAGATTTTGGATTGATGGGGAAAAATTAGACTCGGAGTTGTAGGATCAGTTATGTCACGCTGATGAGTTGATTTGAAATCCGTGTTTTATTTTTGACCCATAAAACGGTTTTCCTTTGTACCGTGAATGGGATTGGCTTGAATTTTGTCATTGCTTTTTTTGGGGGGGGGCACACCCATGGCCTATGGAGGTTCCTAGGCTAGGGGTCAAATCAGAGCTGCAGCTGCCAGCCTACACCACAGCCACAGCAATGCACGATCCAAGCTGTGTCTGCGACCTACACCACAGCTCATGGTAATGCAGGATCCTCAACCCACTGAGCGAGGACAGGGATCGACCCTGCATCCTCGTGGATACCAGTCGGGTTCATTAATGGCTGAGCCATGACAGGAACTCTGGCTTGACTTTTTAATGTGGGAGTTAAGCCTGTTTGGTTTTGTAGGTGTAACAGTGCACCAGGAGTTCAGGTCAAGCTGGATCCAGAGTGGAGGGACTGAGGATAGGGACTTAGTGGGCTACAGGACTGAAAGTGCCCTCCTTGCCTGAGTGGAAGGACTTTGGGGAAGCCTGTCTTCTTCCCCACCTGAAACTCCCTTTATCTCCTGCTGGCTGGTGGGGCCTTCTGAAAATGGGAGCCCGTACCCTGTAGTATGAATACCCAGGGAGGGGGTCAATACAGCGCTTCCTTTCTGAAGAGGTGTCCTTGCCGGAGGTGTCCTGACCTCATCCTTAAATCTCAGCATGCCCTCCTGTGGGTTTTTCTTTTGCAAGTGAATCTTGGGGCTCCACGCCCAGGGACCTGATAGAGCCAAAGTTAAGTTTTCCTTTTACCTGGCAAGCCATGCCGAGTTTCCTCCAGAATAACATGGGGATGATGCCCATCGGATATGTTTAGAAATCTCCATTTCTTTATATTTACTTGGGCGCTTTATACGTTTTTTTGGAAC
Organism: Phacochoerus africanus; assembly: GCF_016906955.1. Classification (NCBI taxonomy): domain Eukaryota; kingdom Metazoa; phylum Chordata; class Mammalia; order Artiodactyla; family Suidae; genus Phacochoerus; species Phacochoerus africanus. The sequence goes on from NC_062548.1 coordinate 16,096,989, forward strand.
TAGCTTTATTGAGGGAAAATTAAAATGCAATGCACTGCACATGTTGAAAGGGTACGGTTTGATAACTTTTGACGTATGCATGCACCTGTAGAACCATTGTGCCACCATCGAGAGGGTAAACGTATTCATCACCCCCAAAAAGTTTCCCTGTGCGCTTTTTTTTTCTTTTTCTTTTCTCTCTCTCTCTTTTTTTAGGGCTGCACCCATGGCCTATGGCCTATGGAGGTTCCCAGGCTAGGGGTGGAGCTGTAGCCACCAGCCTACAACCACAGCCACAGCAATGCCAGATCCGAGCCACGTCTGCAACCTACACCACAGTTCACGGCAACGCGGGATCCTTAACCCACTGAGGGAGGCCAGGGATTGAACCCGTGTCCTCATGGATGCTAGTTGGGTTCGTTAACCGCTGAGCCACGACAGGAACACCCTGAATGAGTATTTTAGAAAGAAACTTCTTGTTCTCCCTACTCAGAAATATTCTCATTAGAAATGTTTGATTTCCGATTACTTGCAAGTTACTGATTTGGGGTGGTGAGTTTGCTCATTCTTACTGCAGTGCACTTCGCTCAGTTCTCTGTGGTTTCTGTTCGCAGCTATTGCAGAATGCAAAGTGTAAACGAATGCAGACTGGGTTTTTAATCTATTTGAACAATTTGGAAACTTGCAAGCCACTGTAATGGAATTTGCTGTGTAGCGGCCAAAGGAGTTTTTTGATTTTGAAGTTTTTTGCGCTATTTACTTTTGCTTTATTTGAAAAAGATTCTGGGATGTTGCCAAAGACCACTGGGAATTGCTTGTAACTCTGTTAGAAATACACACAGTGTGGTTAACTGTGGAAGCGGGGTTGCCTGTGCTGTAAATCATTCCTAGGGTTGTTGCTGGGCTTGGAAACAGCTTTTCTTTTAACTTACTTTTGTGATCCCATTTGTCAAGGGATAGGCAGTATTGTGAAGAATGTGGGATTATGGGAGTTTTGCAGCTAGAACCCCTTCAGTGAAAGTTTCCAGTGTGTTTTCCTTGACTAGTTTCAATTTCCCATTTGGATTAGATTTACTTTCTGGAAAGAACACACACACACACACACCCCCTGCATTCCCCCCCCCCCCGCCACCCCAATCTGATCTTTTGCTTGACTTTCTTCAGCTGCGGAGGTTACCTGGTGTCCTAATATGAGAGTGGACGGGAATTGAGGACTAGAGAGGAGAAAAAGAAAATATGACGTAGGAAGAATTCTGGAAGAGAGTGAAGAAGTGAAGAAGAGAAGTGAGGGTCTGTGTGTGCATCTCAGCTATTGATGAAGTTCGCCAGAATGGGTTTGAAGAGCCCGAAATAATTCTTTTTTTTTTTTTTTTTTGCTATTTCTTTGGGCCGCTCTCGCGGCATATGGAGGTTCCCAGGCTAGGGGTCGAATCAGAGCTGCTGCTGCCGGACCAAGCCACAGCCATGGCAGCGCCAGATTTGAGCTGCATCTGTGACCCCCGTCACAGTTTATGACAAAGCCAGATTCTTAACCCACTGAGCAAGGTCAGGGATCAAACCTGCATCCTCACAGACACTATGTTGGGTTCTTAACTTGCGGAGCCACAACAGGCACTCCTCCCATAGTTTTGTTTGTTTGTTTTAATTTTTTTCTGATTTTTTTAGGGCCACACCCATGGCATATGGAGGTTCCCAGGCTAGGGGTCGAATCGGAGCTGGAGCTGCTGGTCTACACCCGCAGCCGTAGCCACGCCAGATCTGAGCCACATCTGCGACCTACACCACAGCTCATGGCAACACCAGATCCTTAACGCACTTATCGAGGCCAGGGATTGCACTTGCGTCCTCATGGATGCTAGTCACGTTTGTTTCCACTGAGCCACGATGGGAGATCCTAGTTTCCTGATAGTTCTGAGCTGCGTTGCGTTTCTGGCCTTCCAGCCTGCTGGGAATGCTGCAGCCCTCAGCATTTGCTGTCCTTGGCAAATGGCTACATCATAAAATTCAATATCATTCCACCCAGTGTTCTCATTCTCTCTCTCTAGATCTTTCTCTCTCAACACTCACCCTCATAATCTACATACCAGTGGAGTTAGAGCAGCGGCCAGTCAGGACCCAGAGCTTATTGAATTCATCCCGTAAGCCTTTAATGAGCACCTGTGGTTTGCTGGCACCTAAAGAATTCAAGTAAAAACTTCAGACCGTCATTGTTCTCAAAGCTTCCTCTCTAGGAGAGATGATGCCCAGCGCTCCACGCTCATCACTGAGCTCCAAAGATGCAGAGCTCGGGGCAGGAGCAGAGGTAAAATGTGCCTGCTGGACCTCACTTTGCCCCTGGGTTCCCCGGGGGGGTGCACTGTTCCTGGTCTCTCTTTTGGAGCATGTACATTTCTGTCCCAGAGAAGAGACCAAGCCACTGTCCTCACACATTCTGGGACATTTCTCGACATTGGGCTCTCTTGGTTCCCAAAGCAAACTCAGCACCAACACGGTGCTCTTCCTCCCAATCTTGGGGGGAGAAGGCAGAGCCAGTGCCCACATGACTCTCACCGGTATCATTGCCTCCATCACTCAGGGTCCCAGAAAGCCTGCTTCCCAGGGAACACTGCACCCCGCCCCTCACTCCCAGCTTCCTGCACCTGGAACCCCATTTAGAATCACCTTTCTTGGGTGGTTCTGATAACTGTTTATTCTGAAAACCTTGACTTAAAATCTGCTTTCCTGTAGCTTGTAAAGAAATGACTGTAATTCCAGTTAGACAGCACTGCAAGGCTGAGAGAGTTCCATGAAGAGAGGGAGTCCTTCTGCCGGGTGAGAAGAAGGCAGTTTCTTTGGGGAGAAGGCATTTGAGCTGTACTTTGAAAGCCAGATGGAGTTGGATATGTAGAGGCGATAGAGATGAGGGAAGAAGCATGCCAGTTAGAGCACCAGCTCGAAACCAAGCAGGGGACAGGACAGAAGTGTGTTTGCTTCTGAACGGGTTTTGCCAGCAGACTGCTTAAATAAGCATGCATAGAGTTTGCGTGAGGTTCTTTAACTTTATGTCTTAAAATGTTTATTGAAATTATTGACTCTTGTTTATATGCAGACATTGACTTTTATCAAGACACCTAAATAGGGCCATTCAGCAGAATCTAGACTGTAGGTTATGTAAATAGAATCATCAAATTGGGAACATTTTGCTGCAACATTTTTTATCAAATTTTTGGAGATGTTTTGGAAAGACCTGTAGCATTTTAAAATCAGTACCAAAGTTTGAAATAGAATGTATATTTATTTGTATTAAAATTAAAAATAACTCAGGAGGGTAAAGTTTGCTTGCTTGAAGATTTAAGTAATCTTCTAAAATGTATATTTTCCATCTGCTTTTAATTCAGAGACCACTGCATGCATGCCATTTCCAGGAACATTCACGCCTTTCTGTAGATTTGAGTTACCACTAGAGTCATTTTCCTTCAGGCTGAAGAGCTGCCATTAGCATTTCTTGTACTTCGGGTCTGCTTGTGAGAAGTTCTCTCATTTGGTTTCTTTGAAAATGCCTTTGTTTCAGTTTCGGTTTTTTGGTCTTCTTTTTTAGGGTCTTCTGTCTCCATGGTTTCTGATGAGAAGTTCGCTTTTTGGATTATTTTTTGTTGTTGCTTTCCTTGTCATTTGTATTATTGTTCCCATGTATATAACATGTCATTTCCCCCCCCCCCCCCTGGTTGTTTTCAAGGTTTTAACATTTCTATTTCAGCAGTTTGCTTAGATGCTATTTTCTTTATATTGATCCTACTTAGTGTTTTGTTGGGCTTTATGAATTTATATTTCTCTTCACTAAATCTGGAAGTTTTAGGCTTAACTCTTCAAATTTTTTTCCTTCTCCAGTGTCTGTTTCGTCTGCTTCTGGTACTCCAGATATAGAGATTGATACTGTCACACAGGTTTGAGGTTCTATTCATTTTTTTTTCCGATTTGTTTTCCTTTTCTTCATATTGTTTAGTTCATATTGATCTACCTTGAAGTTCACTGATTCATCCCCTCTCTCCAATGTGCTGTTAATACCATTCCAGTTGTTGTTAACAGTTGTTAACTCTCTTTCTAGAATTCTCATTTGGTTCTGTTTGCATAGTATCCAATTTGAGGGCTGAGACCTCCCATCTCTTTATTAATTGTGTATATATTTTCATTTGAGATTCTTGAAGACATGTATAATAGCTGCTTTAAAATTCTCATTTGGAATTTGAACATCTTTGGATTGCTTTAACAATTTTTTCCCCAAAGATAAGTTGTATTTTCCTCTTTATTTGTTTGTTTAGTGATTGCTTATCAATTTCTGGACATTATGAAATATGTGTTTTAGAGACTCTGGATCCCACTCTCTTCCTTTTAACAGGATTTTTGTTCTAACAAAACAAATCCAGTCTAGTCTCTTATGCTAGGCAGCCACTTACATCTCCACTGATTTCTTTGTTTCCAGCTGCTGCTTTTTTGCACCAGTTCCTGAGGTCTCTCACATCCATGCATCGTTGAGTAGTCAGCCAGCTAGCTGGGTGGATTCTGTACACAGATTTTTTTGGACTCACTCCATCTGTAGTTGCCTCCCTCTCAGGATTTTACCTCCAACTTTCTGGCTATTCTTCTAGCCACTGAGTTTTCCTTTGATACTTCAAGCCAGTTAAAGCTGTGGCTCTCTGTCACCCCTCAATACGTGCAAATTGGGGAGTGCATGATCGGCATAGGGTCTTCTCAGTGGAAGGACTGCAAGGAAGAAGGATGCTGGATGTAAGGGAGAGAGAAAAAAGAAGGCTCAAGGGCAGCCTCTTCGTTAATTCCTGACGCCTGTGCCATTTGCCATACCTGATGCATAAGAGCTCCATGCATGTGAGTTGAATTACACTGAATGGGGATAAGGGTGAGCAGGTGAAGTTTGCTTCCAAACCACTACATCAGCACGCCTCTAACTGTGCGTCAGTCATCACCTGAGTTTCTGATTCGTTAGGTCTGGAGTGGCTCCTCCCCCGCCCCGCCCCCCCCAATTTGCATTTCTATCAAGTGCTGCTGGCGCTGCTGGCGCTTGGCGCCGGGCCACCCTTTGAGAACCAGCTGCTCAAAGTCCGGAGAACCTTATTGCATGCTGCTGTCTGCCCTTTCTGCTTGGGGACCGACTGCGTAGGTGTGTCCTCCTCCCGGTCTTGTCAACGGAGTCGACGGTCAGAGAGGCATCGTCGGGGTCATTAATCATGACAACATTTGGAAGACATCTACTTTATTACTTCACTTAAACTCCGGAGCCTTGTTTCTAAGGCCTCTCAGGTAACGTTTTGAGAGCCCTGCGGGTTCTGCCGCAGATCCTTCCTGAGCAAAGGAGGCGGCCTTCCAAGTATGACAGCGGCTCCTGTGTCCTGGGAAAGGGCAGAGCTGGCTGTTCCAGCAGCAGACAGATGGGGACGTTCTCCTGGAATTATATTATGCTCATTAGCTCATGTGTGGAATCTTTTCATCTCCTGGGTAGGTTGTCCTGACATCTCCCCGATTTGTTGGGGGTCTTCTTGGGTTGCCATTTGGATTGCGGAGAAAATTACGCTTCTGTTAATGAACCGCTTAATGTTTTCAGGCTTTGCAAGCTGGGCCTTTGGATGCAGAAGGTAATTGCTGCTTAGAACAAACCATGTGCATTTTACGCCGGACTCTCAGGGCACCATGGACCTTGCGGAATTCATGATTCTTTTACGATCTTAAGACCCAGATGTGTGGAGTGAGGGAGGTTCAGCTTTTTTCCATTTAGTGTCAGTTTATGGCAGGAGCTGTGCCTGACAAGATGACAGTGTCATTTCTCCAGGAACTAAGCCTGAGCCCTTGGCAGCATACCCGCAGTCTAGCTGGACATTTTACCATTTCACCCATCTGGTCCAAACCGGCTGATGGCTTTGCTGGCTTCATGCACTTCTTCCCAGGGCAGCTGTTGAAGACAGGAGGAATCCGCCAGCCACACAAACTGTGGGACCAGGCGGTGAGCATTATTTAATTCTATAACTCAGTCTCTTTGTCTGAAAAATGGGGGTGACGATTACAGTCCATCGCAGGGTGTCTCTGCAGGGTAGAGGTGTGATACATGAAGCCCAGGCTCTGCCAGGAAAGGTTAGTCCGCTATTGGGATTATTCCTTTCACAGTAAAGACCTCCAAGATAATTCAAGATTCCTGTGTGCCCTCTGAATCAACAAAGATCTATAAAATAATGGTTATAATTTTATGTTAAGTATCAGTTACTCTATGTAGGCCCTCCCAAAATGGGTAGACACGTAATTAGATATTTAACTCTTTTTTTGTTTTGGGCTGTGCTCATGGCACACGGAAGTTCTCAGGCCAGGGGTCGAACCTGTGCCACAGCAGCAACCTGAGCCACAGCAGTGACAACACTAGGTCCCTAACCCACTGAGCCACCAGGGAACTCCTGGAACCTGTTTTTGAATGAAGAGAATTCTGGTTTTTTTAGCAGGTCTTCAGGTCCTTGGATGTCTATTTCCTAGTTAATTTCCTTTTATGTAAAACCAGAAGCTGAATTGCATCTCTTTCTAATTTTCTTTTCTCCTCTCCCAGAGGAGGGAACACTCTTCTATTTAGGTTAGAATCTAGGACCCAGTTGGGGCCATGCTCGAGGTGGGAGGGGGGGTGGCTTGTGAAAGCCTTGTGCGTGAGAGCGGGGCCTCTTTTGCTTTCTCCCATCCATGCTTCAGCCCCGAACTGAGCTGGGCCTGCCTCCTGGGGCAGGCCCAACCGTCTCGCTGCCTTTGCTCTTTTCCTGTGGGTATTCCATGGCCTTCGTGTTTTAAGTAGAGATGTAAGAACTTGCATTTGGGGTTTGGGCTTAGCAGGTGGAAGAGGCTCCTAGAAGTTGATCCTAAGCCCCCCAGACCAACCAGATTTCACTTTGCATTTGCCATTGCCCTTTAGTTGCTGATCAGCCTTGGGAGCATGATGGAAATGAGGGGTGATTAGCCTAATAGCATCGAAACTCCAAACTCAGTTCCCTAAAAGAACTTAGAGCTATGATTTTCCTAACCAGTACTATGGAATTTGAGCCTGTACAAACAAACTCAGCTACTTGGTCCTGTAAGTTAAGATTGATCCCCCAGTCAAGAAGCAAGAAAGGCTAGGTGTGTTGCAGCCTGCAACCAATTCCCTCAGGATGGAGCCTGTGTGTTTCTTACTTTCTCTTTTTCTCCCCAGAGTTAAACACCCAGGCAGACAGCTGCCCCAGCCTTGCTCCTCAGAACCCTTCCCACTTTTCTCTGAATTTTACATTTAAATGCAAAGCTTAGTATAACACCAGGAACTCCACTCGATATTCTGTGATGACTTAGATGGGAAAAGAATCTGAAAAAGAATCGATCTGTGTATATATATAATTGAATCACTTTGTTGTCCAGTAGAAATTAGCACAACATTGTAAATCAATTATACTGCAATCAAACTTTAAAAAATAAAAAATAAATAAATAAAAAAAGCTAAACTTAAATCTCTGATAAAGCCGCAGGGTAAGAAGACATTAACGGCAAAAGGGGAAACCATCTCCAAGTTAGAAGATACCATAACGTGACTGATTCAACAGGAACATCTGGAATAAAGACAAGGGGCAACTTGTGAGGAACAAGTAGGAATCTCTCCTGAGTTATGCTCATTTTTGTCTGCTTTGTTTGTTTAGATCATTGTCGTTAGTTTTGCTCCGTAGTTTTGTTTTTTCAAGAAGCCGCAAAAATAGGTGGTGTCCTAACATTGTCTTTTAACTCCTGTCCACTTTCCATTGTGGGATACTTTGTTCTTTTGAGCGTAGAGTTTGTGCTTAAAAGTTGGGAGGTGCTTGTCATTTTACATGTTGACATGTCTGCAGCAAACCTTTGGACACATTCTTGGGTCACTGGACACAGGTATATGTCACAAGAAATGGGCCCAAGGAAAGTGAGGATGCGGGGAAGGGCTTTTCTGGAGGGCAAGCCCGGTTCAAATGTGAACTACACCTGGTGTATTAGTAAGCCTGTAATTCACGCCCCATGGCCCTTGAAGAAGAGAGAACAAGATTTTGAAACAAGAGAGGAGGACCGTACAAAAGGCTTCGATGCGCCATGAAAGACAGCCTTTCTCGCGGTCCTTCACTCCAGGTGTTTCTGCTGATAGAGGTGATGGGGTGGCATGCCTGAGGTATAGACGCTAGAGGGGGTCAGGGAGAACTGGGGACTGGCTGGTCTCCATTCTCGGTTCCTGGAGGGGAGGGGCTGTCGGCGTGAGGGAAGCGTGAGCCATCTCGGCCGTGAGAGCTCACCAGGCAGGGTGGTCCAGGGGTGAGCTCAGGATACAGGGCATTGATGCTGCGGCCATGCCCTGGGGAGGCCCGTCAAGGGATGGCTTGGGTGGGAGGCCAGGAGAAGGATTGGCCTGGCCTCACCCCTACGTCAAATCTTTGCTTTGAACTTTTATTATGTTGGGCATGTCCCGTAGGACTGTTTGAACAAAGACCATCGATGAAATAAGGTTAAAAACCACTTCTGAGGAGTCCCAAGAGGCCTGAGGCCTGGTCATTAGGAACAGCTGGTCATTAAGAAAAAGCAGCTGCTCAAGATGAGTTTGAACTTGAATTTGAAATGTGAAGCTAAGAATGCACAGAGTCCAAAAATAAAAGAGAGCTCAGTTGAGAGCTTAGAGCCTGCCCTTCTGTTTCTTGAAAAAAAAAGAAATTTTTTTTAAGTATTTCCAAATTGGGGTGTAATTTATAAGTGAAATAAGTGAAATGCACTGATCTGAACTGTACAGTTTGATCAGTTTGGACCAACCTCACTCATTTGTGTAACCCCCATCCTACCAATGTGTGGAAAAATTCCATCGCGCCAGAAAATTCTTGTACCTCCCCCAGCCAGTCCTCCACATCCACTAGAAACAAGCATTATTCTGATATTTTGCATCATAGATTAGTTTCCCCTGCTCTAGAATTTCACAGAGATGAAACCATGAAGTACCAACTCTTTTTTTTCTTCAGTCAGCATAATGTTTTTGCATTTATCTTTGTCAGAGGTCTGCAGACTTTTTCTTAAAGGAGCAAATAGTAAATACTTCAGGCTGGCCAGTCACAAGGTCTCTGACAATATGCAGATGACGTGTGCAGCTGTGTTTCAATAAAACTTTATTTACAAAAACAGGTGGCTGGTTTACATGTGTAATTGGCTCACCCCTGATCTGGGTTATTTTGTTATCAGAAGCCTTGGCTCCTTTTTATTTCTGAGAACTATTCCATGTACGGATATAGCACCGTTTATTCATTCTTCTGTTGATGGACACCCAGATCATTTCCAGTTTGGGGCTATTATGAATTAAACTACGATGACTGTTCTTGGCTAAGACTTTGATGTGCCTAAATTAAAAAAAATTTTTTTTTGAATAGTTATTTCCCCAATACAATTTTTTTCTTCTGTACAGCATGGTGACCCAGTTACACATACATGTACACATTGTATTTTTGCACATTCTCATGCTCCATGCTAAGTGACTAGACATAGTTTTCAGTGCCACACAGCAGGAGCTCATTGTTCATCCATTCCAAAGGCAATAATCTGTTAACCTCAAGCACGTGCCTAAATTTTAATTTCTCTTGTATAAAAACCTAGGGTGGAATTTTTTGTCATAGCTCTTGAAGAGACTGTCAGTTCTGCCAAGTCATTGTAGCAAGTTATACCTCTGTCAGCAACATCTGAGAGTTCCGGTGACTCCTCACCCTTGCCAACATTTGGTGTTGTCAGTCTTATTCATTTTAGCCGTTATAGTGGATGTAGGGTGATGTCTTATCAGACTCTGAATACTTCTTTATTTTTAATTTTTTTGTCTTTTTAGGGCCACACCTGTGGCATATGGAAGTTCTCAGGCTAGGGGCTGAATCAGAGCTGTAGCTGCCGGCTTACACCACAATCACAGCAATGCTAGATCGTTAACCCACTGAGCAAGACCAGGAATGGAACCCATGTTCTCATGGATGCTGGTCAGGTTCATTACCGCTGAGCTACCATAGGAACTCCTGAATACTTCTTGATGGAAAGGCTTTAATCCTAGGTGTTGTCTTTATTTCAAGACACTCTTCTGACTGTTATCAACCTCCCAGGCATCTAATAGTCTGTCCTTACACAGAACCTGGTAGAGTAAGTGGCATATGTATACCTAGAATCTTTGATAGCATCTATTTTGGTCTTTAATCATCATCTACTTTAATTGTCCACATGAATCAGATTTTACACTGATAACCCCTTTGGCTTCTTTGTTGAAAAGACCCCACTTCCTTGGCTCAGTCAGTGGAGCAGAGCTGGGAGAAAGACGGCAACAGTGACCTCACTTCCGGTTTCACAAATGCCACCGTCTTTTCTCCTCAGAGCTTTGAGACCAGGCTGGCTCCCATTTGTTGAAACACCCAGTCAATTCTTTCCTGCCATATGGTTGCTTTTCCCTGAGGGGGAGGGGGGAGACTGAGAAAAGAGACTCATGTGCTGCTGGTTATTCTGTTGTGTTTGGATGTAGAGTTTAATTTGTGTCGGAAAATAGCAGTATTCTTATTGCATTGATTTCCTTTTTGCTTCTTTTGTAAGAGGAAAGAATGAAAGCTGGGAAATTAGCTACAGAAATAGCAAGTGAATAATAAAATAATGAGTTGTTGGTCCACGTGCAGTTAAAAAACGGAGCCCGTTTTACTTTCTTTTGGTGTGTATTGACAAAAAGCATACTGGCTTCTTGTATCAATGTGGTGTTTTAAAGCTATAAAGCATTATTGTATCTGCTGTCTTACTAATAAAAACAACCCTGCGAAATGATTAGATAAGATGCTTATTTTATAAATGACGAATCTGAGGATCACAGGGGTGTGGAAACTTGCCCCAGGTCACTTAGCTTGGACTGTGGTCCTGGCCGAATAAGGATTTGAAAATGCAAATTTCTTGGTTCAGATAGTTTTTTTTTCTAGTGACTAAGTTTTTATTTTTCTTCCCATTTTGCAGTAAGGGATATATATATATATTTTTTTTTAAGTTTTTGGATCCTCAGAATCAAATGATGCTACTCCTAGGATGGTCCAGTGTTGGAATTGGAGGAGGGAGAAGGGACTTTACATAGAGTTCATCCATGTGATGAAGCAGAGCCTGCCTCTGGCCTTGGTGCTAAGCGATGAGGACATGAGGTGGAGGGGATAACAGCCTGGACACTGAGGAAGGGGTTCTGACGATCCTTTGTCCCTGGCAAGGTCATTTAACCCCTCTGAACCTCTGTTTTCCTGCCTGTAAAATGAGTTCTTGGGTATGATGTTTCTCCCGTCCAGCTCTGAAGTTTGTTATCTAAAGCAACTTCATTTTCCTCCATTTCAGTTGCTCCCCTGAATTAAAAAGAGTGATATCTTTATCACTCTTTGGTATCAATAGCCATCGGTGTCCAGCACTGTCTCAGATGTATATGGCCCTATTGGAGTAAAGTTCTTAAGGCATTAAATAGATCAAGAGATAGGTGAGAGCTGTCTGTCTGTCCCAGTGTCTGGAGACACTATAATGGTCTCTGGCCACAGCCTCTGACCATTGCACCCATCTTCAGATCCAGGGCTCTGAGTTGATACAAAAATGTGTTTGCCCAGCTCTGGCCTGGGGCTGAGGGTCAAGTGGAAGGGCAGTAGTGGCCAATAATATATACTGAGCACATAGTCTGTGTCTGGCACCTGCTCAGAACTTTACATCCATTACCTTATTATAGCCTCACAATAGCTCTGGGGGGGGAGGGGACTCTCATTAACCCCATCTTATAGATGGCAGCTTCCTGAAACCTTAGGGGGCAGAGCTGGGATTGGAACCTCAGTTGGCTAACTCTGGAGCCTGGGATCTTAACCATTATTTCCCCAGTAGCCACAAAATAGTGATCTCAGTGAGCCCATGTATCTCGATGCTTGCTTTTGGCAGAACACTGTCCATGGGTTGAGGAGAGAGGATGGACTGGATCTAGATCAGGGGACAGGCCACAGGTTGGTGTTCTCACTGTGTTCTCTTAGACTCTGTTTATGTTCTCTTAACATGGCATGCATTAATCACAGGGAAAACCTGACAGCCTCACTGTTTTTTTTTTGGGGGGGGGTCTTTTTAGGGTCACACCTGTGGCATATGGAGGTTCCCAGCCTAGGGGTCAAATAGGAGCTACAGCTGCCGACCTACACCACATCCACAGCAACATGGGATCCAAGCCACATCTGTGACTTACACTCCAGCTCATGGCCATACTGGATCCTTAACCCACTGAGCAAGGCCAGGGATTGAACCTCCATCCTCACGGATACTAGTCAGGTTGGTTACCCTGAACCACAATGGGAACTCCAGCCTTGTTGTTTCTATCTCCCCTGCCATCCAGACTCATACCCTGATTCATTTCTTTATCTAACTCTCACATACCAAGCAAGATGCCCCCTGCCCTGAATTGCCTAGAATCAGGAACCAGGCATCAAGGAACAGCCCCTTTGCCCTAAGCGCTCCAGAAGGATTCAGACCAGTCCATCCTAAATCATTGATCTCCTCTGTTTTGCCTTCCACCATTGAGGCTGTGGCCTAATCTTCCTTCTCCTTCCTCTTTCGTGCCCGGAGCAACTCCTGGTACGCACCCCCCGCGGCCCAACGTGGCATGGCATGGCATGGCATAGCCCCTTCTCTTGGGAAATGTAATACAAAGCTTCCTTCACTGTTATTTGTCTCTGTGATGTCACTCATTCCCCTCCATCAGTGAAAATCCTGCCGTACAATTGAGATCCTCTAACACATTTTGCTGACTAGAGACTGGTTCTGGAAGGAGATCCAGACGCCCGAGAATGGAAGCATTGACTCTGGATTAGGAAACTTAAAAACTGCCCAGGGCCCATTGGGTCCGTAGGGAGATGCTTGAGGAAGCGGTTAGGTCCTGGGACAGGAGGGGAGAGCGGACGGGCTGTGCAGCTGCTCCCCTCGTGTACGGAAGAGAGTTGACCTTGAGGGCCTTCCAGAGATGCCTGTCCTTTCAGAGCTCAGCTTGCAAGCTAGGCCCTCGGCTGGCGCTGGAGAACTTGGACTTCGGGAGGGTTCCTATCATTTCTTCACTAATAAAAGTGGCTCTCCATGCCTTCGCTGTTTGTGCAAATATGGCTTATGCTGAACACCTGCCTTTCTGCTGGGAGTCTGGAGCTTGGGTGCATGGAAGGCCCACGTGACCAGCCTGTACTAAAGCCCCGGATGCTGAGTCTCTACTGCGCTTCCCCGGTAGAAAATATTTCACCTGGGTTGTTACAACTCCTCGCCTCCGGTGTGACGCCCCTGGGCGATGACTCTGGAAGCTTGGGCCTGGTTTCCTCCAGACCTCATTCCATTCGCCCTCGCCCTTTGCTGGCTTTGCCTCGTCCCCTTGCACTGTGATAAGTCCCAGCTGTGCGTATGATCCTCTGCTGAGTCCTCAGAGGCCTCCTGGTGGTGAGTCATCAAGCTGGGGATGGTCCTGGGGACCCTCAGTTAATCTGGGATTAAAAGCGAATGCTTATGCCACTTAATAGGGTGTGGCCTTGAGACTGTTTCCAAAGGGAAGATTCTTGTCCTGTTGCAGAAGGAATTAAAAAAAGAGATGGAAATTGAGAAAGAAAAGTGAGGATTTATTTAAGTGAAAAGCACACCTCTTAAAGAGAGGTGGTCAGAGAGGCGAGCAGCTGCCCTGTGTTTCTCTGGCACACTGGTTATAAGGGGCATCCGATAACAGGGCGGAATATTCCCTGGAAAGGTGGAGTTTGGGGGTCCTATTCCTTAATTTTCATTCTGGCTCCATCTTCCCGAAGGGAGGAGGAAATTTGTCCTTATTTAAGCTTTGATCTTAAGTGTCCCAGTGTAGGTGCACGGGGGGGGGGGGGGGGGTACTTCTTATCTGCATAGCTAATTTTATTATAATTTTATTATAATGAGGACATCATAAGCAACAGGTTACATGGGGGCACCAAAGATTCATGCCCTTTCCACTGTTCTTGGTCTGCCTCCAGGGCACTCATCACCCCATAGTGTGTGGTTTCCCGTCAGTCTAGAGGTTCCTGCTTTTCTTTGCCCATGGACCCCGCTGTTTGTGTGGTTTCCTGCCGTCTGGTCCCATGCACCCTTCTCTGCTCATCCCTAACGATCTGCCTACTGTACCAAGACTATTACTGAACTTACTATAACCTTATTCCTCATCTGTAGAAGGGGACGGAAATACCAGCTTCAAATGGATGTGGTCTGGGGTAAACGAAAAACATGCACAGAGTCGCCCTCAATAAATATTAGTTATTTCCTGCCGGCGCATCCAAAGCAAGAACTAAGCAAAATGAGTGTGATGAGCACATGAGCCTTGCTGCACGAAAGCAAAGGCCTTCAGTTTGTTTCCCATTATCATTTCCTTAATCCGCTGAGTTATGTTCCTTGTTCTCTGTTGATCTTGAATATACCCATTAAACTTGGCCTTGGACTGGAGAGATTAAGAGGAGGCCAAAAGACTTTGAACTTCCAGTTTCCTCTGGGGCGTTTGGACTAGGTATCAATGACCAGGGCCAGCACAAGAAATCCAAGAACAGAGAAACTCCTGATTAACCCATGTGGCTTGGGAAGATGGGTTGATTGGCAGACTACTTTAGTCCTGGTTTCTGGAGGTGTTGTGGTTGGAAATGACAGTATCAAAGGAATCTTAATGTCTTTGCATTTCATCTGAGGGTCTCTGTGTTTTTCATCAGAAGAAAACACGTTTTTCCCCTCTTCCCACTCTTAAAAAAAAAAAAAAAGAGAAATCTGGGTCAAAACCAATGTGGAGTGCTTTCATTTATGGGCTCTCTGTGGGAGTTCAGCAAGGGCTTATTTTTTTAAACATTTTAAAAATTATTTTTTATTTTTTTTAAGGGCCGCACTTGTGGCACATGGAGATTTCCAAGCGAGGGGTTGAATTGGAATTGTAGCTGGTGGCCACAGCAAGGTGAGATCCCAGCCGCATCTGTGACCTACACCACAGCTCATGGGAATGTCAGATCCTTAACCCACTGAGCGAGGCCAGGGGTTGAACCTGCGTCCTCCTGGATGCTAGTCAGATACATTGCCGCTGATCCATGAGGGGAACTCCAGCAAGGGCTTATTAAAACATGGATCATTGCAGGCCCCACCCCCAGAGTGTGTGACTCGCAGATCTTGGTGGGACCTGAGGATTTGTCTTTGCAATAAACAGCGTGAGGTAGGTGCTGCCGCTGCTGCTCAGGGTCACACTTTGGAAACCTCTGTGCTGACCTGCAGCTCCTGCTGCGGCGAAGTTGACCCTGGCTGGGAAACATCTCTCTCCTTTGTCAAGAGGGACTCCTTTAAGCTCTTCACTGTGTTGCATTCACCCTGATTCAATGACCCAGGGGTTTGAGCTTCACTTACAGGGCAAAAACTCTGTTTTTGTTTTTTTGTTTTTTCTCTGCAAGTTCTCACAGATGATCATTTATTTTGGGGGGCGGATAACTTTTCAAGTCTTTGTTTGATCCCTTATTTGGCTTGTGTTCAGAGTACTACTGTTCCTACCATTGTGACTTTTGTAACTCACAGGTATTTTTTTTCTTTTTTTATAATTTTTTTTTTCCCCCACTGTACAGCAAGGGGGTCAGGTTATCCTTACATGTATACATTACAATTACATTTTTCCCCCAGCCTGTCTTCTGTTGCAACATGAGTATCTAGACAAAGTTCTCAATGCTACTCAGCAGGATCTCCTTGTAAATCTATTCTAAGTTGTGTCTGATAAGCCCAAGCTCCCGATCCCTCCCACTCCCTCCCCCTCCCATCAGGCAGCCACAAGTCTCTTCTCCAAGTCCATGATTTTCTTTTCTGAGGAGATGTTCATTTGTGCTGGATATTAGATTCCAGTTATAAGTGATATCATATGGTATTTGTCTTTGTCTTTCTGGCTCATTTCACTTAGTATGAGATTCTCTAGTTCCATCCATATTGCTGCAAATGGCATTACGTCATTCTTTTTTATGGCTGAGTAGTATTCCATTGTGTATATATACCACATCTTCCTAATCCAATCATCTGTCGATGGACATTTGGGTTGTTTCCATGTCCTGGCTATTGTGAATAGTGCTGCAATGAACATGTGGGTGCACGTGTCTCTTTTAAGTAGAGTTTTGTCCGGATAGATGCCCAAGAGTGGGATTGCGGGGTCGTATGGAAGTTCTATGTATAGATTTCTAAGGTATCTCCAAACTGTTCTCCATAGTGGCTGTACCAGTTTACATTCCCACCAACAGTGCAGGAGGGTTCCCTTTTCTCCACAGCCCCTCCAGCACTTGTTATTTGTGGATTTATTAATGATGGCCATTCTGACTGGTGTGAGGTGATATCTCATGGTAGTTTTGATTTGCATTTCTCTTATAATCAGCGATGTTGAGCATTTTTTCATGTGTTTGCTGGCCGTCTGTATATCTTCTTTGGAGAAATGTCCATTCAGGTCTTTTGCCCATTTTTCCATTGATTGATTGGCTTTTTTGCTGTTGGGTTGTGTAAGTTGTTTATATATTCTAGAGATGAAGCCCTTGTCGGTTGCATCATTTGAAACTGTTTTCTCCCATTCTGTAAGTTGTCTTTTTGTTTTCTTTTGGGTTTCCTTTGCTGTGCAAAAGCTTTTCAGTTTGATTAGGTCCCATGGGTTTATTTTTGCTCTAATTTCTATTGCTTTGGGAGACTGACCTGAGAAAATATTCATGATGTTGATGTCAGAGAGTGTTCTGCCTATGTTTTCTTCTAGGAGTTTGATGGTGTCCTGTTGTATATTTAAGTCTTTCAGCCATTTGGAGTTTATTTTGGTGCATGGTGTGAGGGTGTGTTCTAGTTTCATTGCTTTGCATGCAGCTGTCCAGGTTTCCCAGCAATGCTTGCTGAATAGACTTTCTTTTTCCCATCTCACAGGTATTTCTGAATGGTTTGAGCAGATCCTTGTAGATGAGGATTCATAATCATATGTTCGTTCATCCATCTATCCATCCATCCATCCATCCACGCATCTACCTACCTATCTGTTCTTCTGTCCGTCCACTTATCCACCCAGCTGTCCACCCAGCCAGCCATCCTCCTGCCCAGCCAGCTACCCATCCATCCAGCCACTTATCCAGCCACTGAAACAGCCACTCCGTCAGTCATCCAGCCATCATCCATCCATTCACCTATCCAGCCCTCCAGCCATCCACTCAACATCATATGCTGTCAGGCTGAACGTTATAAAGTCAAATAAAACCTTGTGCCTGCTCTCAAGAGGTTTATGCCATTGTAATAGAAACTCCTCTTTCTTGTCTTTGTTAAAGCAAAACGTGCATTTCTGTCTTCTTACTGAGTTGGTGATAGTTGAATCCATTGGCTTAATACTGCTCTTTTCCCACAGACATATATTTCCTTGGGAAATGTGTTGAGAAAGATGCTGATTTCTGGAAACAAAGGCTCACGTGTTTTTAACCCAGTACCTTGTATTGAAAAGCAGCTCCTCCCAAGAAACTTCTCATAGCCTCTTGATGGTAATGATGGGATGGCTTTCTCTAAGAATGCTCCTTTTTAAAACCCTCTGCCTTGTTTTTAGGTGATCTGGAAAGACCCACGACTGTGTCAACAAGCCTGGCCCGTGGCTCTGTGCGGGCTGTTTGTGGGAGGTGTTTTTGCAGTGTTGAATCACCCCAGCTTGCTTGTGTGCTCATCACCCTTGTGAGGGGCCCTGTAAATAATTCCAGGACATCTTCTTTGGGCCTCTCTCACCACGTACCACTTTGGCCTTTACCAAACATGTCTGTGGGTATGAAATGCTTTAATGGTTTCTCAAAGCCAGTTCTGAAGAATGCAAGTAGTATGTTAGTTCTGTGTGTACCTGTATCCTGCAGAAGTGTTCAAAAAATCGCATTATACACTTTTTATTAAAATGTCTGAATTCTTTTCCTCTCTCCTTATCCTCATTCCATCTTTATTTAAACACATGGAGCTTTTTTACATGGTTGTAGTCATTACGGATATTCAGTTTCTTTGTCTTCGCAGTATTTGGTAAATGGTCTTTCTTGCTCCTGTGTGGCTGTAATGACTCTGTAATAGTCCAAAGTTTAATATACCTTTATTGCCTTTCCATTTTCTATTGCTGGATTTTAGGCCACTTCTATCTTTTAAAAATAACCGAATGCTTCTATTCCTAGTGTCTTTATTACAGAAAGAAAGAAAAAAATCCACAAGCCAACTTTTTTTTTCTCCTTTTGCATTATTTACGCTTGTTTATATGATTGGGCTATTGTTCTCGTCATGTTTTTAATTACTCTTGATACAGCTAGGCAGACTTTCTCCCTGCAGAATTGAGCCAATCTACTTACCTCCCTGCCCAAACCAGGCTTAATAGTTTTTTCTTTGTTTTTGCCATTTAATATATTGTAAAGAGTTTGCCCACTGTTTTGGCTTAATTACCAACACCATTCCACCCATTTGCCATTATTGTTTTGCTAAGGGAGGTCTGTTTACCCATCCGTTTGTGCTGGAGACTGGGGGGATGTTTTTCCTTTGTAGGAGGTGTTGGTATATACACTGTGTTTTGTATATGCGTGTATAGTAATAATACCTGTGTCTGGGTTTCCCAACGCTATTGTCTTCCTTTTATTTATGGTTTTCTGGGATTCCTCAAAGTTGATAATATTTACACAATTATGTATCACAGTAACTGCTGCCTGATGAGAACTCAGATATTAGTTGAATAAATGTTTATCTTTCCTTTGAAATCTCTTCCGTTAACAATAATTAAAAAAAAAACTTTTACTTGGGAGAGGGATGTTATTTTTTATTCTAGTTTTTCCTGTGGTTTGATTTGTTTTATTGAGTATTTTTTGCTACCAAATCGAGATTGGATGTGGACCTCAGCATATTTTTCTACATTTTGTCCTTTGGCTTCTATTACAATTACATTTTATTTTACTTTTATTACATTGTATTTTACTTTTCTATTTATTTAAATCTTTAAAAATTTAGTCATTTATTTATTTTGCTTTTTTTTTTTTCAGAGCCACACTCGCGGCATGTGCAGGTTCCCAGGCGTATAGGTCTAATTTGAGCTACAGCTGCCAACCTGCACCACAGCTCATGGCAGCGCCAGATCCTTAACCCACTGAATGAGGCCAGGGATTGAACCTGCAACCTCATGGTTCCTAGTCAGATTTGTTTCCACTGCGCCACCACAGGAACTCCACATCTTTAAAAATTTAGGTCTACTTTTAGATCTCTCTTCTACCTCAGTGATCTGTGGCTTGCCTTTAAGCCATTATTACTGTTTGTGATTTGTTTATTTGGAACCTATTCTAATATTTGATGGAGAAAATCCTCTTTTTGCATCCTTTTTTATTTATCCTTTCCCCCTCAAAAGAATCTTTTTCTTTTTCTTTTGCTGTTTTTAACTGCATTTTCTATACAACAGTATAAATAAGTAATGAAAAGTTTTATGGAGCAAAAAGAAGTATGAAGAGCAGCTCTCCTCTTTTTTAGTTCCAGTGAAATGCAGAGAAGCTTTTTTTTTTTTTTTTTTTGGTCTTTTTGCTATTTCTTTGGGCCGCTCCCGCGGCATATGGAGGTTCCCAGGCTAGGGGTCGAATCGGAGCTGTAGCCACTAGCCTACGCCAGAGCCACAGCAACGCGGGATCCGAGCCGCGTCTGCAACCTACACCACAGCTCACGGCAACGCCGGATCGTTAACCCACTGAGCAAGGGCAGGGACCGAACCCGCAACCTCATGGTTCCTAGGTGAATTCGTTAACCACTGCGCCACGACGGGAACTCCAGAGAAGCTTTAAGTTATGTTAAAAACAAAAGAGCACACAAAACTGATTGTGGTCTTATGTCACACACAGTTTTATATATATATATACATACACACATATATGAAATCATTATATTGTATACCTACAGGAATACAATGTTACATGTCAGTTATATCTCACTAATAAAAAAAAATCATCACACAGACAGTATTACAATAGTAAAAAAGATAAAGTGAAAAACTTACCTACAGTCACCTGTAATATTTTCTCGAAGAGCACACATAATCCTGTTAAATTAATAGGAAGTTTTACATGGTTTTTAATTTTAGCTGAACTTTAGTTTCATATTTTAAATGTATCCATTTAACTTTATATCACAAAGATTTCTCCATATAATTAGGTTTTTAAAAATTATTGTCTTGCATGAGTGAGTAAACTCTATTCCATCGAGTCTCTGTTTAACAATTTACCTAACCAACTCTTTTGCTAAATAATTAAGCTGTTTCTAACATTTTGCTATTGTAGATAATGCACTAACGAACTTTGTAGTTCATAGGGCTTTTCTTGTTGAGAATGATTTTTTAGGCTGTGTCACTACAGTGAGGTCACTAGGCCAGGTCATATAGACATATGGGTGTTTGGACAAATCACCAAGTTGCTTTCCCAGCTTGAGAATTTGTACAGATTGTATCATGTAAGCAAATGTTTGATGAATTTTACCACAGTTTTGCTTTTTCATCATATATATGTGGCTATAAATATATTTCATAAAATATATTCACATGTATAGCTCTCTAATAGTAATATATATTTCATAAGATATATATTCATATATATAGCTACACAACACATATACATGTATAAATACACACACATAGCAAGTTCCTGTCGTGGCTCATCAGAAACATATCTGACTGGTTTCCATGAGGACACTGGTTCAGTCCCTGGCCTCACTCAGTGGGTTAAGGATCCGGCGTTGCTGTGGTGTAGGTCGCAGATGTGGCTCAGATCTGGTGTCGCTGCGGCTGTGGTGTAGGCCGGCAGCTGTAGCTCGGATTCAGCCCCTAGCCTGGGAACCTCCATGTGCTGTGGGTACAGCCCTACAAGTTTAAAAAAGCAAGATACACACCCACAGCAACAGTCATACTGCTTATATAGAAGCAATAGTCGCCTTATATGCACGAAATTATTTCATGCATACAAGGTGACCACAAAATTTTAGTTTGTATTTCAGGTGGAACATTTCTGTTCAATTTTACGGTATTTTTGCATGTCTTGTGCCCCTTGTGCACCTTCTACTTAAAACAGTGCTTTCTTGAGCACCCCCTGAGAGATGCACAAAACAATGAGTGTGTCTGTCCGCTCAGTGGAGGGCAAGTGGGCAATTCCACCAGCGTGAGAAGGACCACCGTTGGGGAGTACAGGCTACCTGGTAGCACGTGACGAGGCACCTAGCCAGACCTAGATCCCCCCTTCCCCAGTGTGTGATCCCTTCCCGACCACAGCAGTGATGAACAGATCAGGTGAGCCCCTAAGGACAATGGAACTAAGTGACTTATTATCTGCCCTGACTTGGCCTTGGCAGCAGGAGAAGCAGCGGCACCAGAAGTTCTCTTGAGTGTGGAGCCCACCTTATTCTTTCTGTAACTCAGATGCTTCCCCTTTAGGGTACTCTTAGAAGTGTGACCTCACTCCCGCATTCCTCCCCAGCGCAGCCCTCCTAGACAGTAGGCAGCCCTGGTCCTAATTAGTATTATTTCATTTTTAGCGTTTTCTCATGATGATGACGTTTCTGTGAGGTGTAGGGAAAGAGTCTGTTGTCGGGGCCACCAAGGGGGTGGCTTTGATGAAGACCTCTGCTTGGGCAGAGTCCCCCACTTCTCCAGCGGAAGGGTGCAGACCATCTCCGCGTTCCCCCACGTTCTCTCCTTGTTTTGCTCTCTCTGCTCAAGGTCCACCCCCCCCCACCCTTTTCTCAGGACTCATCCGTAGGTTTGGTTTCTCTGGAATCTACCACCTCAACTTTCGATGCGCTGTTCTCTTCCCATCAAAGAGAGCCCTTCTCTGAATTTTGCTCTTGATCAGTTGTTGCACATCTGTAGTAAGCAGCCTGTACTTGATTGCAATGCAGTTTCAGTAGTTTTCTTTCCTTTTTAATGTATGTTTCCGCCATGTCCCATGTTGTCACACCTTATCTTTCAGTTTTATTTTGACCTCATGGATTAGCGTGTGAACTGCTCTCTTCTCTCCTCTCATCTGCCTTCCCCTTTCCCATCTTCTGTTATAAAGAGTCAGGATAATTTCATTTACTTTCATCTTCTGTAGTGATGGGGAAGATAGATACCCCATTTCAGTCTTCTGTCAACACATCCTAAGGACTCAAAGGATTCATGGCAAAGTGATGGAAGCTGGTTTGGGCAGGAGTGGGGCTAGAGTCAATGCATGTCCTGTCAGGTGGACAGTCGAGCAAGGTTTCCAGAGGCAAGAATCAAAATGCCACTGTGAGTGTCACCAGTGCCTGGAGTTTAGGGAGGACCTAGTGAGAAATGAGCTCAGAACCAGTCACTAGTCTTTGGGGGCCTTGCGTGTCAAATTCTTGAGTGTGAACTTGATCCTAGAGACATGATGAGCCGTTGGAGCTAAGCCATCAGCATCGTTTTGAAACAGGAGCAAAGGTTCATGGAAGAAGATTTTCTGGTCACTGTCCTTGCCTGGGCATGTGTCATAGACACGCATTTAGAGCCACTGGGTACATTCAGGACATGAGGTGAACCCACAACCATCGTTTTCGATGTAAATGTGACTGGTCCCCAGAACAACCACAGGTGCCTACTCCCCAGGGAGCCTGATCAGGGGGGACAGTGCCTTGCCGTCATCATCACTGTGACCAGAAGATCTCAGCCAGACTGACCCACGCGGACAAATCCCCCCAAAGAAACATATGTGACATAGCTTTTAAAAAGATTTATTTTATTGAAGTATAGGTGATATAATTTTGGGTTAATTTCTGCTCTACCGCAAAGTGATTCAGTTATTTATATATAGACACACACATATACACATGTATAAATATATAAATAACTGAATCTATGTACATATCTATTCATATGTACATATATACATATATAGTCTTTTTCATATTCTTTTCCGTATTATGATTTATCACAGGATATCAAATATAGTTCTCTGTGCTGTACAGTAGGACCTTGTTGTTTATTCATTCTATATATAATAGTTTGCACCTGCTAATCCCGAATTCCCAGTCCATCCCTCTCCCACCCCCTTTTCCTCTTGGCAGCCACAAGTCTGTTCTCTAGATCTGTGAATCTGTTTCTGTTTTGTAGATACGTACATTTGCATATAGAACACGGTTTTTTGCACTGTTTGTTTGAAGGTAATAAATGCTTATAAAGTCATATAATGTCTTTCTTTTCCTATGTAAGCAGCTTCAGTATTTTGATGGTATGATATGGGCTTCCAGGAATAGAATCTCCACTTGCAACGTTATACCCACAGGAAACACATCATTGATTTATAATTGCTTGACTTGCTACCTTTGTCCAATGATTGATTTAGGACGAGGCCAGCTAACTTCTTCTGAAAAGGGTGGAGAGGGAACATTTTCAGCTCTGCAGGCTGTATCCCCTGTGTCACAGCTGGACAGCTCGGCCACCATTGTGAAAGCAACCCTAGGCGTTGCAGCCACAAATGACCAGGGCTGTGTGCCAATAAAACTTTATTTTTGGACAGTGAAATTTGAATTTCATGTAATTTCCATGTATCAGAAATACTATTCTTTGGATAGTTTTTCAATCCTTTAAGAGTACAAAACCATGAAGAGAAGCAGACAGAGGGCTGGGTTTGGGGTCAATATGCTGACCCTCTAGCTTAGATTGTTATTTAGGGGCGTCTGGATAGCTCTCATTTACTTACCATACGGTATTGCTAGGTAGTGTGCTTCATGCTTTTCATATATAAGCTTGCATAATATTTTATGAAAAGTCCAAATTATGTATGTATGTATGTATTTTTTAAGGGCCATACCCATGGTATGTGAAAGTTCTCAGGCTAGGGTCGAATTGGAGCTACAGCTGCCAGTCTGCCCCACAGCCACAGCAACACAGGATCCGAGCCGCGTCTGCAACCTACACCACAGCTCACGGCAATGTGGGATCCTTAACCCACTGAGTGAGGCCACGGCTTGAACCCACGTCATCATGGGTACTAGGAGGTTCTTAACCCACTGAGCCACAAAGGGAACTCCTCTTCCCCTTTTTATAATTGCTTGTTCTCTCCCCAGTTATTGTTTTAAATTTTATATTTCTCATTGGCTTGGTATTTTAAACTTTAAAATGGATGACTAAATTCTGACAGCACAATTTGTGGTCTCTCACTGCAACCCAGATTCTGTCATGTTCTCTACCTGGGCAGTCCGTTTTTACTTATGTATGTCATTGACATTTATTTTTTGAGAAATGTTCAACATCCTCTAGTTTTCAGTTCTCAGTATGCCTTTAACGTTTTATAATGACTGTGCGTAATTGTTAAGTTAATTTTGACTCATAAACTTAGCAATCTAGTCATTTTTGCTTAAAAAAAAAAAACCCTGTATAATAGATTTTGCTTTCTAATCCAACCAGGGATAATAATTAAATTCTTTTCCTCCAACCATGGGATAATAATTAAATTCTTTTATATTCGGTGTTGCATTTGGATCTTCTGCCATCCTAATGTTGATTTTCATTTTTATAGTTCTTTTGTCATCTCTTTCCAATTATGATTACAGAATGCTGGCCATTCCTCAATGGCCTTATTCCTTCTTCTTCTTCTTCTTCTTCTTTTTTTTTTTTTTTTTTTTGGTCTTTTTAGGGCTGAACCCTCGGCATATGGAGGTTCCCAGGCCAGTGGTTGAATTGGAGCTATAGCTACTGGCCTACACCACAGCTCATAGCAACACCAGATCCTTAACCCACTGAGCGAGGCTAGGGATCAAACCTTTGTCCCCATGGATCCTAGTCAGATTCGTTTCTGCTGAGCCATGACGGGAACACCTGCTTCTGTGTTTTAAATTTTTTGTAGAGTCTGCATGGAAACAAGATCATGCAGTGCCTTTTCTTTCGGTGTCTGACTTCTTTCAATTTGCATAATGCCCGGAATCTGGGGTTTTCTCTGTGGAAGGCGAGCAGTTAGGGTCCCCCACTCCTGCCCTCTTCCCAGCCTTCCTCTACACACCGAAACTTCGGGAAGCTCAGGCATCAGGGTTCTTTCCTTCTCAGTCGCTTTGTCTTTGATGCCCCACTTGGTGTGCTTTGCATTGATCTGTGATTGAACTGATTCTTGTTCCTCACAGTATGGCAGCCCTTCCCATTAGAGCCCCTATTTATCTTTCGGGGTTGGCCTTTAAACTCAGTCGCTGCTTTGAAGCAATTTCAGAAGGGAAATTTGTCAGTAAGGGGTGGGGGCCATAAGCAGTGCCTTCAGGCATTGGGCACATTTAGGTCCTTCTATCGCAGGGCTGTGAAGTGACAGCTTTGCAGGATAAAGAATACCTGAAGTCTGCTTTTATTTCTGAGGGGTCATGCCTAGCGCTAAAGTCAAAGATGAGAATTCTGAGCAAAGGCTTATTTGTTGTGTTTCTTTCCATGTGACCTGCTCTTTGCTGTTTTGGTGCATTAAGAAGGCATTTCCTGAGAGAGATTGGTTTCTTCCACTTTGCTTGGGGCTCTGGAAGGAACTTAGGAGCCCTTTTCATCTCCCAACTAAGTTTTTTTTTTTCTTTTTTTGGTCTTTTAGGGCTGCAGCCATGGCAAGTGGAAGTTCCCAGGCTAGGAGTCGAATCTGAGCTGCAGCCACGCCAGATAGGAGCCTTATCTAGGACCTACACCACAGCTCATGGCAACGCCAGATCCTTAACCCACCGGGTGAGGCCAGGGATCGAACCTGTGTCCTCATGGATACTAGTCAGGTTGGTTAACTGCTGAGCCACACCGGCAACTCCCCAACTAAGATTTTAAACCATCTAGGAAAACTTTGCTTTCAGGGTGCTCTTTTCCTTCCCATTCTTGATTCATCTTTTAGAGGCCCCCAGGCCATTTGAAGGTCAGACTCCCCATGAGTGTCTAGTTCACGTCTCCCCCGCCTTGATTTAGCTTTCCTCCATCCTCCAGAATATGATTTCGCTGAGGTGATGTTTTGCAGAACCAGTTCTGCTTTTGACTGCATTGCTGGGACATTCTTAATTGTGCCCTCATTTCATCGGCGTTTTCTTTGAAACCCCAGCTTAACCTCGATTGATGTTTTTAGCACCACCTTTCATCTTCTCGAGAAAAGATGCCAGCCGCCCCCTGAACACAGTGTTTGAGTCCAGCAGTTTGTTGCATTTTGATGATGAGGTGTGGATCCCCATCTACCCCGTGGCCAGCTCCCAGGGTTTTGCACCGAGGCCACATAATACATTTTCATCAGTCTTCTTGCACTTTTTTCCCCCTCTTCCTCGCTTGGATGTTTTTGTTGGAGCTTGGGGGTTACTATCCCGGATGCTCCAACATGATTGTAACCCCCTCTGGATGCCCTTTTCTGCAGAGTCAAGCACGTCAGTTCCTGTGGCGTTTTTGTTCTTTCCTTGGAGACGGTCCTCTGGTGCCTGTAGTGCCTGGTGGGCAGCCCTCCTCCTGGGGATTCTCTCTCCTCCCCTGTGCTCACTGCCCAGCTTCCATGAATCATTCTCTTTCTCTTCCTTTCTTCCTTCTTTCTCTCTCTCTTCCTCCCTCCCTCCTTCCCTTCTTTCTAATCTTTTTCTTTCTTTCTTTTCTTTGTCTCTCTCTCCTTTCTTTCTTTTTTCTTTCTTTCTTTCTTTCTTTCTTTCTTTCTTTCTTTCTTTCTTTCTTTCTTTCTTTCTTTCTTTCTTTCTTTCTTTCTTCTTTCTCTTCTTCCTCCTTCCTTCCTTCCTTCCTTCCTTCCTTCCTTCCTTCCTTCCTTCTTTCTTCTTTGTCTCTCTCTCTTCCTTCCTTCTTCCTTTCTTCCTTCCTTCTTCCTTCCTTCCTTTGTATTTTTTATTTATTTAATTTTTTTTTGGTCTTTTTTGTTGTTGTTATTGTTGTTGTTGTTGTTGTTGCTGCTATTTCTTGGGCCGCTCCCGCGGCATATGGAGGTTCCCAGGCTAGGGGTTGAATCGGAGCTGCAGCCACCGGCCTACGCCAGAGCCACAGCAACTCGGGATCCGAGCCGCGTCTGCAACCTACACCACAGCTCACGGCAACGCCGGATCGTTAACCCACTGAGCAAGGGCAGGGACCGAACCCGCAACCTCATGGTTCCTAGTCGGATTTGTTAACCACTGGGCCACGATGGGAACTCCCCTTCCTTCCTTTTTAAATTTGCTCCCTTGGGATCTTGGGTTCAGGTATATATTTCTTTGCTACACATTTACCTCCTTCATTTTCTCTGCTCTCTCTTTTCTCGACTCCTTCTACATTGGATGCTAATCCTCCTTGATTGGACCCATGATGTTTCTTATTTCTCTATTTTTTAACTTTCTGCCTTCTGATCCAAGTTCCTGGGAGATTTGGTCTCCCAACTCTTCTCTTAAAATAAAAAAAAAAAAAGCTCTATTTAATTCTCAAGCATTTCTCATCCTCTAGTGTTCTTTTCTGAATACTCTGTTTTTATTTTAGGAGTGCAGTGTCTCTCCCTTGACTCTCTGAGGCTTATGGGGTTTCCTCTGCTTTGCATGGGGTTTATGCCGTCCTCGTTCCAAGGGTATGGCATCTGTTTCTTGGTTTTGGCATCAGTCTGGCTGTTGCTAATTTTCCTCAAGGCCTGGTGATGCTTGGTTCTTTCATATATAGGAGGAAGGTGCTGAGGTGTTTGGGACCTCTCTGTGCATTGTGGGTAGAACAACCCATGGAACCCACTGTGGGCACTCAAGCAGGTAGGCGGCTAGTTCACTGGATGTTATGGACTGAGCTGTGTCCCCCGCAACCCGCAACTTCATATGTTGAAGTCTTAACCCCCCCCCCCGCCCCGTACCTCAGAATATGACTGTTTAGAAAGGACCTTGAACGAGGGTGGGTCTAACCCCATCTGACCAGTGCCCAGATAAGGAGAGGAGCTCAGGACACAGAGGCACAGAGAGAAGGTAGTATAAAGACAGCGGAGACAGTGACCACCTACAAGCCAACCAGAGACGCTGCAGAAGAAACCAACCCAGCTGTCCCCTTAATTTCAGACTTCCAGGCGCCAGAACCATGGGAAAATAAATTTCAGTTGTTCGAGCTGCCCATTCTGTCGTGCTTTGTCATGCAGCCTGAGCTGACTGTGACACCAGGTGATGCTCACATGTCAGTATCTGTAGATCTTCAGTTTTTCTGGGGAAGAAGCTCCCCGTCTTTGGCTGCAGGGCTGTAAGCCTGCCTGGGAGCACCGTGGGTGCTCATGATGGAGTCCAGGGCAGAGAAGGTTCCATGTGACCTTCGTCTCTTCGCTTTAACCTCTTGCCTCCTCTCAACCTGGGGCTTGGGCCCTGGAGCCTCTTGGGGAGAGACGGAGTCAGAGGACTGGGTGGAAGCAACACAGGAGTGGGAGGTGGAGGCGAGAGGCGTAGCTGTGCGTGATGCAGAGCTACAGCTTCTCTTTCAACCCTACCCTTTGCCTCCACCTTCTGGAGCCTTCTCTCTGGGATCCTGGCATGAACTGGCATCTTTCTCTTCAGTCAGTTGATATTCCACTCTGGTGGCTCCTCCTCCCTCGTTTCTTCCTCCATATTTCACCTCCTGCCGTCTGTCTGTTGTCCACTCTCCTGCTTCTTGCCCCTGTCCCCGTGAGTCTATAGATTCCTCCCCCCACTCCCCCCACCCCCATGGATAAGAAGGAAATTTATGGGTTAAAGGCAGTGGGTAGTCCTGGGGTTGGGGTGGGGGGGAGGCTTCAGCAGTCCTCTCGCCGTGGAAAAATGGGATCCAGAACCTTGTCTCTTGCCATTTCTCCATGCGTGCTGCCCGTGGTAAGCCTTATTTTTAACTTTCTATTTTGAAACAAGTTTAGACTTACAGAAGAGTTGCAAAAATAGTACAGTGAGTTCCCTAATGGTGACATCTTATGTAACGTTGGGATGACTATCCAAGCTAAGAAATCGACACTGGTACGGTACAGCACTAAAGGCTAAATGAAATCTAATACCTCAACTATAGGACCTGATTGAGATTTTATCAGGTTTTTTTCGTGATATTATTTTTCTGTCTCAGGGTCCAGTCCAGGACCCTACCTTGTATGCAATCATCACATTTTCTTAGTCTCTTCTAATCTGTCGGCTTTCCTCCTGTTTCACCCGCTCAGCGCTTTTGAAGAGCACTGTGGTTTCCAGAATGTCTCTTACTTGGGACCTGTCTGGCCTTTTCTTATGATCTGATGGAGGCTTGGGATTTGGGGAAAGGCTACCACACAGATGATGTGCTCTCTCAGCGCCTCATATTGGAGGTGCTTGATATCCCCGCACGACCAGTGATGTTCATACAGTCGCTTGCTGATGTGGTGTCTGCCGTGTTTTTCTCTGTAAAGTTCCAGAGGAGGGCAGAGCTTTCCTCTGTGTAATTAAGATATATTTGGGAGCTACTTGGAGGCTATGCAAATATCCTATTTCTCCTTAAACCTCTGCCCACTGCTTTTAGTGTTCATTGGTACACATTGCCTGCGGCGATGATTACTGAGTTTCCAGCAGAGATGTTGTGTTTCTCTCGTTCCTTCCATACTTCTTAATTGGAATTCTTCTGTAAGGAAAACTTCTCTTCTCCTCCGTTTATTTGTTCATTCAATCATTTCTTTCCATCAGTATGGACTTAGGAATATTTATTTTATTCTTGAGGCTAGGGCCAATCGTATGTTTCTTTTTTTGCTCGGATTGTTGCAGCATTGGTCACTGAGAGCTCTTTCAGATTGTCTTTTGTTCTCATGTCCTTTCAATGTGCCTCCCTCCCCCCCCTTTTTTTCTTTTCAACACATCCTTATGGACGCCGAAGATGATCCAGGCTCATCTTGTGTAGTTCATAGACCTTGACATTCTTTTGCTTCTATTTTGATAAGGTTTCAGAAGGAGGCAGAGAAGAAGCATGTGTTCAACAATTTTTTTTCCATAAACTTTTTTGATTGTAAATATGATGTTTCCTATGTTATTATTAATTCATATTTGCTGTTGTCTAAATAAATAGTCTCTGAAGTAGACATCTGTTTGAAAGAGTTCATGCAGTCCCTGTCTTTCCAGAAGGGGTAACCTGAATTTCCCCGCCCATCCTTCGTCTGGTGTACTTTGGGGCTGACAGTACATCTGACTGTCCTTGGTTTAAAGTATTTGGCGCATTTCAGCCTAGTCAAAGGCACAAAACCACAAGAGGGCACAAACTCTTTTCCCGTGCTTCTGGGAAGAAGAAGCTTTCTTTTTCTTCCATAGAAACAACCAGGAGAGATGTTCTCTGTTTCCTCGGATTGCTGATGTGTTTTCCAGTCTGGAGCTGCTGCAGCCATTTTGCCACCATGAGTCTAGAGAAGGGTGCTGCAGTACAGAGCTGTCTCCATGTAGAGCCTGAAGGCAAAGCCAGCCCATGAAGGAGGAAGAAACTGGAAGGGCCAGCACCTTAGGGCTTTGTTTGAGTTGCTGCTGTAGGAAGCCTCCCTTGATCTCCTTTAGACATCCAGCTCATGAACTAAAATATTCCCTTTATTGTTCAAGCTACTTTGCTGCTCTTTTCTGGTACCTTCATTCTTAACTAGTGCAATCTCATTCTTAGAGAAACTGTGCTTTACTACCTTAAGTGTACAAGGAGGACAGACCATAGAGATGGTAATAATCTCCGCTGACCTGCACATAGTTTGAAGCGGTCGCAGTTATTTCTCAATTCCCAGATGGGTAAGCGCTTTCTGCTGCAGTGATGGCCTTAGAAGCTGCCTCTTTGACATCTGAGATGTTATGGCTATAAACTCACTGCCGTGGGGTCTTCTCTTAGAGAGTTAGTCTTAAATCCAGTCCATAAATGGGGCTGCAGGTTATTAGTTAGTTAGTTCTTATACATGGAGCAGCCCTGTACCATGTTATCTAAGTAATTTCCCAGGATATCTTGTTGCAGTGGATGCCTCAGCTGACCTTCTGACCAAGCAATTACATCTTTGGAAATTATCTCAAGGAAACAAGCAGATGAGTGTGTGTGTACACAGGGAAGGAATGTGCCAGATTACTGCAGTGTTTTTAATTACCCAAGAAAATTAGGTATGGTATAAATGAACAAGAATGGGTAATTGGTGAAGGAAATGAGGGCACATTCATGCCCTGGCATACACCATGCTGCCCTTAAATGGTGATGTCAGCATATACTTTTTGATATGTATCTATCAAGTGTATGATGTCAGTGGTGTTGATGCATGTTTTTTTGATATGAAATGATGTTCGTGATGCATTATTAGATTAAAAAGTTATGTACTGTAAGTACGGTACGATTGCATTTTGCAAGAAGTTATGTACGTGTGCATATAAAAATAGAGGTCATATTATAGGGTATTTGGTCCTTTGGATTACTTTTAAGAATTTTGGAAACATCAAATCAATAGCACATATGAGTGGCATATTAACAAAACAAATTAAAACCAAAATGAGTTGTATGACACCAGCACCCTTCTTTGGGAACTTAAATTTCTGCACAATGAGCCAAGTGCGTATGAGGTGATTCTTTAATCACTGGTCATTTAATGAACTGTTCTGGTCTTAAGTGTCTGTGAGGTGGCTGTTTTTCCTACCACCCACTTTGCCCTTCTAGGTGGTGGGCCTGGGCAGCCGGGGTTGGGGAGGCAGGCCCTCCTTCGCGGGGAAGCAGAGCAAAGGTGAGGATAGAGAGCAGTGACCTGGATTCTGACTTGGGAGCTTTCGTTGCCTGTCTTTGTCGTCCAGTCCTCTTGCTACATTGGGGCATTCTCTGCTCCAGGGCAGGACGGTCACAAGAGAGGTAATAGACCTGAGAGAGCCTCATCAACTAATGCCAAGTGTCATTGGAAAGGCTCTGGGGACTTTTCAGGTCTTGTTCTCTCTCCCCAGAAGAGAGCCGGGATGTTGGCTTTGTCCCTGAGTGTCTTAGGTTGAATCTGTTACCATCCGGTGCCGCCTTCTTACCAGCCACATATCTTTGGAGGGAGGGAGGCTGGGAGATCAGCCTCGCCAGCCTTTGAGCCCCTCCTCAGAATCTGTCCGTCAGACATTCGGTAGGGAGAATCTGGAGGTCGAATGGCAGGGCCCTTCCTGGGAGAGCTCAGGGGAGGACCTGGCTCTCCTGACGTCGCTCTGTCTGCCTCCCTTGGGCATCCTTTCTGTGTTCCTCGTCCCATTCTCCTGCTTTGCACGGATGTACAATTTGGATGCTCTGGGCTCTTCCTAAGCCATCATTCTGGTTTCTTTGGCAAGAGACCTCTGTTATCCTCTCTCCCCTCTTTGCTTGATGGCTTCATTTTGTTTGCTGCCATCATTTGATTTGATTTGATGGTGTGCAGCATGAGGTCCCCAAATCATTTCTGCCTGTTAAGCAAACATATATTTCTGGGATGGATGTTTTAATTTAATGAAACACATTCTAATGAGGGTCAGCTGCAGCCATGAATTTTTTATGAGTGATTTGCTGAAAAGCACATCAAATGGTAACATCCTGTGCTTGGCTGAGTGAGTCGGAGATTCTGCGTTCCAGCACACGGATTGGATGAGATGCGAGGTGAGAGTCTGCCGGCCTTGGTGTGCCTGGCGTCTTATGCTGTGTGCCATGGTCAATTCCTTTGCTTCTGTGCTGGTGGCTCTGGGATGCCTTATCCCCATGGCTCCCTTTCATTGTTGTAAATAGGGAACATTTGGGATCCTTCAACCTGAGAGAGGAAGAAACTGGTCCCGGAGGATCCCAGCTTGGTATTTGCTCCAGGGACCCGCCTTCAGAACATAACAGAGCAGAGGATCAGGAGGGCTTTGCTTGAGGTGTATGTGTGTGCATGTGCACATGTGCACGTGTGTACACACGTGTGTGTGTTTTGAGCTCAGCTGGGAAGGAGGTCAGAGTCTCAACAGAGGAAGTGGGGGCTGACACTGGTGGTATCCTGCTGAGAAGCCATTCTTCCTTGTATTAGTTTCCTGTAACTGCTGTAACAAGTGACCATCAATTTAGTGGCTTACAACAACAGAATTCTTTCTATCATGGTTCTCGAGGCCATGTGTCCTGTGTCATTGGACTGAAATCAAGGTGTCTGCAAGAGCTTTGATGCCTCTGGATGCTCTAGGGGAGAATCTTCTGCTTCTTCCAGTTTCTGGTGGCTGCTGGCATTGTGGCCACCTTGGCTTGTGGCCCCTTCACTCCATTGCTCTAGGCCAGCATCTTCACATCTCTCTCTGCACTGTCTTCATCTCACCTTCTCTTCTCCTCTGTGTGTCTGTTGAAGTTCCCTCTGCCTCCTTCCTCTAAGGACACTTGTGATTGCTTTCAGGGCCTACCTGGATCAGCCGGGAGACTCTCGCCATCTCAAGATTCTTAAGTGGATCACATCTGCTGAGACCCCTTTCCCAGATAGGTGATATTCCTAGGTTCCAGGGATTAGGACCTGCTGGCTTAGGGACATCTTTCAACAGTCCTTCTTTAAAAGATGCAACAGCCCTTCTTTCTCACTGGCAAGACTCTGATCTGATCCTACACGGCCAGTTCCTCTGCTGTGGTCTCTTCCCCTGCACCTGGCTGGTCTGGGGGATGTGGCTCAGTTCTGGTCCGTGAGGTGAAGGGCACCTTGTCAGAAGCCATCTAGGATTTGCTTCCATTGACAAAGACAGCAGCACCAGGAAGACTTTTGCTCTTTCTTTTCTGCTTTGCTGCTGTTGTGTGAGGACACGACTCTGGGAGGTGATGTAGCCTTTTTATAGTCCCAGGAGGATATCCAAGAGAATCACAGACTCTGACCCAGAGCTCAGGCAGGGCTGGTTCTTCCATGTCTCTCTGGCTTTAAGCCACTCCTTGTTGAGAGCTGTGGACAGAAGGCTGATCGCTGACCTGGAATTCACTTGGGAGGCCCCTTTTGCCCTGGCTAACAGGCCACTCAGTGAACTTCAAGGGGGCAGGAAGGGTACCATGGGCCCAGTCTGGATCCCAGAGTCATCTCTTTGAGTATTTTTAGGCTTTTTCAGAGGCCACAGCACATTTGAGCAGGTGTTGGCCACAACAGTTTGGCCACAGGCTGTGCTATTTCTGAACTTTGCTGTTTGGTAGCCACTGAGTCTGAATGATAAGGTCAAGTCAGGGAAATCTATGTGTGGGAGACAAACTTAGGCACTCTTATGAGTCATCCCTCTTCTTGATACGGAGAGAGATCTCCCAGCTGTCTCCAACAGCCACTGATGTCCAGGCAAACAGAGGTTCAGGATGCCTTGACTTTTTGAAAGGTTCCTAAATCAACTCACCCAGCATTCAGTGTGTGCTGGTAGCTGGGCCCTGGTCACATGTGGAGCTGTGAGAAGGGGTGGCAGTCCACACACCCCATTCATTCAGCTTGGTGTCTCTGAAAAGCTGTGCCCAGGGCGGGGCAGATTCCTACTTATCACCCCGTCAGAAAGAAAATAATGGGATGAAGCCAAGAGTAGCAGTGTGCATCTCTGATGGGCTCAGCCCGATTGAGCCAAAGGCCAGATAACCTTGACCCTACCCCTAACTCTAACCTGAAGAGCAGATCTCAAGCATCACCCAGTCAGACCAAACACTGTGCTGAACTTGAGCTAGTGGCTTCTGGAAGAAGAGCCACAGGGAGTAGGTCTAGTGAGTAAAGCGACAAGATGATAGAGTGGCTTTGGACTGGAGAAGAGAAAGCTGAGGGTATTTCTTATATTATTATCACTGTTTCTGCTCTGTGCATCTCCCTACCCCCCATGAGACAGATGCTGAATGTCCAAATGTGAGCTAATTCATTAAAATTAACAAAGAATAGTAGCATATCAGTTAAGAAAGCTTTCAGCCTCAAGAAACAGGAAACCAGCTAAGGGCAGATTAAAGACAGGGTTTGTTTTACTCAGAATCAAGTATTCGGGAGTAGGCTGCTACTGCACAGGGTCAGAAGCTGAATGCCAGGGAGTCTCTCATAGCTGCAAAGAGGCTGCCACAGCTCCAGGCATGCTGTCTGCATTCAAGAAGGAGGAAGGGAAGTTGATCCAACAACTTTCTCAGACTTCCCTCTGCAATGTCTTGGAAGATTTTTCCTTTGTCCACTGAGTCAGAACTTTGTCACCTGGCTACCCTTAGGCTGGGGTTGTGAGTATTTGGGCACTGGGAATGAAGCTGGGTTAGGCAGCCAGTAGTGCTGGCACAGAACTACTCATAGAACTTTAGTGTCTTGGCACCTGCAGGAAGAGAGACTTATGAGCAGTAACCCTGCCAAGGAGGCAGGAATGGAATCCAGACCCACCCCTGGGGGCATTTCAGGTGCCATAAACTTCTGGTTTCTACAGATCCCTTCAGATATGCCCAAAGATAGGTCACATAGGACCGTGGTTCTCACAGTGTGAGCATGATCAGTATCATTTGGGAACTTGTTAGGAATATAAATTCCTGGGCCCCACCCAGACCTACTGGATCTGAAACTCTGGGGTGGGTCCCAGTGATCTGTGTGTTAACAAGCCCTCTAGGTGATTCTGGTGCACAGTTGGATTTGAGAACCACCAACTTAGAGGCTAGGAAGGCCAAGATCAGGGTGCCAGCAAGGGCAGGTTCCGATGAGAGCCTTCTTCCTGGCTTGTAAATGGTTGCCTTCTTGCTGTGTCCTCACATGGTGGAAAGGAAAAGTGGGGTGGTGGGAAGAGGGGAGGGAGGGAAGCCCTACTTCCAACCTCACCTTCATCCCACCGTCATCACATTGGGGGTTAAGCCCTCAACATATGAATTTTAGGGAGCACACAAAATGTTTATTCCAAAACAATGGGAAGGTAGGGTCTGGATAGCTAGCCTTCCTTGGGGGGCGTGAGAAGGTCTTTAGCATCCCCCAACATTCCCTGAGTTGTGCTCCAATTCACCATTCACTTTGGAGAATTCTCAGGTTGCCATGAAGACCAGTGAGCACTGGGAGACTTGGGGGTTGTCAACTAACCCCCCAAGGCTGGGCGTCCATGCTTCTGCCTTCAGACTTGACTGCTTATCCCTCTTTCTCTAATTACCCTTCATCTTGCTGGGGTGAGGGCGATGGCAATTCTAGGGATCTTTGTGGTCAGGGTCAGTGATGGGTACAAGCCTTTCAGAGCATGCTCTACCTCCACTGACCGCCCCAGGGTTACTTGAATTTCACAGGAGAGGAGAGGCAGGGCCATAGATGCAGAAGAAGTGAGCGACCAGGGATGATTTCATAGGCAACTGGGAGCACTGTAAATTTCCGTGGCGAAATCCCAATTCACATCTCATGAGGTAGGTTATAGTCCCCATATTACAGAAGGGGAAACCGAGGTGCAGAGTTGAAGGTTGTGCCACCAACCAGGAAGAAAGCTGAGTTCTAAGCTTTCAGGTATTCCACTGACCCCAGCGGCCGCCCTATCACACGCAGCCTCTCTCACACCTTTCTCACACCTTCCTTTCTGAGTATACAGTCTGTTGCCGAGCTGCAGGCTTCATAGATGGCAGTGCCAGGGTGAGGACTGCTCCCCACCTTGTAGTCTAACATCCTGTTTTCAGAGAACTGGGATGAGGAGTAGGAGGGAGAGGATGAGGCTGAAGCTGGGGACCTTCTTACTTAGACCTGCCCATCCTGGGTCCCCATCTTGTCCTCTATTCTGAAGGCTCCAAGGATGGTGGCCGTGTGAAGGACTCATTAACTGGAAATCACATTCAATAGAAGCAGACCCTGGGATACCAATGGATTAAACTGCAGGGAGAACTACAACTGCTCCAAGGTTTATGTTGGCGTGACTGGCACAAGAGCTCTCTGTCGACCATATGGAAAACCAATGAATAATAGAAATTTACTTGGAGAGCTTGAAATCCAGACAAGGGAGCCAGAGGAATCAGCGTGTGATGGCCCCAGTCTAGAAGAGTGGCTGCATCTGTACTGCCTCCCAGAGGGTGGTCTTGTCTTTGGGACTCTCATTCTGGGATCCCACATTGACCTTGGTCCTATGGAGCAGGTGCCCGTGGCTTTCGATGTTTACCACAGTCAACCTACCTACCATCTGGGAGCCATCCTGTTTCTTTTGAGTGACTTTGTCCGTTCAACTTCTGAGCTAGTATATCCTAATGTTACCCTTAATCTTGGAGGGCAAAGAGGATGTGAAGGGCAGGGTAGGGTGAAGGGAGGGAAACTAAAGTCTAGCTCCCATGCACTGGTCAGATATTCTGGAATCAGACTTGGTTTCATCCACGGGAGTAATGAACTAGGTAACTTAAGGAGCTTTGTGCAGTGATTAACCACGGTGCTGGGCCGGATTGATCTAGTCCCACTGCTGAAACAAAAGGCAGTATGTGGATGCCAATTCCCGGGTTTGGGGATAGGAGGTCAGTTCTCGCGTTCAGCGCCTTTTTGTGCCTTGACTTCTGCTGCCTGGTGACTGTTGGGTCTCCTGCCTGTGAGCGGACACTGGAGGTTTAACGTGGCTCTTAATGGTAAACTACTCAGTCTGCTCATCTTGTTCTGCCCCTGGTGGAAAGGAGGCCCTCTGTCCAGGGTTTGAGACTTTGCTCCACTGAAGCCCTCCCTTACCAGGTGTCTCTAGTCTGAATCCTGCAATAGAATTTCATGTTGCTATTTTTGTTTGCTAAGGATGTGGAGTGACTTAGATGGAATTACCACTGGAATAAATGATGTATGAAATGAGAAATCTTTGTCCAGTACCGCACGGGGAAAGCGGTGCGGCAAAAAGGGCCGTCGATACAACCGCTGCTGTGCAGAATTAGTGCCAATGCCTCGGAAAACGCAAGAGAGTAAGACAGAATCAGCAGGTAGTTTCCTCCATTCTTATCAAAGAGTCAGGCTTTTAGTAATCTCCCATCAAGCCTCCCTCTCAGGCTTCCCAGTGACAGGAAGTGGATCTGACACTAAATGAAAGCAGACGTCTGCTTAGTATGGTCTGTGGCCTGTGTTCTCAGGGGCCCCGCACGTGGGAGGATCGTGAAAGTGTATTTTTCGCCTTCCAGCCCCTCCTCACATAAGGGGTGACCCCTTCTGCCCTCCGGTTATCAGTAACCCTCATCCTTTCATCTTGTGCCTTGAAACATCTGCTCTCTTAGGAAAGGAACTGACAAAATCATCTGCACGGAGGTTAAAATGGTGCAACGAGGCTTCATTGCTAACTTCTCTTGGGATAATTGGATTTTGAACCAGGATCCAAGAGCTGAGGCAGGAAAACTGGAACCGTATACAGCAGAAAGCAGGCTGTACCTTCTCAGGGCCAATGCCCATGGGGTTCAGCAACACAGTCTCATTTCTCATGGGCCCTGTCTCCTTTTGGGGGTGCTTTCCTCATGCTCTGCAAACCTCATGTCCTGGGTGGCTGCACCTACACCCTCTCCTGTCTGTAAAGCTGCCCGGTTCTTTAGATTGGATTGCTTTGCCCTAAAGGTCCTGCCTGTCCCACCTGGGAGGGCCAGGCTGGCGTTCCCTCTGTCGCCAGGTGCTCCTGGATCTCCATGTGAAACCTCCGGGCTGTGAGGGCCGTCTGAACCAGTGCGACACTAACCAGAAACATGGAATCTGGGCCAGTCCTCAGTGGGGGTGGGAGGAGAGGGAGCACCTGCCCTTGACCGTGCTCGGTTCCCGTCTGTGGGGTGTTTACAAAAACTGCACCTGCTGCCGTCTCTGATGGCTGTGATGGGGGAAAAAATCATAATCTAAGCTGTTGAAAAGAGAGAAGAAAAGAAAGCCAGGCCAGGGAAGGCAGTGATCCGTCCTTTGCTCTATTTTTGTCTCTGCTACATGCTTGCTGAGTGTCCTTGAGGGACTTGCCTCCCTTCTTTGTCTTGGTTTGTTCCTGCCCTGGCACAGTTTCACACGTTGCTTGCTGGAACTCCCAGGGGATCTCGCGCATCCCTGACGGTGCAAAGGCCGACTGACATGTGGCTTCTTGGGTGGGGGCGGAGAGTGGTAGGTGGAGCCCTAAGTCCTGGGAGGGGAACCTCTGTGCCCAAATGCGTCAGGTCGCAGGCAAATTGACTCCTTCTTTGTCCTCTCCTTAAAGATGGTCCTATCAGCCCCATTTGTAACTCAAAGAGGTTTTCCCATCACGAACTGCCTGGCGGGCAGAATAGCTGACACTGGCTGCCTGTTTACTGTATACTCTACACCAACTTTACGTGCATCGTTTTACATGCTTCTCATTTGCAAGATGAAAGAATTGGGACTCAGAGGGATCCATCCAGTCATTTTCCTGGAGCAGGATGGGAAGAGCTTTCATTTTCAGGTCCCAGCACACAGCCTGGCACACAGTAGATGCTGAACACATAGTTGGTGGCTAAGTAGCAGTTGAAGACCCTGGGTGTGTGTGGGGGGGTGTTATCCATGCTCTGCCCCCATCGCTCAGTGTCTCAATTTATTTGCCCGTGAAGTCGGAGTGTGGGCTGGCTGCCTCCATCCCAGTGTGCGAGAGGGATGCTTGTGGGAGGATGGTGCTTCGCACCCTTGTCTGCGCCTCCTGAGTCTGAGAAAGAAGCTCAGGCATCAGGACCGTGGAGTGAAAAAATAACCATCTCATTAGTGATAGAAGCTGCCTAATGGTGTGGCTTAGGTCTGTGGCCACCGTGGGTTTTCTGCTACTTCACCCTAGAATTAACTGATCTGCCAAACACCACCAGAGCTGGGCTGCTTGCCTGGGGTCAGTGCCAATTCCATTGGCAGAGGGTGGATCAACCACACCCTCTTTGCTGCAGGCAGAGCTGCACAAGAGAGAGAGAGACCCAGGGGGACCAAGCCCAGAGCAGCGACTTTCCTCCCTACTGTTTCCATCAGCTGGGCCACCCTGGTTTTGGGGTGGGGGCAGGGAACATGGGATGTGGGAAAGAGGCAACTTCTGAAGACTTTTATATTTGCATCTGGCTACATTCAGTATCTTTTAAATGGATGGGTTAAGTATCAAAAGCTGGGGAACTGAGGGTTTCCCAGCCCTAATCTCTCAGATTCTGTGTCTGCTCTTGCCCCCAGTGAAATAATGAAATGATGCCTCACATTCTATGTAGTTAAAGGCCTGTCCTTATCATCACAAGATTACGGTAGGCGGCCTCTAGAGTGGTCCCCAGTGATCCTTGCCTCCTGTATTTACAGCCTTGAGTCATCTTTTCCCCTGAGTATGGGTAGAAGTGTTGACACCTTCTAATGAACACAGTACAGCAGACGTGCCATGTGGCCTCTGAAGTTAGTAGTTTTTTTTTTTTTGGTCTTTTTAGGGCCATACCAGCAGCATATGGTGGTTCCCAGGCTAGGGGTCCAATCGGAGCTGTAGCCACCGGCCTATGCCACAGTCACAGCAATGTGGGATCTGAGCTGTGTCTGCAACCTACACCACAGCTCACGGCAACACTGGATCCTTAACCCACTGAGCGAGTCCAGGGAGCAAACCTGTGTCCTCATGGATACTAGCCAGCATTGTTAACCACTGAGCTACAACAGGAACTCCTAAAGTTAGGTTATGAAACAGCTGTGGCTTCCATCTGGGGGATGTCTTCTGTCACTCTCTTAGATCACTCACCGGGGAGAACCCAGCTGCCGTGTCATGAGGCAGCCCTGCAGAAGGCCCGTGTGGCAGGGAAGGGAGGGCTACCAAACACGAGTGCATGAACTCCGAAGAAAATTCCACCCATCCCCATGCTGAGCCTTCAGATGAGACAGCACCCCTGGCTGACAGTTTGATCGCCTCCCAGGGAGATACCTTGAACCAGAGGGACTAAGCTAATCAGTGCCCAAATTTTAATCCATAGAAACTGTGAGCTTATATATACTGTTTAAGGCTACTACAGTTTGGAGTAAGTTGTTATGCAGAAGTCCTCTTTCTCTACACAAGGGCCCCTGCAAAGTAATTACCAAGATGGCCCAGGGAAATCTTAACCCCAGTGCCTTTTATTGAAAAAAAAAAAAAAAAAAAAAAACCACAGCCAGCTGTTTGAAGCAGTTTAGCCGAATGGCGCCCAGGATTTTTTTTTTTTTTTTTCACCCCAGCCCCCAGACGACCGATGTAGACGAGCTGCACCACGTGACGAGTCTCTGCAAAGAGGCTGAAAAGTAACATTACCAGCTCACACCGTGCAATGTAAGCCATCCATTTAGGAAATATGGAGTGCAGCTGGGGAAATGATTTTTATGTTATTATTCTTCAAGAACAAAGTGATAAGTGACTTTGGAGTCAGAGGAGGTGGTGGTTTGCGGAGTTTATGAAAAATAAGCTGTCGTCTTTGTCCTATTTTACATCAGAGTCACTGGCGATGGAACTCAGTTTTCTCCAATGTGGGTGTTTTAAGGGACCTTGGACATACTGAAATAAAAGAATGCCTCACAGTTACACAGAAACAACATTTCCCACTTCTCTCCTCAGAGGGTGGAACATGAGAAGCACAGTTACTCTTTTGGCATCTTACCCAGTAGCTACTGTGCAGTGCCTGGGGAAGAGCCGGAAATAGAGATA
Organism: Phacochoerus africanus; assembly: GCF_016906955.1. Classification (NCBI taxonomy): domain Eukaryota; kingdom Metazoa; phylum Chordata; class Mammalia; order Artiodactyla; family Suidae; genus Phacochoerus; species Phacochoerus africanus. The sequence goes on from NC_062548.1 coordinate 16,138,407, forward strand.
CATCTAAGAGTTGCCCAGGCTGCCTTGGCTCAGGCCAGAGGGATTGTCAATTATATTTAGATAGGACATATCTCAGCTATCAAGTATACTTTCCAGTGGCATTTGGGGGTGTCTAGTCCTTCTGTTTCCCTGGCTCTGAGCCTGTTTAAAAGATCTTGGAAAGTGGCTTTCTTTTGCCAATCTATGGAGCATTTTCCAAAAGTTGGACATTCCCAAGGGGACTAACACCCTTGGGTGATCCTTTGCCTTCTGTTCCCCCCTCCCCTCCTTGGTTTGGCTGGTCTGGGAAGGACTCTGATGGGAGAGCTGGTGGGGTGGGCAGCTCTTTGGGGCCAGACTCATGCTTCCTTTGGGTCCATCACCCGTTGTGATGGGGATTGTTTCTTGCCACCCCCTCCCCTGCTCCCCAGACCCACTTCTGAGCTCCCCATCTTCCCTAGGTATAGACTTCATGGCTAGATACAGGGTCCCCCCAGAAAAGCACCGCATTTCCCCAGCCTCCCTCGCAGTGTGGTCCCAGGGATATGAATGAATGGGATTTGTGCAGAAGTGCTCTGTGCTGTTTCCACAGCTGCCCTTAAAGGGAAGGTGAATGCCTTTGTCTTCCCCTCCTTCCTCACCACTGGATGGAAGGCAGATGTAGTTTTGAGCCACCTTGGACCACAAGGCAGAGGGCGACAGGCGTGGTAGGAATGGTGGAAGAGCGAAGCAGGACTGCTCCCGGCTTTGCTTCCGCCAGTGTCATTTCCAGTCCTCATCACACACAGCAGAAATGGTATCCTAACTCACACCCCTTTGTAGCTTCCAGGAGGCCTGTAGAAGGAACCCAGGATTCATTGACCGATGGGGTTGCACAAATCACCACTCTAGGTAAAGATGGACTCTGCCTTCCTTCTTCAGTCTGTCACCTCCAGCCACTTAGGCTGTTAAGAATCATAGAGTTGGAAAGAATATTCTTAGATCATCTCTCTAGTCCACCTTTCGTTGGCATTAATTTCTGCATTTCATTCTTGGCTCTTGTAGCTCCCAACTTGATGATGCAACTCATTATGGGACAGTCTCAATTGTACCAGCTTCCTCCTTTGACCTGTCCTTATCTTCCCCTTGGAGCCCCTCTGAGAACATTTGGGGGGGCCGATTTTTCTGGGCGGTAGTGATACACAGTGTCTGAACGCATGTAAGAATGAAAAGTGTCTGTTAGTCTCCGGACTGAAGCCCTTCTGTTGGATCTGATGCTTCGGAGGGGTCATGGGTGTTCTCGGCTTCTGCATAAGGGGTGGCAGCCAGACTGAAGTGGGCTGAGATGTGAGGTGGGCACATGGGAGCAGTGGAGCTGATGGATTGAGATGTGAGTGGCAGAGAGTTGGAGGCGCGGTGCTGGGTTACGGGAGTGTTTGCTGTGCCTTTCATTAGGATGTGAGGGACTTGAACAGATTTAGCAGCTCAGAGAGTTCAGACTGAGGCGAGAGGGAAAGATGCCGGGCAGAGGAGGCGTGGCTGCCGTGGGAAGTGGGGAGGCAGCGAGGATGAAGTGGGGCTGCTTGATTATGAACAGATGGAGAGACCGTTCATCCTTTGCGACGAGAGGGAGGGAGGCAGGGAGAGATGTGCCAGAGGGGATTTGCGATGAAGCCCTTAGCAAATCTTTTTTGTCCAGCAGCCCAGGGAGATAAGCTTGGTGGAATGAATGAGGTAGGAGGCAAGGCTGTGTGCTCAGTGCAGGGGGGACCTTTAAACAAGAAGCTGGAGTAAGTAACCTGGTGAAAATTTACAACCGTGGTGATGGACAGGGGAGAGGGAGCCTTAAAGACCTGTGCGAGGGCTGATCACAGTGCCCCTCCGAGCTCCTCGGGCTTCCTAAGCTCTGAGGCCTTCCACACGACAGTGTGGTTCGCTCTGGACGTTCATGTCCATGGCGATGTAGCCCCGGAGGGGCTGGACCTTAGCTTTGATCCAGGGTGGGGTTGGGTGGGTGGTAATGCTTTGATCCAGGGATGCTTGGGAGTAGAAATGAGAGAGGATGGTGCAGGGGCCAACCTTGGGCTCTAGGCAGGCAGCAAAAGGACGCTGCAGGAGTTGCTGCCTTATTGGAGCAGTTGAGAGGATGGGGGAGGTTGGGGAAGAGGTGGAACACTCCGGCCAGATTTCTTCTAGGCGTGGGCAAGGAACAAGCCACATCCTTATGCTTCTGGCTCCGAAAGATGCTGTCTCTGTCTCATTAGGACAGTCCTGTGTGTTTTCCTGACCATCTGCCTGTGGTTGTCCATCTAGTATCTTCCTTGAATCTCCTGGCACCTCCCTCCCTCCCTCCCCACGCCCCGCCCCCAACCCAGGGTCCAGCCCCCATCCCTCCATGCCCCTGCCTGTTCAGTACAGATTTCTCCTGGCTGTGCAGCCATCCTCTGAACTGTTCTAGATCAATGCACCCTGCTTCACTCCCCCTTGATCAGCTTCACTGTCGCTCTGCCATCATCAAGGAGAAAGCCCGCCATTGTCCTTCTGGCTTTGACTGAATTGCCAAGACACTGTCAGTTATTTCCAGCAGTTAGGGTTCTAACCCTCACATCCCGTGCTGGGGCTCATGCATTCTTCCAGGAACTGAAGAATGGTCGGGAGCTGAGGTTTGGAGTCACACAAGCTTAAGTTTGAACCTTCACTCTGCCTTTTATTAGCTGTGTGACGTTGAGCCAATTATCCAGCCTCTTTGTCTCCATCTGTAAAACGGGGCTGATGGAAGTTCCAACCTCTTAGGCTTGGCGTGAGGAATGAAAGAGAGATTCCATGAGAGCCTTGCGGGAATGCAGATCTCGGAATGCAGGCAGCCAGGAGGATGCCCAACAGTTTCCAAACTTGAATGAAAAAAATCTACGAAAAAAATCATCCCTCTCCTGGGAAGGACCCCCACAAAGAAATGGGTATTTCTAAGGAAAAGCAATTAATCTGTGTCACATAACCCCACCCTAGACACGCCCCCAACTCCCCATGGTATTTGTGTTGTTTCTTGAGTCATAGACAACAAGCCATTCCGTAATTGCATTCCGGTCTTGGGCACCCAGTCACCCTCGTCTTCTTCCCACATATTGTGTGGAACCTTTGTCGCAGCCTCCAGATCATGTGCTTGTGATCTGTGGGTTTTTGTAACTGAACACAGGCTGTCTAACAAGTGGGAAGCGTCTATGGCAGCTGTGCTAAGAGTGCGTGCTGAAAAAGATGGGCTGTTTTAAAAAACATCCTGATTTTGCAAGGCAGACTCTAGTGCCATCTTTTTCCCTCGCTCGGCCTGTCACCCAGGATACAAACAAGGGCACAGGCCTGAAGTTGTCCATGTTAATTGTGGTGCTCCAAGCAGATACTGTTGTCCTTGGGCTGTTTGGAAGGAGGAAGCAGGTGGGAGAATATACAGCCCCAGGTGGGGCGCAGTTGGAGAAACGTTATTTTGTTAGGAAAGAGTTGGGGGAGGGGGTGTTGCTCTGAAGGCACCCAGGTTTATGTGCTAGTTGTAACTCTGAGTTTCTGGAGGTGAACAGTTCTGTGGATACTGGGGACCAGGCTGGACTGGTTGGGTGTTTAGATTTCCTGGCTCTCTGATGGACAAAGGCTAGAGATAATTAGTGGGAAGTCTGTATGTAAATTAGCACTTCGAATTAGCTTTCTGAAGATGAAAAAAAAAAAAAAAAGAGGGAAAAAAGGCAGAAAGCACTCTATTAAAAACAGGGGAAACCAGAATTCCCATTGCAGCTCAATCAGTTAAGAACCCGACTAGTCTCCATGAAGATGCGTGTTTCATCCCTGGCTGCGCTCAGTAGGTTAAGGATCCAGCATTGGCTCAAGCTGCAGTGTAGGTCACAGATGCAGCTAGAAATGGGTTGCTGTAGCTGTGGTGTAGGTTTGGCAGCTGCAACTCCAATCTGACCCCTAGTCCTGAGAATGTCCCTATGCTGCAGGTGCAGCCCTAAAAAAAAAAAAGAAAAAGAAAAAGAAAGGTAAGAACAAACAAATGAAGAAAAACTAGGGGAAACCAATAGGAGAAGCCTGGCATGAATTGCAAAATCTACAGAGAGCAGAATTTTTTGGCAAAGAAATATTTGCTGCCCAGTAGAGTTGAGATTTTGCCTGGCCCCTTGGCCTCCCAGCTCTCTGATAGCTTTGTAAATTTAGAGTCACACTTTTGGAAAGCCATTTGGAAGTGCCTATCATGGAGCCATAAAAATATTTCATTCCTTCTGAACTAGTTATCTCCCCTCTGGGAACTTATCCTGAGGCAATCAATCTGAGAGGAGAAAAAAGGGCCACATGCATAAAAATGCTGATGGCTTCATTGCTTTTAATATTAAGAATTTGGAAGCCACCTAAAAGGCCAAAAGGAAGGGAATGGTCGTTTAAATTTTGGAATATTGAATCATGCCTGTAAGGAGTAAGATGATCCTTATGAATGCCATGTGGAAGCGTCCACCTATCTGAAGTTGTAACCTCGTGTGATACAAGTAAGTGAAAATAAGGATAATGTCGGATGCTGTCTGAACTATGATTTATGGATTAAATAAAGATATGTACATAGGAAGAGAGCCTGAAAGGAACATGCAGAAAATGAGACGATTGGATGGGTTCCTGGGATGGAAACAGGAGAGCTTGTTTTTCCTTTTGTAGATATCTTTGGTGTTGCTGCCGAAAGTCACATTCTGATTTTGTCATGGAATCACTTCGGTTTTGTCATCTGTAAAATGGGTATAATAATCCTTCATCATATTTCCACTTCATCTCCCTCCAGGCTCTTGTGCTTGGCCGGTCCATTAATTCTTTCAGTCTTCCCTGTGCCCCCAGGGGTAGGTACTTTACAGATGGGCAGGGCAGGAGAATTGGGACTTGTCATACATAGGTCACTCTGAGCAGAGCTGGGCTTCCAAACCCACGTGGTTTGACTCCAAAGGCAGCAGCCTTTCTTACCTGCCCATCCGGTCTCCTTCCCCTCTGCTTTCCTGGCACGTTCTCAGGGAGGGCAGAGGTAATGTTTGCTCCCCTTGGGCCTGGCATTTAGTACAGATTCAGTCAACAGTAGCTGCTAATCACCATCCTCATTATAATGTTCATGTAATAAAGTAATAAGAAAACATAACACAAGTAGAATTGGTGCCTTGAGGTTCATGTAGATGGTGAGTCAAACTTCTACATACCCTGTCCTCTTGTAGTGAATTCTTAAGGTCTGTCATTCAATAACAGTGTTGACTACACATTTTTTTTTCTTTCTTCCTTCCCTCCCTCCTCCCCTTTCTTCTTTCTTTTTTCTTTTCTTTTCTTTTCTTTTTTTTTTTTTTTTTGGCTTTTTAGGGCTGCACCCTTGGCATATGGAGGTTCCCAGGCTGGGGGTTGAATCGGAGCTGCAGCTGCCGGCCTACACCACAGCCACAGCAACATGGGATCCAAGCTGTGTGTCTTCGACCTATACCACAGCTCACGGCAACGCCAGATCCTTAACCCACTGAGCGAGGCCAGGGATCGAACAGAGTCCTCATGGATGCTAGTTGGTTTCATTATCGCTGAGCTGAACTCCCAGATGTTCTTTCTTACATGGGTTAAACCTACCTTCTGCAGTGATATTTAAGTTATTGCCTTTGCTCAACAGAGACTTATTATAATGAACAGTAGACACTTTCAGCCTGGATGAAGTCAAAATAACACTGATTTTTTCACTCAGTAGGTTGGAAACAGTAACAACTCACTTTGGTTAGAGTGTGTTCCTCTCTCTGGCATTCCATCCTTTAAAAGTTGGTTTCTGTTTTTGTTTGGACTCCAGGCTAGGGGCCCAATTGGAGTTATAGCTGCTGGCCTGCGCTGCAGCCACAGCAACATGGGATCCAAGCCAAATCTGTGACCCACACCACAGCGCATGGCAGTGGTTGGATCCTTAACCCATTGAGCGAGGCCAGGGGTTGAACTGAGTCCTCATGCATACCAGTCAGATTCATTACCCCTGAGCCGCAGTGGGAATGCCTAAAAGCATTTTCATATTTAGGTTTTCCTTCTCTCCTGAAGTTGGTGAGATACGTAGTTGGTCTCCCCATTTCACAGATTGTGATCGCTTATTAAATTTTTTTTTTTTTACCCCTGTTGGTGAACATTTTTGTGCACACCCTCCGCTACCTGCATATTTATTTATTCCTAAGTTCTGTGCATGGATCACAGTACTGGTGACTTAGATGTAAAAGCATGAGATGAAAAGATGAAATAAGCGATGTTTAAAACGTAGTTTTCGTAATGTCTTATTTAATAGCATCAGAGACCTTTCTGTTCTCATTAAAATATCGTAACTAGTCATATTTTTAGTGAGAGCAGTGTGAGTGGATATGTTTTATTGTTTTCAAAATCTTGATTTGGTACCTCATGATGCAATAATTCAGATGGCTGGTTTTAACTCACTTATTCTTCGTCTGGGTAGCTGAAAAGATCCCTGAAGGAGCTGTATAGACCCAAGTTCATAGAAGGGGTACTTACTAAATAATAATTCTCATTTTTTAGTCCCATCCATGTTTTATGCAAAGGGCTTTGTTGAAGTTCAGTGAGTAAATTTCCATTTCTCATGATGTCAGCTGCTTGTTCCTGTAAACCACCTGAAAGTTGCCACATTTTAATATTTTTAACAAATGGGCTGAAAACCTGCTGAAATTCTTCATTTGGAAGATGTTTAAAAAACTAGACCCATCCGTTTCCAAGTTTTTGAAGTGTGCAGATAGGAGTTTTTATAAATCAAATTACAGCACTTTCTGCCACAAATCATTAATCATGGAAATGTTTCTAAACATCCATTTTCAAAATACCTCTCCAATAGTATACTTTTTTTTTTTTTTTTTGAAACGCATTGCTTTCTCATTGATTGTTAAAATTTCATCTTTACCTTGAGGGGACAAATTAAGTTATGTTTACTTTTCCTGAAAATATCTGCAGAATGCCATATGCTTCTGATAGTCACCTGTCATCCAAGAATTGGTCATCATGTTTTGAACTTTAAAAAAAAAGGATGCAGAATATATTTTAAAATTTGCAACTCCTTTAAAGTTCTTTGACATTTGATAACCAGCATACTTATGGGTCTCTCAAAAGATAGAGGTCACAGCCCATCTTATTAACAAAATTTGATAAAGATGTGATGGCATTTTTAATTTTCTTATGATTTTTGGCCATGCCCATGGTATGTGGAATTTTCTGGACCAGGGATCAAATCTGGCCACAACAGTGACCCCAACCGCTGCAGTGACAATGCCGGATCCTTAACTGGCTGTGCCACAGGAGAACTCCAGCATAATACATTTTTACATTTGCAACTCCTCTTAAGTTCTTTGACTTTTGATAACCAGCAAACTTATGGGTCTCCAAAGATAGAGGTCACTGCCTGTCTTATTAACGAAGTATGGTAAAGCTGTGGCTGCGTTTTAAATATCTTGTGTTTTGGAGTTCTCATCGTGGCTCAGCGGTTAACAGACCCGACTGGTATCTATGGGAACACGGATTCCATCCCTGGCCTTGCTCAGTGCATTAAAGATGCAGTGCATTGCCTTGAACTGTGGTGTAGGTTGCAGAGGTGCCTTGTACCCAGTGTTGCTGTGGCTGTGGTGTAGGCCAGTGGCTACAGCTCTGATTGGACCCCTCGCCTGGGAACCTCCATATGCCACGGGTGCGGCCCTAAAAAGACCAAAAAAAAATCTTGTGTTTTGACGATTGATATCCTGGAGCCTTTGGTTTCTGTTGCTCCATCACTCGTCAGGGCTGATGAATGAATGAATGTCTCTGTGCTATAAGCTCTGTTCCCTCTCTCCTCCCCACACCCTGCTCAGATTCAAGCAAAGTAGGAGCTGGGTTCAGACAGTTTCCCTTGGGAACAAGATTCTCATTTAAGAAGTCATTCCATTTCAAATATGACTTTACTGTAAATCTTTCACTAATTGACTCACAGAAAATAGCACTTTGCGTGTGTCCTTGCAGAGGTGGAATCTAGCAAATGCCACCACCGTGTTGTGAACCCATCGCTCCCAGAGCACAACCCAACCTCCACCCTGTGCGCCTCTCACATTTCTCCCTTCAAATGGTCCCCAACATTTTCCGCACATTTTCCAAAGGTATTTATGGAGCTCCCGTTGTGGTGCAGTGGAAATGAATCCGACTAGGAACCATGAGGTTGAGGGTTCGATCCCTGGCCTTGCTCAGTGGGTCAAGGATCCAGTGTTGCCGTGAGCTGTGGTGTAGGTTGCAGACACGGCTTGGATCCTGTGTTGCTGTGGCTGTGGTGTAGGCTGGCAGCTGTAGCTCTGATTAGACTGTGAGCTTGGGAACCTTCAGATGCCAAGAGTGCTGTGCTGAAAAGCAAAAAACAAACAAACAAACAAACAACCCAAAGGTATTTGTGACAAAGACCTGCATTTAATGTGTGGCCAGGCTCCCGAACTGGTGACCATTGGCACAATCATCTTTGCCAGGTGGCTTCCTTACGTTTTGCAATTGAGTAAGAAACCTTAAAAGAGAGTCACAGTGGTTCTGTTTGGTTGGAGGAAGATTTGGACGGTACTTGGATTGTGTCTAGTACATTGCATATCGCTGAAAACATTGCAGAGACGCATCTTCAATTCCTGTATGTTTCGTTTTGAAATGTCATCTCAAATGAGACAGTTTCCTCCTCTGCTTAACTAATAGCTCCAGGCTCAGTATATTCTTAAGGGCCAGGTCACTGCTTGATAGTGGATCTGCTCTCATGTTTTTCAGTGTTGCTCTTGATGATTTCTTTTTTTCTTCCCAGATTGGTGTCAGGCTGTCACTGTTTGTACCTTGTCTCATGGCTGAAGACAAGCTCTCATCTGTAGGAAAAGTGTCCGCTTTGCCCTGTTGGGTTGTTAGCTTGTGTTTGCCCTCCTGCCATCATCCTCAGGGCACAGATTCTTTGCCAAAGTCTTTAGGTCTCTGACCTGTTTGATGGGGGCTAGTTTTGTTAAACCAGGGTTCTAGAATCGCTACACTCACTGCGTGGGCACATGAAGCTGCATGTTCAGGGGTGGCTGTGATCACATCCAGGCAGGGGTGTTCCTCTTGCCTCCTCCAGGCAGTCGAGGGGGTGGGCTCCCTGGGGACACCCCATTTTCTGACCACCCCCAGGGGATACCATGACTACCGCAAGTATTATAAACATTGCAGAGATGCATCTTCAATTTCTCTATGTCTTGTTTTGAAATGTCATCTCAAATGAGACAGTTTCCTCTTCTGCGTGTTTTTAGATCTATAGATATTACTATAACAGACGTTGTAATAGAGGCTTGTAACCTTTCATCTGTAATTCTAAACCTCAAAAATAATGGTATCCAACCCCCCAGAAGGTACAACATCAAGAGTGAACCCTTGGAGGTCCCGTCGTGGCTCAGCGGTTAACAAATCTGACTAGCATCCGTGAGAACACAGGTTCGATCCCTGGCCTTGCTCAGTGGGTCAAGGATCCCATGTTGCCATGACCTGGGGTGTAGGTTGAAGACGAGGTGCGGATCCTGTTGTTCCCGTGGCTGTGGCGTGAGCCAGCAGCTACAGCTCCTCAGCTCGCATTCGACCCCTAACCTGGGAACCTCCATATGTCACAGGTGCGGCCCTAAAAAAAAGAGTGAAGTCTAATGGAAACTAAGGGCTTTGGGTCATAACGATGTTCCCGTAGGTTCACTGACTGTAACAAATGGGGGGGAATGTTGAGCGTGGGGGAGGGGATGCCTGTGTGGGGGAGGGGACACGGGACATCTCTGTACCTTCCTCTCGATTTTGCTGTTAAACCTAAAACTACCCCCCAAAAATAAATTTTTTTTCTTTTGTCTTTTCTAGGGCCACACCTGCAGCATATGGGGGTTCCAAGGATAGGGGTCAAATCGGAGCTGTAGCTGCCAGTCTACACCACAGCCACAGCAACACAGGAACCGAGCCGTGTCTGTGACCTACACCACAGCTCATGGCAATGATAGATCCTTAACCCACTGAGCGAGGCCAGGGATCGAACCCACCACTTTGTGGTTCCTGGTTGGATTTGTTAACCACTGAGCCATGATGGGAGCTCCAAAAATAAAATTTTTAGTAATCACAGAATGAAAGGCTCTTTGTGGTATGCATTTATCCCATTTAGCGTGGCCATGCTTTCTGTGTTCTAGGGCAGAAATATTCACGTATTGATCTGGAGTGCTGGCCCGGGTCCATCAAACAGTGTCAGGTCATGTATTTATTTATTTATTTATTATTTTAAAATAATTTTTATTTTTTCCATCATAGTTGGTTTACAGTGTTCCGTCAATTTTCCACACACTTAAAGGCAACATATTCCCTTTCTAAAACCTCAAAAGTTCTGATTCTGAAACCCAGCTGGGCCTAAGGTTTAGGGCATGGGACGATGACCCTGTGTGCTTTTCCCACAGCTCTGTGGGTTGATCTGGTTCTCCTTGGACCCAGTGTTAAGCATACAGAGGGTGGAACCCAAGTCCAGGGGAGATGTCCCTTGCTCTGTGTCAACCAGCATTTCCTGGAAATAGGAAATGAGACCAGACTAGGGCTGCCTTTCATGAATCACACATCCTGCTGCCCATCTGAGGAGAAGATGCTGGGTCGGCTTGAAACCTAGCGCTTCTCCAAGAGAACGTGTATATCGGGGCGGCCTTCTGCCAAGAGAAGACTTTGTTCACTGCCAGCATCAGCTGTGAGAGGCACTGTCGGTGAGTGAGAGGAATCTAGAATCACAGAATGTTCAAGTCAGGACATTTTGTCAATGGATTCATTTCCATGGTGCTCACCCATTCAATCCAATATGTATTGATCCTGAGAATGGGGATGCCAAGAGGAAAACTCTTGTTAGGCTCTCCCTGCCCTGACGGTGTTGATAGTTTATGGTGGAGCAGACGTGCGGGTTGCAAGCCTACAATTCCATGGAAGCTGCTTGTGGGTTCAGGGCAGAGCGAGGTCTTCCTCTCCAGACAAGTGAGTCTGGGCTCGTTGGGAAAATAGCTCTTCACTGGGAACTTGAAGGTTGACCAGGACTTTTTCAGCAAGTTGCATGAAATTTGGTGTCAATTGAAAAAAAAAAAATCAGTATGGTGTCAATCGCAAAAGAAAAAAAAAAGCTCAACCTAAAAGTTGAGATTTGGAATTCCCATTGTGGCTCAGTGGTTAACGAAGCCAATGAGCATCCATGAGGATGCTGGTTCGATCCCTGGCCTCCATCAGTGGGTTAAGGATCTGACATTGCCGTGAGCTGTGGTACAGGTCAAAGATGCGGCTTGGATCCCATGTTGCTGTGGCTCTGGTGTAGGCTGGCAGCTATAGCTCTGATTCAGCCCCTAGCCTGGGAAGCTCCATATGCCATGGGTGCAGCCGTTAAAAAAACAAACAAACCAAAAAAAGGTGCGATTAATTTGGCTGACATGCTGAGGACTTAAGCCTATGAGACAGCTTCTCAGATAGCCCTGAGGGACTGTTCCAGAGAGATATGGGGGTAGCGAGAATCTACAGGAGTTTTTGCAAAAACAAAAAACAGGTAGTCTCAGAACATCAAGAGATTACTATAAATTAAAGAAAACCAGACATCTCAAGATAATGATTTTAGTATGTATGGGAAGATGCAAGAGTCTGGGCTCATTGAAAGCATTCCTTTGATAGGCACCTAACTGTCTAGAGCCAGTATCCTTTTTTTTTTTTTTTTTTGGCCATACCCATAGCATGTGGACATTCCTGGGCCAGCGATCGAACCAGAACCACAGCAGTGACCCAGGCTGCTGCAGTGACAACGCCAGATCCTTAACCTGCTGCGCCACAAGAGTGTCCCGTTTTTCTCCATCCTGAATCCCCTCAGGGTGCACAGTTGGGGCGGTCGCAGTGGCTGATGGCTTGATGGCTGCAGCATCCTTTGTGGGCTGACATGACAGGTGACATTTTTCTTCCACGGTGGCCAAAGGGATGAGGCTGGCTGGGAGATGTCTCAGTGTATCTCAGTAACTCGGTATTATTGGGAATTCATATGGAAAGTAAGCAAGGTGGGAGATGAGACCGGACTGGTTGGCGGGGGTCCTGTCACCCCAGGCCCTGTGCCGAGGGGTGTAGCTTTCCTGTGTGGAGCTAGGGAACCCATTTGAAGAGGGAAAGTACAGATTCATACTCCTTATCCCTTGCCCTTGCTGGAATGCCTTCTATAGCATCCCTGCAGATGGTTGAGTGGTCCCTGCTGGACCACTTCTGAGGATGCTGTTTGGTTGGCATAAACATTCACTTCTTTATGTAGCTCACAATTCGTAACTTGTGCTAGTTCTAAAACCTGGTATCCTAAGGCTGTCTGCACAACTTCCACTTGTTCTATTTTTGAAAAAGGGGTGCAGGATACTTCACTTTAATCCCTCCTGCATTCTCATTTTTCACACCAGTTATCTTATTATTCTTAACTATTATTAAAAGGAATGATAAAAAGTCATTAACCATCTGGAACAGATTCATGCCTCCATTAGTCAGGGCATCCATTATAAAACCTCCCCAAAGTTCAGCCTTGGAAATAAATTCTCCAAGTAGGTGGATTAGCTAATGAATTTTTCTTCTCCAAAGGCAAGTGTATTTTCCCAGCACAGCCAGAATTTCCACTGCCCATTTATCAAAGAGGGAAAAAGCAGAAGTGGAACTAGAAATGGCTCGTCAGTATAATTTACCGTGTAGAAGCTGCAGATTTGATATGGTTTTGGTAGGGCTTCTGCCCTATGCTTTTAAGCAAGTATCTGTGGCTTTAGTGTGGCACTTCACATCGGCTTCAGGAAGATGACTAGATTCAGTCGATGCTTCTTTCAGGGTGCGTGGAAAATGCCCTTGCTGACTCCTAGTCCGTGATGGCAAAGCTGGAGATGGGTCAGCAGCAGGACTGCACCAAGTGGGGCAGTGTCAGAGCCTTAGCTTGTCCTGTGGGTCCCGCTGTGCGTTTCAGCGAGACTTGGAATTTGACAGAAGGAGGAAGTTGCATTGCTAGTGGGTCAGCTTTGTGTGCTGCCTGGATTCCATGAATTGCTCTCTCCCACACCATCCTGGGCATGGCCAGGCTGGCCAACTCCTGAAAGGCCCATGTGACACTGTGGCCCTACTGTGCTGACTCTCTCTGTTGGCCCTCTATACATGTAGACTCAGACGGTTGCTTCCCTCTGCCACTTCCCTGTGGCCTCCCACCATTGCTGATGCCTGGAAAGTGACATAGGGTTTGTCATGAACACCCAAGGGTGACCCTCCAGATTCAGAGCTGCCCTTGAACCCACATGAGCTCAGACCCCAAAAGTCCCTCATTGGGAGGAAGCATCGGTCCCCCGGGTGCTTCTTCCTGGATACAGGACACAGGGCTAGGCCTCCGAGGGCCAGGAGGCTGACTCCTCATTGTCTGTGTCATCAGGAAGCATTTGCTTTTCACCAGATCTGAAGACGTTCACGGCCATTAGAATTCCCAGAGTGCCATGCCGATTCGCAGCCCAGTGAACTCTTCAAGCTTCGTGACCTTGTCCTTGCTTTTGTATTAGCCGGATAAGGCTTAAGTCGAGTATGCTTTCTTTCATGAAGGCTTGGCAATGCTAGCTTACACGTTGATTCTATTTAACAAATCTTTAGATGAGTGGGGAAAAGGGTAAATTAGGAGTTTGGAATTAACATCAACATACTACAACATATAAAATAGATAACCAATAAGGACCTATTGTATAGCACAGGGAACTCTGCTCAGTATTTGTAATAACGTTTAAGGGAAAAGCATCTGAAAAGAGAATAGAACCGAATCACTTTGCTGTGCACCTGAAACTAATGCAACATTGTAAATCAACTATATTTCAATTTAAAAAACAAAAAAAAAATCCAAATATTTATACAGCACCTTTTGTATGCCAAGCTCCGTGCTGTATACTCTGTGGATACAGGGTTGAATGAGGCATGGATCTGTCCCTGAGGAATTCTCAGTCTGCTGATAGATGCGTGAATGGAAAGATTAGAGATAAACATGCCACGTGCTAGAGAGAGGTCTCAGGAATATCGCACAGGAACTGAGAGAAAAGAGAGCCTTACTATCTACTTGGGAGGCTTAGGAAAACCTTCCCAGGAAGGTTGCTGTTTATGCTGGGTCTTGATGCATTCATAGGAGTTTGCCAGATTGGAAGCAGGATGAAGGAATGGAGAGGAGAGTTGAAGCAGAAGGGACACAGACGGAAGCAGAGCCTGAGGTGGGGCCATGGTGTGATTCTGGACACAGATGCTCAGGCTGAGTGTACAGGGAGCGGGAGGCTGGAACCCTTCCTGATGGTCTCTTAGGACGTTGCACTTGTCTTTGGCCCAGAGCCTGGTACGCAGTGTCTGCGGGGAGGGAGGAGCTGGGATGGTGACCCAGCATGAGTTCAGGGCTAGGACTGGAGTAGGGAGCTCCCAACTTCAGGAGGAGTGATAAAATCTGACTGCCTAAGAGATTCCAAGCCCAGAAGTGTCAGAGGCAGGGGTCAAAGCTGCAGGCGTCTGGGCGAGCGGAGGGAGGGAGTGGGAGAAGGAACAAAGGCAGGGTGTTTCCAACTGGTGTGAATGAGGGATTTGCATTTTCCTGTTTCACTCATGAATATCTTTGCTCTTCAGATAGAATTTATGCTACTTGAAGGTGGGGGTGGGGAGGGCTTTAAGTTTCTTTATAAGTCCCGTACACAGGGTCTAATAAAGTATTGTGACTGCATACCAAAGGTCCTGCCACTTGCCCACGATTATAGGATTTGTAGGATAGCAGAATTTGAGGTGGTCTACCTCTGGAGCCTGTGTGTTTACCACGGCCCTGCATGGATGCTATAGACTGGGTATGTGACTCCCCACAATTGAAAGGTAATTCCTAATGTGGCAGCGTTTGGAGATGGGGCCTTTGGGAGCTAATTAGGTCATAGAGGTGGCGCCCTCATGAAAGGGATTAGTGTACTCATTAAAGAGACCCCAGGGAGCCCCACTGCCCCTTCTACCATGTGGGGATGCAGCCAGAAGGGGGCTATTTATGAACCAGAAAGCAGGTCCTCACCTCATCAGACACAGCATCTCCCAGGGCCCTGATCTTGAACTCCTCAGCCTCCAGACCTGGGAGAAATGAATGTTTCCCATTTAAGTGACTGAGTGTGCAGGATTCTGTTATACCAGTTGGAGTGGCTAAAGGTCATGGGCTCCTGGAGCAGATCACGGCCCCTGTCCTGTGGGCTCACTCAGAGAATGTGGTTAGCAGACATCCTCACGTGTAAGAAAGGACATTAACAAAGTAAAGTGCGTGCAGAGGATAGACACCTGCTGCCCTTGGTCTTGTCCTATGGGAGAAAAAGAAATAGGGGAGCAGAGAAGACACCAGGGAGGCTTGCTGGGTGGGGGGCTCACTGTCACTAGATATTTGCAGGAATTCCACATCGAAGGAGGGTTGGCCTTGGCCCATGTGGCCTGGCCTCGGGGACAGGAGATGGAAGTGGCAGTGAGTCAGGTGGCCCCCTAACCTCCGGGGCTGCCTAAGATTGCCCTGGGCTGTCTGGGAAGAGCAAGGCTGCCTGGACCAGAGGCAGGAGCAAACAGGAGTATTGTCGAGGAGCTTCTTCCTGTGGATGGGAGGTACCACCAAAGGATTTCCAATGTCTCATCCACTTTGGGGATTCTCCGGATGTCCTGATGCTTCTATCATTCTGCCATTCTCCCTTGGCTCCCAGGAGAGGCCTGGCTCTGTGAAGACATCAGAAGCTGAGAGGGTGACTGCCGACTGACACCCAGCCTTTGTCTTCATTGTTTCGGTGTGTGGGTACCATTTGCCAAGAGAAAGTGGGAAAAGTATTTTTAACCAAGGCATTTGCTTTCTTGGGGCCCGATTTCCTAGAAATACTTGACTCCTCCCCTTTCATGCCACACTTTATTGTTCCCTAGGATTCTTACTCCTTGAGGTGCTTTTTGGATTATTTTCTTTTTCGTCTCTTAAGCCGGTTTGATTCCAGAAGGATGAAAACTCAGTGTTAGATTTCGATGTGTAGAGACAACGTCTTACAACATCCTATTGATTGACACAGAAAACAACCCCTCCCGAGTGGGTGACTGGCTTTGGAGCAGGGCTTTCAGCTTCCAAAAAGCACCTCAAGGAGTAAGAATCCTAGGGAACGATAAAGTGTGGCATGAAAGGGGAGGAGTCAAGTATTTCTAGGAAATCGGGTCCCTTGTCTGCTCTTTGGAATCACTTGGGGAGGGTTGAAAAATCCGAGTGCCCAGGCTGCATGCAGACCGGTTGGATCAGAGATCCTGGCTGGGGTCCAGCAGCAGAGTCTTAAGGCTGCCTGGGTGATTCTAATGTGCAGTCACGTCTGAGAATCACAGCTTAAGATACATTCTGGATTCCACTTAGCAGGGAATCCCCTTGCTCCTGTTCCATCTTGGACCTTAAAGGCATTGAGTAGAGCAGCTTGCAGTTTCCCTACCTGCAGCCTGTGTACCTTGAGAAAGTTATTTGACTTCCCCGTGCCTCCGTGTGGAAGGTGGCTTCACGGACCTCACGTGTGTTCCTATGACTTGGCAAGGAGCTCACCTGGATGCTGTTTGCTGTGATGATGATGCTACCGATAGGGGATGATGTTGATGACCGTGACAGGGATGTCATTGGTGGCAATGATAATGTTGAGGATGATGACACTGCTACTGCTGCTCCCGCTGCTGCTGCTGCTGCTGACGATGAAGTTGTTGCTGGTGGTGACAAAGATGAAACTGGTGATGAGGACTAGACAACAGTGATGAGGATGCCCGGGATGATATCGATGGCCGTGAAGCTGTGACGACGATAATGATGACGATGATAATGACAACACTGATGATGGTGAAGCTGATGTGGCTGATAATGATGTTGAGATTAAGGGTGGTGGTGATGTTGACAGTGGTAATGGCGAGTGTTGATGGAGACGAGGACGATGCTGCTGAGGATAAAGCCAGTGATGAGGGGACCACGGTGACATTGATGACAACAGTGACGACCACCAGGATTACCACGGGTTGGGCATCCCGGGTAGGTGTCGCCGCTGTGCCAGGTGTTTTGTGCAGGTAGTTCCCTTATTCCTCTCAATAATCATAGGTGGTGATGACTCCTATTTGTCTCACCGTCTCCACATCATCACCTCCATGGAAAATGATGACATTTGTACAGAACACTGGAGTAAAAGTGGGACAGCTGGCAAGGGACGGAGGTGAAGGGCCTGGCCCCCATTGCGAGAGCCATGCGCTCCGAGGGGGATTGATATGTTGGCTACCTCTGAAATCCCAACTGATAGCTGGGAAGCTCTCTGTCTTTTACATGCGATGATGGTGGTGGTGAAAAAAGAGCACGAGGTTGCATTGCTCTGTTGGTCCCTTATCTACATGTCACCTCTCTTTGCAGGCAAATTGCAGGCGTGAACATGGCATGATTTTAGTTCTTGGGGAATATCATGGATTGAATTGCGTTCTCTTAAATTAATATGTTAAAGCCCTAACCCTGTATACCTCCGAAAATAACCACATTTGGAGGAAAGGTCTGGAAAGAGGTAATTAAGTTATAATTAGGTCTTTAGGGTGGGCCCTAATCTAATGCGACTAGTGTCCTTATACAAAAGGGGAAATCAGGGAGTTCCCTAGTGGCTCGGTGTCACGGCTGTGGCTCCAGTTACTGCCATGGCTTGGGTTCCATCCCAGGGATTTCCGAATGCCGTGGGTATGGCCAAAAAACGAGGAAATAAGGACATAGACATGTACAGAGTTGAACCATGTGAGGATACAGGGAGAGGCAACCGTCTCCACGCCAAGGAGAGAGGCTGCGGAAGAAACCAGTCCTGCCGATGCCTTGATGTCAGACTTCCAGCCTTTCCAGAACCATGAAATCCTGAGGTTCTGTTGTCTGAGCCACCAGGTCGTGGCACTTTGTAATGCTGGCCCTCGAGGACCGACGGACTGACGTGGGACAGAGGCCTCAGCCGCGCTCCGGAAGTTGCGTCAGTGCTTCCTTGGATTTCTCTTGCCTCTAAAAAATCGATTCTCGAACTTTCGTGGGCTCAGAACCCCCAGAGATGTGGTTGAAGCAGGTTGCTGGGCTTCCCCCTAGAGTTTCTGAAACTGTTTCAGTGCGGGATGGGGTGAGGACTGGGAATGTGCATTTCTAGTGTGTTCCAAGGTGTCTTAGTCATGTTGGGGCTGCTGTAACCAAGTGCCACGGGCTGGTGGCTTATAAGCAAAAGAAACGTGCTTCCCAGAGTTCCCGTTGTGGTGCAGTGGAAATGAATCTGACTAATATCCATGAGGATGCAGGTTTGATCCCTGGCCTCGCTCAGTGGGTTAAGGCTCTGGCGTTACCTTGAGCTATGGTGTAGGTCACAGATGTGGCTCGGATCCTATGTTGCTGTGGCTGTGGTGTAGACTGGCGGCTGCAGCTCCGATTGGACCCCTAGCCTGGGAACCTCCGTGTGCCGTGGGTGCAGCTCCCCAAAATGAAAACAAACAAACAAGAAACGTGCTTCTCACACTTTTGTTCTGAGGCTGGAAGTCCAAGGTCAGGATGGCGGCATGGCCACGTACTCGTGAGAGCCCTCTTCTGGATTGAAGACAGCTGACTTCTGTTGTGTGCTCATGGGGTAGAAAGAGAAGGAGTGAGCTCTCTGGCCTCTTTTTATAAGGGTCCTGAGCCCATTCACAAGGGCTCTGCCTTCGTGACCTAATTATCTCTCAAAGGCCCCCATCCAGATACCATCATGTTGAGGGTTAGGATTTTAACACAGGACTTCTGCGGGGAAGCAGATGTCCAGGCCATAACACCAAGTGATGTGGATGCTGGCGGCCTTGGGGGCTGCACTCTGAAAAGCACCACTCTCACAATTACAACCCTGGAAATGGCTCCCAGCAGGCCCTCCAAGCCTTTTCAATATTTCGTCTTTGGGACTGACGGGGGCCCATCTGGGTTTGCTTGTCTGAGGTGATTGGCATTGCAAATTCTGCCTCCTTCCCTCTCTCTGACCTGCTCTTGGGGGTCTTAGCATTCAGTACACACTTCTTTTCTCGTAAGCCCTCTTTGTTGGCCAAGCAGAAGAGCATAACCTGTTACCTGGTCTTTCAGTCATTCTCCCAGCATTAGGGTTCTGTCTGTTCGGATCCTACCTGGGCAGGTACATCCCTGGGTTTACAGAGGTGATGAAGGCAAATAGTCACGTGGATGGCTCCCATAAAAATGTCATCAACTCTGAAGAAATTCTTGGTGGGGAATGCCTTGTGACGATGGAGTGCAGAGCGGCTGAGAGAGGAGGTCTCAGGGTGCTGTCCTTTGAGAGGGCAGCAGGTGCAAAGGCCCTGGGGCTGGAAACCGCCCAGGCTCTTCAGAGTTAAGGAGTTAAGGGTGGCTTGAAGCATGAGGCCTGTGGGTGGATGCATGGCGGGAGATGATGTGGGAGAGACAGTCTGGCGCCATCTCCATCTCCTGGGAGTTTTGGTACCTATCTCTTAAGATGTGAGGGCATATATTAGCTTTCTGTGTCTTCTGTAACAAATTACTACCAACTTAGCAATTTAAAAACAACCCAGGTGTTCTCTTTTACAGTTATTGAGGTCAGAAGTCCAAAATGAGTCTTATAGGATAAAATTGGCAGGGCTGTGTTCCTTCTGGAAGCTCCCGGGGAGAGCTAAGTCTCTTCCTTGCCTCTACCAGCCTCCAGAAGCTGCTAGATTTCCTTGACCATAGCTGTGTTGCTCCAATTGCTGCTTATGGGGTCACGTGGCCTTCGCTGACTTTGATTCTCCTGCATTCCTTCTATAAGGACCCTTGTGATTCCAGGGGCCTCAGCCAGACAATGCGGAATAATGTCCCCATCTCAAGATCTTTAACCTACACCTTCAAAGCTCCTCTCGCCATAGAAAGTAACACTCTTCGGTTCTAGGGGTGTGGGTGTGGATATGGACACCCATGGGGAACCATTATTTAGCCTACCATAGGGCATCTGAGGAATTCTAAGTCACCTGGGCAAGGAGGAAGAGAAACCCAAGCTCTGCTGGTCCCCAAGGCCATGCGAGGGAGAAGGAAGCCCTGGACCTGAATGATGTCACTGGGGGTGGAGAGGAGATGGAAGCTTGAATCGAGAGGAACTACCTTGGTGAGACTTCAGTAGTGGAGGGTGAAGGCGTAGGATGCACTGAGCATAGATCTGAGGTTTAAAGTGGTGTCCTGTTTTTTCTCTTTCTTTTGGCTTTTTAAATTGAAGTAGAGGGGATTTACAATGTTGTGTTAATTTCTGCTGTGCAGCAAAGTGATGCAGATATACATACATATATTTTTCATATTCTTTTCTGTTATGATTTATCACAGGATATTGAACATAGTTCCTTGTGCTCTGTGGTAAGACCTTGTTTATCCATCCTGTATATACTAGTTGGCATCTGCTAATCCCAAATTCCCACTCCATCCCTCCCCAACCCTCCTCCCCCTTGGCAACCACAAGTCTGTTCTCCCTGTGAGTCTGTTTCTGTTTTGTAGATAAGTTCTGAAGGGGTCATTCTTTTTTTTTTTTAATTGTTAAAATTAGAGTATAGTTGATTTACAATGTTGTGTCAATTTTTGCTCTTTAGCAGTGAGCCAGTCATAAATATGTGTGTGTGTACGCATTCTTTTTCTCATATATTTTCCATCATGTTCTATCACAGGAGACTGGATACAGTTCCCTGTGCTGTACAGTAGGACCTCATTGCTTATCCATTCTAAATGTAGTAGTTTGCATCTGCTAACCCCCAAGTTCCCTGTCCATCCCACCCCCTCCCCTCTCTCCCTCAGTAACCATGAGTCTGTTCTCCATGTCCGTGAATCTATTTCTGTTCTGTAGATAAGCTCATTTGTGCCACATGTTAGATTCCACATAGAAGTGATATCATACGGTGTTCATCTTTCTCCTTCTGATTTACTTCACTTCGTAAGTGAATCTTTAATTGCACCCATGTTGCTGAACATGGCATTAGGAAATGGTGTCATTCTGAAAGGTCTTGTTAATTAAGAGATGGAGGACATGTCCTTCCACTTCCTTGCCTGCCTCTCTTGTCTGATCTTTAGAACTTTCAGGAATCCTGTTCTGGCTTGTCTAGCACCATCCTCCTATTTCCAAAGCTGTCTGGTGCATCCTGCTTGCTTGCCTGTCTCATTTGTTAGGCTGCAAGTTTCTGAGCACCTTGTCGGTTGTATATCCGGCTCTGGTCCTGGTCAGTTGAGTTCCACTATTTGTAAGTAGAGATTTGGAGGCACGTGGGCAGCCCTGAGGTCGGAAACCAGGGGATTGCTCTTACTGAGACCGCTTGCTCACTCTCCTGCCTTCCAGAGTGACAGTGGGGATTGAGCTATTAACCTTGATCTCCCTGGTTATGAATTTTTCAGTATTCTCCCTTTCAGGAAGTTATGTATCTTTTGGGATGTCATGTCATCTTTAAAATGGGTGTAAATAAACCTAACAGCTGGAAATGACTTGGAAACCATTTATCAAGGAGGGATAATCCAGCTGGAAATATGAGAAGGCAATTTTCATGGCTGCTTGCCTGCATTTCCAGAAATGTGTGCTCCCTTGAGATGATATTTCTTGCATCTGATTCAGTAAATATCTGTTCCTTTGCTGATGGATTTTGAAGCTCTCTGTCTCCTGTGTGTTCTGGCTGTTTCATAGCCTCCTTTATCCTGCTTATGCCTTAAAGCCATGGAGAGTAGTCATTTTCTTTATGTAAAAGCCAGGACTGGGATGTCTAAGGGGACTTTCCCTTTGCTTGGGAATTCTGGTTTCTTACTCCAAGCGGAGAGCCATCAGGGAGAATGTTCTATTATTTATAGAGAAGGCGGAACCCTTAGTGGAAGGACTTTGCAAAGAGCAGGATTGGTCCAGCCCCTCAATGACGCCTCCTCTGTAAGGACAAGTTGAGTTCGTGAGTTCACGGAGGAGAGAGTTAGGGGAGAGATAGGATGTTTCTGTTTCTCTCTCAATAGGAGTGGTTCCCCCGAAGGTCAAATCTAAGCAGAACAAACAGAGATGGAGGGTACCTTCCTGAAGAGGAGGCTGGCATCTCCCTCCCTTGTAGGATGCTTGCTGAGCTCTAGTTCTTTTTTTTTTTTTTTTTGTCTTTTTGCTATTTCTTGGGCCGCTCCCACGGCATATGGAGGTTCCCAGGCTAGGGGTCTAATCGGAGCTGTAGCCACCGGCCTACACCAGAGCCACAGCAACTCGGGATCCGAGCCGCGTCTGCAACCTACACCACAGCTCTCGGCAACGCCGGATCCTTAACCCACTGAGCAAGGGCAGGGACCGAAGCTGCAACCTCATGGTTCCTAGTCGGATTCGTTAACCACTGCGCCACGACGGGATCTCCCTTTTTTTTTTTTTTTTTTAAAAAAAGGGCTGCCCCTGTGGAAGTTCCCAGGCTAGGGGTCTAATCGGAGCTGCACAGCCATAGCAACATGGGATCCTAGCTGGACCTGCGACCTACACCACAGCCCATGGCAATGCCGGATCCTTAACCCACTGAGAGGGGCCACATCCTCACAGATACTAGTTGGGTTCTTAAACCAATGCACCACAACAGGAACTACTTTTTTTTTTTTTAATTATTTTTCTGGGCCATAGCTCTTATAGGCTCATCTTTGGACCAGGGAGCCTTGTTGGATGCGAATGTTCTTAGGGGCCTCTGGAATGTGGAAGAAACTGACATGAGTTTCTTGGATTGGGGTGGGGGAGGCTGGGGGAATTCTAAAGTCAGAAGGCCAGCAGGTGGCAGGGTGGGTGCCTTGCAGTGTCTCCTTCCACCTATATGGTAAGCAGGTGCAAATCTCCCACAGACCCCTGCAGACCTGGGGCGGGGCAAGAGGCAGGCTGGAAGGGGGGGGTCTGCTGTGGAGCTGACATGGGCACTGAGACCGCCAAGGTCAGGTCCAATACAGTCCCTAGGAGGGCTCATCACTGTATCAGGTACAGTACAGAGAGCCTCACGGCCTGGCCAGGGCCCTTGGAAATGCCACCCAGGAGAGCTCACCTTTGATCCCCTGCCAGGAGGTATCAACAGACTGGAGCAGCAAAGTTTTTCTTTTTTTTCTTTTTTTAAATTCTTAAAAATTATATTTATAATTGTACAGCCATCATCACAACATATGTGGAATCTAAAGAAAATGGAGCAGCAAAGTCTTTAAAAGGTGGGAGTTTGCTTGCCTTGCTCTGTCCCATCCTCTCTCCTCTGCTGGGTCTTGGAGGAGCCAGGAGGTTGGGGGGCAGAGGGGAGGAAGCCTGGAAGCCCAGCCAGTGGCCCATCTGCTTGTGTGGGGCCTTGCCCCTCACGTGGGGCCCCATCTGAGGGGAGGGATGATGCTGGGAGCTGGACGGGAGTTGAAGGGGTCCCACGGGGCTGTGCTGCACCTTTTAAATCCTCACTTTCAGTCGTGATTTCCTAGCATATTTTGTTCTTGTAACTGAGAGGGAGGAGAAGGCTGACAGCTCTGTCTGAAATGATCGGCGGACAAGGAAGGGACCTGGCAGAGCACCACTGTGGTGGAGGCCATGGGAGAAAAATGGAGCCATTGCATTTGTACTCCGTGGGGTTCAGCCCATTCGATAAATTTGTTACAAAACCTGACCGGAGCACAATGCAGGGAATCAACTCAGGATCAGAGATTTAATATAGTCTGTGAACTACTTTGTACTGATTTAGAGGCTTTAGGAATGTGTGTGTGTGTGTGTGTGTGTGTATTTGTATATGTCACATCTCTCTGTATAATGTCTGACACATGGTATGTACTTTTAAATGTCTCTCCGCTCCCTTACATGTGTAAAAAATGGGCTTTAAGGAGTTCCCATTGTGGCTCAATGGGTTAAGAACCCGAAGTTGTCTTTGTGAGGATGCAGGTTCTACCCCTGGCCTTGCTCAGTGGGTTAAGGATTCAGGGCTGTGGCTGTGGCCAGTTGCCCTTAGGCCGGCTTCCATATATCACAGGTGCGACTGTTAAAAAAGACAAGAAAAAAAGATTAAAAAAAAGGAAATGTGCTTTAAACTCATTTCTTCCTCACAACAACCTTGTGAGTTGGTATTGCTATTAGCCTTATTTTACCAAGAGGAAACCGAAGCACAGAATGGTTGAGAAACTCGCCTAAGGGCACACAGCAAGTATGTAGGAGCAGGGGTCTGCACCCAGGTCTTCTGGCTTCCTGGAGCATCTTCTCTCTCTCTTCCTCTCTCTCTCTCTGCTGTCTCCCACTCCACCCCCTGTCATCTTTGTCACTTTTCTTATTATAGAATTTTACAAATGTATAAAGTAGAGAAAATAATAAAATGGCCTTGACACACACTCCCTCAGCCTCAGCAAGTCTCGATTTTTAAGCTGTGTTCGTAACCCCTACGCTCTTCTGCCTCTTTTAGCAAATTTGTTTGAGGTGGTGGATGTTTGCTGAGCGGATGGATTGAAAAAAAATAGTTGAAGAGTAATTGCCATTTGGTACAGAACAGAAGGACTTAGCTTCGGTTGAGGCTGTTCACGTCCCTCCCACCTTCTGAAGTTCAGCTGCAGAAAAGAAAAAAAGTAATTCAAGTAATTTGAATTCTGCATGCTGACTTAGTTTTGTCCTCATCTTATCTGACCTTATTTAGTCAGATCAAAGAAAAAAAAAAAAAGAGAAGAAAAGGACCAGGAAGGCATTTTCCAGGGATTTCATCATGACCCTTTAAATGAATCTCCCATTTATACTTATATAATTGTTTCGTATCAGATAGTCTTAATAATATCAAATTTCATTTCTAAAGTGAGCTGACAGAAGCTTTTAAAGACTCACTCATTCAAATGTGTTTGAGAAGCTGAGCATAACAATTTGCTGCCAATTCATTTCCCTTCAATTTTTTCTGCCTAAGGATGCTGCACTTTGCCTTAAAAAAAAAAAAATCTTTATAGTAAAGACTGTCCATCCTGATGCCAGACCCCTGTCCCAGGTTCTGTAATTGAAGAAACTACCACCCATTAGAATCTGTCAGGCACAGCCCTGGCATCGTCCTTGCTCTGCCTGGGAGTGGGGTGATGTTCAGAGAGGGACCAGGGCTCCCAAAGGGGTATGGCCGGCTGGAGGCAAAGTGCACGCAAGTCCCATTCATTCCACCCCACATCCAGCGTCACTTTGCGCTCAGGTACCCCGTGTCTAAGAAGCAGGCTTTGAAGGAATCTGATCTTATGGAAGCAGATTTAAAAGCCCCTGGCCCTCATTCAGGTTTTTCCCTTTAAGTGAAATTCATTGAAGTCTAATTTGCATATAATACAGTTCACTTTGTAGGTGTACAATTCCATGCATTTTGACAGTGTATGTGGCCATGTATCTCTCACCTCAGTTGAGACACAGAGCAGTTCCATCACCCTAAGAGCTCCTCTGGTGCCCTTTTAGAGTCCTCAACCTCATCCTCAAGCAGCCCCGATCTGCTCCCTTCTTCTATGATTTTCTTTTGTAGAATGTCATACAGGTGGAATCAGCCTTTTGGATCTGACTTCTTTTACTCAGTATAATACTTTTGAGATTCATCCATGTGGTTGCATCCATCAGAAATCCATTCCTTCTTAGTGCTGGGTAGTTTTCCAATGTATGAATGGGTGATCCTGAATAAAGCTGCTGTTAAACATTCATAGACAGTCTTTGTGGGAAAATATGTTCTTGTTTCTTTGGGGTGATCACCAAGGGGTGGAATTCCTGGGCCCTATGGTGAGTGAGTGTTTGCATTCTCAGCAGCAACATATCAGAGTTCTAGTTGCTCCACATCCTTGTCAACACTTGTTATTATCAGGTCTCTTTTTAGCCATTCTATTGTGTATGTAGATGTCATGCATATCTTTATGTATGGAAGGACATGGATGCATTGTTAAAAGCTGGCTTCGGTTATTGCCCTCATGAGCCTCTTTCTCTTGTATGCCTTCAGCTTACACTTCATAAACTTGGCTGCAGGATTCCCTGGGTAAGGGTTTACTTTATACCGCTTGGTGAGAGACTTTGTTATCCAGTGCTTGGTGAGGCAGGCATGGTGATGGGACTATTGAGGGCCCATGTGGCACAGTGGGAAGAACACGCTCTTGGAAGCCTGGGACCAAATTCCTTTTCTGCTGCTTATCACCCTTGCAACACCCTGCAAATCATTTAAAGCCTGCACCTGCCTGTCCCCTTCTGTGAAATGGAGATAATAGCTGCTTGTTCACCCTACAGACAGTGAAGAAGAGCCTTGCAAATGGAAAAGTGCAATCCAAAGAAAGGAGGGCATGATGATTTTTTATTGCTATTGAGCTGTTTTGATCACTGCTGGTGTAAAACCCCAGGATTGAAGGAACATATTACTCTTACTAGCAATGAAGGTCGACGAGACTGTTTTTCATTTATATATTAACCATTTTATATACATATAATTCCATGGGAATGTCACACAGACTGCTCGGAGTTGACACTGCATATTCCGCTGTGATTTTTAATAGAAGATTCACTTTAGGTGTAGGCGACCTCTTGTCATCACTCACCTCGCTTCCTAGATACCAGTCCTCTGAAATGTTATTGGAGACCTTACTCCAATTTCAAACACTGTCAACTCTTGCTCATAAAAGGAGCTGTTTATATAGTTTGTGGATTATTCCTTTTCCCTCTTGGGTCATTTGTTTTACCCCTCAATGCCATCCTCAGTTGGTTCAGACAAGAGAAATGGAAGATAATGAAATGTAGGCTGGCTTATTTTCTCCGTGGTTATGGCTGTAGTTGAGAGTTGGGCTCAAATGTAGTTTTTTGGGTTGTCTGGGGATTTGAATTATTCATGCTATACCCTCTCCTCTGTGAGCAAAGTCAGCAAAGAGTTGAATGAAGGTGGACTGTGAGAGATACTCACTTGTGGGTTCCTGGTTTCTGTCCTTTATCCACCAGAATATTGTATTCAGAGTTGATAGGGAGCAAAATTTCTTAAGAGCTTAGTTCTCCTATGGGATTTTGGAGACAATAAATATTTCTTTCTGGGAATTAGAAGGGGGGTGCAGAGTAAAGAGCCTTAGGCTAAGCATTCTTTTTTTTAAATTTTTTTTTTACTTTTATTTTTTTCTTTTTAGGGCTGCACCTGTGGCACATGGAAGTTCCCAGGCCAGGGGTCCAATCAGAGCTGCAGCTGCCGGCCCCACGCCTCAGCCACAGCCACACCGGATCTGAGCCACCTCTGACTTATGCAGCAGCTCACAGCAACTCCAGATCCTTAACCCACTGAGCGAGGCCAGGGATCAAACCTGCATCCTCATGAACATGATGTCGGGTTCTTAACGTGCTGAGCCACAATGGGAACTCCTGGCTGAGCTTTCTGTTGATCAGCTGTGAAAAGTTTGATTGCTACTAGTGGTCAAATAAAATAGTGGCATTTCTAATCAATTTTCTCCTACGAGATAATGTGTCTGTGTTAGAAGGAGAGAGGGGTGGGGCCGTGGAGAGAATCCTAGGTTTTCATTGACCGCGATTTTAATTCCAGGGAGTCATTTTTGAGATGTCCGCCTACAGAAAGTGCCTGGCGGCTCAGCCCAGCAAGCCCCATATTTTAGAATCCTCCTGACCCTGTCACGCAGTGCTGTGCCAGCAAAGAGACTCTCCGGTTGGGCAGAGGCAAGAGGATGGGCGGTTGAGGGGTGCTCTGGGCACATCTTCCTGCCACGGTCTCAGTGGTTGACCACCAGCAGCTTGCAGAGCTTCTGCAGTTTAACAGCTGTTCTCGCGCTTGCAAGGCTGGCTCCTGCCCACCACTTATTTCAAGGGATGCTCCGTTTCTCTCAGAGATCCACCATCACATGTTTAATTTCTGCACAGATCCCTTCAGAAGACATTTGTCAAGAGCTTGGCACTTGTCGTCAGCACACAGGGTACTAGGTTAAAGTACATCCGAAGGTGCCACCTGGCTGACATCAGTGGTCTGATGGGAAACTCCCTGGTGTCCGTGCCCGGGTGTGTTTGCGTGGGTGCACAGGGCCTGCAGATGCTGCAGGTATTGCGTGGACAGGAAAGCTCAGAGCTTGCTTCTGATTTGCATTTCAAAATGAAGGCAAGAAGTCCTAGAAGAAAAAGTGACTTGAGGAGTCCCCGTGGTGGCGCAGCGGAAACGAGTCCTTCTGGGAACCATGAGGTTGCAGTTTGGATCCTTGGCCTCACTCAGTGGGTTAAGGATCTGGGTTGTCCTGAGCTGTGGCATAGGTCACAGACGGAGCTCGGATCTGGTGTTGCTGTGGCTGTGATGTAGGCCGGCAGCTGTAGCTCTGATTCGACCCCTAGCCTGGGAACCCCCACATACCATGGGTTTGGCTCTAAAAAGACAAAAAAAAAAAAAAGAAAAAGAAAATGTTACCTGATTAACTGCAGGGTTATCGAGGTAGGGGACTGATGGGGAACAGCCTTGGCCCCAGGGATCCGCAGGTGAGCAGATCACAAACCCTGCTCTCCCATCCTTGGCCTCCCTGGGGAAGGGGTGGGCAGGGTGCGAGGGCCTGTCTCAGAAATGAGGTCCCTGCTGACTGCGGGAGTCGAACCCAGGAACATGTTTGCTTCCTGCTGCCCTGGCAAATGTTTTGGTTTACAGAGCTTTGGTTTCCTTCTTGGTCAAGTAGATATAATAATCCCTTCCTCATAGCAGGGTTGGGGGAGGGCCCCCAGATCTGCGAGAGCAGCATCACCAGCCACCTTGTTGGAAATGCAGATTTCTGGGCACCACCCCAGGCCCCAGAACCAGAAGCTGTGGGCTGGGCCCAGGTGGACCTGTGTTTGCCAAGCCCCACCGGTGATGCTGATGCCCACACAGGGGCAAGGCCCTCTGAGTCCCAGGGCGCTTGGGGGGATGCTGTGGCCCAGGTGTGAACACTTAGGCCAGTGCTGGCAGGGTGGGGGCCCGTGTCCCCCGCAGGTCTATGGAGGACACTCTGAGGGAGAAAACACTTTGGGTGGTCTGCCCGCTGAGGAAGGGGTAAATGATGCCCTGGTGACTTTGTGTGAAGGGGTGGGGGGACCAGGAGGGGAAGGAAGCAGGGTTGCTTTTACAGGCTCAGGTGAAAGAACCTCTCTTTCTCAGGCGTGGGCTGCCTCGCTCTATTCTTGTCCAACTTGCAGAGCTCCTTTCTTTAAGTCAGGGCTCTATCCTGACTCCCTAGGAGAACTTGGGTCTTACTGCAGAGAGGTAGAATCGAAGGTGAGATGGAGCACCCTTCCTGGAGACCACAGCCCCCAGCTCCTCCCACCCCCATGTTCTTACTTATTTCGTTTTTTTCATAGCACTGATTACTTCCTGTACTTACATTTATCATTTGTTAATGTTTCCTTGTCTCTCCTGCCCAGCAGAATATCAGCACCATAGAGGCAGAGACATTATCTGTTTTGTTGGCTTCCCTCTCCCCAGCACGTTAGAGTCGTGGCTTGCTTGTGAACGGTGTTGCCGTAAATGTCTGTGGAATGGCTAGGTGGGAGGGTGAGTATTTTGAGAGAGAGCAAGAGTGCAGATCTGAGCCCTTTACAGACATCAGGGGGTGGGGTTTGCATTACAGTTTGTGTGACATTTCTTTGGTGATCCGGAAGCACTGAAAAAAAAAAAAAAGGCAGACAGCTAAACAAAGTAACATACTTTCTGGTTTTGAAATGTATTACAAAGCCACAGTAGTTAAAACAGTATGGTGCAGGCATTAGGACAGAATGTAGACCAATGGAACAGAATAGAGAGCCCAGAAATAAACCTCACACATACAGTCACTGTATGTGTGATCAGGTGTGCCAAGAACACACAACGGAGGAAGGATAGTTTTTTTTTAAGGAATGGTACTGGGAAAACTGGATATCCACATTCAAAGGAATGAAATTGCGTTATCTTACATCATATACAAAAATCAATTCGAAATGTATTAAAGACTTACCCATAGGACCTAAAAGTGTAAAAGTCCTAGAAGAAAACATCAGGGAGCTCTTCTTGACATTGGCAATGATTGGCAATGATTTCTTGGATATGACACCAAAAGCACAAGCACCAAAAGCAAAAATAGATGGGACATCATCAAACTACAGAGCTTTTGCACAGCAAAGGAAACAATCACAGGATGAAAGGAAGCTTACGGAATGCAAATATATATGCAAACCATCTATCTGACAAGGGTTTAATAGCTAAAATATATAAGGAATTCCTGCAATTCAGTAGCAAAAAAAACCCCCTCAAATAATCTGATTAAACACGGGCAATGACTTGCCTAGGTGTTTCTCCAAGGAAGATACACAAATGGCCAACACATGTATGAAAAATGTTCAATGTCACTAATCATCAGGGAAATGCAAATGAAGGGAGATATCACCTCGCACTTACTGTTAAAAAGCAAACGCTATTTGATGAGGAGGTAGAGAGATTGGAACATACACTGCTTCTGGGAACAGAAAGTGGTGCGGTCTCCACGGAAGCAGTAGGGAGGTTTCTCAAAAAATTCGCAATAAAGCTACCATACGATCTAGCAGTCCCACTTCTGGGAATTTATCTGAAAGAATTGAAATCAGGATATTGAAGATCTGTCTGTTCCCTCGTGTTCACTGGAGCATAAGTCACAGGAGCCAAGCAGTGGAAACAACCTAAATGACCTCCAACAGGTGCCTGGGTCAGATGTGCTGTATACATACTGGGGAATTGTGTTTGGCTTTTAAGAAGGAAATTCTGCCAAGTGTGACAACATGGATGAGCCTGGAGGATATTTTGTTGGGGAAATTAGCTGTCGCAGGACAGATACTGCATGATTGCATTTACGTGAGGTATGTAAACTAGTCAAACTCATCGCTGCGGAGAGTAAGGTGGTGGCCAAGGGGTGGGGGAGGGGAGCTCCTTGTGGAATGGATCTTGATTATGACGGGAGCTCCCACCGCAGCGCAGAGGAAAGGAATCCGACTAGGAACCATGAGGTTTCGGGTTCCATCCCTGGCCTCACTCCGTGGGTTAAGGATCCGGTGTTGCCGTGAGCTGTGGTATAGGCTGGCAGCTGTAGCTCTGATTCAGTCCCTAGCCTGGGACCCTCTATATAGCGAGAGTGCGGCCCTAAAAAAGCAAAAAATAAATTAATTCATTAATTTAAAAAATAGAATTGTGATTATGCAAGATGCATAAGTTTTAGAGATTGTTAGCAATTGTTATTGTGCCCTTTAAAGTGTTTTAAAGAGAGTGGATGGCACGTTAAATGTTCTCCTTACCACCCTCCCCCAAGAAAAAACAAGGGGCACAAGGAAACTTTTGGAGGTGAAGGATAGGTTTATTACATTGATTGTGGTGATGACCGCAGGAGTGTATGCCTGAGTCCAAACTCAGCGAATCGTACACTTGAAAGTATGTGTCGAATTTGCGTATCAATTACATTTCAGTAAAGCTGAAGGAAGGAAGGAAGGGAGAAAAAGGAAAGAAAGGAGGAAGGAAGAAGACAGCTGTCCCACGAAGGGGAGGGGCTTGTCCTTTCAGGCCTCACCCCAGTCCCCATCTGGGGTCTTCCTTTTCAGTTATTTGCATGCGGCTTTCCCCGGCCTGCTTTTTTCCCCCTGAAAGAAAGCATCTCAGTTACACAAAACGGAAGGAAACTTGAAATCTGTTGTTTCTGTTTTGTTTGAAAAATTAATTTGTGAACAGAGCTTGTGTTTGGAGCTTCAGATAATTGGGCACTTTTTCCCTAACTTCTCTTTGATGATGCTTCAGAGCAAGTCAAGCCAGGCAGCTCCCCTTCCCTTTTGAGATGTGCCCGGGGGTGGGGGTGGGGGTGGGGGAAGGGAGGGATAAGGGACAGATCTATACGTGATAATAAGAGTAACCTATCATATGTGTTTATTATCATGACTTATTTGTTACATAATATATTATTCATGTATTACACATTGTAAAGATATACAATAATTAACAGTACAGTTATTACATGTATAATATATAAATACAATTACACATAATACATAACAATACAGTTATTACATATATATGTAGAATAATTATGTAGTATATAGTATATAATTCTTATATAAATATTGTAGCTGTAATATAAATTATTACCTTATGTATATGCAATAATTGTACTTTATTATTAATAAATTTTATTTATATATATATGAGAGAGGGAGAGAGAGGGAGAGAGAGAGATGTTTATTATACGAGTTGGCTTGAGGCCCAGAAAAGCCAGTGGTTTGGTTTAGTCTGAGTCTGAAGGCCTGGGTACCAGGGGTGGTGATGGTATAAATCCCAGTCCGAGAGCAGGAGAAGATGAGCAGTTGTGACGTCCAGGCTCTGCGGTGAGGCAGGAAGCAAATTCCTCCTTCCTCTGCCTTTCATTCTACACAGACCCTCAATGGCTTGGGTGATGCTCATCCACTATGAGGAGGGCAGAGCTGCCCTGCTGAGTCCGCTGAGTCAAATGCTGGTCTCATCTGGAAACGACCTCACAGACACCCTCAGAAATAACCTGGGCATCTTGTGGCCAGTCAGGTGGCCCATAAAATGAACCATCACACCATGCTTTTACCTAATCCTCATAACAGCCGTATGAACTGGCCCTGTTACTAGTATCTCAGATCACAGATGGGGAAACTGAAGCTCAGAGAGGCTAAGTGACTGGCCCTGGGTCACCTGCACACTTGTGTTCATTTCCCAGAACTTGTGTCATCTGTCTTGACGACCACTAATTGGGTGGCTCACCCCAACAAACATTTATTCTAGATTTCTGCAGCCTCGAGGTCTGAAATCCAGGTGTCTGCAGGGCTCTGCTTCCTCTGAAGCCTCTAGGAAGGAACCCTTTCTTTCTTCCTCTAGCTTCTGGTGGTTTCCAGGAAGCCTTTGTGTTCCTTGGCTTGTAGCTGTGTCACTACAAGCCACTCCAGTCTCTGCCTCCGTCTTCATGTGCCCTCTTCTCCTAAGGGCACCAGTCACTGGGTCCTAATCCAGTATGACCTCATCTGAAGTTAAGTTCAAAAAAGATTCCCAGTGGACATGAATTTTCAGAGGACACCATTCAACCGCTACAGTGCATCTGACTGTTAATTCCGTCTTGTTTTCTCTGCTGCCTTGTATAGGTTAGAGCATGGGGGAACTTCCATAGAGGGGTGCTCAGGCCCAGAGGGATGAAGAACGGTGTTCTGGGAGGGGAGAAAATTCCACCAGGGGGTGATACCTGGCTTTGCTAACATTCTTTAGGATATTTTGCATGTACACTTTTTTTTTTTTTTCTTTTTAGGGCCGCACCTTCAGCATATGGAAGTTCTCAGGCTAGGGTTCGTATCAGAGCTACACCTCTAGGCCACAGCCACAGCAATGTCAGATCCGAGCCCACACCACAGCTTTCAGCAGCGCTGGATCCTTAACCCACTGAGTGAGGCCAGGGATTGAACCCACATCCTCATGGACGCCATGTCAGGTTCTTAACCCATGGAGCCACAGAACTCTGCATGTGTGCTTTCTTGGCTGTCATGTCTTCACTGGGGATGTTGCCTTTTATCAAAATTAAATAGTCGTTTGGTCCATTTAATGATTTTTGTTTCTCAGTCCTCTTTGATATTAGCCTGAAGTTCTGACTTTGTGTTTGGTCGGTGTGTCTTGGGGTCTGGGTTGTACTATTTTGAGCATGTTTTGTCCAGGTGGAGAGAAAGTAGCATTTTCTACTCCATTGGGAGTTTTCATGCCTTTGGATATGAGAGAGGAGTAACAGAGAGCATCCCTGAGGTTATGGGAGGGAACGGGGTCCAGAGCCCCAGAGGGTACCGGGACACTGCCCTCGCATGCTTTGTCTTCGTGGTTATCCAGTGAGGGCAATGGGATTATCTCTGCTTCACCCCGGTGGCAGCTGAGATTTTAATAACCTCCTCATGGTCGCGTGGCTTATTGGCGGCACAGCAGGATGAGGTCACTCGGTCAGCATGCCTCTACTTCCCACTTCCCCTGAGAGAGGAAGGCAGCAGGTGGGAAAAAGATCAGGTTGAGAACACTGATGTAGGAATATCTATTCATCAAGACTGTCTTGGCTCCAGATGATAGCAAACCAATTTATCCTCATTTAGGCATGAAAAGGAGGAGGCAGGAATTTATTATTAGCTCCTGTAACTGGGAAGTTCAAAGTAGTGTCTGGCTTCTGATAAGGCTCAACCCAGGGGTTTTTGGTGATGTCTTCAAGCCCCTTGTAGATGGGCTTCCTCATCTGACAGCTAAGATGGTAGCTGGCGAGTTCCATCAGAGGGGCTTAGGGAAATCTCTGGTCTGGTCTGAGGCATGTGCCTGTGTCTGAACCCATCACAGGGGCTGGGGCTTAGGGCTTGCGTGCGGCCTTATCTGTGTCACCTGCCTACTTGTGCCTTCGCAGGATAGGGTCATTGTGGTCCGCAAGGGGTGGGGGCCACACCCAGAAGAGGAGTTTTGTTCCCACAAGCAGGGAAGCAGGATGCTGCTCAGGTAAGAGCCACTGGTACCCAGAGTTGGTGGTGGTCTCACCAGGAGAGTGGGTGGCTTTGGCTCAGGAATCATAAAGAGAAGGAAAAGGGGGAACCACAGGGCCGGCTGCTAGGAATGGCCAGGGCTGTGAGGCTAAGGAGCACGCAGGAATAGAACCCCCAAGGAGGCCCTGCTGGAATAAATACCATGGTATTCCAGTGTTGAGCACCAGTGGGAAATTCAGACACCTGTTCTGGGCACTGTTTGGGCTAAGACTGCGTTTAGGCAGAGACTGTCTCAGCCAGCTTGGGCTGCCTAGCAAAAACGCCATAGCCTGGGGGCTCGGACAGCAAACATTTGGTCGAAACATTTGGTGGCTGGGAAGTCTGAGATCAGGGTTCTGGGGAGGGCCCGCTTCCTGATGTGCAGAACTCTGCCTTCTTGCTGTGTCCTCGCATGGCAGAGAGCAGAGAGGGCGGGCTGGCTCTCTCACTCTTCTTCTGAGAGCGCTAATCTCACCATGGCCTTCCACCTTCATGAGCTTTTTACCTTCCAAAGACTCCACCTCTAACTACCATCCCCTTAGGGCTTCCACATAGGAACTTGGGGGGGACACAAATATTCAGTCCCTAGCATAGAGCTGGCAACAGCCTGGCCAAAGATGAAGAATCAGTTCTTAGATGGACCAGTAGGTTTTAGCCTTGATACTTAACAAAAACTGTCCAATTCGATTTCACAGCTTCCCTAGCCATCCTCAAGAGTTAACTTTAGGAGAAAGCTACCCCCTACTCTAAACTCTAGTGGATTCCCTGCCCTGACCTCAGCCCCAGCAAGTGCAGGCTCTGAATGCACAGGTAGAGGCAGTCCTGATGGCTTTGTTGCTGTTGGACAAAAGGCAGTCATTGCAGAGTTTAGGTACGTGCCTGGCTCACTGAGCAAGGAGGGACAACAGGATGCCCTTTAGGTGGAAGGAACTGGCCCCCTTGTCCTGGAGCTCCAGTGCCAACAGGAGAATAGCCTTTTCCCAGAAGCAGCCAAAGTCCACATGCAGATGCATGGGAGAAAGTCATTTCAGACCCGTTGCTGCGGCTTTGATAGGATTTGGTACCCACATACTGTGAGGGCCCAGGAAGTGACAGGGTCTGGGAGGCAGCCTCTCAGTCAAGCTTTAATGAGCATCAGTGTGGGAATGCATTGTCTCTTTTCTTTATCATCTTCCGCCACCTTTCACCTTTCTCTTCACGGTCGCATCACGGAGTGGAGCCCTTTCCGAAGTCAACTGGAGTGTCAGGGCACCATTGTTTCCTTCTCCTGGGGATTGTGTCTGTGGTTTTGAATTTGGGAGAAAATTATATATATTTTCTGATATCAGAAAAATCCATTTGACCTAACCACCTCCTCGTGTGGGAACCATTTATAGTTTTCTACTCAATGTTTTGAAAATTCACTTGGAATGAAAAAAAGGAGGGAACCCATAGATTTCAGGTTGGCCCCCTGTGATGAAGATGTCACCTGCTGGAGCCAATTCTGTTCTGGCACAAACTTGATTCTTTGTCATCTCTACTAGAGTCCGGGTCACAGGACCCTGTGTGTAACCCTGATGTGTTACCTGTTTCTTCCTCGAGGTGCTCCAAGCTTCCCCTGGGTGATGAGTGAGAACGCCACCTTCCTTGAGCTCCTGGGTCTTTGCTGAACCTTGCTGTCATGGGGACAACCCAAGAAGCTTCCACGTGGTTAAGGCTGTCCAGCGAAATCCCAGACTCATTCAGTGGGATGCTTTTTTTTTTTTTTTTTGTCTTTTTGCCTTTTCTTGAGCTGCTCCCTCGGTATATGGAGGTTCCCAGGCTATGGGTCTAGTCAGAGCTGTAGCCACCGGCCTACACCAGAGCCACAACAATGCAGGATCTGAGCCGCGTCTGCCACCTGCACCACAGCTCACGGCAATGCCGGATCCTTAACCCACTGAGCAAGGCCAGGGATCGAACCCGAAACCTCATGATTCTTAGTCAGATTCGTTAACCACTGTGCCACGACAGGAACTCCCAGTCGGATGCTTTTTTTTTGGTGAGCTTAAGCTCATGCAAAAGCTTGTTTGTCCTGGTGGCACTTGGCATGCTTGCAGCTCCCAACTATGCAAGCGGAACCAACATGGTTTACCTTATTTTCAGTTCAGTTTAGCAAACCTTTGGGTTTGAGACACAGGCATACGGGGACCTTTGAGTCTGGTGGGGGTGACCATGATTGAATCACGGGTCAGCAAAATGTGGGGAAGAGAAGTGCCAGGGAGAAGGGAAAGGAAAGGGTTGTGTTGTTCTCAGTTCCCACAATAGGTCCAGCATGAAGCGCTGTGTCAGGCACATGGTGGATCCTCTTTCCATATGCATGGAATGGATGGATGGATGATGGATGGATGGATGGATGGATGGATGGAAGGAAGGACCTCAGCCAGACTGGAGAGCCCGGGGCCTGTTTATACACTAAAAGGAGAACTTTGCACAAGAGCCGATGAGAGAGGCATGCTGGGCAAATAGACTGGGGGGTGGGGAGAATGCCCCACATGAACTCAGGGCTTGGGCTATGAGTCCACCTCAAGCGGAGGAGGTGTCTGCATCTTTGAGGAGGGTCAGGTTTCAGGGAAAGCAAATAAGGGGAGGTGTTTGCTGCACAGAGGCTGAAGCCACATGGAATTACCTGCTGTGGGATGGGGTCTTAGAGGCTACCTGGGAAGGCTTTGTTTGAGTGGAGAGAGGTGACAGATTGGCCAGAGGAAGGGGCACTGGGTCGGGTGGGGGTAAGGATATCCACAAGGATAGATGGCAGGAGGGGCCCTGAGTGTGACCAGGACACACAAGCAGGTTGTGGCATTAGCTGGAGAAGTCCTCCCAAGGCCAAGGTGGGAACAGCAGGTGTGATGTTCCTTGGCCGTGTGGTTCCCAGGACTCATTGTTTATTTATTTTTTATTTTTATTTATTTATTTTTTTAGGGCTGAACCTGCAGCACATGGAAGTCCCCAGGCTAGGGGTTGAATCAGAGCCGCAGCCGCTGGCCTTTTCCACAGCCACAGAAACGCCAGATCCAGGCTGCGTCTGCGCACTACACTGCAGCTCACGGCAACACCGGATCCTTAACCCCCTGAGCAAGGCCAGGGATCGAACGTGTGTCCTTATGGAAACTAGTTGGGTTTGTTACCACTGAGCCACAATGGGAACTCCTCCAGAACTCATTTATTCTCCTTCCTTCCTCTTAAAATCGTGGTTCCAGTGTTTGTCTTGGATTAATTGTATTACTCTTATTGTGCCATAAACCACCTTTGAATGATTCTCATATATAGGTAGTTACCAAAAAACGAAGCTCTTCATCAAGTTCAAAAAGCCACACTGTCCTCTTGGGGAGTCTGTGTCAATGTGCACTCAGGTAAGATTTTCTCCCCATCTATTTCAGACAAAGCGTTTTCTTAAAGAACTCGAGACAAAGGATTCTGTGAGCTTTCATCATCGTTAGAAGATGCTCTTCTTTACAGCTTTTCTACCCACTGTTTCAAATTCTGAGCTGTTTTTCCTAAGTGAGCAAAGCTGATGGAAATGAAAAACGTTAGAGCACTCAATTAGGAGGCTCGGGATCCAGGGTTTATTGGGGCTTGAAGCTTATACAGTTTTGGCTCCCTCTTTATGAAAAGAAATGTGAGATCAGAAATACAGAATTAGATGCAAAAGTAAATACTTATCTAGAATGAGAAAAAAAAATTGTAAAAAAATTGCCGTTAAAAAAGCTGACAAATATCACCAACATCAGAGATTCCAAGAAAATAATATATCTTTATTAGCTACTCTACATTTTTTTCTTACTTTTTTGACTAAATATTATTTGACTGACTCTTGATATGATAGCAATTTGGGATATCCTTTTCTGTTGACAAAATGGAAAGGCAATTTGATTTTTCAGGATGGTTGAGTGGTCCCTTTTTTTTTAAAGAGTTTATACTTTAGAAAATGAATTTTAGCTTCACAATTTAATATTGACTGTGTCGGCTGCATTTGTAGAATTGTTGTCAAATCTGGGATGACTTTTATCCATTTGCTCTACAAGCTATAAGATTACAAGGCTTTTTTGTTTTTTTTTTTTTTTAATGGTCACTTGTATTAACTCTACTTTGCATTGATGACATCAGGAATGTTCTTGGAAGGTGTTATTACTCCAGGGCAGCTTAATGGTATCTGGCAGCCCAGAAACCATTATAAACATATTCCACTAAGGCTAAACCAAGTGTTATTCTTAGTCTAAATGTCCCAAAGCCAAATTCCAATGAAGTGTCCCTCCACCATTGCGCCCATGTCACCGGAACTGTGACAGGGGGCAGACTGGAGCAGCAAGAGACAGTCGTCTTAGCTGATTGCAACAAAAGTATCTTGCTTTTTTGTAAATGTTACAGCAACACCTGACCCTGTGCTTACACTGCTGGGACCCTTTCAGAAGGGCCTTGGAAGGGCCCCATTACTTCTGCATGTGAATACTTACAAAATCCCCTGGATAAGGAACCTGGGATAGTACATCCTGGTTTATTTCTCTTCTCTGCTAGACCTTTAAATATTTGAAATAATTTTCCCCTTGAAATAGGCCTTAAGAATACTTGCCCCAGGAATCATTACATTTCTTTCCATCTTTGCAGTGGTTTACAGTTTGCAGGAGCTCACAATGCTTTATTTCATCTCCTCTCCAGCCCTGTGAGCTAGACAGGGCCAGTGTTATTCCTGTTTGCAAATAAGGAAGCAGGCGCGCAGCTTGCCAGGGTTTTTTCCATCTGCCTTTAAGGAGGAGCGTTTGCCGCAGGAGAGATCTAGGTGTGATTGGGAGGCCACGGGGCACCCATCCAGAGGCTGGGACCGTGCCAGCCCCAGCTGGAGGCTGGCCCTGAGTTCTCGTCTTCAGCCTTGCCGAGCCTCAGTTTCCTCATTTGTCGAGAGAGATGATCTCAAAGTGATGTATAAATTCAGGCCCTTTTCCTACACTCGCCTCTGCTTGATCCAGAGGAGGCTGCCTGCCTCTTGTCTTACATCCAAATAAGAGAAATGGACCGTTTATCCTTCTTGTTCCTCTGACTGCTGATATTCTTTTATTTCCTGGCATCGTTCTGACACCCTATCAGTGTCTCTAAGCCCTGAGCGGGCTGGATCATTGTGGAAGTTGTTTCCATGCTCCTTTGATTTCAAAAGCAGAGCTCAGCCGAGCAGGTATTTAAGCCCCAGGATCTCCCCAGATGCTCCCTCCTTGGGCTGACGGGCCCAGGGGCAGTGCAGTGGCCCTGCTTTCTGGACACTCCCCGACTACGGTTCTGCTGCGTCGTCTCTGGCTTTGATGCTGGTCTTCACCTGGAAATTCAGAGGGTCCCTTGATTTCAGAACTGGCTAGGGCAATGCACCCTGCTGCTAGAAGCCTGCCTGGAAGGTGCAGGAGAGAGGAGTTCACGGACCCCCGGGAACATTTTGGTTCTGGATGTATTTCTTTTGATGAGGCTGGCCTTTCATCAGATTTTTCTTTAAAGGATTTATTTAAAGTAACAGTAGGAGTTCCCGTCGTGGCGCAGTGGTTAACGAATCCGACTAGGAACCATGAGGTTGCGGGTTCGGTCCCTGCCCTTGCTCAGTGGGTTAACGAGCCGGTGTTGCCGAGAGCTGTGGTGTAGGTTGCAGACGTGGCTCGGGTCCCGTGTTGCTGTGGCTCTGGCGTAGGCCGGTGGCTACAGCTCCGATTTGACCCCTCGCCTGGGAACCTCCATACGCCGCGGGAGCAGCCCAAGAAATAGCAACAACAACAACAACAATAACAACAAAATAAATAAATAAATAAAGTAACAGTAAAAAATGATTTGGTTCATGTAGTTGAAAAGGACTGTAAATGACATAACTCCATGTGCCTGTTTTACATATGGGGCAGCTGAGGTCCAGGCATGAGAGGGCCTGGATCCTTAGGTAATGTGTCTTTTTCTTTTCAATCTCATTTTGTGTCAAATTATCAGAATCATTATTGAGCATATTTAATAAGGTAGTGATTACGTTTTAATATTATGGGTTTTTT
This sequence comes from Phacochoerus africanus, assembly GCF_016906955.1. Lineage (NCBI taxonomy): Eukaryota > Metazoa > Chordata > Mammalia > Artiodactyla > Suidae > Phacochoerus > Phacochoerus africanus. The sequence continues at coordinate 16,178,917 of NC_062548.1, forward strand.
AGCCTTTACGTATCTTATAATAATTTTATGTGTGACTCGAGATCGCTTTGTACGTCGTTCAATGTTTAGATTTATTTCTTAGTTTTCTTTTTTCCTTTTTCAAAATGTTATGCTTTTACTAGATCAAATGCACATTCCATAAAATTCATCATTTGAACCATTTTCAAGTGTACAAGCCAGTGGATTTTAGCATTTTCACACATGGAATGTAACCATCACCACCATTTAATTCTAGAACATTTTCATCACTCTCAGAAAGAAACCCCATGTCCATTAGCTGGTGAATATCCCATTTTAAAAAATGTGCTAAATCATGGTGCTGAGGATGTGCTTCTGTGTGTGTGTGTGGTTTCCTCTAGCGGGTGGACATCTTTTGCTTGGTGATAAAGAGTCTGCGGAGAGGTTTCTGTCCAGGTGGGAGGTCCAGGAATATGCTCATTTTGAGAAGCTGCGCTGATTGCAGAGCCTTCTTTCTCACGGCGGATGCTGTAAGGAGGAGCTGGGGAAAGGGCTCTAGGGAGGCCGGTGGTGGGTGGGGAGGCAGAGAGGAGCTTGCGGACGCCCCTGTGCGTTCTGAGCCCCCGCGGTGAGCCAGACCAGCACAGCAAGGAGAGAGCTGAGCCGCAGAGGGGCCCTGAGCCAAGGTCCTGGGTGGCTGGTCTGTGAAAAGCTCCCTCCACAATTATGACAAAAGCACTACTGTCGGCTGGCCATGTCCTGTTTTAGATCCGTAGCTCTGTCTCTGAAAACCCTCCCTGAACTTCCATTTGCACATGTTACGCATTTCTTTCTGCATCTCTCGGCTGTGGGTTGCCCACTCTTGTCCTTCTGACTCGAGAACTGCATGCGTTTCTCAAAGGTGATCATGGACAATATCAGTAGATAGAGGTAATGCTGGACACGGTGCTTATCTAGGCTTTCTGCCTGCTGTGTGGCCCTGGCCAAGGCACTTACCTTCTCTGGGCTTTGATTTTTCTCATTTTTTTAAAAGAATGTTTTATTGGCGTGTAGTTGATTTACAATGTTGTGTTAATTACTGCTCTATAGCAAAGTGATGCAGTTGTACACACACACATATATATATATACACATTCCTTTTCGTATTCTTTTCCATTATGGTTTATCACTGGATATTGAATATAGTTCCCTGTGCTCTACAGTAGGGCCTTGTTGTTTATCTGTTCTTTACTACTAGTTTGCATCTGCTAATCCCAAACTCCCAATTGATTTGCTAATTTTGAAGTGAGTGAGTTGGAATAGATGATCGGGAAGTAATAATACCCACTTCAAGATTAAAGGAGACAGTACATGAAAATCCTTTGTCACAATGCCTGGCACAAGGCCTAGGTACCCTCAAATAGGTATTAGTAGAGATATAGTTATTAATACGTTCACCTTGATAAACTGGTTTATCTCTCCAGAGTTAACTCCCAGTTTCCCCAACACCATTTGATAAATAATGGACTTCTTCATTTGTAATGCCTTTTTTAAATCATTTATCATATATTAAATTCTTATGTATCCTTGGCCTGCTACTGGACTGGAATACTATTTAGCTATAAAGGGCATGAAGTTCTAGTGCATTCTGCAATGTGGATGAATCTCAAAAACATACGGAGTTCCCGTCGTGGCGCAGTGGTTAACGAATCCGACTAGGAACCTTGAGGTTGCAGGTTCAGTCCCTGCCCTTGCTCAGTGGGTTGACGATCCGGCGTTGCCATGAGCTGTGGTGTAGGTTGCAGACGCTGCTCGGATCCTGCTTTGCTGTGGCTCTGGCATAGGCCGGTGGCTGCAGCTCCGCTTTGACCCCTAGCCCGGGAACCTCCATATGTCGCGGGAGCAGCCCAAGAAATAGCAAAAAGACCAAAAAAAAATTATACTGCGTGAAGGAAGCCCCCACATTGTGTGATTCCATTTACGTGAACTATCTAGAAAGCAGATGAGTGGTTGGAAGAATAGGATGTGCCTGTTTAGCGTTACTCCAAGATACTAAAAAGTTTAATAAACCATAATCAGAAAAAGTATATTGTTCTAATAAGATGATCAGCAAACAGACCAAGAGAACAAAACCAGTCCAGAGCACCTAGACCTGCCCCTAAGTTTACAAATGAGCAGCCTGCGCCCTGGAGGGCGAAGGACCTGTGAAGAGTGGGTCCTGCCTAGATTGATGCACTTGGCATATTCCTAACTTTCCTCCTGGGCATTGTTTTGATTGGCTGGAGCTAAATTATTCTGTCATGAGCCCTTGTGTACAGAGAGCGTGGAAACTACCTTTTATGAAGTTACCTCCAATGAACTAGATGCTCGTCAAACTCACGAATTCCTTGCCATTGTGAGACCTATAAGATGGGGGTTACCTGCCCCATGGAACAGATGGGGAAACTGAGGCTTCTGCCAAAAGGATTTGCAACTCTCTGCTTTTTCTCCCCACCCTGTGCATCCATAATATTACAACCTTGTTTTTTGTGGTGTCGATTCAGAGGTGTCAGCTATAAACCAGGCACTGAACACACATTTTCTGCCTTCGAGGGGTGTGTGGGCTGCCCGGTGATGTCGTCGGTGCTGTTTCCTCTACGGTGGGAGCCTTGATGGGGTTGGTGCAGAGACGATGGATGTTGGAGAGAATGGCAAGGGTCGGTGCGGGCGGGCGGGGGGAGGTGGTGGGCGCAGAGCTGTGTGTCCTTCATGTGCCGGTGCTTTTGGTTGTCTGGAGACAATGATTCACCCTCATAATCACAGCATCCCAGAGCCGGCCCTTCCTTCAAGCCTGGCACTGATGGAGAAAAATGCTTGCTATGTTCAATCAGACTTTTGAGGGCAATGATTTAAATTGCTTTGATAACGCCTCTGGGAGTTGGGGCTCCTTTTAATAATTGAGGGTGGAAGGATGTGTGCTCTCATTACAGAGAGAAGGTGGATTTGGGCCCCGGCCTTGAAGCGTTTCTTTCTGCAAGGAGACTTGTTGAGTTTAAAAATTGAGATGAGGAGTTCCCGTTGTGGCGCAGTGGTTAACGAATCCGACTAGGAACCACAAGGTTGCGGGTTTGCTCCCTGCCCTTGCTCAGTGGGTCAAGGTTCTGGCGTTGTCGTGAGCTGTGGTGTAGGTTGCAGATGTGGCTTGGATCCCGCGTTGCTGTGGCTCTGGCGTAGGCTGGTGGCTACGGCTCCAATTCGACCCCTAGCCTGGGAACCTCCATATGCCGCGGGAGCGGCCCAAGAAATAGCAAAAAGACAATAAAATAAAATAAAATAAAATAAATTAAAATTCGAGATGACATGGAAACTGGGGCTGGAAAATGGAGATCTGTCTGTCTTCTTTGGCGGGTCCTTCCCCCTCTGCCAGAGCCCGCGTGGCTGAGCTTTTCCGAATCACTGACTATTGGACATTCACGGACTTGGACAGGATAACAAATGGAAGGGGGTTATTTTCTGATCCTAATAAGTGAGAAACAGCTGTTCTTCCTAGCTTGGGAGGCAAGTCATTTGTTTTCTGCGCACAGTTTCACACACATATATACACATCGTTACCAACATGCTGCAAGGCAAAATTAAAAATGGCACAAGTGTTTCTGGAGGGCGGGGGAAGAAGAGGGAAGGGCTTTCCAGAGATCCAACCATGCTCCCCATTGTTGCTTCTCTTGTAACGTGGACGCTGTGGACAGAGTGTGTTCCTGGGGTGAACTTGAACCTGCCCTTGAGCTGCCGGGCCCTCTCTGTACCCTCTGGCTGGGGCCACAGAGACGTTAGCTGCTTGAGGCCTTGGAAACTGGAATTGGTCCTTTTCCATAATGTATCATTGGCCATGTATTTCACTTTACCAGACGCTTGTGTTTAAAACGAAGGATGTTTACCCCATTAACATTTAAAGTAATTCTTGCTGGGGAAGGATTTGCTCTTGCCATTTTGTTATTTCCTGTTAGTCTTACAGTTCTCTTGTCTGTCTATCCGTGGGTGTGAAGCTTCCGTCAAGCACGATGACTATGTTTTGGAGAGCTCCTGCACACGTTGTACTTGTTAACAAAGCTCCTTGGACACTTAAAAATTTGTTGAGAGCATAGATCTCATATTAAGTGTTCTTATCACAATCAAATAAAATTTTAACAAATGAATAATGTAAATGTGAGTAGGTTTGGGAGTATGCATTGGCAAAAAAGGAATTTATCATTTGAATTACCCACTTATTGGTAGCATCTGCTTTTTTTTCCCCAGGAGAGAAAGACAGAGAACTTGCTATGGGACAGTCACTTTGAAAAATATAATCTAAATAGGTATAAAGTATAATCACAAACAATAAGATAGTTTCTTAGTTTCTTTTTTTTTTCTTTTTCTTTTTTTTTTTCTGTTTTGGCCACCCCATGGCATTTGGAGCTCCCGGGCTAGGGATCAGATCCAAGCTGCAGTTGTGACCTAAGCTACAGCTGTGGCAACACTGGATCCTTAACTCACTGTGCTGGGCCAGGGATTGAACCTGTGTCCAGGGCTCCCAAGAGCCTATTGCGCCATAGCAGGAACTCCCATAGTTTCTTAAGCATGTGCTAAAATTTGTTTTTCACAACGAGCATTCTCTAACCGGTCACAGTGGAATGCTATACAGTCATTTCAGGGCTTGAAAGATACAAACACACAAGTACAAGGCCGTGTGTGCACAGACACCCTCTCTTGGTTGTTCTTGGCACCTAAGCCTCTGTCTTATGCTACCAAGCCCAGATCCTATAACCACATTCGTGGGGAGAGAGAGCTGGGCTGAGATGCTGAAAACCTGGAAATACTCTTCTGTAGGATTTTATTAGTTTCTGTCATTTCATTATTTTCAGAAGCATAGTAGAGTCTGCTGCTTAAAAAAAATTGTCTAACTTGAGAGTCTGTTGAACTTGTGTTGTTTCCCTCATTTGTTACCCAGAGCAGCAGTTTTCATGCACGTAATTAGGATACTAAGATCCTTAAAAATATGATGGCTTCTGCAGGTCAAGCATGGCAGTTTTATTTATACCCCCTTAATTGCTTTGTTTTCATTTTCTTCACAATTATACCACGGTGAAATTAGCCAGCCCATTTTGAGTGAATGATCCCAAAGTCTGAATTGGCGAGGTCCGTTCATAATGACGGCTGGAATCTACATTGGGATGCTTGAGGGGAAGGCAGGCATGGTTAGATCCAAACACTGTCTTTTCCGACTGGTGCTGGAAAGAGCCTGACTCTAATCTTTCTCGTTAACTGGGTAATTACAGATACGTTGCCTGCTGATCTGTTCCTTGGAAGCCATTCACATCCTTTCTGGTGTTGGGGGAACTACTCTCTTCGTTTCTTTGTGACTCAGATTAGGCTGGACTCCCCTCGAAAGAACGAGCCTTTGAACTTGATGAAGAGCCACATTCCTTGCAAAACTTGACCCCAAACATTGGAGATTAGCCCCTGGAATTTCTCTTTCTAGAAGTCTGACAGCAAAGCTTAGTGCATTTTTTTGGTGGTTGTTGTTTTGTTTTGTTTTTTTCTCTCCAGGATCCACATAATAGCTAAACTCCTTGGGGACAGCTGCGAGGCAAGTATTTTAAAAACAACCACATTAAAGGTGTCTGGAGTCTGCGAAGAGAGTTTGCGCTTATTTTTCCACTCGTGTCTCAGGGAGCCCGTGTGTGTTTTTGGGTCCGTTAAAATACGGAATGAGGTTGACTCTCGAGAATGGACACAGAGCTCTTCACTTGAATTTCTCTGACGCCTCTTTCAAGCACTCCTTGCTAGTTTGACCAAAAACACACCGAGTGTCTGTTCCTTGGGTAGCCACAAACTTGATTTTTATGAACGTGCTTTCTTCAGAGACTCAGAAGTACTCAAGCAATATCCGTGCATTCACTAATTCTTCTGCTCTTTTACCCAGCAAATAATTTCTGAGCATTTACAAAGTTCCCAGCATGGCTGAGGCTCTGAAAACACAATGTTGTGGAAACACAAGCTTATTATGGGGAGACCAACAAATAAAAACCTCTCTACTGCAAAAGGTAGCAATGAAAAGAAAGAAAGAAGGCAAGGAAAAGAAAGCAGCATAGGAGGGTGGAGAGTGGTGGGCATGCTGCCTTATTTAGAGTGATATTTGAGCAGTGATCTCACAATAGCAAAGGAGGAAGCCATGCAGACAAACATCAGGGGAAAGGGAACAGCACATGCAAAGGCCCCGAGGTAGGAGCCTTCTTGGCACCACTGAGGAACTGTGGTGTGGGCACTGTAGCTCCCGGGGAGAGCAGGTGAGGAAGGCTGACAGGAGATGAGTCAGGGAGGTGGCTGAGGCCTGTGTCGTTCCTTGCTGTGTGTATCTCTCAAAGCTGGACTGAGCCACCTTGAAGACTTTGAACTTTGCTCCAAATGGGTGGTAAGGCATGGGAGCGAAGATGTGTCATGATTTTATTCACATTTTAATTTTATTTATTTATTTGTTTGTTTTTAGCGGCCACACCCATGGCACATGGAAGTTCTTAGGCCAGGGATTGAATCCGAACTGCACTTGCAGCCATGCTGGATCCTTTAACCCACTGCACTGGGCCAGGGACCAGACCATGCCTCTGCAGCGACCCGAGCTGCTTAACCCACTGTGCCCCAGTGGGAACTCCTGTTCTCATTTTAAAACTTCACTCTGAATTCTGAGTTGAAAGTTTGAGGAAAGGGAGCCGGGAGTGGGGAGCAGGGAAGATGAGCAGACAACTTTTGGGGGAGAGGGTGGCGACTGGGTGGGAGGAAGTGGTCCGTTTTGGATGATGTCCACGGGGAAGGCTGGCAGGTTTCCTGAGGCCGTGGTGGGGGCGAGGGAAGGAGCCGAGACCGAGGGAGGAGGGCACCTTGAAGAGGGGTGTGGGCCCATCCTGAGAGCGGGAGGTGGTGAGGGCTGAGCCTGGGAAGGGCCTTGGGAGCTTGGGTGGCCTGTTGGACACTCAGGGTGACACGTTGTGCACAGTCGGATATATGAGCTTAGGGTGGAGGGGACGTTTAGGGCAGCTACAACATCAGCATGCAGAGGGTGTTTAAAGCTGTGGGACTGGCTTTTGGGGTGTACGGAATGCGGGTACCCTGAGAAGGGAAGGGCGAGGAGAGGGCTGGGGACGGAGCCGGGGGCCATCTTTTGAACTGAGAAAATGAGAAGGACTCACCAAAGGAGATTGAAAAGCCAGCACGGGTATGATGGGAAGAATGTCGGAAGACGTTGGTGTCTTGGGATGATGACAGAAAAGAAATGTTCCAGGGAGGGAGGGGTAAAATGCTGTGAATATTCAGAACCTAAGATGGCCTAGAAAGGTAACATGAGAGAGAGAGAGACAGAGAAGGAGAGATTTATTATAGGAGTTGGCTTGAGACTCAGAAAAGCCAGTGGGATGATTCAGTCTGAGTCTGAAAGTCTGGGTACCAGGGGAGATGACGTACACATCAGTCGGGGGGCAGGAGAGGATGAGGTGAGATGTCCCAGCTCTATGGGGAGACAGAAAAAAAGGAGGGGGATGAATTCCTTCTTCCTCTGCCTTTCATTCTGCTCAGACCCTCCCTGGGTTGGGTGATGCCCACCCACCTTGGGGAGGGCAGATCTGCCCTGCTGAGTGCACTGACTCAAATGCTGATCTCATCTGGAAACAACCTCAGAGACACACTGGAAATAGCATTCCATCTAGGCATCCTGTGGCCAGTCAGGTGGTCCCATAAAAAGAACCATCCCCCCATGCTTTTACCTCATCCTTGTAACAACCATAAGAACCGGCCCTGTTATTAGTATCTCTGTTCACAGATGAGGGAACTGAGGCTCAGAGAGGTTAAGTGACTGACCCCAGGTCACCTGAATGCTTGCATTCGTTTCCCACGACTTGTGTGACAGTGACCACAAACTGGGTGGGTCACCCTGGGCAAACATTTATTCTAGATTTCTGGAGCCTAGAGGTCTGAAGTCAAAGTGTCTACAGGGCCGTGCTTCCTCTGAAGGCTCTAGGGAAGACTCTTTTCTTGTCTCTTCTAGCTTCTGGTGGTTCTAGAAACCTTTGGGCTCCTTGGCTTGTAGCTGCATCACTCCTGCCTCTGCTTCCATCTCTATGTATTCTTCTTCTCTCTGTATGTCTGTCAACCTTCTTATAAGGACACCAGTCGTTGAATTTAGGGCTCATCCTAATCCTCATCTTAACTTAATTAAATTTGGAAAGAAAGAGAGAGAGAGTGAGAAAGAGAAAGAAAAAGGCAGCATACATCAAAAAAGAACAAAATGCCGTTTATAACAACATGGATGCAACTAGAGAGTCTCATCCCAAGGGAATTAAGTCAGAAAGAGAAAGACAAATAGCATACAGTATCACTTATATGTGGACTCTAACAAATGAGCCTATATGCAAAGCAGAAACAGACTCACAAACATAGAGAACAGACTTGTGGTTGCCAAGGGAGAGGGTTGGACTGGGAATTTGGGGTTAGTATATTTAGAAAAGATAAACGACAAGGTCTTACTGCATATAGCACAGGGAACTGTATCCAGCCTCCTGGGATAGACCATGATGGAAAAGAATAGAAAAAAGAATGTATATGTATGTATGACAGGATCACTTTGCTGGGAAGCAGAAATCAACAGAACATGGTAAATCAACTGTATTTTGATAAAAATTAAAAAAAAAATAAAATGAGTTCCTGCTGTGGCACAGTAGCATTGCTGGCTTCTCTGGAGTGCCAGGATGCAGGTTTGATCCCCAGCCAGCACAGTGGGTTAAGGATCTGGCATTGCTGAAGCTGCAGTGTAAGTCACAGCTGTGGCTGGGATCTGATCCCTGGCCCAGGAACTCCATATGCTGAGAGGTGGCCCAAAAAGAAAAAAAAAATATATATAGTTGTGTGAAACAGAAAAAAAAAATAGCGGCAGTATTGATGTGACAACTATGGAAGGGAAGGGGGCGGGAAGCAGGGATGGTTAGGGAGAGCCTCATACTGTGATACAAATTTGGTGGAGTCCATCTCTTGGCTGATGCTTGGTTGTCTTGATTGCCCCACACTGGGAGGAAATGATTAGCCCCTCGTACCCTGGCCATGCTCAGGCATTTGGCTGGAGCTGCCCAGGAAGAGCATGGCCACTGCTGCAAAGACAGGACAGATCCCCAAGGTGCTAACAGCTGGAGGCTGTCCACTGGGCAGGTTCTTTCTGGAAAGAGGATTCGGGCAGGGCACCGCATTGCCGCCATCCCTGGTTCCATCATCTCCTGCCTACTTCACGGACTCTGTGGAGGCAATCAGAGGGGTCCCTACTTTTCCTCGCTGTTGCCTTAAGATGCAGCTTCATCACTTGGGTCAGGCTTACTCCCATTTATCCACATGCTTCCAGCTTCCAAAATCCTGTTACTGTTGTCTCCTCTTCTGTGCGCCCCATTCTGGAGGGCTTATGCCTTCGGAAATAAATCCCTTTTCTGAAATTTTGTTGTGGGGGTGGGGCTGGGGTGAGAACAAAATTGTATGTATGTGTTCAATCTGCTGTGCTTACCCAGACACTTAGCATCTTTTTTCCCAAGAGGAAATAATGAAGCACAGAACGGGGAAGAGAAGTCAGGGATAAAAAATACTGGCTTTTTGGAGTTCCTGTCGTGGCACAGTGGAAATGAATCCGACTAGGAACCATGAGGTTGCGGGTTCGATCCCTGGCCTCGCTCAGCAGGTTAAGGATCCGGCATTGCATTAGCTGTGGTGTAGGTTACAGACATGGCTCGGATTTGGTGTTGCTGTCGCTGTGGTGTAGGACGGTGGCTGTAGCTCCAATTAGACCCCTAGCCTGGGAACCTCCATATGCCAAGGGTGTGGCCCTAAACATACCAAAAAAAAAAAAAACAACTGGGTTTTCAGTTTGGAAGAGTCAATATCTATTGATCCGTTGATCATCAATGGATCGATAGATCTAAAGCTAAATTAAGCAAAAGGGGATGGAGAGATGAATTATGGATTCGTCCATGGGTAGAGAGAACCTGAAGGCAGGTGGGATGACCACAAAGATTCAGGCCATGGGTCTCTCCCTTAGTAGCTTGGATGGCCTTGGGGAAATTACCTAATGACCCTGAAGAGGTGTCTGTATATATGTGGTTACGTTCAGGCAGTGGGTAAACACTTAAAATGGAGAGGGCTTTGATTAAATTGTGTTTCCTGCATGTTTTTCTTAGGAAATGCTCCCAGGGCATCATTCTTAGGTTATATATCAAGGTCTGATCACCTGGAGACCACTCAGTGTGCAGGGCTCCTCCAATGCACATTACCTGCGTTTGCCTACCTGCACCCAGAGGATAACCTGCAGTTTGGAGAGCTTCAGTTTGTGCTTCTTTTCCCAGTGTTTTTGTTGGAAAATGATCTGCTAAATGAGCATCCATGGCTAGTTGATTATATTACTTAGAACTCCAGTGTTTTTCTTCCATGGGTGTTAGAGATTGTTTTGTGCTTCCCTAAGATGTGTGTGTTGCAGTCCTACCCCTCAGTATCCCAGCGTGTGACCCCGTATGCAGGGACAGGGTCTTTATAGAGGTGATTGAATCAAAATCAGGCCACTAGCATGGTCCTCATCTGATCGGACTGATATCCGTATAAGAAGAGGCCACTGGGGCAGAGACACAGCGAGGGAAGACACGTGAGAACACAGGGAGAAGGCGGCCGCCTGCAAGCCAAGGACAGAGGCCTCCAGAGAAACCAGCGCCCCTGGCACTTTGATTGTGAGCTTGTTGAACTCCAGAACTGTGAAAAAATAAGTTTCTATTGCATCAGCGCCCCCACTCCCGCCCCAGCCTGTGGTATTTTGTTACAGCAGTACAACGGGGAATACAAAACAAAACAAAACAACAAGATTGGGATAGAGTTAGATGAAGATGTAGATACAAGTGCTTGGATATGTAAAATTAAATACCTTAATCCCTGACTTCATTATTTTTCTTCTATCAAACATAATCCGATTAGGAGCAAAAAAAAAAAAAAAGCTTTGCACACATTTTAATTTTGCTGGTTTCTTTGGAGAGGTTTATTTATTTATTTATTTATTTATTTTTCACACCACTGCTCCCAGGACTAGCCAGTTAGGAGATGCAAGTATAAAACTTTGCCTTTTAGCAAACCTTGACCTGACTTCCTTCTTCCTGGGGTAAGTCTCCTTACGTTATAGATCAGATTCCGCTCAAGGCTAAACTATCACAATTTCTTTTTTCTCGTCTTGGCTGACCTACGGCAAGAATACATTTTTCTTTCCTTCAGGATGGGATGGTACATTCTGTCCTGGAAATTTTGCAGATGGAGTGAACTTATTAGCACGTGTTCCTAAGATCTGGATTCTGTTTTGTGTGTGTGTGTGTGTTTGTTTGTTTGTGGAGATGTGTCTGACATACCTTTCTGTTTTAAGAGTGAACCTTTCGCCTGTGCTCCTCCCAGGGCCAGTGTTTTGGTGGATGTTCTGAAGTTGGCCAAGGCAGAGCTTCGTTCCGATGTCCTCAGAGCGCATGAGGGGTCAGTGGTCAGGGACACATCAGGCTGGTTATCTGGGGTCACCAGCTTTGGCCATGGAGCTGGAGAATTTCCTTGTTTCAACTAATTTGGGTTTTTTTGTTTCTTTGTTTGTTTTTGATTTTTGGCCATGTCCATGGCCTGTGGAAGTTCCTGGGCCAGAGATCGAACCTGCGCCACAGCAGTGACCTGAGCCACTGTAGTGACAACGCCGGATCTCAACCCACTGCATCACAGGGGCACTCCTCAACTACCATTTTTTTTATTTTTAATTTTTTTTATTTTGATAAATTATAATTTTTTTGCTTTTTTAATTTTTTAAAAAATTTTTTACTATCCAAATGAATTTATCACATCTGTAGTTGTATAATGATCATAACAATCTGATTCCACAGGATTTCCATCCCACAGCCCAAGCACACCCCCCCACCCCCAAACTGTCTCCTCTGGAGACCATAAGTTTTTCAGTGTCTGTGAGTCAGCATCTGTTCTGCAAAGAAGTTCAGTCTGTCCTTTTTTCAGATTCCCCATGTCAGTGAAAGCACTGGATCTTGGTGTCTCATTGTACAGCTGACTTTACTTAGCATGATAGTTTCTAGGTCCATCCATGTTGCAAAAATGCTGGTATTTCGTTCCTTTTAATGGCTGAGTCATATTCCATTGTGTCGATGTACCCCATCTTCTTGATCCACTCCTCCGTCGATGGACATTGAGGTTGTTTCCATGTCTTAGCTGTTGTAAATGGTGCTGCAATGAACGTTGGAGTCCATGTGTCTTTGCGAGTCGTGGTTTTCTCTGGATAGATGCCCAGGAGTGGGATTGCTGGATCAAATGGTAGTTCTATGTTTAGTTTTCTGAGGCATCTCCATACTGCTTTCCACAGTGGTTGCACCAGTTTACAATCCCACCCACTGCATCACAGGGGCACTCCTCAACTACCATTTTTTAAAGAAATGATTTTTATTTTTTCCATTATAGCTAGTTTACAGTGTTCTGTCAATTTTCTGCTATACAGCAAGGTGACCCAGTCACACATACATGTATACATTTTTTTTCCTCATGTTATCATGCTCCATCATAAGTGACTAGATATAGTTCCCAGTGCTATACAGCAGGATCTCATTCCTTATCCAGCAGGATCTCATTGCTTTGCCACTCCAAAGGCAATAGTTTGCATCTACGCAACTACTGTTTGGATTCCAGGAGCCATCAGCTCAGCTGACTGGCCATAGGAGACTATTTCCCCAACACTTTAAAAAAAAAAAAAAAAAAAAAGGTTCCCTGCAAAGCGTCTCGATGTGGCAAGCAGGAGAGCATCACAATTTGATTTACATTAAAAAAATTTTAAACCGTGGTCTAATATACATAACATAAAATTGACCATCTTAATCATTTTTAAGTGTACGGTTCAGTGGTATTACGTATATTTGCATTGTTATGCCAACAGTTGCTGGAACTTTGGCATCCAAACTGACATCCTCTACCTGTTGACCAGTGCCCCATTCTCCTCTCTCCCTCAGCCCCTGGCCACCACCATGCGACCTTCTGTCTCTGACCTTGACTGCTCTCAGAGCCTCATATAAAGGGAATCCTACGGTATTTGTCTTTTTGTGACTGACCGATTTCACGTAACGTAATGTCCTGCAGGTTCCTCCACATTAGAGCACGTGTCAGCATTTTCTTCCTTTTGAAGACAAAGCAGGTCTGTTCCATTGTATGAATAGACCATATTCTGTGTATCCATTTATCTCTACGTGGACACGTGGGTTGCTTCCACTTTTGGGCTATTGTTGCATGCTCTGTGCATGCAAATATTTCTTCAAGACCCTCCTTTCAATTCTTTCATATATAAATCTAGGAGTAGGCTTGCTGGATCATATGTTGATTCTGTGTTTAGTTTTTCTGGGGAACTGCCATACTGTTTTCCATGGCAGCTGCTCCATTTTACATTCCCACCAACAGGGTACAGGGTTCCAATTTTTCCACACCCTCAGCAACTCTTGCTATATTCTGTGGTGTTTGGCCACGCTGTGGGCATGTGGAAGTTTCTGGGCCAGGAATTGAACCCGTGCCACAGCAGTGACAATGCTGGATCCTTAACCCGCTCAGCCACCAGGGAACTCTTATATTCTGTGTTTTGGACACAACCATCCTGATGGGTGTGAGATGGTATCTTAACTTGTGTTTTCTGCCTGGGTTTGGGATGCCTGTTGCACCTGTCTTGTGTCTTCAGGTGCTAGTGTGCAGAGAAAGTAAGACCCAGTTCCTGCCACAGGGGAGGAACCTCCTGGTCTGTTGAAAGAGAGAGGCATCTAAACAGAAAATTAGGAGTTCCCATCATGGCTCAGTGGTAACGAACCTGATAGTATCCATGAGGACACAGGTTCGATCCCTGGCCTCGATCAGTGGGTTAAGGATCCAGTGTTGCCATAAGCTTCGGTGTAGGTTGCAGATGTGGCCCGGGCCCCACATTGCTGTGTCTGTGGCATAGTCCAGCAGCTGCAGCTCTGATTTGACCCCTAGCCTGGGAACTTCCATATGCTGCAGGTGCAGCCCTAAAAAGACAAAATAAATAAATAAACAGAAAATTATAACACAGCATGACAAGAATCAGGACAGAGATAAGTCTTAAAGCACAAAGGAGAATAAACTGATATTGGAAGCCTTTTTTCCTTTCCATCTGCGTGTCTCTCTGGTCCTGAGAGGTTGTAAAGGTGGCTTAATTGGGTTACTGACTTGAGAGCTTGTGGTTATCAGAAAGAGGCCCAACTGAGATCTTTGGGATCAGATGTCCAAAGCAGGTGGGTGGGCACAGGTGGGTGGGCACAGGTGGGAGATGCTCAGGGAGTCTGACCCAGCTGATGTGTATTTGCCTCTGCCTCCATTTTAGGCACGTTCGGGGGTTCTGGTCCTGGGAGTTTGTCACATGGGAGAAGGTGCGGTGACAAGATATGGAGAGAGAAACAAAGTATATAAAGGCCTGCTATTTAAGAATGGTGCTATTCTTGTTGTGGTGACTCACGCTCCTCCAGCCTTTGAGGATCTGTGCAGAGGAAGGGAGGACTGAGCTGCAGCTTGGAGGTGGGCAGTCTGGCTGCCGGTCCTGGGACGGAGGCCGTGTGTGATCTCACCCGTGTTTCCGAGGGCCGTCCTGCCAGCAGGACTGCTCAGCGCCCATTCCCGTTCCTCTGCCTTGCCTTTTATAGCACTGCTTTTAAAAGAGGCAGTGGGTCTGATGTCCCAAGATCTGTATGCCTTTCTCTGGGGGGAGAAGAGCGCGAGCATGAATGTCATTTGGTCAATTCCCATGTCAAATTCTTCTCCCCACAGTTTGGTTTAGTGCTTCTGTATGATGTCTGTGCTGCTTGGGAGGCCTGCTAGAAACTCGTCTCTCTCTCTCTGCCGGAGTAGATGGAGGACCCTCTGTGCCCCTGGAACCTGCAGAGTGACAGGTACTTTGCAGGAGATGAGCCAGTGTTGGCAGGTGAATGAATGGACGTGATGGGTGTACAAAGGGGCAGAGCTTCTGGAGCATCTGGCCTTTCTCTCAGCTCGCTTTACCCCTTTCTCTTGGTGCAGGTCATTTTTAGTCTGACTCAGGCAGCTGACGTTGCCTTCTAATGGTCTCTTCTCCCCTCAGTGTCATTGTTCCGACTTTCGTCAGAACTTTTCGTCACCCTTATACCATCTGACACACACCTGGTCATGTCTCTCTTGTACTCGGGATGTTTCAGGCTTTACTGTGACCCAGAGACCGAAATCCATGACCCTGGGCAGGCTGATTCCTGTCTGCCGTTCTGACCTTGCCACTTTCACCCCCGCCCCACCTCTCTCTCATCTCACTCCATCCTAAATTTCTTCTCCCTCCTGTGATGTGGGGTATGTATGCCTTCTCTTTCCCTGGGCATGTGCTTCTTCCTCCTCCCTTTGGCCTGGCACAAAATGTCACCTCTTTGGAGGTCTGTCTGTGCCCCTTCAGGGAAAGAAGGCCGTGCTTCCTTCTGGCTTCCTGTTCCCTTTGCACAGACTGTCATTGTACCACTCACTCCATAAATACACTGAAGTCCCTTTTCTTTATATTTATTCCCTTATGAATTTAAAAATGATTTGAGACAAAATAGAAGTTACCAACTGCAGAATTATCCTTACGACTACAAAATATGATATTATAACAGTTGTGTTAAGGAATTCATGACGAAGGGAGCGTGAGGATGAAGCTAGGGGTCAGGTGACTATGGATAGTATATGCTCTAAAGTCCAGTCCATCTGCCAGAAATGGACCCAGATTTGCACCTTTCTACCAGCCAACATCAAGAGAGAAATATCCCTGGGGTTCCCCTTGTCTCTAGGAGTAAGCAAGTTAGAAATTGCACAACTGGAGTTCCCATCTTGGCACAGTGGAAACGAATCCGACTAGGAACCATGAGGTTGCAGGTTCAATCCCTGGCCTCGATCAGTGGGTTAAGGATCCGGCGATGCTGTGAGCTGTGGTGTAGGTCAAAGACGTGGCTCGGATCTGCTGTTACTGTGGCTGTGGTGTAGGCCGGCAGCTGTAGCTCCTATTAGACCCCTAGCCTGGGAACCTCCATATGCCTCGGGTGCAGCCCTAAGAAGACAAAAGACAAAAAAAAAAAAAAAGAAAGAAAAGAAAAGAAAGAAGTTGCACAACTATACCTAGTGCCGAGACCCTCAAGTTATTTCCCCTAAGTTGACAAAAAGCACACCCTGAATCATATCACTGTGTCTTCAAAGGTGTATGCATATGTAAGAAAATATCGACAGAAACCTTCATTGAATAGTCAGGAGACCAGAAGGGGGAGCTCTCATGCCCTGTGATGTTAGCAGAGCCCAACAGGAAGAAGAAAGACGACTCTTTCTCTGCAAGGACTCAGCCAATGAAAAGCCCTGCTTTTTTTTTTTTCCGGTCTTTTTGCTATTTCTTGGGCCGCTCCCGCGGCATATGGAGGTTCCCAGGCTAGGGGTTGAATCTGAGCTGTAGCCACCGGCCTACGCCAGAGCCACAGCAACGTGGGATCCGAGCCGCGTCTGCAACCTACACCACAGCTCACGGCAACGCCGGATCGTTAACCCACTGAGCAAGGGCAGGGACCGAACCCACAACCTCACGGTTCCTAGTCGGATTCGTTAACCACTGCGCCACCACGGGAACTCCCCTGCACCCTTTCTTTACTGTAGCCCTTCCAACTTCCCTTTCCTCTCTGTAAAAGAGTTCTCCTATCCTTGCTGTGTGGGGACTTCCATGTGCTCATCATGCTTGCAGACCCTAAGTCACAAGTCTTTGCTGATCCCAAATAAACTTGTCTTTGCTGAAGAAATATCTGGCGGTCCATTTATTTCAGGTCCCCAAGATAAATATGACCACACATTTTGTGACTTGCTGTATTCATTTGCAAATAACAGAATTCCTAGCAGTGTCTGGAACTGTGAAGATGTTTACTGTTTTCCTAACAAGAATTCTAGAACCTGGTCCTAGGTCCCAGGTTGATAGGAACTCTGCAGGGTCAGATGTGTGGTTCTCTTCCTGATGGGTTGTACTCTTTTCCTCATGGTTGATCCAAAGTTTATGTCTTGACACCACCATCCCAAGCAGGACTGAAAAGGGCTTTCCTTTATATCACAGCAGAATAGCCTTTCTAGAATCTGCTTAGAAGACTTTCCCTTACATTGGCCAGAACAAAGTCATGTGGCACCTTGAGCAGCAAGAGGGCTGGAGAAGTGCTGGGCAGAGGGTGTGACTGACTTGGGCCAGGCATTATCTTTGTGGGGCTGGGCAAAATGGCGCAAGGACTATGTTCTATTGGCACGGGTGAAGGTAGGAGAACAAAAAGAACTCTTAGGACGAGAGCTAAAAGCAACGGTCACAGTAGGTCTCAAACCTAACCACTAGTCCACTAAATCCTGGTTTACAAAATTTATTCCCCAAATAACTCTCAAGTCTTGAGAGGAATAGCTAAATTTATTCCTCAAATAACTCTCAAGTCTTGAGAAGAATAGCTGCTAACTTTCAGCAAACTTCTGTGGATATAATTTTCTTTTTCACCAACCTTATCTATAATCTGAGTAGCTAGGAGCTTGAAAATAAGGTTTCCTGTCAATATGTAGAGTGATGACTTGCTGTTTGACGAGTTAACCATGTGCTTTGTCTCTCAGCGAGGCTGGGATAAGGGGCCACATCCCCTAGCAAAGCTAATGGACCCAAAGGGTAAATGATTCTCAAAGGTGTGCAATGTAGATCATGGAGGAATGGTGTGCTCTAGGCTTGGCAAAAACTTATTTGGTTCAGATTTTCTGGCTAAGCCATGTTGGGGGATACTCATTGGTGATTCAACCAGATAAGGCAGCTTCTTATGGTTGGTGATGACCTGAACATCAAGCCCCACAGTGGGAAGTGAGCCAAGGGTGATGCTGTTGAAGCTGATGGGAGGCACCATCAGAAAAGCCATGCAGCAATAAAGAAGGTTCCATGTAGGGGGAAAAACTCCCCTTAATTGGTTCCTAAATGGCAAACCAATGGAACATATATTAAGAGGGAAGTGAAAAGCATTCATCGCAGGAATGGCAATTCTGACCTCAGCTCTGAAGATGAACTTAATTATCCATCATGGATACAAGTCCCATAGAAAAGTGCGTTTGCTTGGAGTTCCATTGCAAGTTAAGGATCCGGCATTGTCACGG
The DNA here is from genome assembly GCF_016906955.1 of Phacochoerus africanus. NCBI lineage: Eukaryota > Metazoa > Chordata > Mammalia > Artiodactyla > Suidae > Phacochoerus > Phacochoerus africanus. Next base: position 16,197,082 of record NC_062548.1, read on the forward strand.
CTGTGACTCAGGTCACAGCCGTGGCATGGATTCAATCCTTGGCCCTGTAACTTCTGCATGTCATGGGCATGGCCAAAAAAAGAAAAGAGTGTGTGCTCTTTTGGGAATTGGGGGGTGGACCAGGGATTGTGGAAGCTCAGTCTCAGTCTCTCCCATAAACTCCAAGGGTTTTTCCAGAGCACAGCCAGAGTGAAATAGGATGGCCTCCATCTCTGGCACAGGTTTCCACATTCTTGGTAGGTCCAGCTGCCCTGACCCATTAATAAGCTACCCAGCAGAACATAACAGAAACTAGTTGGGATAAGCCCTGCTCCAGTCAGCTACTCTGGGACCTTCATGCACCCAGAGAAGTTGTCCCTCCTCCCCCAAAGGGTAGATTCCCAGAATTCCCCCAAGAAGGGAGGAAAGGCAGGGGGAAATTCAGAAATAAATAATCCAGAGGTCGGCAGGTTAGATGAAAGCAGAGCCAGTGGTCATTCGGTTTCTTCTCTCTCCGGGAGTGGCCTCCGCTCACCACTTCTGTGTTGTGATGGATTTGGGATAGAGGTGATCCATGTTAAGTGAAGGAAGTCAGAGAAAGACAAATAGCATGTCACTCGCATGTGAAATCTAAAATACGATACAAATGAACTTTTTTACAAAACAGAAACAGGCATAGAAAACAAATTTACGGTTACCAAAGGGGAAAGGGGGGGGGGAATAGATCAGGAAAATAGGATTAACAGATACACACTATTATATATAAAATACATGAACAACAAAATCCTACTGTAGAGCATAGGAAACTATATTCAGTATCTTGTGATAAACTATAGTGGAAAGAATCGAAAAAGGAATATACACACACACTGTGTGTGTGTGTGTGTGTGTGTGTGTGTAACTGAGTCACTTTGCTGTACACCTGAAACTAATACAATCTTGTAAATCAACTGTACTTAAAAGTAACAAATTTTGAAAAGAATGAGAAAAAAGCAAAAAATAAAATGAAATGAATAAAATTTAGGACAAGTGTTGAAAGTAGTTTGGGAATAGTTTTTGAAAGAAAATTTATTTTTTTTAATAAAGAGTTTTTAAGAATACAGATCTGAACTTATTTAAAAGAATGATTGAAGGAGGAAGACTTTTTTAGACTCAAGTATAAATAACCTCAAAAAATCAAGAAAGCTGAGAGGGATCACAGTTCATGCTTCTCTTTCCTCTCGAATCAAGACTGAAAACCTGTGGTCCAGGACAACATCTGCATTTGGTCAGTGAGGAGCTTGACATTCAGGGCAGTGGAGAGATGAACCAGAGCAGCACAGCTTGTCCGTGTAGAGCTGTGATAGGGGAGCAATCGAGAGCACCTTCTCTCAACTCATTTTAATTTTTTTAATTAACGTATATTTGATGTACAATGTTGTGCCAATTTTTGCTGAACAGCAAAGTGACCCAGTCATACACACACATATATACATTATTTTCCTCCTATTATCTTCCATCATGGTCTATCCCAGGAGACTGGATATAGTGCCCTGTGCTGTACAGCAGGACCTCGTTGCTGATCCATTCTAAATGTGATACTTTGCATCTGCTAACCCCCAAGCTCCCTGTCCATCTCACTCCCTCCCCCTTGACAGCCACAAGTCTGTTCTCTTGTCTGTGAGTCTGTTTCTGTTTTGTAGATAGGTTCATTTGTGCCCTATTTTAGATTCCACATATAAGTGATGTCATACCGTATTTGTCTTTCTCTTTCTGACTTCACTTTAGTATGAGAATCTCTAGTTCCATCCGTATGACTCATTCTAATCCTTTTTTAAAAAAATGTTATGGGAGCGTAGTTGACTTACAGTGTTGTATGTTTCAGGCATACAGCAAAGTGAGTCAGTCATATATATATGGATATATATATATCCATTGTTCTATCCCATAGGTTATTACAGACTATTGATTAGAGTTCCCTGTGCTATGCGGTAGGTAGTTGTTAATTATCTGCTTTCTATACATTAGTGTATTTATGTGATTCCAATCTTCCTAATTTATCCACCCCCCCCACCACCCATGGTTTCCCCTATGGTAGCCATAAGTATGATTTCAAAATCTGTGTGTTTGTTTCTGTTTTCCAGTTAAGTTCTTTCGTATCATTTTTTTATTAGATTCCACATATAAGTAAGTGATGTCATGTGATATTTGTCTTTGTCTGACTTAGTGACTCATTCTAATTCTGAGGTGAGCTAAGAAGGAGCCGAGGAGCAGGAGTGTTCCTTTTTAAGGATGTGGATGGCTGTGCAGTGCTCACCCATCACTGTGTGGGAGAAACAAAGAGGCTAAAGCTAAGAAGGGCCTTGGTCATCGCTGAGATGGCAGAGCACATTAGTCAAGAGTACCTGGACTCACCTTCCCATGCCGGCTGTCCCTCTTTCTGCTTCCACCAGTTCCTTTCATCATCACCTGTGTACCTGGACTGAAACATTGGTGTGACCTCCTGCTTCAGTGTCACCAGTACGAAAAAGCCCTAGAAACTTTAGCAGAATTGTCTGTGATCATGCATTGGCTTCCTCAGGCTACCGTAACAAAGTACCGCAACCTGGGTGGTTTGAACAGCAGAAACTTCTAATTCCCTGGTTCTGGAGGCTGGAAATCTGAGATCGAGGTGTTGCAGGGTTGGTTTCTGCTGAGGCCTCTCTGCACAGCTGCCCTCTTCATATCATCTTTCTCTGTGTGTCCATCCCTGGTGTCTCTTCCTTTTCTTGTAGGACACCGGTTGTGTTGGATTAGGGCCCATCTGAAAAGCCTCATTTTGTTTACTTATTTCCTTCTTGATGATTTAAAAAGTTTTGAGAGGGAGGGAGTGGGAGGGATCGGGAGCTTGGGGTTATCAGATACAACTTAGAATAGATTTACAAGGAGATCCTGCTGAGTAGCATTGAGAACTATGTCTAGATACTCATATTGCAGTAGAACAAAGGGTGGGGGGAAAATGTATACATGTAAGGATAACTTGATCCCCATGCTGTACAGTGGGAAAAAATTTAAAAAAATTAAAAAAATATTTTTGGAAAATTTTAAATGATTTTTATCTTTTCATTATAGTTGGTTTACAGTGTTCTGTCAATTTCTACTGTAAGCAAAGTGATCCAGTCTCACACGTACACACACACACACACACACACATATTCTTTTTTTCACGTTATCCTGTATCATGTTTCCATCATAAGTGACTAGATGTAATTCCCAGTGCTATACAGTAGGGTCTCATTGCTTATCCATTCCAAAGGCAATAGTTTGCATCTATTAACCCCAGATTCCCAGTCCATCCCACTTCCTCCCCCTTGGCAACCACAAGTCTGTTCTCCAAGTCCATGGGTTTCTTTTCTGTGGAAAGGTTCATTTGTGCTGTATATTAGATTCCAGATATAAGTGATATCATGCGGTATTTGTCTTTCTCTTTCTGACTTACTTCACTTAGTATGAGAGTCGCTAGTTCCACCCATGTTGCTGCAAATGGCATTATTTTATTCTTTTTTATGGCTGAGTAGTATTCCATTGTGTATATATACCACATCTTCTTAATCCATTAATCTGTTGATGGACATTCAGGTTGTTTCCTTGTCTTGGCTATTGTGAATAGTGCTGCAGTGAACATTCAGGTGCATGTATCTGAAAAGCCTCACTTTACCTGAATCATCTATTTAGAGACCCTCTCTCCAGAATAGGAGTACATTCTGAGGTCCTAGGAATTGAGACTTCAGCATATAACAGCAGGTCTGGGGCCATCTCTATGTTCTCTTAGCCTCACTTACCATCTATGTCATCCATCTCACTTGCTGCACTGTATGTAACTGAAGTGAGTTACTTGTAGAGTTAGTTGCTTTATATCCATCTTCCCCTTTAGGCTATAAGAGGCATGAGGCATTGTGTCTGTTTTATTTGTGGCTAAATCTCTAGGTCTGGGGTATAGTAGGTGCTCAATAAATCTATCTTGGTTGAAGGTAAGAATGAATCTCTTCCTTTCTGTCCCATTTGCCATACCCTTGTCCTGTCCCCTGGACCATTGTAGCAGTGCCCTTCTCAGCTGTGCTTACCAGTGGATGCACGTTGGCTGTGTTTGATGGGCTTGGCAGATGAGGGCTTCCCCCCCAAAGAGAGGTTTATCCCAACTCAGAGGCCATATTGGGGAGAGCCACAGACTGTTCTGTCTGTTGAACTAGGATCATTATTTCTTCCCATCCCTGAATATTATGCGCATGAATACATTATTCTCAGCCCATGTGGATCTCCCAGTTCTCGGAATCATTCTAAAAATTAGTCTCAAGGAGTGTTTATTTTGACCACTTAAACAGTGCAGATGTGTTGTAGCTTCCTGTCCAGATTGGAGATTCTTGGAGGGCAAGGCTGCATCTCAGGATGCCTTTTCCCTTCAGGTATGCATCTGAGTGCTTGGAATGGCACTTTTCCCATAAGTTGATATTTGAGTGATGAAAGGAGAAAAGATAGCAGTCCCCTGTAGTGTGGCCAACTGTCCAGTGTAACCGGGATCCATTAGCATGCCGCAGTGCCTGTTTCTCTTTAGGAAAGAATAATTATCAAGAATGAAAGCAAGCTGTAGGAAAAAGAAAAAAAAAGATCTTCAGTGTATCAGCTGAATAGTCTGCAAAGGAGACTTTGTGACCTTAGAAAATGGTGAGCCATAGCTCAGTAAAAGCTAATTAGAGGAGAGAGAGAGCAAGCTAGGCTGGGGGAAAAATGTATATTGACTCTGAGTTTCTCTCTCTAAGGTAATTTGCATAACAATGATTACCTATTGGGTTAGAGGCCCATTGGAATCCTTCCAGGGTAACTATTGTGGTGGACGCCGAGCCCCCTTAGAAACGTGGTTTTAGAAGGAAATTAAATGTGAAGGGTTGAGTTGCTGCAGTTGTTAGCCTTGGGAAAGGATTAAAGGGGACGTTTTGTCATGGGAGATGTCAGGAAAATTCATGAGGAGATCAGCAGGTTGTCTATGTGAAAAAAAAAATCTTCCCCCTAATGGATTTTGAAAAAGGTAATTTAATTTTGACCCACCACTAGCCATTGTGGGCGGGGGCGAGGGGGACCTTACCCTTCATCCTTGCAAGGATTCTGAGTTTTTCTACCTTTGTGAAATAAAACATAACCACTAATAGATATGTATTTTTTGTCTGTAGTTTATTACACTGCAGACAGTGGATTAGGAAAGTTGTAGTAGTTAATTATTCCTGAAGAATAGAAATGTTGGTGTGTGTGTGTGTGTGTGTGTGTGTGTGTGACCGTGACACAAAACTGCTTCTAATTTTTTTGCAGTAGTAACTGAATTAGGCAGGATAAATAGGATAATTAGAGACGTGTACAGAGGAAAGGAAGTAGAAGGAAATTTTAGATAGATGATGCATAGATAGAGAAATAGAGGGATAGACAGGTGAGAGTTAGAGCTAAGGATATATGATCCAATAGAGAAAGAGGCACAAAACCTTTTCTGTGTTAGTCTCAGGCATCTGCATTAGAGGCCAAAGAGGCTGCCCTGAGCTTGATGGCCACATGATTTTGATGTGTCTGCGAGAAGTTGAGGAAAGAGGAGTAGAGGACCTACTATTTTTTTTTTTTTTGCTGTGTATTCTTTTTTTTTATTCTTATTTTATTTTTTCCATTATTTTTATTATTTTCTCTTTTTATGGCAGTATCTGAGGCATATGGAAGTTCCTGGGCCAGAGGTTGAATCAGAGCTGCAGCTGGGGCCTGCGTCACAGCCACAGCAACTTGGGATAAGAGCTGCATCTGCGACCTACACTGTGGCTTGTGGCAATGCTGGCTTCTTAACCCACCGAGCAAGGCCAGGGATCGAACCAGAATCTTCATGGACATTATGTTGGGTTCTTAACCTGCTGAGCTGCAATGGGAACTCCCTTTTCTATTATTTTTAAATATATAATTCATATACTGTAAATTTCTCCCTTTTAAAGTATACATATCACTACTAGTTCCGGCTGTTTTCATCACTCCACAAAGAAACTCCATAACCATTAGCAGTCATTCCTACTCCATCCTACCCCGGAAATCACTAACGTCTTTTTTGTTTGTTTATTTGTTTGTTTCTCTCTCTCTATGCCTTTGACTATTTGGGACATTGCATATAAATGCATTCACACAATGCATTTGACTTTTTGGTCTGGCTTCTTTAACTTAGCATAATATTTTCAAGGTTCGTCCACATTGTAGCATGTTTCACTGCTACATTCCTTTTCTTTCTTTCTTTTTTTTTTTTAACTATCACCTTTGATGGTCTGAGTATCTCATAGGTACAAAATAAGTATCTATGCTCTTGAGAATTATATCTGCAAGGAACACACCAGATGAGATCGGGTTCTGCTTTCAGGTCGGTGCGGCGGTGAACAGGAACGCACCAAAGAGCTCAAGTCTTTAGGCAAAATGACTGGTAGGAGGCGAGAAATACACATTGACTTCCTGGTGCTGATGAGGTCGTTGTCCCTCAAAGCCTTCACTATGAAGTGGGAGTAATATTGCTTGTCCTCCCCCCCTTTTAAAAATTCTTTTTTAGTTGAGGTGTCATTGGTGTGTGACGTTATGTTAATTTCCGCTGTACCACCTAATTATTCAGTATGCGTATGCATTGTGAAATGATCGTCCATTCCTTTTTGTGGCTGAAAACGTTCCATGTTATGGATGTGCCCATTTTGTGTATGTATTCATGATGGATATGTGAGCTATCTCCACTTTTTGGCTGTGATGAATGATGCTTCTGTGAACGTTTTTATGGGCTAAACGTTTCATTTTTCTGGAGTCAGTCGAGGAGTGGCTTTCCTGGGTCATATGGTAACTCTCTGTTTAAACTTGGGGGAACTGTAAAAGCATCTTCAAAAATGGCCATATCATTGTCTAAGAGTGTCCTTTACTCTTTGAGCCTCTACTGTTGGCTGAGCACTGTGCTGTTCTCTTGGTGTGTGTCTTTCCTGTGAGCTTATAGTCATTCTTTCTTCTTCACAGGATCAGAAACGGAGGCTCTGAGTGTTTAAGACAGAGAGAGCGTGAGCACTCCGGTTATTGTTAAATGACCAAGTCTAGGGCCTCCCCTAAGACTGAACCCCAAAGTCCTGCCCCAGGGCTTGGTGAGGGGTTACTCGAAACCAGCCTGCGTCAGATAATGCAACAAGCCAGGCATGGTGTCCAGTGCAGTGGTGGGGGCACTGCAGAGTAACCAGCCTTTCTGCTGTATCTGCAGCTGGAACCAGGGCAGAAGTCAAGGGAGCCCAAGAGCCTCTCAGACTGGGCTGGATCCCTGGAGGACACCATGGACCAGGACAAGAAGGAGGACAGAATGGGCTGGGCTGGGTCCCTGGAGCCCCTCTGGTTGGGAGCAGCTGGACATTCTCAAGGCCAGCTGTCTGCAAGATCTGTTGCCTCTGGCCACTCCCACCTGTACCTGTCTCAGTTCAGGAAGCCATAATTTCATTTCTCAGCTATTTATTGTTCTCTCAGTTTGTGATTTTTACCTCGATCATCGTTATTTGTGAAATACGGAGGGTTACAAGTAAAGACATCCCAAGTTAAACAGCTCCTCCAGGCCGAATTAAATGAGCGCCGTGTAACCTGGGCTCCTCCTCTGGAGGAAGGACAGGCTAGTGCTGCCACCCACACCTGCACACCTGGGCAGGTGTTTGCCTCACACCTCCCAAATGTTCTGGCCCTGACCTGGGATGAGCAACTACTTGCTGGGGAGAGTGGCCTAGAAGCCAGAGAGAAGAGTGTTGGAGACACTCTTTCCATGTCCATTTCGCTGCAGCTTTTTGGAAGTGGAAACTGGCATTTCAGTGTTGGGGCCTCTTGGAATGGACCTGTTCTGTAGGTCATTCATCCGTCCAAGGCATCCAGATCTTCTCAAGCCAAGAGCAATGAATTCATAGATTATTTCCCTGAACACTAGCCATCAAGGTTATTTTCTAAGAGGTGGAGAATGACCGGGGCATGGAAGTGCGTGTGGTTTTTTTGGGGTCTGTTGCATCCACTTTCGTCACTCCTTAGTGAAATCTGCAAACCTTCACCTGCGTAAAGCTTCAGTCTTCAGGCTGAGCTGGGCAGGTCTACCCACTATGAGAGACAGGAGTCTGTTTCCCTATGGAGTATTTTCCTCTCGGGTGCCTCTTTGTTTTCTTCTAGCAAGGGAAGAAACCAAAGTTACATGGAGCAGGAAGTAAGTAGCATGGGAGGTGAATTGGGAAAGAGTGAAGATGGAGAAACCATCCTGGTCTGAGGATGCCTTGAGCACGGGGGGGGGGGGGGGGGGGGGGTCCTGGTGACCTGACAGCACTGGGCTCTGGGGGATCGGCTTTTTCTGTGTCTTCCTAGGCAGAATTAAGACCCAGGTTTGGAAGATACCACGCTGATGCTGATGTTGCCTCTATGTAGAGAACATTTAAAATGAGCCCCGTGGAGGTTGCTGTTTGGGGGGCTCACTGTGGGTTTGTACCGCTGGAGGCATTTATTCTGAGGCTAGACTCCATCCTGGCACTGGTGTGGAGGATGTGTACTGCATTAGATCAAGGGCAGAGTGGCTCTGGATGATCCTGAGCATGTAGGTTTCTGTGCATTTGATCAGTCTGTATTTATTGGATGGGGGGCACTATTATTGTAGCTGCTGAATTCATCAATTCTTCAAGAAGCTGGATTTTACCACTTCTCCATCTAGTGGATACCTCCTAAGCTAGTGTTTATGTCGCTGTACCTGGGCCCTCCCAGAGAAAGACGGGTTTTGCCTCTTACTTCCCTTTGTCTGGTTTCTGGTGTTTGAATCGGGTGTTGAGAGACCTCGTGGTTTCTTGCACAACCTCTGGAAGAAAATATGTTGATTTGTCGATATGGTCACGTTATTCCACAGTCTGCGTTTACTGACGGATGTGCTTTCTTGCTGTGTCCTCATTCTGTCACATATGTTTTCACACTGAAGCTGCAGAGCAAGGGGCATGGAATCTGAGAGCTCTGAGGGGTCTCGGGTACTCTTCAGTCATGTCCCTGCTTTACACGTGTGAGCTCTGTGGCCCTGGGGTCTACAGAACTGTATCCCACATGTGCCAAGCTTTATTTTTTCTGTTGGGGTAATTGCTTTTCCATAATGATCCCTAGAGGAGAAGCATCATGTGTCTCTGCTCTCTTTTCCAGCCGATTCCTTGGAAGAGCTGCCCGGACCTGCTGCCTTCATCACTTCACCTCTTGTTCTCTCTCAAACTTACTCTTGGCTTTGATTCCCTGACACTTGTTCTGCAAAATTCATGGATGCCCAGTCCAAGAGTCAGTTCTCAGACCCCATCATTTCCAGGGGTTCTGTCTACATACCTCTCGGTTTTTCTCTCTTGGTTCTTCTCTTTTTGGTCCTCAGGATTCAGGCTTCCATTTCTCTGTGTATCTTTGTTGCCTAGGTGACTCCTCGAGGACCACGTCTTTAAAGGGAATTGAGTGAATCCCAATTTTGTATCTCCAGACCTGACTTCATCCCATATCATAGCCTTGATATCTCCGTTTGGATGTCTTCTAAGTACCTCCAATTGAATATGTATATCCCACCCAAACTCTTGATTCTGTCACTCCACCTCACACCCCATATCCTCCCTGACGGCTCCCCCCCGCCCCGCTTCTCCATCTCCGTCAATGGCACCAACGTCCAGCCTTCTTCACTACTCAGGCCAGAGATGTGAAAGGGAGCTCCCTTTCTCTCCTATGTCTTCAGTTATGCTGAGGGTTGGCTGATCTGGGCTGAGTTCAGCTGGGCTCAATTTTTAGCTGCACGTTGGATCCAGCTGTTCACATGTCTCTCATCCTCCTTGGACTGGTAAGCCACCCAAAGCACGTTGTCATGATGATACCAAGACAAAGAGGCTAAGACTAACAGTACAAGCACCTTTCAAACCTCCGCTCATGTCACAGCCACTAGTCCCTGTTGGCCAAAGCCAGTCTCACGGCCAAGCCCAAAGTTAGGGATGGGGAATTACACTCTCCCTAGCCAGATGGTCTTCCAGGGGTGTGCAGGGCTGGGAGCGGATATTTGCTGAACAAAAATCTAAGGTATCACCTCTGGGAAGGGCTTACAAGAAAAGAGGAAATTTCCTTATAAGTAAATGGAATCTTGGTAATAGGGTATTTTTGTGAGGAACTGAATATGTGATTTTTAAACTTGTGGTGCTTTTGAAAGGCTCTTTGAGAATTAAGTATTTTGTGTTCAGGTTCTAATAATTACTTAGGGATGATGGTGGTGGTAATGGTGACATTGGTGACGGTGACGTTGGTGTTGGGTGTGTGTGTGTGTGTGTGTGTGTGTGTAAGGAAGATGATACTAATGATTTGGGTGGGGCGAAGGAAAGAGCAGCATTTTCCCAGGGTGCTGCTTTTTTGTTTGTCTTACTCTTCCTTATCCCTCTCCTGAGTTCATAACTTACCTTCTGTGATATGATCATTGTTGTCATAGGTGGATCTACAGATATTATTTTAAAGTGCTATGCTTTTTGCAGAATTTGGTGAAGTTGGTGTTGCTTTTTTTTTTTTTTTTTTTTTGCTTTTTTAGGGCTGCACCTGTGCCATATGGAAGTTCCCAGGCTAGAGGTCCAATCGGAGCTGCAGCTGCCAGCCTACGTCACAGCCACAGCAACACTGGGATCTGAGCTGCATCTGTGACCTACACCACAGCTCATGGCAACGCCAGATCCTTAACCCTCTAAGCGAGGCCAGGGATCAAACCCGTGTCCTCATGGATCCTAGTCGGGTTCGTTAACCACTGAGCTACAAAGGGAACTCCGTGGTGTTACTGTCCTTTGCTGCCCTCTCTCCCTCCCCTTTAACTTCTCTCACTAGGAATAAAATCCTAAGAGGGCTCGGGGCATGAGAAGGGCAGAGAGGAATTTCCCCTGAAAGCCACTGGGGCTGGCTGGTGCTGCGTGAGTGTGGCAGGTGGCCTGATCTGCAGTGTCTTGTGTGCATTTGATGCCAGCAGATTTCTTAGGTTGTGGCAGCCGGCTTTTCTTCAATTCAGCACATTTCCTGCCTAGCCCTAGGTCAGCTTTATTTTCCTTTGTGTAGTTTTGTAAGCGATGTGAGGCTAAGTGACACAATTAACCTGTGTAGCCAGCATCTTTCTTCCATCTGCTCCAAGCAATCCTGACAATTGCCAAACTCGTCTTTTCTTTATTCTGTTAGGAATATTGTTTTCACCTACACACTCAGGCGTTTGAATCAGCCAGAGCCTGGGCCGGGCCAGACACGTGTTTATCACCCTCCACACACAAGGGGAGGTTTATGCCAATGTTTGCTTGGCACTGAGAATGGGATTCAGGCCTTTTTGATCTTTCTCATCACAGTGGCATGAAATCAGAGAGTCGCTAAGGCATGCTTGGCAGCCTGATATATGGAGACCCAGGTTCTAGACTCAACACTGACGCCTTTCCATCACCTAAAGAACATTCTTCATCGTTGCTGGGCCTCCCTTTTCTGGTGCACTGAATGTGGATGGGGCTAGTCTTAGGATCAAATTAAATAATCTTTGTAGAAGGATTCCGGGAAGTCTAAAGTTCATAATACGTGTAAGACATGTCGTTTCGAATAAAAGTGCAGTTTGAAAATTTATAGACAGTTTGTTCCAAAAGTACTTCAAGCACATAGCAATGATTCATATCTCTTGGAACTGCGAAGGCTGCATGAACAGTTTGGTTAATGGGAGAAAATATACTTCCAGGATTCTGGCTTCGGGGGTGGGAGAGCACATGGCCAGAGACGTATTAGTCATCATTTTGTCTTCCAGGACAGAGTCCAGGAGTGGAGGGCCATCTGTTATGGACGGAATATTTGTGTTCCCCACCCCCCAAATTCATATGTGGCAGCCCTAACCCCAAGGAAATGGCATTCGGAGGTGGGGACTTTTGAGAATTAAATAGGATTAGATGAGATCAGGAGGGTTGAGTCCCTAGGATGGAGGTAACGTCCTTGCAGGAGGGAAAGATAACAGTTTGCTCTCTCTCCATGTAAGGACACAGCAAGAAGGCAGCTGTCTTGAGACAGCTCACCAAAAACTTCACCCAAGACCCTCACCGAAAAACCCCATCTGCAGGCACCCTAGTGTTGCACTCCCCAGGCACCCTAATCTTGGACTCCCCAACCTCCAGAGCTGTGAGAAATTAACGTCTGTTGTTGAAGCCACTTGGTCTTTAGTATTTGGTTAGAGTAGCCTGAGCAGACTAAGACATCAGGGAAAATTTGAAAACATGGTCATGTCGAGATGGCTGAAGGAATGGATGTGTTTAGTTAGGAAAAATGAAAAAATGAGGACAGGTTGTGATGATGTTTTGAAATATCTGAAACTTACTTTCGGAAGTGTAATTATTTGCATGATAGATGTAGAGGAGAGAAGACCATTGGCTAGAAGAAACCAAGCTACACATTTTTAAAAAAATTCAATTGATTTAAATCAGAAAAAAAAAAAAACCCACAAAAAAGTGGAAACAGTTCACTTATTTCTCCCACCGCCTAACCTCTGCCTCTGGCAGTCACCAGTCTGTTCTCTGTATTTATATGCTTGATATATATAAAAGATTCCATGTATAAGACATATCTTATGATATTTGTCTTATTTATTTCACTTACCATAATGCCCTCAAGGTCCATCATGTTGTTGTAACTGGCAAGATTTCATTCTTCTTTTTTTATGGCTTTTTTTTAGTGTGTGTGTGTGTGTGTGTGTGTGTGTGTGTTGTTGTTGTTGTTGTTGTTGTTGTGTGTGTTTGGGTGGTATATATACATTTACCACAGTTTCTTTAGCCACTCAGCCATTGATGGACACTTAGGTTGTTTTCATGTCTCAGGTGTTGGAAATAATGCTGCAGTGAACAGGAGGGTGCTGACATCTTTTCAAATTAGTATTTTCATTTTTTTTTTCAGATCAATACCCAGAAATGGAATTGCTGAATCATGTGGTAGTTCTCTTTTTAATTTTTTTTGAAGACCCTCCATACTGTTTTCTATAGTGGCTGTACCAATTTGTATTCCCACCAACAGTGAACATGGGTTCCCTTTTCTCTACATCATTGCCAACGCTTGTTATTTCTAGTTTTGTTTTGTGTTGTTTTTGATAATAGCTACTGTAACAGGTGTGAGGTTGATAATGTCATTCTGGTTTTGGATTTGCATTTTCCCTATGACTAATGAAGTAACGTATCTTTTCATGTACCTGTTGGCCATCTGAGTGCCTTCTTTGGAAACATACCTTTTCAGATCTTCTGCCCATTTTTTAATAAGTTTTTTAGCTATTGAGTTATGTGCGTTCTTTAGATATTTTGATATGAGCCCCTTATTTGATACATGATTTGCAGATAATTTCTCCCATTCGGTAGGAGGTCTTTCATTTTGTTGACAACTCCTTCCCCAGGCAAGGGAAGTTTTTGGCCATAATTTCTTCAAGTAAGATTTCTGCCCCTTTCTCTCTCTTTTCTTCTTGGAGTCTTATAATGCAAATGTTGGTTGATTTGATGTTGTCCCCTAAGTTGCTTAAGTTATCTTTTCTTTTTTCATTCCTTTTGCCCTGTCATTGGGTGTTTCACTGCCTTGTCTTTGAGGTGACTAAGTCTTTCTTCTATTTCATCTAATCAGTTATGGAACTCCACTAGTATATTTTTTCAGTGTAGTTATTGTATTCCTCAGGTATGTGGCTTCTATTTGCTACTTTCTTTTTTAAAGTTTTATTGTAGTTGATTTACAATGTTGTGATAATTTTAGTTGATTTACAATGTTGTGAAAATTTCTGCTGTACAAAAAGTGATTCAGTTATACATATACACATAGCCACTTTTTTCAGATTCTTTTCCCATATAGGTTATTACAGAATATTAAGTAGAGTTCCCTGTGCTATACAGCCAGTTCCTGTTGACCAGCCATTCCATGTACAATAGTGTACATATGCTGATCCCAAACCCCCACCATCCCTACCTCCACCTGTCCCCTTTGGTAACCATAAGTTTGTTTTTGAAGGCTATGAGTCTGTTTCTGTTTTATAAATAAGTTCATTTGTAACATTTTTTAGATTCCGCATGTAAGTGGTATCATATGATACTTGTTTTTCTCTGTCTGTTTTACCTCACCTAGTATGATAATCTCTAGTTCTATCCGTGTTGCTGCAAATGGCATTATTTCATTCTTTTTAATGGCTAATATTCCATTGTATGTAGGCCTCTTTGGTACTTTCTAACTTTCCATCTCTTTGCTTCAGTTCTCATTGTGTTCATTCCTGCTCTTCCCCAGTTTGGTGACCTCCTTTATGAGTGTTACTTTGAACTCTTTATCAAGTAAATTACTTGCTTCCATTTCATTAGGGTTGTTTTTTTTTTTTTTTTTTCCTGAGGTTTTATCTTGTTCTTTCATTTAGAGTGATTCCTATCGTTCTTCATTTTGTGTGACTTTCTGTTTTGGGGTTGCTCTACAGTAGATCCAACAATCACCTCTTCCAGTCTTGGTCTCCTGTAGGAGATGAACCTTGCCATTCAACCCTGCCTAAGCTCTTGACTGTCTCTCAAACCTTTGTGCTTGTCCAAGCAGCCTGTTTTATTTTTAATAGCTCCCACTAGTTGAGGATGCACCAAGACCTCTCAGTGTCCCAGAGGGGAGCACTTCAGTACCTAGATTCAGGCTGACTGCAAGCCAGATCCTCAGGCATCAGCTTTTAAAAGTATGCAGATATACACAGTCAAGCATAAACTCTGGCACTGCAAGCATAAACTCTGATAGCTCCCAGAGCCAGGTGATCTGGAGGTGTCTGTGGGTGGCAGTTACAAAACCTGGGGCTCCAGATGAGTGTATAAGCTCTTTTTTTGGGGTGATACCAGGGAGCTATAGCAAGGCAGAGGGAGAATACCAAGATAGCATCCACAGCCTGCATTCCTTGAGGTCAGCTTTGTAGGCCACTAAATGTGTGTCAGTCCCAAAGCCTGCTCCTCAGGTTAAAGCTCTAGGACAAGCAAAAGGGACTCTTCACAGGAAGACTTGCGGGGGGGGGATGTGCCTCAGTGTGCTGTCTGTGCAGCACCCTGGGATGGTAGCCTGCCAAGAACCTTCTCTCTGATTCCACACTCTGGGGGACCCAGTAACACAATCCCCCCTCCCTGCCCTAGTCACCAAAGCCAGGCAATCAAGGGATACCCCCTGGGTGGCGGCTGCAAAAATAGGGACACCAGACAGAAAAACTAGGGCACCAGACACCTGTGAGGCTCCCCTACAGGAAACACGGGCTCTCTAGGGCAGAGCAGAGGATGAGTATGAGGATAGCCTGCCCTCTGAAGTCTCTAGAAGGGATTACAATCAGCCCTTCAGGAAACACGGATGCATGTCTAATTAGATGCTTTCCCCTCAGGCCATCGTCCTAATGATTGGTGACTAGTCTTCCTTCACAGGGAGACAGATGCCTCTTACTGCACCTAGGGGTGGTAGCTGTTTGAGAACTCTTTCTTCATTGTTTACAGCCCTGGGGGACCCACACACATAAGCCCCTCTGGCCTTCAGAACCAGGAGATCAAGTGACACCCCCTGGATGGCAGCCACAAAAATTGGGGCACCAGATGGGTGTAAAAGCACTCTTCTGGTGGATGCTGGTGCTTTAGGGCAGAGGGAGGGCGTCAAGTTGGCGACCGCCAGTCTCAGTACCCAAGATGGTGCCATCAAGCTCCTAGATGTGTATTCAACTAGACACCTACCCCCTGCAACCAACACGTTGAGCCTCCTCCACTTGAGGTCTAGATGCCATCAGCTGCCTTTTAGCTGGGCTCCAGGAAGGGCAAGTCTGAGCTCATGAGCCTTTAAGAGCTGATTCTCAGATTGCTTCAGTTTTGTAGGTTCCAGGATGCAAGCCCTATTGATTTTCAAAGTTAGATGTGGAATTCCCATCATAGCTCAGTGGTTAACGAATCCGATTGGGAACCATGAGGTTGCAGGTTCGATCCCTGGCCTCGCTCAGTGGGTTAAGGATCCAGCGTTGCTGTGACCGCAGATGGGGCTCGGATCTGGAGTTGCTGTGGCTGTGGTGTAGGCTGGTGGCTACAGCTCCAATTCAACCTCTAGCCTGGGAACTTCCATATGCCGTGGTGCAGCCCTAGATAAAAAAGACAAACAAACAAACAAAAAACCCCCAAACAAAGTTACATGTTTGAGAGCTCCTCTCTCACATGTGTATCTTAAATGTTGGGATGCCCGGTGTGGGGCTCCAACCCTTCGCTCCTGTAAGCGAAGCTCTGAGTTTTGAGTTGTCACCTCACTGTGGGTCCCTGTGCCAGGGATGGGTTTTATGGTGAGACTGTGTACCAGCCCCTCCTACCTGCTTCAAGATGGGTCTCTCCTCATTTGCCCAACATGTAGCTGTTTTTCAGACAGCCTTCAATTTTTTTACAGAGGAAGTTTTTCTGGATGTAGCTGTCAACTCCATGTGTCCATGGGAGTAGGTGAACTTAGGACCTTCCTGTAGTCCTGTCTTGAACCGGAAGTCCAAGCTAAATGTTTTCAAGATTGGATCTAGTTGAGCTCTAAACTGGGAATGCCCTCCCCAGCAAGGTGGTGCGTTCATTATTCCTGGAGGAACCCAGTCAAACAGGGTGGCCATCTCTCTGGAATTCTTGCTGTTGATGGGGCAGGGTGGTGGGGGAAGTTGAGCTCTCCTTCCTTTCAGCCCCCGAGTGTGTGTTGGACCCCAGGTGTACTATTTATCTTAGACTTAGAGAATGGTTTGTGCAGTTCTCTTTCACCAGGAAGCACCCGATGCAGTTGAAACCTTATGATTTCACTGAAGATACTAAGACTAGTGTAACCTTTGGGCAGCATGTCCAGGAAGCACTGAGGATACAAGGCAGGAAATGTCAAAATCACCATAATAATGCAGATGTCAACAGATGCCGAGATCATGATACTAATAAATGAACTGGGGAATCAATGATGCTTTGACATGAGTTCATGAAGCAGTCAGTGTTTGCCCATGTCTGGCATGTCCCCAGGAGATTGCTGTATCAACACTAGAACACGGTAATGTATTTGGCCAGCCCAGCTTAGAATGCACTGACTCATTTATTCACTCGCTTTGCTCATTCACCCGTCTGTTCATGAGTACACCATGTACGAGACGCTTGCTATGTGCCAGACAATCTGTAAGACACAGAGGTGTTCTATTTGCGAGGGACCTGTGCTCTTGCGAGTGACTGGTCAAGGACACCTGTAATATGATATGAGCAATGCTGTGGTTGACTAGCATTTTCTGGACTAGCTTTTCTGTTCCATTGATTCGCCAGTCGGGGAGCAGCATCTGACTTTCCGGGTTGTGTTGAATAGCAGGGGTGACTGGCAGGGGGGGGGCAGTGGCTGTTGAGAAGCAGCAGAAGAAGGTGGGGTAGCTAAAAGCATGCAACAGAGAGGGAGGTGGGGAATGAAGCTGGGCAAGGAGTCAGCTAGTGAGCCCCTTTGTCTATTATACAGCAATGTTTGGAATTTTTTTTTTCCCATAGGCAGCAGGAATACCCTGATGCATTATAAGCAAGCAGTGGTCAGATTTGCATGTTAGAAGGCTCACGCTGGAAGACGGTGTTAGGAGATGACTGCAGTAACTCAAGAAGAAATGACTTGAGTTACTGCATTTCGAAGATACATGAGAACTAGCACCAGGGGTCATTGGAGTAATGAATTTAAACTATTATAGCAGGAGGAGGGATAAATTTGGAGTTTGGGATTAAAATATATATACTTCTCTATATAAAGTAGATAACCAACAAGGACCTACTGTATAGCACAGGGAACTGTACTCAATATCTTGTAATAACCTATAATAGAAGAGAATGTAGAGAAAGAATATATATACATATAGACAGAGAGGTATTATGGCTGAATCACTTTGCTATGCACCTGAAACTAACACCACATGTAAATCAACTACATTTCCATAAAAAGGTTTTAAAAGTATAGGATTTATAATAAAATATACAGATCATCCCTTTTAGAAAGAACAAAAAATGCTATAGTTAGACAAAGTGAATATATCCATATATATCTAGCACACATTTATGTAATTAACATATATGTTTAACATTAATATTGTATATATGTAATACCAAAGTGTTTAGTATAGTGCTTTATATCTAATGAACCTCTGTGAATAAAACTAACATTTGTATCCAAAAACAGTGCTTCTGGGAGTTCCTGTCGTGGTGCAGCAGAAACAAATCTGACCAGGAACCATGAGGTTGCGGGTTCGATCCCTGGCCTTGCTCAGTGGGTTAAAGGAGCCAGCATTGCTGTGAACTGTGGTGTAGGTCAAAGATGCGGCTCGGATCTGGTGTTGCTGTGGCTGTGGTGTAGGCCGGCGGCTACAGCTCCAATGCGACCCCTAGCCTGGGAACCTCCATAGACCATGGGTGTGGCCCTAAAAAGACAAAAGACAAAAAAAAGAAAAGAAAAGAAAAGAAAGAGAGAAAGAGAAACAGTGCTTCCTTTCTCTCTTTTGGCAGTATTTCCGGACTAGCTTTTCTGTTCCATTGATTCGCCTGTCATTTCTTGTTTCATTCTCTCACTATCTTAATCATTAGAGCTTTGCAGTGTGTTAACTAGTTGGTCAATCCCTTTGTGGCTCTTCCTCACCCTTTTCCCAGGTGTCCTCCTGGTTTATCTCCGTTTTCACGCTGGCTTCCCCTGAAGGCCCCCTCGCTCCCCCCAGTGTCTGTGGAATTCCAGGCATCAGCCTAGAATTACTGCTCACTTACTAAGCTTATGGCTGTGACTTCCTGATTGTCTGTAGGTTTCATCCGCTTCCAAATGCTTTGGCATCACGTGGGATGTGCCTGGGCTTCTGGGACTCCCAGGAGGCGCTGGGGCCCCTGTAGAGACCCCCTGACACACACGTGGCCCGTGGAAGGCCTGTGTGTGTATGTGCGTGGCTTGCTCCACCCTGGGCTGAGGCTGCTGAGATGACGAGGAGCTTTATGAGCTGACAAGACACCAGACCGCATCGTCCTGCAATCTCTTTCTGTTCTGGAGTTTGTGCCTCTGTTGTAAGTCCTGTCCTTATTTCTGCAAGAATGATGCTGGTTATCTGTAAACTCATAAGTTTAAACTGTAACCCTGGAGAAAATTACGTCCTGGGTTGTAGGAGGGGAGGTGGAGAGGCCGCTGGGAGTTAATTTACAACCATGGCTCTTTATTTTTGCTGCCACTGTGGAGCCTTCGTCTTCTGGACCAGTCGGAGGACAGGTGGGCAGAGTGATTTATTCTTGCCAAGCGGTTATCAAGCCAGGGCACCTCGGGGTTCCTGGGCTCTGTGTAGAATTAGCTGAAGCTGCTCCCCCATCCACACGAGGTACCCTGCGGAAAGTCAGTGTTGACTTGACTGCTCTAGGAGGCAGTTATTTTTATTTCTTAATGGAGTGGAAGTTATTTTTGTTACTTAATGTTTGGAGAGTTGGGTGACTATCTGAGAAATATATAAACGTATTTCTTATGTTTAGAGCCTCACCTCCCAGCATCTATGTAAAATTTCCTTCCAGTCGCCATGACACTTTGTTATTGCTTTATTTCTATTTTTTTTTTTTTGGCTTTTTAGGGCCCAACCTGCGGCATATGGACGTTCCCAGGCAAGGGGTCAAATTGGAGCTGTAGCTGCTGGCCTACACCACAGCCACAGCAACGCCAGATCCAAGCCGAGTCTGTGACCTACACCACAGCTCATGGCAACGCCAGATCCTTAATCCACTGAGTGAGGCCAGGGGTGGAACCTGCATCCTCATGGATGCTAATCAGATTAGTTTCCGCTGAGCCACGATGGGAACTCTTGCTTTATTCTAAATATCTGATAGCACAACTCCCCCTCCCCCCATTTTTCTTCTTTAAAAATAAATGTCTAAGTTTTATCACCTCTGTGTTCTTCTGGGATAATTTAATTTAGTTGAATTTAATTTTTTTTTTGGTCTGTACCTGCATCATGCGGAAGTTCCTGGGCTAGGGATCAAACCTGCGCCACAGTAGCAACCCTGGGCCACTGCCAGGTCCTTAACCTTCTGCTCCACAAGGGAACTCCCTCTTCTGGGTTAATTTTAGAACCTTTTGTTGCGTGTCAGAAAAAAAAGTTCCACTTGGAATTACATTAAACTCCTACATTAAAAAAAAAAACAGTGATACCTTCTTAACATTCTGGCTTCTAATTAAAAAACATGTCTTTCTCTGCCAGTATATGTCTCATTTTATCCATTTCATCATGGTTTGTAATTGTCTTCTCATTGGTTCAAATTACGTCTAAGTGTACTGCAGTATTTGTTGCTTTTACAAATAGAAGTTTTTTTTATTATATATTCAGGTTGGTTATGACCAGAATACAAAACACTATCAGCCCGGGATCCTTTCTACACTCCAGCCAGGTCTCCAGACTGAGGGGGGCCTCACCCCCTACCTCCTGTCTTTCCTTTCCTGGAAGCACTTACATCCCTGGCATGGCCGTCTCCAAGGTCACCAGGGCCCTTTTCACTGCCAAACCAAATGGCCTTTTCCAGGCTTGATTTCCCTGTGACATTCATCAGCATAGGCTCTGTTCCTTATGAATATAAATACCCTATAATATGTAGTCTTAATTCTTTTTTCTCTTCTCTTAGTAGATGTTTTTCTCATGGATAACTAATTTTCTTTCTCGACATCACCGTCACACATGACTCCAAGTTCAAGCTCCAGATCTTCTCTCTATTCATCTATACACGTAACTGCTTTTTTTTTTTTTTTTTTTCTTTTTAGGGCTGCACTTGCAGCATATGGAAGTTCCCCGGCTAGGGGTCAAGTCAGAGCCGCAGCTGCCGGCCTATGTCACAACCACAGCAATACCAGATCTGAGCCGTATCTGCCCCTTATGCCGAAATTGTGGCAACATGGGGTCCTTAACCCACTGTGCTAGACCAGGGATCAAACCCGCATCCTCATGGATACTAGTCAGGTTCTCAACCCACTGAGCCACAACAGGCACTCCCACTTAACCATTTTAAGACCTTTCTGTGGGTCAGGCACTGGGGTGACCATAGCTCTGCCCTTAGGGAGAGCACCTAGACATGGTACCATAGAGAAATCTTCTCACAGGGACAGGTAAGATGCTGTATCTATCAGATCCCAGCAGGAAACAGATGGCACCTTGAGAAGAGGTGATTGAAGAGCTTTTAGCAAATCATTGACAAAGTTCTGGCCAGGGTTAAGGGAAATCAGCAAGATGGGGTGAATGACTCCAAGGCTTTCAACAGAGGAGGAGGCTGTTGCCATGCCAAGGCCTGGAGGGACAGGTTCACAGGACACAGCATTAGCTGTAACCCTCTCCTAGCCTAACCCTGGGAGAGGTCTGCCTGAACGCAGCTGAGCCATAGAAGAGTGCAGCCTCTACCAGACCACTGCCTGGTCCAGGGGGAGATGGGGAATAGATACCCCAGTCTCTGTCTCTTCCCATCCATCAGCCTCCTCAGTGGAGCTCCTGCTGGTTAAACTCAACACAAAGCCAGAAGGCAATGCCTTTTTTTTTTTTTTTTTGCTTTTTAGGGACGCTGTGGCATATGGAAATTTCCAGGCTAAGGGTTGAGTCTAAGCTGCAGCCGCTAGCCTACACCACAGCCACAGCAACACCACAGCCACAGCAACACCAGATCCAAGCCTTGTCTGCGACCTACACCACAGCTCACGGCAGCACTGGATCTTTAACCCACTGCGCAAGGCCAGGGATCGAACCTGCAACCTCATGGTTCCTAGTTGGCTTCATTTCCGGTGTGCCACAATGGGACCTCCCACAGGGCAATGCCTTGGTGCTGTGTATATAGATCTGTCTGCCAGGGCATGAAACAGAGACCAAGGGTGGAGAGAAACATGAAGCCTATTCAGTAAAGTTGCTATGGGATGGCCGACCTTGATTTGTTCCTCCTTCTTCTTTCTCTTCAACGTCTTGCCTAATAGCTTGGCTCTGCAGTCTTTGGCCACGATAACCCAGGAGGCAGTGCCGAGTCCTCTCAGGCCTGGGGCCCAGCAGCCGCCCCCTTCTCTTCTCTCTTTCCCTCTCAGCCTCCTTCTTCCTTTTGCCGATGGCAACCTCTGTGCCTTCAAGTTCACGTCGGTCTGCAGTGGCCTCCATAGTTTCTGGCCAAAAAACAAAGGACGATTTCAGAAAACAAGGTTCCCTGGGTGCTGGAATCATCCTGACTTGCTCCAGTGGCATCTTTTCCCAGCCCAGCTCAGTGAAGACCAACTCGAATCTTGTTGGTGAACTTGAACTCTTATTTATCGTTGCCAGCATTTTATAGGGCCTGCTAAGTAAACACATTAAAATGCCAATGAAAATTTTTGCTGCTTTGTTGAACCTTTCTGGCAGATTCAATTGGGGGGAAAATGGGAGCACACGGACCACAAAATATATAATTTACAGTTGTCACATTGCACTCTGAGGAATGCTCTTTATTGAGGCTGCCAAGGGGGTGCCTTTCATGATGGAAGAAATAATGCCTCGGAAAGGGAAAAACATCTCACTGGGAGGTGTCATTCCCTGTGTGTCCTTGGTAGGATTAGCTCGCATGCCTGGTCTTAATTTCTATGCCATTTGGTAATAAATTCCCTCCCAGGCCCCTCTGCCCTCATTGAAAAGGCTGCCCCGGGAGCGTGCTGGGCAAACACAGCTGATACGCATTTTAGCTCCGAGGTGGCGTTTAATGACCTGGGGTTGGAAGCTGTCTATTTAGACTGGACAAAAGAAATGCTGTATCGTCAAGGGGAGAAAAAGATGTGCACAGATGAAATAAGAGGAAGAATCAGATGTTTGCCACTGAAGCTGCTGAGTTAAGTTGAAGGTCAATTCTGCCCCGTTCTAGCAGCCTCCCTTCTTGACCCTTGGGCTCCATGCTGGCGAGAAAACTGCACGAAAGCTGAATTTGCGGCTTTCAAGAAAAGGCTGCAAATATTGGAGAGGGATAAGGGAAACCCAGGGTGAATGAGCAAAAGCACCCTTAACAAGGAGAAAAATCCACTGCCAGTAGACTCCTTATTATCTTTTAAAATCATGTAATATTTGGAGTTCCACTGTGGCTCAGGGGGTTAAGGACCCAGCATTGTGTCCATGAAGATGCAGGTTCAGTGCCTGGCCTTGCTCAGTGGGTTAGGGATCCAGTGGTACCATGAGCTGTGGTATATTTATACACACACACACGGAATTGCCTTTGCAGTGGCGCTGGTGTAGACTGACAGGTGCAGCTCTGATTTGACCCCTAGTCTGGGAGCTTCCATTTGCCTCAGGTTCGGCCTTAAAATATATGTGTGTGTGTATATATATATATATGTATATATATATAAAATACTTGATAGCTGTGTTGTTCTGATTTCGACAGAAATGCAAACATCTTCCTGATCCCCTCAAAATATTGGAGTCACTGTATCCACTATGATGAATAGATAAGTCCTTCCTGAGGGAGCATATACTTCCCATTGCCCCCCTTTTGTCCAGTCTCACTGAGGTTACTCTCCCACCTCTTTTGTTTTTTTTTCAGTTTCTCTCCCTCCTTCCCTCCTTCCTTCCTTTCCTCTTTCCTTCTCCTGTCTCTCTCCATCACTCCTTGTACTGCTTTCTTCCTTGCTGTCTTTCTTTTGTATGTGTGGATGTGTCATTATTTTTTGTCTTCTGTTTATTGTTGACGTCTTTGGGTTCCTCTCTTCTTTTTCTTTTTTCTTTTCTTTCTTTTCTTTCTTTTTTTTTTTTTTTGTTGTTGTTGTTGCTATTTCTTGGGCCGCTCCCGCGGCCTATGGAGGTTCCCAGGCTAGGGGTCGAATCGGAGCTGTAGCCACCGGCCTACGCCAGAGCCACAGCAACGCGGGATCCGAGCCGCGTCTGCAACCTACACCACAGCTCACGGCAACGCCGGATCGTTAACCCACTGAGCAAGGGCAGGGACCGAACCCGCAACCTCATGGTTCCTAGTCAGATTCGTTAACCACTGCACCACGACGGGAACTCCCCTCTCTTCTTTTTCTAATTCCTCGGGTTAGGTGCTTACCTTATTAAGTATTAGTATCTCTCCTCCCTCCCCCACCCAGTATAGGCATTTATATAATTCCTTCCAAGTATTGCATTACCACTTTCCACAAGTTTTGAGATGTACTGTTTCATGGTTTATCAGTTTTATGTATCTTTTAATGGCAATCTGCTTAATTATTCGACTCACATTTCTTTAGACATCTTTTAAAATTGCCAAAAGGGATGACTCCTCTGTGGTATTTTTAATTATTGGCTCCTGTTTTTTCCTTGCCTTATGTTCAGAAATGATCTGTAAGATAGGTAGAGACTTGCTTTTGCCTGTCAATTGTTTAAATGTGCCCTATACTCTTGTAGAGACTATGCACTTATTGGAAAGTCATGTGCCGGGTCCCTGAGGTCAAACTTGTTAACTTGGTTGTTCACTTCTGCTGTATCCTTGCTAAATTTTTGTCCTCCTAATCTGTTCAGAACTCAGAGATGTGTCCGTATTTCCCACTATGATTGTGCATTGGTTAGTTTCTTGTAATGTGGTCAATTTTTGTTTTAGGTAATTTGAAGCTATGTTGCTAGGTGCTTAGTAATTTATACTTTTTAAGAGCTTTCTGGTGGATTGTTACTTTTATGCTTATGTAATGACCGTATTTATCCCCATAAAGCTGTTTTCCCTAAAGTCTGTTTTATCTGATGTTTATAGAGCTATTCTAGCTTTCTTTTGGTAAGTATATTCATGGTATATATTTCCTCTATCCGTTTCCACTTCGGTTTTTTTTGATATTCATTGTATTAGTTTCACGGGGTTACTATCATAAATTACCATAATCTCGGTGGTTTAAAATCACAGAAATGTATTCTCTCACAGTTCCGGAGGCTAGAAGTCTGAAATCAAGGTGTTGGCCAGGTCATACTTTCTCTGAAGGCACTAGGGAAGAATCCTCCCTTGCCTCCTCCTAGCTTCTGGGAGTTGCTAGCAATCCTGGCATTCCTTGGCTTGTAGCTGCATCTGTCACCCTCTGCCTATGTTGTCAAATGGACTTCTTCCCTCCATGTGTTGCTTCTTCTATGTCCAGATGTCTCTCTCCTTATGAGGACAGTAATAATATAAATTTGATTACATATGCAAAGACCCATTTCTTTTTTTTTTGTCTTTTGTCTTTGTTGTTGTTGTTGTTGTTGTTGTTGTTGCTATTTCTTGGGCCGCTCCCGCGGCATATGGAGGTTCCCAGGCTAGGGGTCGAATCGGAGCTGTAGCCACCGGCCTACGCCAGAGCCACAGCAACGCGGGATCCGAGCCGCGTCTGCAACCTACACCACAGCTCACGGCAACGCCGGATCATTAACCCACTGAGCAAGGGCAGGGACCAAACCCGCAACCTCATGGTTCCTAGTCGGATTCGTTAACCACTGCGCCACGACGGGAACTCCCAAAGACCCATTTCTAAATAAGATTATATTTACAGGTTCGGGATAGGCAGGGGACCACTGTTCATAATTTAAGGCATACAGAAGTCTTAGATTCTGTGCATGTTTGAGTTCTAAAACCCCAGCCTTTGGTTAATGAGCAATCTTGCTTCATCCCCTCCTCCACCCCATTGCGGCAGATACAGTCTCAACTTTGATTCTAACTTACCTCTGGGAGTTTCCTTTTCTTTCTTGCAAGCTCAGATTTGCATTTACATTACTTAAAAATTTTATTCAGCTTTTCTAGGTATTTTACTGGAGAGTTTTCATGTTGTTTTAAGCCTTCCATCTTGCTAGAAATAGAATCGTCTGTCACACGTGGGTTTTTAAAAATAGCTTTTTGAGATATTTTCCACATCTTATCATTCATCCACTTAAAGTATACAATTTAGTGGCTTTTAGTATATTCACAAAGTTGTGCAAACATCACCACAATCTAATTCCAGACCATTTCCGTCACCCAAAAAGACACGCATGAGCAGTTATGTCCCACTTCCTCCCGAAATATCCTCCACTCTCAGCAGATACACATCGACTTTCCATCTCTATAGATTTATCGTCTCAGATAAGTAGAATCATTTAACGTTTCCTGACAAGCCTTATTTTCTTGGCATAACATTTTCAAAGTTCCTTCCTGTTGTAGAACGTATTGCTATAGACAGCCCCTGACTTTCCAACGGGTCACCTTGGGATTTTTTGACTTGATGATGCCGCAAAAGTGATGTGCATTCCTTAGAAACTGTACTTCAGATTCCGATCTTTTCCTGGGCTAGCAATATTCAGTACAGTCCACCCTCGTGATGCTGGGCAGTGGCAGCCGGCCTCCGCTCCCAGGCAGCCACGTGATCAGGGTGGCGAGGGCAAACAGCTGATACACGAAAACCCTTCTGTACCCATGCAACCATTCTGTTTTTCACTTTCTGTACAGTATTCAATTAAATCACATGAGATAGTCAAGGCTTTATTTTTTATTATAAAGCGCATGCTTTGTGTTAGTTTTGCCCAGCTGTAGGCTAACGTGAGTGTTCTGAGCATGCTTAAGGTAGGCTAGGCTGAACTAGAATGTTCAGTATAGGTGTATTAAAGGCATTTTCAGGGAGTTCCTGTTGTGGCTTAGCAGGCGAAGAAATCCATATAGTATCCATGCGGATGTGAGCGCAGCGCAACCCCTGGCCTCGCGCGGTAGCTTAAGGATCGGGTGTTGCCTTGAGCTGTGGTGTGGGTTGCAGAAGCGGCTCAGATCCGGTGTTGCTGTGGCTGTGGTGTAGGCCGGCAGCTGCAGCTCCGATTCGACCCCTAGCCTGGGAACTTCCATATGCCGCTGGTGTAGCAGTAAAAAGAAAAAAAAATGCATTTACAACTTACGATATTTTTCAACTTATGATGCGTGTATCAGGACATAACCCTTTTGTGAGTTGAGGAAGATCTGAACTTCGTTCTTTTTTTATTGCCAGATGATAGCACATCGTATATCCATACCACATTTTGTTTTTTTTTTCCCTATCAGTTGTTAGACATTTAGCAAATATAAGTAATCCTCCTGGGAATATTTGTGGACAAGTTTCTTGTGTGGGCTTATCTTTTTCTCTCTCGGGCATATACCTAAAAATGGAATTACTGGGTCATAAGGTAAAACTATGCTCAGCATTTTGAAGAACTGCCAAATTCTTTTCCAGAATAGCTGCACCATTTTACATTCCCACTAGTAATATTTTGTTGTAAGTGATTCTAAAACGCAACACTGGTGTTTGTACTTGACGTGAGCGCAGTGAAGGTGATGTTATCAGAATGGTTGTTGCACATGGATGTGAGATGAGAGACGAAAGACCAGGAGACAGGTAGGAAGTGTAGGAGTAACCTTGTTCTCAGTTGATGGTGCCTCTGGTGGGATGGTGGTGGCAGGAAAGATGCCAGGGTTCCTAAGAGCACAGTGGGCAGGGAAAATGATTCTCAGGTAGAAAAACGACGTTCCCTTGAGACCAACCCTGAGATGCCTGCTCAACCTTTGCTTTTTTGTCTTTTTTTTTTTTTTTCAGGGCCATACCCATGGCATATGGAGGTTCCCAGGCTAGGAGTCGAATCGGAGCTGTCGCTGCCGGCCTACATTGAAGCCACAGCAATGCCAGATCTGAGCTCTATCTGTGACCTACACAGATGCTTCACCCACTGAGTGAGGCCCGGGATCGAACCTGCATCCTCATGGATGCTAGTCAGATTCTTTTCTGCTGAGCCACAGTGGGAGCTCCTGCTTTTTGATCTTATGTCTTGGAAAATAAATTTCTGTTTTCAGAGAAGCAGGAAAGGGAATATGAGTTTTGCTATTATGGGATGGAGGACCAGCCTGTGACTAACAGGCCTTTGACTTGCCTGAAGATGCCTTCCTAGGAGTTAGGGGTCCTCCTAGGCTCTGTGGGCTGCTGCTGCTGCTTATATCTCTGGTCCAGGGTCTTCCTGCCAATGCAACAGTGAGACTTTTGTGGATACAGTTGTGTGTGTGTGTGTGTGTGTGTGTGTATGTGTACCTACACATGCACACCTGAGGATACACAGAGTAGCTTGAGTGTTGAAATAGCCAAAGAAATTGAGAGCCTTTAACAGCCAAAGTTTTCAAGCCAAGAAAGTAAAACCTCCCATAACCGTAGGATTTAAAAATTGCCCATCAAGCTGTTTATCGTATAATGGAACAATAGGTATAAAGCTGCCACCATCCTGGGAACGTGCAATTGCTCAGTGAGGCTTGTTACCGAGGCCTCCCACTCTGCTTGGCACGGTTATCACCCGCATGGGTTTTTCTTCTCTGTGATTTACTCTCATTTTGCATTTGCTCTAGCCATTTAGATGAGATTTAAACAAAACCATTAGGTAAAGAACGGTGTCAGGTGGTTACGCACTTTAAACTCATGACAGAATCAACCTGTACATTATTCTGTGTTCAAATGAAGCGAAAACACCTGCAGTTTGGCCGTTCTTTGTTACTGGCTTTTTTTTTTTTTTTTTTGGTCTTTCTGTCTTCTTAGAGCTGCACCGGCGGCATATGAAGGTTCCCAGGCTAGGGGTCGAATCAGAGCTATAGCCACCGGCCTACACCACAGCCACAGTAACAAGGGATCCAGGTCTTGTCTGCAACCTACACCACAGCTCTCGGCAACGCCGGATCGTTAACCCACTGAGCAAGGGCAGGGACCGAACCCGCAACCTCATGGTTCCTAGTCGGATTCGTTAACCACTGCGCCACGACGGGAACTCCCTGTTACCGGCTATTCTTATCCAGCATTGTACCAGGTGTCTCTTGGACTATCTGGAATGTGGTAATGGCTCATGAAGAAGGGAAAGTGGGCAGGAATGATAAGCCTAGTTCTGTCCCACTTTGGGCCCCTTTCTTGGTCCACATGCCTCCTGGTTTGGACAATCTCTCCTTTTTCTAGACTTCCATCTACCCCAGGTCCCAAAAGGAGAGGAAGGTTCTTCACAGGGAAGAACTTAAGTTCTTAAACCTTAAGTGCTTCAATCTTAAGCCTACAACTCATAGTTGCTTTGACCTTCCTCTCTGCTTAAATGTGCTCAGTGCATATTCCTGATACTGATAAATTGAGAATGTTTTTTGTTTTTTTTTTTCCCCCCCGCCATGGGTAATGTTAAACTTTCCACTGAAGCTATATGAGTGGCAAGTCCTGGTTTGGTGGTTTTCAAATAATTCTTTCCTCCCCGCCTCCTTTTTCTAGGTTTATCCAAATCCCTTGGGCTCATTGAAGGTTATGGTGGACGGGGCAAAGGGGGCCTTCCTGCTACCCTTTCCCCGGCTGAAGAAGAGAAAGCCAAGGGACCCCATGAGAAGTATGGCTACAATTCCTACCTCAGTGAAAAAATTTCACTGGATCGTTCCATTCCGGATTACCGTCCCACCAAGTAAGTTCCGATTCGGTCATTCCCAGGAGCTTGCTTCATCAGGTGACGGGCCCTCGACCCATGTCTGGGACATTTGCTCATGTTATTTGTAACTAGTGCAGGGGTTTTTCATCTCATTAGTCTCCTCTGTCATCAATAAATAGTACTGTTGATTGTGAACATTTAGACAGCTACGTAAACATTTTTAATTTTTATAAAAGTCATCCTGAAACAGGTAGAAAGGTCCTCCATACAAAAAAAAAATTTAGCATGATCATGGTATTGTGGGTTATGATTTTCCTTTTTTTCCCCTTTTTTTAAATGGTTTTTATTTTTTCCATTATCGTTGGTTTACAGGGTTCTGTCCATTTTCTACTGTCCAGCAAAGTGACCCAGTCACACATGCATATACACATTCTTTCTCTCACATTATCCTCCATCGTGCACCATCACAAGTGACTAGATAGAGTTCCCAGAGCTCTGCGAAGGCTCTCATTGCTTATTCATTCCAAACGCAATCATTTGCATCTGTTAACCTCAGACTCCCAGTCCCTCCCCCTCCCTCCCCCACCCCCTGGTTTAAAAAATTCTGTCAATTTCTGCTGTACAGCAAAGTGACCCAATCATTCATATATATATATATATATACACACACACATATATATATACACACATATATATATATGCACACACATATATATATGCTTTTTCTCACAGTATCTTCCATCATGTTCAATAAAAAATATTTTAAGTAAAAATTTAAAAAATCACCATGATGTCATTACCTAGTGACGGTGACTGGTAGCAATCTTAGTAATCTTGTCTTCGAGTCTATTTTTGAAACAGATGATGAGCATATATTTCATTTACCCTTACATAAGTGAAATAACATTTTTCATGTGCGTCTTCTGACCTTATTACTTATGATCATTATTTCCAGTGTTGGAAATTGAGGCTGTTCTCACTTTTTCATCATTATAAATAACCCTTTGATGACTGTGTCCCTACTCAAATCTTCCTGTATATTGATTTGATGTTTACTTTCTTAATATACGCTTCTAAAGGAATAAGCCTTAGAGGACATCGTAGGAACATTTCTGGAGGCTTTCAACACATTCAGTGACGTTTTCCTCCAGAAAGTTCGTAGCAGTTTCTACTCCTATTGGGATTTTACTAGACCCGTGCCAGACTGGGTCCTAGCATTTAAATAATACTTTCCCGGAGTTCCCATTGTGGTTCAGGAATTCCCACTGTGGCTCAGGGGTTAATGAACCTGACTAGCATCCATGAGGACTTGGGTTTGATCCTTGGCCTCGCTCAGTGGGTTAAGGATCCGGCATTGCCGTGAGCTGTGGTGTAGGTCACAGATGTGGCTCTGGTCTGGTGTTGCAGCTACAGCTCCAATTCGACCCTAGCCTGGGAACTTCCATAAACCATGGGTGCTGCCCTAAAAAGACAAAGACCAAAAATAATGATAATAATAATAGTAAAATAAATAAATAGTGCTTTTCCCAGCTGATAAGTGAGAAGGTACATCCTATGGTTGTTCCAACTTAAAATTTTTGCTTGAGATTCTTACCTTTTAAACAGTTTGTTCGCATTTTGGTTGGTCTGTGCAAGCTCTTTGTTCTCTGTGCTCAGATTTAAGAATTATTTGTTTTCTCCTTGTGAAAGAGGGAAGATTGGTGGTAAAAAAATCAAGATGCTAGGGGGAAAAAAATCCTATTTTCTAGGCAGTAGTCCTCCCTGGCTTCTCATCCAGATTCTTCATCTTCTGTTAGATTTGTAGTGTCTCTCTTTTTCCATTGAGAGTGTGCCCTTGCTTAGAGCAGATTATTTCTTTTTCAAATGGATTTTGTACAAATCAGTTAAGTATCCTGGTTACTGAGAAAAATAGATTCAAGATAAAGAAAATTATCTTAAATGGATTTGAAATTGCAGCATTAGCTGAGAAACCTGTTAAATCTCTCTCTCTGCCTAATAAGCGTATATTCATTTTGAATCACTAGGAAAACATACATCACCCCTGTTGGAAGCTAGTTTGTGTTCCTGGACTTTTGCTCTCAAAAACATCTGGCTGTTTTCATTTCCTGGTGCTCTCTGATTAGCCTTTCTTATTTGGACGTTGGCAAATAAACAGAGCCGTGGTTTTTTTTTTTTTTTTTTTTTTTTTTTGTATTCCGGTGAAAGTGAAGAAGCTTCCAGCATGGAGCTTAGCGGAAGTGGATCCGTCGAATGAATATTAGCAAGCAACTATTGTGTGCCAATAGTTTTCCCCGTGCTAGAGGCAGAACAGCCCTCACCTACCTACTTCTTGTCCAGGAGGGAGATAGATGTGTAGGCAGATCACCCTGGCACCTGTGGTCTCTGTGAGTGTGTCTGGCCAGAGACACACACACACACACAGTATGTACAGGGAGGACCTGGGAAGGTTTCCTGCTCGAGAGGATGTGTCAGCTTAATCGTAAAGGCCGATTAAGAGATGGAAAATTAAAGAGAGGAGAGGGATAAAGGCAAGTAGGTAGGGGAACAGAAAGGACAGTGTTGGGTGCGCCCAGGGAAGAAAGTGCGGCTCTGTCGTGTAGCGTGGTGGCTTGACTGTACCACTTAGATCTGGTCCACCCGAAGCTTTACTAGGAAGATGTAAAGGGCTAGAGAGGATGGAAGCCTCTAAGGGACGAAAACAGGCTCTGACAGCAGGGAAGAAACACCTGTAAAGTTTTGGAAGATGGAAGAGGGTGGATGAGTGGTAACTGACGTAGCAAACTGGA
This sequence comes from Phacochoerus africanus, assembly GCF_016906955.1. NCBI lineage: Eukaryota > Metazoa > Chordata > Mammalia > Artiodactyla > Suidae > Phacochoerus > Phacochoerus africanus. Next base: position 16,229,227 of record NC_062548.1, read on the forward strand.
TGCGGCTGAGACTCCACCTCCTCCATATGATGGGAAGTGATGGGAAGGCAGAATAACATTGCTGAGTCACACCCTAGAAGCCCAGAGGCTCAGGAATGGGAGTTTCTGGGTATTTTGATGGCGGGGAGGTAGATTTGAATAGAAAGATCATAGCTGTGTCCCTAGATCCGTTCTCCAACTTTACACAGCCCAAGACTGCCCTTCTCTACCTGGTGGAATGTGGGTGAGTTTATTCTCTGTAGAAGGTGGATGCGGAGCTTTAGTTCATAAGATGACAGAGGATAGGGCTGTGTCCTAAATGGGGACACCTTTGGCCTCAGTACCTCCCAAGGCTTTCACACTGCTGTAGTCAAGAGTTTGAAGAATCCTCTCTAAGGAAACGATCCAACCTAAGAAAAAGGCCCCTAGATCTGATGATTCTGCCTTCTTCCTTGGAATATCTGGAATCTGCTCATTAAACATTACCAAGGCTCTAACCATCTACACAGAACTGGTCTTACTCTAAAACAATAAAGGAGACCCAGGTCCCTAGACATTTCAGGAGAACCTCTGTTCTAAAAGGCCTTAGCAACAACAGCAGCAACAGTAACAACAACTGAAAAGGCATTTGGAGGAAACAGACACTAACAAACTTTAAAAGTAATAATTAATGTCATACAGAGTTCTTGGAATGTTTTGTTTTATTCACCAAGTGCTATGTTAAAGTAATAATCAGAGAATCAAAAAGAAATCCTGGAAGTTAAAAATAGTTAAAAATAGGATAGAAATAAATAATTCAATGAAAGTTAGATAAATAACCCTTTATGCAAAAAACAAAAAGGAAGATAGCACTGAGGAAATCTTCTGAAAGATTGAAAAAAAGGAAAACTAGGAGAGAAAATATTAAAAAGGGATTAGATCATTTCAGCAGGTTCAACACCAGCTAATGGGAATATCAGAAAGAGAACAGAGGAAAGCGAGAAGAAAATGATTAAGTAAATGATACCAGAAAATTTCCCAGGACTATATGACATGAGCTTTCAGCTAGAAGATGCCACCCAGTGCCTACCTGATAAATGGGAAGAAAAAGAAATTAAACCCACATCCAGAAATGTAGATGTAAAATTTCAGAACAGCTTTTGGATGACGAGAAAGTCCTAAAAACTTCCACCAAAAAAAAAAAAATGTGTATCACATCTAGTTGGTGTTGAATTTCTCAGTAGCAACATTAAAAACTAGACAAGTTGAAAACGTTATTTTCAACTTAGAGTTCTGTAGTCAGCCACAGAAAACTTGGTGCCAAGAGCAAGCATAGAATAAATACATGACGTTTATATAGTGTCTCAACAGTTTTACCTTCCCCTCATTCCCTGTTTTCAGGGAACTGCTCAAGGATAGGCTCCAGGAAAACCAGGGAGTAAAGTAAAGAAGAGCATGAGAGTAGGATTGGGGAAACGGAATTCAAACAGGAGAGCAGTAACAGCAGATCCCATAAAGATGATAAAGGGATGTTTCAGGGTAACATTTAGGGTGACAGCTGTGTAGGAGGCCAAGAGATGAACTATCGCACCTTGCAACAGGAGGATGGCCCCAAAGGGAGCCAGCAGATAGAATTATTTGAATACCCAGTGGTTTTGACTGCATGAGAAGATGTTTTTAAGTTGGGGTATGATCGACAAACAACATCATATTAGGTTCACGTGTATAACATAGTGATTCGATATTTGTATCCATGGTAAACGGATTGCCATGGTAAGTCTAGTTAAAATCCATCACCATACCTAATTACAGAATGGTTTTCCTGTAATGAGAATATTTAAGATCTGCTGTGTACTAACTATAGTCACCTTGCTGTATATTACATCTCCATTACTTATTTATTTTATAGCTGGAGTTTGTACCTTTTGATTCCCTTCATCCATCCCCCTCTACACACACACACACACACACACACACACACACACACACAATCACCTGTGGCACCTATGATCTTGTCTGTCAACGAGCTCGAGTTTATTTGTTCATTGTGTTTTTTTAAGAGAGTGAGATCTTACCGTATTTGTTTCTTTGTCTGATTTATTTCACTTAGCATAATGCCCTCCAGGTCCATTCATGTCATAGCAAAAGGCAAGATTTCATTCTTTGTATGGTTGAATAAATATACATATATCACATTTTCTTGCTCCATTCATCCATGGATGGAGGCTTAGTTTCTTGGCTATTGTAAATAACACTTAGTGAACATGGGGAGGGTGCATATATTTATTTGAATTGGTGTTTTCACTTTTTTTTTTTCAAGTAAATACACGGAAGTGCTAGATCATATCGGTAGTGTTATTTTTCATTTTTGAGGGAACTCCACACTGTCTCCCATAGCGGCTCCACCAATTTACAGACCTCCCAGCAGTGCACAAGAGTTCCCTCTTCTCCCCCTCCTCGCCAGCACTTGTTATTTCTAGTCTTTTTGTTAATAGCCATTCTAACAGGTGTGAAGTGATATCTCATTGTGTTTTTTAAAATGAACATTTCCCTGATGATTAGTGATGTTGAGCATCTTTTCAGGTACCTGTGGGCCATCTGTATGTCTTCTTTGGGAAAATGTCTGTTCAGATCCTCTGCGATTTTAAAAATCAGATTATTTGGGGTTTGTTTGTTTGTTGCTATTGAGTTGTATGAGTTCTTTATATATTTGGATATTAACTTTTGATCAGGTTTGTGATTGCAGATATTTTCTCTCACTCAGGAGGCTGTCTTCCCATTTTGTTGATGGTTTCCTTTGCTGAGCAGAAACAAGTGTCCCCCCATATTTATTTCTGCTTTTGTTGCCTTTGCAAACAACAACAAAAAAAAAACAGTCTTACCTTTCTTTCAGAAAGTTTAGGACTGAATTAGTGATAACACATACATACGTACACACACACACACACACACCCCAAGCTTGTGAAAAAAAAGAGAGCAAGTAATTATTAGGACAGAAAAAAACAAAAGTTCCTCAAGAAAGGAATTGTAACTCCATGTACTCTGGCTCAGCGGTGCACAATATAGTCAAATATAAATCCTGAATAGTTATTAAACTGCAAATGAATTATAACTGTACTGGAAGAAAGAGAAGGAAACGTGTATGTGAGGTGTGGGTAGTATAAGAAGATTAAATCTTAGAAAAAAATAAAAATAAAAAAAGGAGTTCCTCTTGCAGCTCAGCAGGTTAAGAGCCTGATGTAGTCTCCATGAAGATATGGGTTCGATCCCTGGCCTCACTCAGTGGGTTAAGGATCCCGCGTTGCCCTGAGCTGCACCAGAGGTCGCAGATTCATCTTGGATCCAGTATGGCTGTGGCTGTGGTGCAGGCCGGCAGCTGCAGCTCTGGTTTGGCCCCTAGCCTGGGAACTTCTATATGCCACAGGTGCGACCATAAAAAGAAAAAAAGAAAATTAAATCTTCATGGCCAGACACTGAAAATCAACTGAAAATGTCTAAAATTTAAACATTAGGAAATAGTAGCATAATGATTGTTACTTAGAAACACGGAGATTACAGAAATGGGATGAAACTGCGTGTGTTCTGTTTTAATCACCTAAAAGTTTAATGAAGCAATAAATGTAAATCTGTTACCAAAAAAAAATTAAGTGCAAGAGAGGAAGGGTTAAAGCAGGATAGAAGAAATGGTTGGAATAACGTGACCACACCCGCCTTTTCCGAGTATTCCGGTTGGTATATGGGCGATGAATTAATGATGAACCTGCGAGCTTGCCCAGAGGCCACACATGTTCACCAGAGGTAGCACTGTAAGTTCTGGGCCCCACGGCAAAAGTTACCAAATTAACCTTTGTTAAGTGCAGATTAATCTTTGCCATCAAAGAATGACAAGGACCTTGTCTGTAGAAGCTGCTCTTCTGATAATTGAGCCAGCGGAGAGGAGGGGAGGCAGCTGTCGGGGGCCAGAGAAGTTTCTTTTCCTTCCTTCGGCACAGTCCAAGCCCAGGAGAAATTATCTACCCCCAGGGGCAAGATCCTTCTTGTGACCTTCCCAGGAAAAGCTCTCAAGTTTAGAGAATTCAAATTGGCTAATTTCATTGCAATGGTATGCAGAACCTCCAGTTGCTTTAATTCCTGTTGTTTTATTCTTACGCCACACTTGACAGGATCGGTTTTTCTTATAAATATGAATGAATTTGGGGGGTAAGAGTGGGATTAACCATTTGTTTGTCATATTTCATGCAAATGGATTCCACAGTGTGTTCTCTTTTATTTTAATTCTCTGATGGCTTTTTCTTCCCCTGGACAGATATTTTAAATTTGTATGAACCCCCCACTGTCAGTCTTTCCATTTTCATTTCTTCACAGTTTTTAAAGCAGAGAAAGATATCATCCATCAGCATGCTTATAAATATTCTACTGTTTCGTGTTCTTTTTCCATGACTCTTCTCTTTCACTCCCCCATCCATCTAGAGTTTATTTTGGAATATGGTACAAGGTCTCTATTTTTTGTTTAAAAGATCTGTCCCTGTTTTTGTTTTGTTCAAAGCAGCTTTTTCAAAATAATTTTGTAAATAACTGTCGTATTTGGAGGTGTTAAATGGAAAACATTTTGTGCTTTTTATATATAAGTGGGCTCATTTTCTAGGCTCTGTGCTATTTCGTTGGTCTATGTGGCTTTTTTTTTTTTCATTTTCTTTTCCTTTCTTTGTTTTTCAAAAAATCACTGAAGATGATTTTTGACCGAAGTCTCCAGTGTGCCAGGCATTGCTGAAGGCAGGGGAGGAACAGGGCACATCTGAGCCCCCTAGGAAATCAAGGTGAGGGTGGGAGGCAGGTGGCACCTTGCAAACCCTTGAGTTGATTGCAGACAACTTTGGAAACTAAGGGAAGGGGATACCCAGATCTGAGAGAGTCCGAGGGCCGCACAGAGGTGACCTTGATCTGAATGGTGAGCAGGAATTCTCCCTCTAAAGAGGAGACAGGACACTGGAGAGGAAGAACAGCAGGTGTAGAAAGACTGGGACAGTTCTTGGGTTTGGGGGCTAGGGGAGCAGCGCAGAGACTTTGGGTTGGGTCAGAGAGTTTGCAGAGTGAGTTGTGGAAGCGGCTGGAAGAGAAGGAGGGGCCAGACTGGGAAGCACCCCGTATGCCAGCCCTAAGTTAGATGGCAACGTTCATCATTGTCATTGGATGCCCATGAAGGACTTGAGGCAAGATGGTACTATTGTTATCATTTCTTTTAAAAAGTGTTTATCTGTGGCATGAATGAATAGAGGAGTTGAGGCTGGGATCAGGATGGCTAAATAAAATCTCTTCTCTACTCAACCCAACACCTGTTGAGTGCCAACTATGTGCAAGGCGTTGCCTCGTAGAAGAGAAAGACTTTAGTGATACAGTGAATGTTTTATTATCATCCTATTCCTTTCACAGAACCCATTTTTCTGGAACAAAGTAAGGGCTGAGCAGGGATGGAGGGGAAGGGCTAATTTCAAGAAAAAAACTTTCTAAGAATCTGCTAGATGAGTCAGTTAATTGGATGTGGGGGAAGCGGGTGCAATCGGAAGTTTCCAACTTGGGAGACGACCTGGAAGTGATTTCATTAACTGGGAGGGAGAGAGAGTCCCTCAGAGAGGATCGAGGTTTTTTCTTGGGGGGGGGGGACGCGTTATGGGGAGCAAGGCCACTTGTGTTCGTCCAGGGTTCCCTGCAGTTACGGCTTCTTGAGGGAACCGTGAGACAACCTGTCTGGCTCTATTCCTTACTTGACCATGTGTGCAAGCGAGATGATGTTTGGAGACCCCAGAAGCCAGACAAGACTTTCTAAACCCAGCTTTCCCTTGCCAAGATGTACCATTTGATATCACATCATGGCTTATTAATTATCCACTTGCCCACTGATATCATAATACGGGGGAGGGACCATCTCGCTGCACGGAAATCTGTCTGAGCTCATTAAAGCCGGAGTTGAGGTCCCTGCACACATTTTATGGTTTGCCTCCTCCTCCCAGACCATGTCGATAATTTATGGGCAGTTTCTGCTGCTGTTATCTTCAATTTCTCCTTTGGCCTCCTGCTTATAAATCCAGATGTCAGCTTTCTTTGGAACTCATTTTGCTTCCCTCACAAAGTCTCCTCTTTCTTTTATTGCCACAAATTCTAGCTCGTTATATCCCAACAATATCTGCTTTGAACACATATGGCACGAGACATCTGTGGAACCTCTTCACGAGGCGTCCCGTGGACAGTTGCACGTTTGGGTCTGGAGGTCAGGAATGGTGTGTGGCCTGACCATGGAGATTTAGAATCATCCGAGTCCAGTGGGTGTTTTAGGCTGAGTCTGTGTGTGTGTGTGTGTGTGAGTTATGGTGTTACATTTAGAGTCGTGGTGTTACATTTAGCATCATTGGTCAAGATGCAACTCAAGTTTCCCATCTCCTGTGAAAAGGATGCATTTGATAATTATAGCTGTAACTGGGCTTTTTTTTTTCTAAATCATTTCTCTGATGATAGATTCCTATGTCTCACAAGAGGGTCTTCAAAGAGGGTGAAAGCATCTAAAAGACAGTCAGGAATCCTATGGAAAACTTTCATAGATGTGGGCACAGAGGGTAGCCGTCCAATAAGTCCTCGTGGGTTGAAATAATAAGTAGGTGTCTGCTTAGCAATGTCTTTGAATCACTAACCGCAATAATTATTCCCTTTTATTGACTGCCTTTTATGTTTTTGTCACTGGGCTGCATGTTTTATTGATCTCGTTTAAATTTAACCACTCTCCGAAGTAGCTGTGACCGTCTCTGTTTTATAAATGAGGGGAGGGGAGCTTGGAGAGGTGGACCAAGCTGCCTGAGGTCACGCAGCCGGTCAGTGCATAGCCCGGATTCAAACCCAGCTGCATGGGTGTCTTCACGGCCTGTGCACATCCCCCCACACGTAGCTACCTCTTCAGGTACTGCCCTGCCTACTCATCCATTTCTGTGAAATGGAACCTTCTTTAAAAAACAAACAAACAAACAATTTTTTAAACATGGTTTTGAATAGGTACAATTTGTTTGGTTTGGCTGTACCTGCAGCATGTGGAAGTTCCCAGGCCAGGGATCAAACTCGAGCCCCAGCAGTGACCACACCCCATCATTAACCCACTGAGCCACCGGGGAACTCTGGAACTTTCTTTTTTTATCTTTTTTGTGGCTGCACCTGCAGCTTATGGAAGTTGTTCCTGGGCCAGGGGGTGAATTGGAGCTGTAGCTGTAGCCTACGCCACAGCCACAGCAACTCTGGATCTGTGCCGCATCTATGACCTATGCTGCAGCTTGCCTCAACACCTATCCTTAATCTACTGAGCAAAGCCAGGGATCGAACCCACATCCTCATAGAGACAATGTTGGGTCCTTAACCCACTGAGCCACAGTGGGAACTCCGGGATGGAACTTCCTACTTCATGCTGGTGTCACCAGCAGGAAAACAAAAAAAAATCTGAGTCTTAGAGATGGGACATTTCCTTTCAGGAAGTGCATGTGCGTCTGTGCACTCACACCTAGGTGTTTGTGTGCGTGTGTGTGTGTGCGCGTGCGTGCATGTGTGTGTACTTGCGTGTATATCCTCTGTTTTCTTCTCTTGTTCCCTTTTACTTCTTCCAACTCTGCCAAAATTTCACTGCCAAAGAGGCTGTATCCTGAATTTGATGAACTATTGTCCATTAAGACATCCTAGGTATAAACTAGGAATGTAATAGAATTGAAACCTATTTTTTTTTTTTTGGTAAAACTCAGAAAAAATAAACACTGTAATATTATTAGAAGTAGGAGATGTCTTACCGTAGAGTTGATTTCCCCTAGAGGCACAACCAGGAAGAACTTCTTTGGCTGCAGCTGGTCCTCCCCCAGCTGTGGGGGGAGAAAGTGATGGGAAACCCGCATGGGGAGGGCAGGTGTCCTCTCGTTCAATACGTGAGGGTGGCAGTTGCTGAAGTGTTTGTAGGTGAATGTTTGTCCCACCTCTATGGGTTCTCTTGGTCTAAGGAGCATGTCCGGGTCACTTAAAAACCTTAATAAGAGAGGAGTTCCCACTGTGGCTCAGTGGTAACAGACCTAGCTAGTATCCATGAGGATGCGGGTTTGATCCCTGGATTCACTCAGTGGGTTAAGGATCTGGCATTCCCGTGAGCTGTGGTATAGGTCGCAGATGCGGCTTGGATCCTGTGTTGCTGTGGCTGTGGTGTAGGCTGGCAGCTAGAGCTCCCATGGAACCCCTGGCCTGGAAACTTCCATATGCCGCAGATGCAGCCCTAAAAAAAAAAAAAAGAAAAAGAAAACCCATCTTAATAGAGTTTTTCATGGAGGTCAAGAGCACAGACTTGGAAATATGACTGAGATCTCATCCCAGCTTGGCGTCTTACAAGCTACACGACCTTGGGCAAGTCATTAACCTTCTAGTGCCTCAGTTTCCTCATATGTGACTTGGTGACATCAAGTTTATAGAGTTGTTATGAGAAGTAAATCAGTTACTACTCATGAGCTGCGTAGACTGATATACCAGGCGTCACTCTGAGACCTTCTCGTGTGTTACTGCTGTCTGACCAATAAATGTTCGCTGTGCTACTTTAAGTTCCTTTACGCTGTATACTCTTTATCCTTCAAATAGCATGCCTGTGATGACAGAATCTTCGGGAGAGTATGTACCTGAATGAACTGTGGGGAGAACGTGCCTCACTCCAGTATGGAAAATCAGATCCAGGGTAATTGAGCGCCCCTTCTCCCCAGGTCAGCACAGAATCCCCGGGGACACAGCCCGAGACAGACGCCAGGCTGTGGTGAATGCCTGGGGAGGAATGTTCGCTTCCTATGGCTGTTCCAAGATGGACTAGAGGGCTCCGCTCTGGGATTCAGCTTGGTTTCCATGCTAAGGAAGGGCAGCTGGGTGTTCTGAGGGCTCCGGAGGCTTTGTGAAGCTGGCCGGATGGGGCCAGCTGCCTCCTGCTTCTGTCTTGCTGAGTCATCCATGGCGGTCAGACCCCAAACATAGTAGGATGTGTGGTCTTACTTGGTCACAAGTTGAAATGCTTACTTACCCTCATATTAAAATAAATTTTTTCTGGGAGTTCCCGTTGTGGCTTTGTGGGTTACACACCTGACTAGGACCCACGAGATCCCCGGTCTCCATCAGTGGGTTAAGGATCCGGTGTTGCCGTGAGCTGTGGTGTGGGTCGCAGATGCGGCTTGGATCTGGCGTTGCTGTGGCTGTGGTGCAGGCCGGCAGCTGCAGCTCCAATTGGACCCCTAGCCTGGGAACCTCCATATGCTGCGGGCATGGCCCTAAAGAGCGCAAAAATAAATAAGTAAACAAAAAGGTAAAAGACGATCTTTTCTATGAAAGGGGCTGAGTCGTTTTTTTCAAGAACACTAGAGTGTTTCTCAAAGGGAGGTCTTTGGGAGCTTGTTAAAAATGCAGGTTGCTGGAGGTCCTGGTCTGAAGACGTGGCTGCTGTCTCTGAACTAATTCCTTCTGTGCAGAACCTCGGAGATGGTCAGGAGAGTTTTGAAAGAGCGGGTATTGTTCCACTGTGGCCTTGGCTGAGGAATGCCTGTGACGTTTTGATTTTTGAGACTTTCTGTGAAGCTGCCCCAGTGTCGAGCTGGACCGGGCTTCAGAAGCCAACCTTGGTGATGGGGGAGGGGAGGCGGGGGTGAGGGCGCAGCTGGGAGTGGGCGACGGGGTGGGGTGGGGGGGGGTGCTGGGCTCTGGGCAGCACGGAGATGACCCTGGTTGCCTCCATCTGCTCCTGTCTCGGTCCCCCAAACCGTTCGGATCAAGAGGCCAGAGGACTGCATTTTCATCGTTTCCTGACTGTTAGGGCAAAGGTGGGAATCTTGGAGTAAATTCGATGATTCCAACAGGGGTCTGGGCCTGGAATGTTCTTGGGAGAGACATGTCAGAAGTTGCAAACGCGACACGTTGAAGCTTGTCTAGTAGCTGCGTCTTTACTTGCTTAAAGGCGTCTCCTCTCCCTACAGAGGTGCTTCTTGGGAAAGCCCAACATGGATTCTCAGCCTTCGCTGGGCATTGAAATCACCCGGGCAGCTTTTTCCTTTGGGAGGCACAGACTCCACCCCACAGTACAGGGGTCCCTCCGTATCCATGGACGCAGAACCCATGGATACCAAGAGGAGGGCCTACTGTAATTAAATCAGAATCCCTGGGAAGAGGGCCCAAGCATCAGTTTTAGTTTCTTTTGAACACCCTCTCCAGGTAATTCTCATGTCTCAAAAGACCGAGAACGAGTGGTAGGAAGGATGGGCCTTGCATTTGAATCACCAAGGCAGCTGGTTGAACAGGTCAAGTCTTGGCCCAGCGACGGAGCCGGTAGGCCTGTAAATCTATACTGTTTCACAAGCTCCCTGAAGGATTCTTATTTTTGAAAGTTGGCACATCCATTTTCTGAGATTCTGCACACGTGAAGGCAGGTGGAAGAGAAACGAGGGTCGGGACAGGGCCTGAGAGGTTCTTGTTCTCTGTTGTAGCTTTACCCCGTGCCCCTTCCCTCTCTCTGGCTCCTTCCTTCCATCCCATATTCTCGGGTGCCTCGCCCCTATTTATTAGTAAATGAAAATGAATAAAAACCAACCTCATTCCGAGTGATTTTTCCATTTAGAATTTCATTACACCCCATCAAATGGCTGAAACTCTCTGGAGTGTTTCAAACGTAGAGATGAGGAATGGAAAGATAGATACGAAGCTGAGGTACCCTTTGCCTTATGGGGTTTCATTAATATTGTGGGGGTCAAAGATTTAGCTAATATTTAAGAGCCAATTCCCACATCTGCTAGAAGTGCCACCCTGGTCGCCTGAAAGTTTATGAATTGGCAAAGTTTAATTTAATCTTTTATGGGGACCCGAAAAGAGTCTCATCTAAATGCGTTAAAATGAGACTGCAGGAGAGATTTCCCTCTGTTTCTGTTTATGAGAGCTTTCTGGACAAGTTTCAATTTGCTGCATGGGGAACTTGGAATCAGTGGGCAGAAATCAACGTGACTCTTGCCCTGTCTGCACAAATGGATCTACTCTGTGGCTGGTTTACAACCTGTAGGGTCATTGAATTCCAGATTCACTTTCCCCAGACGTAGCTGTGACTGTGGGAAATGGAATTCTTGGTTTATAACCTCGAATCAAACCAGTGTTGGGATTTACAGCAGCAGTGGGTGGTTCTTGCTTCTATAGCCCTCTGATTACTTTATGCAAGGATTTGTTGGCCCTTGGGAGCTGTAGGAGCATAGCTTACCTCGTGTAATTCTCAGAAATTCCCATAATGCCTGTGACAGGGGACTTTAGACTTGGAATCTACAACCTGTATGCTTTTAGGGGATTATCCTGCCTGCCCAGTCCCACTGTGTCCCCCACTCTAGCAGTGTACTCTGAGATAAAACAAATTCAGGCACCAGACACACACACAGACACAGACACACACACACACACACACACAGACACACACACACACACACACACATCCTGCAAGAAAGCCCATGCTAGCCTACAGAAGCCCACGGAGGCAGCCTGCCGAATTCCACTCCAGTGGATAGTTCTGTGAAATACTTTTCCGAAAACATTTGTTGCTCAGCCCCGAAATACAATCAATAGAGCAAACGTCTCTGCAGTCACAACACCCCCCCCTTTTTTTTAGGTGTGGAGTTTGTTTTTTTTTTTTTTTGCTCTATAAGTCGAGTATACATCCTCCAAAGTGGCAGCCGGGGAGTGCCACAGTGCCTTGTAACAAGGTGAGATTTACAGCGCCATAAGAACCAGAGGGATGAATAAGGCTTCTGGTGGAACGGGCAAAATGGGCTAAATTCCGGTATTAATGGGAGTGTTCCGTGTGCCCTGCAAAGGGAGACAGGCTGATCAGTATTACAGATGGAATGTCCTCGCAGT